>NW_027411592.1:61139300-61759077 GCF_049639745.1 Rhodnius prolixus | reverse complement strand
CTGAACTAATGGCAAAACAAAATTAAAGACAACTAATACAATAGAATTAAAACTGAAAACTAAAAGTATATTATTTGTTATATCAAAGATAACTGAACTAATGGCAAAACAAAATTAAAGACAACTAATACAATAGAATTAAAACTGAAAACTAAAAGTATATTATTTGTTATATCAAAGATAACTGAACTAATGGCAAAACAAAATTAAAGACAACTAATACAATAGAATTAAAACTGAAAACTAAAAGTATATTATTTGTTATATCAAAGATAACTGAACTAATGGCAAAACAAAATTAAAGACAACTAATACAATAGAATTAAAACTGAAAACTAAAAGTATATTATTTGTTATATCAAAGATAACTGAACTAATGGCAAAACAAAATTAAAGACAACTAATACAATAGAATTAAAACTGAAAACTAAAAGTATATTATTTGTTATATCAAAGATAACTGAACTAATGGCAAAACAAAATTAAAGACAACTAATACAATAGAATTAAAACTGAAAACTAAAAGTATATTATTTGTTATATCAAAGATAACTGAACTAATGGCAAAACAAAATTAAAGACAACTAATACAATAGAATTAAAACTGAAAACTAAAAGTATATTATTTGTTATATCAAAGATAACTGAACTAATGGCAAAACAAAATTAAAGACAACTAATACAATAGAATTAAAACTGAAAACTAAAAGTATATTATTTGTTATATCAAAGATAACTGAACTAATGGCAAAACAAAATTAAAGACAACTAATACAATAGAATTAAAACTGAAAACTAAAAGTATATTATTTGTTATATCAAAGATAACTGAACTAATGGCAAAACAAAATTAAAGACAACTAATACAATAGAATTAAAACTGAAAACTAAAAGTATATTATTTGTTATATCAAAGATAACTGAACTAATGGCAAAACAAAATTAAAGACAACTAATACAATAGAATTAAAACTGAAAACTAAAAGTATATTATTTGTTATATCAAAGATAACTGAACTAATGACAAAACAAAATTAAAGACAACTAATACAATAGAATTAAAACTGAAAACTAAAAGTATATTATTTGTTATATCAAAGATAACTGAACTAATGACAAAACAAAATTAAAGACAACTAATACAATAGAATTAAAACTGAAAACTAAAAGTATATTATTTGTTATATCAAAGATAACTGAACTAATGACAAAACAAAATTAAAGACAACTAATACAATAGAATTAAAACTGAAAACTAAAAGTATATTATTTGTTATATCAAAGATAACTGAACTAATGACAAAACAAAATTAAAGACAACTAATACAATAGAATTAAAACTGAAAACTAAAAGTATATTATTTGTTATATCAAAGATAACTGAACTAATGACAAAACAAAATTAAAGACAACTAATACAATAGAATTAAAACTGAAAACTAAAAGTATATTATTTGTTATATCAAAGATAACTGAACTAATGGCAAAACAAAATTAAAGACAACTAATACAATAGAATTAAAACTGAAAACTAAAAGTATATTATTTGTTATATCAAAGATAACTGAACTAATGGACAAAACAAAATTAAAGACAACTAATACAATAGAATTAAAACTGAAAACTAAAAGTATATTATTTGTTATATCAAAGATAACTGAACTAATGACAAAACAAAATTAAAGACAACTAATACAATAGAATTAAAACTGAAAACTAAAAGTATATTATTTGTTATATCAAAGATAACTGAACTAATGACAAAACAAAATTAAAGACAACTAATACAATAGAATTAAAACTGAAAACTAAAAGTATATTATTTGTTATATCAAAGATAACTGAACTAATGGCAAAACAAAATTAAAGACAACTAATACAATAGAATTAAAACTGAAAACTAAAAGTATATTATTTGTTATATCAAAGATAACTGAACTAATGACAAAACAAAATTAAAGACAACTAATACAATAGAATTAAAACTGAAAACTAAAAGTATATTATTTGTTATATCAAAGATAACTGAACTAATGGCAAAACAAAATTAAAGACAACTAATACAATAGAATTAAAACTGAAAACTAAAAGTATATTATTTGTTATATCAAAGATAACTGAACTAATGACAAAACAAAATTAAAGACAACTAATACAATAGAATTAAAACTGAAAACTAAAAGTATATTATTTGTTATATCAAAGATAACTGAACTAATGACAAAACAAAATTAAAGACAACTAATACAATAGAATTAAAACTGAAAACTAAAAGTATATTATTTGTTATATCAAAGATAACTGAACTAATGGCAAAACAAAATTAAAGACAACTAATACAATAGAATTAAAACTGAAAACTAAAAGTATATTATTTGTTATATCAAAGATAACTGAACTAATGACAAAACAAAATTAAAGACAACTAATACAATAGAATTAAAACTGAAAACTAAAAGTATATTATTTGTTATATCAAAGATAACTGAACTAATGGCAAAACAAAATTAAAGACAACTAATACAATAGAATTAAAACTGAAAACTAAAAGTATATTATTTGTTATATCAAAGATAACTGAACTAATGGCAAAACAAAATTAAAGACAACTAATACAATAGAATTAAAACTGAAAACTAAAAGTATATTATTTGTTATATCAAAGATAACTGAACTAATGGCAAAACAAAATTAAAGACAACTAATACAATAGAATTAAAACTGAAAACTAAAAGTATATTATTTGTTATATCAAAGATAACTGAACTAATGGCAAAACAAAATTAAAGACAACTAATACAATAGAATTAAAACTGAAAACTAAAAGTATATTATTTGTTATATCAAAGATAACTGAACTAATGGCAAAACAAAATTAAAGACAACTAATACAATAGAATTAAAACTGAAAACTAAAAGTATATTATTTGTTATATCAAAGATAACTGAACTAATGGCAAAACAAAATTAAAGACAACTAATACAATAGAATTAAAACTGAAAACTAAAAGTATATTATTTGTTATATCAAAGATAACTGAACTAATGGCAAAACAAAATTAAAGACAACTAATACAATAGAATTAAAACTGAAAACTAAAAGTATATTATTTGTTATATCAAAGATAACTGAACTAATGGCAAAACAAAATTAAAGACAACTAATACAATAGAATTAAAACTGAAAACTAAAAGTATATTATTTGTTATATCAAAGATAACTGAACTAATGGCAAAACAAAATTAAAGACAACTAATACAATAGAATTAAAACTGAAAACTAAAAGTATATTATTTGTTATATCAAAGATAACTGAACTAATGGCAAAACAAAATTAAAGACAACTAATACAATAGAATTAAAACTGAAAACTAAAAGTATATTATTTGTTATATCAAAGATAACTGAACTAATGGCAAAACAAAATTAAAGACAACTAATACAATAGAATTAAAACTGAAAACTAAAAGTATATTATTTGTTATATCAAAGATAACTGAACTAATGGCAAAACAAAATTAAAGACAACTAATACAATAGAATTAAAACTGAAAACTAAAAGTATATTATTTGTTATATCAAAGATAACTGAACTAATGGCAAAACAAAATTAAAGACAACTAATACAATAGAATTAAAACTGAAAACTAAAAGTATATTATTTGTTATATCAAAGATAACTGAACTAATGGCAAAACAAAATTAAAGACAACTAATACAATAGAATTAAAACTGAAAACTAAAAGTATATTATTTGTTATATCAAAGATAACTGAACTAATGGCAAAACAAAATTAAAGACAACTAATACAATAGAATTAAAACTGAAAACTAAAAGTATATTATTTGTTATATCAAAGATAACTGAACTAATGGCAAAACAAAATTAAAGACAACTAATACAATAGAATTAAAACTGAAAACTAAAAGTATATTATTTGTTATATCAAAGATAACTGAACTAATGGCAAAACAAAATTAAAGACAACTAATACAATAGAATTAAAACTGAAAACTAAAAGTATATTATTTGTTATATCAAAGATAACTGAACTAATGGCAAAACAAAATTAAAGACAACTAATACAATAGAATTAAAACTGAAAACTAAAAGTATATTATTTGTTATATCAAAGATAACTGAACTAATGGCAAAACAAAATTAAAGACAACTAATACAATAGAATTAAAACTGAAAACTAAAAGTATATTATTTGTTATATCAAAGATAACTGAACTAATGGCAAAACAAAATTAAAGACAACTAATACAATAGAATTAAAACTGAAAACTAAAAGTATATTATTTGTTATATCAAAGATAACTGAACTAATGGCAAAACAAAATTAAAGACAACTAATACAATAGAATTAAAACTGAAAACTAAAAGTATATTATTTGTTATATCAAAGATAACTGAACTAATGGCAAAACAAAATTAAAGACAACTAATACAATAGAATTAAAACTGAAAACTAAAAGTATATTATTTGTTATATCAAAGATAACTGAACTAATGGCAAAACAAAATTAAAGACAACTAATACAATAGAATTAAAACTGAAAACTAAAAGTATATTATTTGTTATATCAAAGATAACTGAACTAATGGCAAAACAAAATTAAAGACAACTAATACAATAGAATTAAAACTGAAAACTAAAAGTATATTATTTGTTATATCAAAGATAACTGAACTAATGGCAAAACAAAATTAAAGACAACTAATACAATAGAATTAAAACTGAAAACTAAAAGTATATTATTTGTTTTATCAAAGATAACTGAACTAATGGCAAAACAAAATTAAAGACAACTAATACAATAGAATTAAAACTGAAAACTAAAAGTATATTATTTGTTATATCAAAGATAACTGAACTAATGGCAAAACAAAATTAAAGACAACTAATACAATAGAATTAAAACTGAAAACTAAAAGTATATTATTTGTTTTATCAAAGATAACTGAACTAATGGCAAAACAAAATTAAAGACAACTAATACAATAGAATTAAAACTGAAAACTAAAAGTATATTATTTGTTATATCAAAGATAACTGAACTAATGGCAAAACAAAATTAAAGACAACTAATACAATAGAATTAAAACTGAAAACTAAAAGTATATTATTTGTTATATCAAAGATAACTGAACTAATGGCAAAACAAAATTAAAGACAACTAATACAATAGAATTAAAACTGAAAACTAAAAGTATATTATTTGTTATATCAAAGATAACTGAACTAATGGCAAAACAAAATTAAAGACAACTAATACAATAGAATTAAAACTGAAAACTAAAAGTATATTATTTGTTATATCAAAGATAACTGAACTAATGGCAAAACAAAATTAAAGACAACTAATACAATAGAATTAAAACTGAAAACTAAAAGTATATTATTTGTTTTATCAAAGATAACTGAACTAATGGCAAAACAAAATTAAAGACAACTAATACAATAGAATTAAAACTGAAAACTAAAAGTATATTATTTGTTATATCAAAGATAACTGAACTAATGGCAAAACAAAATTAAAGACAACTAATACAATAGAATTAAAACTGAAAACTAAAAGTATATTATTTGTTATATCAAAGATAACTGAACTAATGGCAAAACAAAATTAAAGACAACTAATACAATAGAATTAAAACTGAAAACTAAAAGTATATTATTTGTTTTATCAAAGATAACTGAACTAATGGCAAAACAAAATTAAAGACAACTAATACAATAGAATTAAAACTGAAAACTAAAAGTATATTATTTGTTATATCAAAGATAACTGAACTAATGGCAAAACAAAATTAAAGACAACTAATACAATAGAATTAAAACTGAAAACTAAAAGTATATTATTTGTTATATCAAAGATAACTGAACTAATGGCAAAACAAAATTAAAGACAACTAATACAATAGAATTAAAACTGAAAACTAAAAGTATATTATTTGTTATATCAAAGATAACTGAACTAATGGCAAAACAAAATTAAAGACAACTAATACAATAGAATTAAAACTGAAAACTAAAAGTATATTATTTGTTATATCAAAGATAACTGAACTAATGGCAAAACAAAATTAAAGACAACTAATACAATAGAATTAAAACTGAAAACTAAAAGTATATTATTTGTTATATCAAAGATAACTGAACTAATGGCAAAACAAAATTAAAGACAACTAATACAATAGAATTAAAACTGAAAACTAAAAGTATATTATTTGTTATATCAAAGATAACTGAACTAATGGCAAAACAAAATTAAAGACAACTAATACAATAGAATTAAAACTGAAAACTAAAAGTATATTATTTGTTTTATCAAAGATAACTGAACTAATGGCAAAACAAAATTAAAGACAACTAATACAATAGAATTAAAACTGAAAACTAAAAGTATATTATTTGTTATATCAAAGATAACTGAACTAATGGCAAAACAAAATTAAAGACAACTAATACAATAGAATTAAAACTGAAAACTAAAAGTATATTATTTGTTATATCAAAGATAACTGAACTAATGGCAAAACAAAATTAAAGACAACTAATACAATAGAATTAAAACTGAAAACTAAAAGTATATTATTTGTTATATCAAAGATAACTGAACTAATGGCAAAACAAAATTAAAGACAACTAATACAATAGAATTAAAACTGAAAACTAAAAGTATATTATTTGTTATATCAAAGATAACTGAACTAATGGCAAAACAAAATTAAAGACAACTAATACAATAGAATTAAAACTGAAAACTAAAAGTATATTATTTGTTATATCAAAGATAACTGAACTAATGGCAAAACAAAATTAAAGACAACTAATACAATAGAATTAAAACTGAAAACTAAAAGTATATTATTTGTTTTATCAAAGATAACTGAACTAATGGCAAAACAAAATTAAAGACAACTAATACAATAGAATTAAAACTGAAAACTAAAAGTATATTATTTGTTATATCAAAGATAACTGAACTAATGGCAAAACAAAATTAAAGACAACTAATACAATAGAATTAAAACTGAAAACTGCAAGTATATTATTTGTTATATCAAAGATAACTGAACTAATGACAAAACAAAATTAAAGACAACTAATACAATAGAATTAAAACTGAAAACTAAAAGTATATTATTTGTTATATCAAAGATAACTGAACTAATGACAAAACAAAATTAAAAACAACTAATACAATAGAATTAAAACTGAAAACTAAAAGTATATTATTTGTTATATCAAAGATAACTGAACTAATGACAAAACAAAATTAAAGACAACTAATACAATAGAATTAAAACTGAAAACTAAAAGTATATTATTTGTTATATCAAAGATAACTGAACTAATGACAAAACAAAATTAAAAACAACTAATACAATAGAATTAAAACTGAAAACTAAAAGTATATTATTTGTTATATCAAAGATAACTGAACTAATGACAAAACAAAATTAAAGACAACTAATACAATAGAATTAAAACTGAAAACTAAAAGTATATTATTTGTTATATCAAAGATAACTGAACTAATGACAAAACAAAATTAAAAACAACTAATACAATAGAATTAAAACTGAAAACTGCAAGTATATTATTTGTTATATCAAAGATAACTGAACTAATGACAAAACAAAATTAAAGACAACTAATACAATAGAATTAAAACTGAAAACTAAAAGTATATTATTTGTTATATCAAAGATAACTGAACTAATGACAAAACAAAATTAAAGACAACTAATACAATAGAATTAAAACTGAAAACTAAAAGTATATTATTTGTTATATCAAAGATAACTGAACTAATGACAAAACAAAATTAAAAACAACTAATACAATAGAATTAAAACTGAAAACTAAAAGTATATTATTTGTTATATCAAAGATAACTGAACTAATGACAAAACAAAATTAAAGACAACTAATACAATAGAATTAAAACTGAAAACTAAAAGTATATTATTTGTTATATCAAAGATAACTGAACTAATGACAAAACAAAATTAAAAACAACTAATACAATAGAATTAAAACTGAAAACTAAAAGTATATTATTTGTTATATCAAAGATAACTGAACTAATGACAAAACAAAATTAAAGACAACTAATACAATAGAATTAAAACTGAAAACTAAAAGTATATTATTTGTTATATCAAAGATAACTGAACTAATGACAAAACAAAATTAAAAACAACTAATACAATAGAATTAAAACTGAAAACTGCAAGTATATTATTTGTTATATCAAAGATAACTGAACTAATGACAAAACAAAATTAAAGACAACTAATACAATAGAATTAAAACTGAAAACTAAAAGTATATTATTTGTTATATCAAAGATAACTGAACTAATGGCAAAACAAAATTAAAGACAACTAATACAATAGAATTAAAACTGAAAACTAAAAGTATATTATTTGTTATATCAAAGATAACTGAACTAATGACAAAACAAAATTAAAGACAACTAATACAATAGAATTAAAACTGAAAACTGCAAGTATATTATTTGTTATATCAAAGATAACTGAACTAATGACAAAACAAAATTAAAGACAACTAATACAATAGAATTAAATTTAGAAAGAAAAATAACAAACTGTTCTTTAATTTTCAATATTTATAATAAATTCTCTAATTTTTAATGCAGATACCACATTATAATACAGGTTATTAAATTTAATAGGATGAAAAAAAATAACTGCCAGTTTCAGTCATGATGTATTTTCATTATGCCCAGCTTTTGACCCCTAGGGACTAGGCCATCTTTAGGGCTAATTTATAAAGTAATATTTTACATCATTAAAGGGTTGACCCCGAGTCCATGAACTGACAAGACAGAGGTCACACCAACTCTTTAACGATGTAAAATATTACTTTGTAAATCAGCCCTGAAAATGACCTAGTCCCTAGGTCAAAAGCTCCGGCATAATAAGGTTTATCATAACTGAAATTGGCAGTTATTTTTTTCATCCTATTGAAACTATTGAATCAGTCACTAAAAATAGTGAACAGTAATTATTAAATTTAGTAATAACTGATAAATTATGCAGATTTTCCTCGTTATTGTGCTCTTGTCACACTTGTCACTTGTCACACTCATAGCCCACGTTTAGATCCAAAGATTTTTAAAGATTTTTTTTTAAATAATTCTTCCAGGAAGTTGAAGGGCGACAGGGAGGGGCTTTGACTTCCTTCTTAAGGGCTATTTCACCCTTTATGGGTTCTTTTTTTTTTAAATTTAAAGCGCCTCAACATCTGACGTCATTAGGGCCCAGTTTGTTTTCCAATTCTCTCGTTACAGGCAGCATTGTCCATCACCGGATAGTGAACTTATAAAGAGCTCCTAGGTAATTAAAAATCTAAGGGCTAGTTTAGCTGGATTCGAACCCACGACCTCAGCTTGGGTATCCAGTATTCGCTTACAACATCCCGTAATGTTGTAATAGTTACAATCAACGCATTGCGTTATAAGCAACTAGGGTGAACAATAAGCAACATATCACACATATCAGAGTAGGCAAGTTACCTCAGCGGTAACACTCCCAAGAACATTCTACGTTCTAACTGACTCTCTTCATCAGAGAGAGGAGATCGCCAAGGCCCCATTGTCCTAGAAGTGTTGTGTCTGGAAATGTTCTGGAAGATACGATGTTGGATACCAGTGAGGGATTGTGATGAGGATTGAAGGTTAAGATGGAATTTTCTTGTAACAGGTTTTATAGCCACTTGTGTTGCACACGAAAGGAATGTTTTAAGTCTTTGTGCCATGGTTTGATTGGTGGACGTAGAAAGAAGTGTCAAACTATAGAGCGAAGAATTTTAGACTATAAGGACTCTGGATCCTTTGCAGATTTGAGCGTTTGATTGAACCTCCATAGTTCGATGCCATTTTTGATTCACAGTTTTTATCTGTTGTCTTAATAGTCTTTTCAGTTGTCGGAAGCGTCTGTCGGAGGCCTGAAATTAAAAATTAACAAAAAATGAAGCCTAGTAATTATTCTTCTATCTGTCGAGAGAGAGAGAGAGAGAGAGAGAGAGAGGGAGGGAAAAATAGAAAAGACAAACCAGTTTCTTTATTGTAATTACGCCAGATCTTTGAAATAAGCAATTCACGAGTAGTGGGGGGGGGTTGAGCGGTATGTTTTAAAAGTAACTTAGTCTTATTACAAACAAGTCAGTCGTTTGACAAGTTAACCATTGTCCTTGGTACAGTCGATATTTCATCAGCAAGTATTTAATAGTTGGCAGAATTATTATCACTTTGATCCAATATTAAAAGTGCAGTTGATTGATTTTGTATGGATTAAGGGTTGCTGTTATAAGGTTGCTGTTATTATCTCAGAAAAATCTGTAAGTTTTATTTTTACTGTTGATTTTTTACTTAAAAGAACTCGACAGTTCGATTGTTCGACAATAATACATAACCGGAAGTTGCCCATTATTTCGATTTAACTCTTGACACATTTTAAGATTTACCGGAAAATAGGCCTAAACGATTTTTCCTTCTAACTCATTATCGTGGAAAAAAAAGAAAACAAATTTTTACTTGAAAAATTTGTCGTCTAAGGAAAATTCAATGAAGGGGGCCCTTTTGGGGTTATGTAAGAGGGGAGCGGGGAGGAAAGTTGCCGATTTTTGCTTGAAAGCCCTTTTTCATTGCGATCAAATTTTTACAGATTTCCCATCACATCCGCGGTATGTCTTCTGGTTTTCAATTATTTCTTCTTTTTTTTTTTAACTTTGTGCATACACTGAGGGGGGACATTTGATTATGCGCCAATCATCTACGAGTAAGGAAGACAGGAAAAACTTTGCTCTAATGTGCTATTTCAGTATTATGTACAATCCTAAAACTTATTTGCCTGTTTTGGAGAATTAGATGAAATAATAATAAAACGATCGGACTGGAATTTTTAAACTTTACTATAATATATATTTTTACGCGATTTTTTTTTTTTTATTTACAAAAATATTTACCTTCAATGATTTCTTCTTTAAAGTTTGTGTTAATAAACTTCATGAAAATAGGACTATTACTTTTAATCGTATTATTTGCCAGGGAAAATTTGATAGTTGGCAATACTGATTAAGGAAGTTGTACACATTTGACCACTTGGGCGTGATGTTCCTGTTCTGTATAATACATAAAATTCCTTGTTTTACCTCCAGACAGTGTTCTCTCGTTACAGACAACACTAACAATGAGCTGCAAGAAATTCCATAGGAAGAAAAAATTTAATTGGTTAAATGCTGGATTCGAACCTACGATCTCCACGTTGTAAACCGCATTCTCTAACCACTCAGCTATTCTGTTCCCTTTATTGTGGGAACATTATTTTATATTGAAATAACTCCCAATGATTTTCTTTTTAACTTTATCCCCTTTCTCTCAACCACTTTGTTTTTAAAAAGTTTTGAAGTGTGCCGCCAAATTTTAGAAATACATACAATAAAAATTATAACGTTTTTTTCTTATTTATTACGTGTAAAGTTTAACTTATATCTGAGCCGTACATATTATTTTATTTTATATTGAAAATAAACAAACTATTTTACACAGTGTATTATGGGATAAGTAAAATACTTTTTAAAACTTAATCTTATTGTTAGTGGACCGCCCCAAATTTTGAAATTATTAAAAGTGTGCCGCCGCGACAAAAAAAAAAGTTCTACGTCTTTACATTACAACTGGGGATTACATGCCGACAAATAAAGTTAAAGTTAATTGAGTCTTACCAAAATTCCGCGTATTTAGAAGATTTCATGGACCCCCCCCCCGGAAAAATACCAACTAAGATTTCCATTGAACTTAGTGTGTACAAATCAAACTCGTTAATTCTAGTAACAGGAAGTGATTTATTATTTCACACAAGTTCTAAAATAAACGGTACAGATTTAGTTGGATGATTTGGCTGCATAAATTCTATTTTTGTGACTAATATTGTGTTCCAACAGAATATCAACACTTCAATTGGATCATGTAGTACTTTCTGTTACAAATCATAACTTATTGTTGTAACTTATCGTAATTTATTGTTGTAAAAGACATTTAAAAAAAAAAAAGGGCGAACCACAAAAATAGGTTATTAATAAGTGAGAATGATAAATGCGTCCATTGATGAATAGAGTGATTGTTATTAATGATTAATCATGTGCTATATGTATACAGTGTCCGTATGAATTATGAATAATGGATAAGGTTTGTCATTTAAATGAGCCCACAAAGGAGTCATCAGTATTGTCATAATTAGGTGCGATTTGCATAGAGTAGTCAGTCGCAATTATAGGCTAATAAGACTATTGTTATTGCTAACAGCTGTTTCATTTAATAAATTTAAATAGACTAGCGGCATTTTAATTTAAAAAAATAATAATCCTATGCTATGACAAATGAATTCTTCACCCTCTAATAACCTTATATTATTTTTTTTTTGTTTGTTATGATTTAAGGCGCGTCAACATCTAAGGTTATTGGCGCCCGGAGCTTTTTTCAGTGCACTGCCGGCCTCCGGACAGTGTTCTCTCGTTACAGACAACACTGTACCATCACCGGACAGTGTGCTGTAAGAAGCTTCCTAGGAAGAGAAAATCTAAGGGTCAGCAGCTGGATTCGAACCCGGGACCTCCGCGTGGGAGTCCAGTATGCTAACCTCATAGCTAAAACCCTTCCCTAACCTTATATTATTCTTTGTTCTTTCTGTTGCAGGACTATAATGGAACATTCACCGAATGCCAAAATGAACAAAACTGTTCTAAATAGATTTTTGGCACTGCCATTACCGGACAATAAAGTACAAGCTATGTATATCTGGATTGATGGTACTGGAGAATATTTAAGATCAAAGACAAGAACATTAAACTTTGTGCCAAAGGATGTTTGTGGTTAGTGTTTTGATTTTTTTTTGGGGGGTAACAGTTTAAAAACAAAAAATGTTCTAAAGAGCTGAAAATGATCTAGAGCAGCGTTTCCCAACCACCTGGTAGAACTTCATGCTAAATTGTACCACTTCGTAAAAATGATTGAATTTCGTGAAATTTGTTATTCCCGAGTGTGTTATTTTACTATTATTATCATCTTTATTTGTATATATATCGTAGATATCGTTCATGTTCACTTTATAAACTTTGTAAAGTGTAAGATCTTAGTTTTAAAACTTTTTTTAAATAATTGAAAATTGCGTACATATTTCTCTCTTCAAAATTATTAATTAATTTACAAAGTTTTTCTTTAGGATTATTTTATTTGTGCCCAAAATCTTCTAAATTAATTTCTTTTAAGTATTCAACTACCTGTAAGTACCAATTAAATTTAATGTTGCTTGGATAGAGCTTACTCATTACAATCCAGTCTCTTTAAGCAGATCTTTACATAGTTATCATTTAAATTCTGTCACATGATAATTCTATTAGATTTTCTTTATCTTTTATTGGATAATGATGTGGCTTTTCCTAAATTTTCTTTTTAGAAGAGGGTTTTGAAATCCAGTTATCATTTGTTATTTCGGGTTTTGGGAAAATACTCGCATGAAAGACAATTTTAATCGTGTTAAATGAGCTATTATATTTTCTCCTATATCTTGAGGCAGACCAACCTTATTACTGTACATATTAACAACTTTATATCGGAAAAAACGTTTCTGTGGTATTTTTTATGATTTAACTTTTAATGTCCGCCATTATTGATTATTTTACGCGTACCACCAACCAACAACTGGCGTACCTTAGGCTGGAAAACGCTGACCTAGAGAGTTCCTGAGGGATCAAAAAGGGTGGGCAAAAAATAAAATAAAAAGGATCAACAAAATTTTTGACTGAAATTGGCGGCAATAATCTTTTTCCATTTTGGATTAATGAATGAGGTCACCCCGAACTAGAACTCACAATATTTTTAGGCGTTCTCTGTTGATCATAACCTGGACATGTAGATCCTTAGATAAGTTGTACAATGTCTGTATACAGATCTCACATTAATCCCCACCCAACTATAAGCCACCAATAAACTCCGATTATAATCGTTCATGAACTTCGAAAATAGGAGGCGACAGGGGCATCCCTGCTTTTTAAAAAAAGAAAAACCCACTGTGGTCTCCAGAACCGGAAAGAAAGCGGAAAAGTTCTCCCCGCCCCTCATCGAGGGATGGGTAATGGGTGTTCCTGTTTTAAGGGAGAGCGGGAAAATGAAGGATGAAAATGATGTTAAAACAAAATGGCCCGATTTTCACTTTTCATTGAGACTATGGTAAATAAGAAGGAGTTGTTTCACTCGGCCATTCGTGCGTGTTCGTGACTAAAAATAGGGCTCCAGCTATTGAATTAATAATCAAGATATTTGGCCAGATATCGATATCTAGAGCAGTTTGATCCACTGGTCAATATTCCGCTATTCATCTATGCATACACTTTTCTATTTCTATTGAAAAGAATACATCGTAAATTATTCCTTTCGTAGATAATTATTTATTTTATCTAATATCTAATAGATCAGGGCTTGCGTAATCTTTGACTTACCTTTGATGGTATTTTTTTTTTTTTAACATCCTGCTTTCGGGTCTTCAGCAAGAAAGCCCATTATTTCCCTTTTTTGGCGGGGAGGGGGGTTAATTTGGCTTTAGAGAAGTCAACAAGATTCTTGGGGATCCCATCCAATGGTACCATTCAGCTCTCAGCATTTAGCACGCTGATGATGTGCTCTTATCAGCAAGAAAGAAGCTCTGCTAGTGCTTGAAGACGACTCTAAAAAGGTTGGCCTGCAAAAACATGAAAAAAAAAAGATCAAATATTTGATGACCTCCAAGTAAAAGAGGAAGTATATCGGTTGCTTTGAGTTCATAAAGGCTTCATTCGAAAAATCATTTGAACAAAAAAAATCGTTTATGAATCGTCTTTACCATGATATCAGTTGCTCTGGGTTCAAAAAGGCGCCACAAAGGCTTCATTCTAAATACCATTTGAACTTAAAAAAAATCGTTTATATCGTCTTTACCATGATATCATGCTCTGGGTTCAAAAAGCAGCCACAAAGGCTTCTTTCTAAACACCATTTGAACATAAAAAAATCGTTTATAAATCGTCTTTACCATGATATCAGTTGCTCTGGGTTCAAAAAGCAGCCACAAAGGCTTCTTTCTAAACACCATTTGAACATAAAAAAATCGTTTATAAATCGTCTTTACCATGATATCAGTTGCTATGGGTTCAAAAAGGCGCCACAAAGGCTTCATTCTAAATACCATTTGAACTTAAAAAAAATCGTTTATATCGTCTTTACCATGATATCATGCTCTGGGTTCAAAAAGCAGCCACAAAGGCTTCATTCTAAACACCATTTGAACATAAAAAAATCGTTTATAAATCGTCTTTACCATGATATCAGTTGCTCTTGGTTCAAAAAGCAGCCACAAAGGCTTCTTTCTAAACACCATTTGAACATAAAAAAATCGTTTATAAATCGTCTTTACCATGATATCAGTTGCTCTTGGTTCAAAAAGCAGCCACAAAGGCTTCTTTCTAAACACCATTTGAACATAAAAAAATCGTTTATAAATCGTCTTTACCATGATATCAGTTGCTCTTGGTTCAAAAAGCAGCCACAAAGGCTTCTTTCTAAACACCATTTGAACATAAAAAAATCGTTTATAAATCGTCTTTACCATGATATCAGTTGCTCTTGGTTCAAAAAGCAGCCACAAAGGCTTCTTTCTAAACACCATTTGAACATAAAAAAATCGTTTATAAATCGTCTTTACCATGATATCAGTTGCTCTGGGTTCAAAAAGGCGCCACAAAGGCTTCATTCTAAATACCATTTGAACTTAAAAAAAATCGTTTATAAATCGTCTTTACCATGATATCAGTTGCTCTGGGTTCAAAAAGGCGCCACAAAGGCTTCATTCTAAACACCATTTGAACATAAAAAAATCGTTTATAAATCGTCTTTACCATGATATCAGTTGCTCTGGGTTCAAAAAGGCGCCACAAAGGCTTCATTCTAAACACCATTTGAACATAAAAAAATCGTTTATAAATCGTCTTTACCATGATATCAGTTGCTCTGGGTTCAAAAAGGCGCCACAAAAGCTTCATTCTAAACACCATTTGAACATAAAAAAATCGTTTATAAATCGTCTTTACCATGATATCAGTTGCTCTGGGTTCAAAAAGGCGCCACAAAGGCTTCATTCTAAACACCATTTGAACATAAAAAAATCGTTTATAAATCGTCTTTACCATGATATCAGTTGCTCTGGGTTCAAAAAGGCGCCACAAAGGCTTCATTCTAAACACCATTTGAACATAAAAAAATCGTTTATAAATCGTCTTTACCATGATATCAGTTGCTCTGGGTTCAAAAAGGCGCCACAAAGGCTTCATTCTAAATACCATTTGAACTTAAAAAAAATCGTTTATATCGTCTTTACCATGATATCATGCTCTGGGTTCAAAAAGCAGCCACAAAGGCTTCTTTCTAAACACCATTTGAACATAAAAAAATCGTTTATAAATCGTCTTTACCATGATATCAGTTGCTCTTGGTTCAAAAAGCAGCCACAAAGGCTTCTTTCTAAACACCATTTGAACATAAAAAAAATCGTTTATATCGTCTTTACCATGATATCAGTTACTCTGGGTTCAAAAAGGCGCCAAAAAGGCTTCATTCTAAATATGATTTGAACATAAAAAAATCGTTTATATCGTCTTTACCATGATACCAATTGCTCTGGGTACAAAAAGGAGCCACAAAGGCTTCATTCTAAACACCATTTGAACATAGAAAAAATCGTTTATATCGTCTTTACCATGATATCAGTTGCTATGGGTTCAAAAAGGCGCCACAAAGGCTTCATTCTAAACACCATTTGAACATAAAAAAATCGTTTATAAATCGTCTTTACCATGATATCAGTTGCTCTTGGTTCAAAAAGGCGCCACAAAGGCTTCATTCTAAACACCATTTGAACATAAAAAAATCGTTTATAAATCGTCTTTACCATGATACCAATTGCTCTGGGTACAAAAAGGAGCCACAAAGGCTTCATTCTAAACACCATTTGAACATAAAAAAAATCGTTTATATCGTCTTTACCATGATATCAGTTACTCTGGGTTCAAAAAGGCGCCAAAAAGGCTTCATTCTAAATATGATTTGAACATAAAAAAATCGTTTATATCGTCTTTACCATGATACCAATTGCTCTGGGTACAAAAAGGAGCCACAAAGGCTTCATTCTAAACACCATTTGAACATAGAAAAAATCGTTTATATCGTCTTTACCATGATATCAGTTGCTATGGGTTCAAAAAGGCGCCACAAAGGCTTCATTCTAAATACCATTTGAACTTAAAAAAAATCGTTTATATCGTCTTTACCATGATATCATGCTCTGGGTTCAAAAAGCAGCCACAAAGGCTTCATTCTAAACACCATTTGAACATAAAAAAATCGTTTATAAATCGTCTTTACCATGATATCAGTTGCTCTGGGTTCAAAAAGGAGCCACAAAGGCTTCATTCTAAACACCATTTGAACATAAAAAAATCGTTTATAAATCGTCTTTACCATGATATCAGTTGCTCTGGGTTCAAAAAGGCGCCACAAAGGCTTCATTCTAAACACCATTTGAACATAGAAAAAATCGTTTATATCGTCTTTACCATGATATCAGTTGCTATGGGTTCAAAAAGGCGCCACAAAGGCTTCATTCTAAATACCATTTGAACTTAAAAAAAATCGTTTATATCGTCTTTACCATGATATCAGTTGCTATGGGTTCAAAAAGGCGCCACAAAGGCTTCATTCTAAATACCATTTGAACATAAAAAAAATCGTTTATATCGTCTTTACCATGATATCAGTTACTCTGGGTTCAAAAAGGCGCCAAAAAGGCTTCATTCTAAATATGATTTGAACATAAAAAAATCGTTTATATCGTCTTTACCATGATACCAATTGCTCTGGGTACAAAAAGGAGCCACAAAGGCTTCATTCTAAACACCATTTGAACATAGAAAAAATCGTTTATATCGTCTTTACCATGATATCAGTTGCTATGGGTTCAAAAAGGCGCCACAAAGGCTTCATTCTAAACACCATTTGAACATAAAAAAATCGTTTATAAATCGTCTTTACCATGATATCAGTTGCTCTTGGTTCAAAAAGGCGCCACAAAGGCTTCATTCTAAACACCATTTGAACATAAAAAAATCGTTTATAAATCGTCTTTACCATGATACCAATTGCTCTGGGTACAAAAAGGAGCCACAAAGGCTTCATTCTAAACACCATTTGAACATAAAAAAAATCGTTTATATCGTCTTTACCATGATATCAGTTACTCTGGGTTCAAAAAGGCGCCAAAAAGGCTTCATTCTAAATATGATTTGAACATAAAAAAATCGTTTATATCGTCTTTACCATGATACCAATTGCTCTGGGTACAAAAAGGAGCCACAAAGGCTTCATTCTAAACACCATTTGAACATAGAAAAAATCGTTTATATCGTCTTTACCATGATATCAGTTGCTATGGGTTCAAAAAGGCGCCACAAAGGCTTCATTCTAAATACCATTTGAACTTAAAAAAAATCGTTTATATCGTCTTTACCATGATATCAGTTGCTATGGGTTCAAAAAGGCGCCACAAAGGCTTCATTCTAAACACCATTTGAACATAAAAAAATCGTTTATAAATCGTCTTTACCATGATATCAGTTGCTCTTGGTTCAAAAAGGCGCCACAAAGGCTTCATTCTAAACACCATTTGAACATAAAAAAATCGTTTATAAATCGTCTTTACCATGATACCAATTGCTCTGGGTACAAAAAGGAGCCACAAAGGCTTCATTCTAAACACCATTTGAACATAAAAAAAATCGTTTATATCGTCTTTACCATGATATCAGTTACTCTGGGTTCAAAAAGGCGCCAAAAAGGCTTCATTCTAAATATGATTTGAACATAAAAAAATCGTTTATATCGTCTTTACCATGATACCAATTGCTCTGGGTACAAAAAGGAGCCACAAAGGCTTCATTCTAAACACCATTTGAACATAGAAAAAATCGTTTATATCGTCTTTACCATGATATCAGTTGCTATGGGTTCAAAAAGGCGCCACAAAGGCTTCATTCTAAATACCATTTGAACTTAAAAAAAATCGTTTATATCGTCTTTACCATGATATCATGCTCTGGGTTCAAAAAGCAGCCACAAAGGCTTCATTCTAAACACCATTTGAACATAAAAAAATCGTTTATAAATCGTCTTTACCATGATATCAGTTGCTCTGGGTTCAAAAAGGAGCCACAAAGGCTTCATTCTAAACACCATTTGATCATAAAAAATCGTTTATATCGTCTTTACCATGATATCAGTTACTCTGGGTTCAAAAAGCAGCCACAAAGGCTTCTTTCTAAACACCATTTGAACATAAAAAAATCGTTTATAAATCGTCTTTACCATGATATCAGTTGCTCTGGGTTCAAAAAGCAGCCACAAAGGCTTCATTCTAAACACCATTTGATCATAAAAAAATCGTTTATAAATCGTCTTTACCATGATATCAGTTGCTCTGGGTTCAAAAAGCAGCCACAAAGGCTTCATTCTAAACACCATTTGATCATAAAAAAATCGTTTATAAATCGTCTTTACCATGATATCAGTTGCTCTGGGTTCAAAAAGCAGCCACAAAGGCTTCATTCTAAACACCATTTGATCATAAAAAAATCGTTTATAAATCGTCTTTACCATGATATCAGTTGCTCTGGGTTCAAAAAGCAGCCACAAAGGCTTCATTCTAAACACCATTTGATCATAAAAAAATCGTTTATAAATCGTCTTTACCATGATATCAGTTGCTCTGGGTTCAAAAAGCAGCCACAAAGGCTTCATTCTAAACACCATTTGATCATAAAAAAATCGTTTATAAATCGTCTTTACCATGATATCAGTTGCTCTGGGTTCAAAAAGCAGCCACAAAGGCTTCATTCTAAACACCATTTGATCATAAAAAAATCGTTTATAAATCGTCTTTACCATGATATCAGTTGCTCTGGGTTCAAAAAGCAGCCACAAAGGCTTCATTCTAAACACCATTTGATCATAAAAAAATCGTTTATAAATCGTCTTTACCATGATATCAGTTACTCTGGGTTCAAAAAGCAGCCACAAAGGCTTCATTCTAAACACCATTTGATCATAAAAAAATCGTTTATAAATCGTCTTTACCATGATATCAGTTGCTCTGGGTTCAAAAAGCAGCCACAAAGGCTTCATTCTAAACACCATTTGATCATAAAAAAATCGTTTATAAATCGTCTTTACCATGATATCAGTTGCTCTGGGTTCAAAAAGGAGCCACAAAGGCTTCATTCTAAACACCATTTGATCATAAAAAATCGTTTATAAATCGTCTTTACCATGATATCAGTTGCTCTGGGTTCAAAAAGCAGCCACAAAGGCTTCATTCTAAACACCATTTGATCATAAAAAAATCGTTTATAAATCGTCTTTACCATGATATCAGTTGCTCTGGGTTCAAAAAGGAGCCACAAAGGCTTCATTCTAAACACCATTTGATCATAAAAAATCGTTTATATCGTCTTTACCATGATATCAGTTACTCTGGGTTCAAAAAGCAGCCACAAAGGCTTCTTTCTAAACACCATTTGAACATAAAAAAATCGTTTATAAATCGTCTTTACCATGATATCAGTTGCTCTGGGTTCAAAAAGCAGCCACAAAGGCTTCATTCTAAACACCATTTGATCATAAAAAAATCGTTTATAAATCGTCTTTACCATGATATCAGTTGCTCTGGGTTCAAAAAGGAGCCACAAAGGCTTCATTCTAAACACCATTTGATCATAAAAAATCGTTTATAAATCGTCTTTACCATGATATCAGTTGCTCTGGGTTCAAAAAGCAGCCACAAAGGCTTCATTCTAAACACCATTTGATCATAAAAAAATCGTTTATAAATCGTCTTTACCATGATATCAGTTGCTCTTGGTTCAAAAAGCAGCCACAAAGGCTTCTTTCTAAACACCATTTGAACATAAAAAAATCGTTTATAAATCGTCTTTACCATGATATCAGTTGCTCTTGGTTCAAAAAGCAGCCACAAAGGCTTCTTTCTAAACACCATTTGAACATAAAAAAATCGTTTATAAATCGTCTTTACCATGATATCAGTTGCTCTTGGTTCAAAAAGCAGCCACAAAGGCTTCTTTCTAAACACCATTTGAACATAAAAAAATCGTTTATAAATCGTCTTTACCATGATATCAGTTGCTCTGGGTTCAAAAAGGCGCCACAAAGGCTTCATTCTAAATACCATTTGAACTTAAAAAAAATCGTTTATAAATCGTCTTTACCATGATATCAGTTGCTCTGGGTTCAAAAAGGCGCCACAAAGGCTTCATTCTAAACACCATTTGAACATAAAAAAATCGTTTATAAATCGTCTTTACCATGATATCAGTTGCTCTGGGTTCAAAAAGGCGCCACAAAGGCTTCATTCTAAACACCATTTGAACATAAAAAAATCGTTTATAAATCGTCTTTACCATGATATCAGTTGCTCTGGGTTCAAAAAGGCGCCACAAAAGCTTCATTCTAAACACCATTTGAACATAAAAAAATCGTTTATAAATCGTCTTTACCATGATATCAGTTGCTCTGGGTTCAAAAAGGCGCCACAAAGGCTTCATTCTAAACACCATTTGAACATAAAAAAATCGTTTATAAATCGTCTTTACCATGATATCAGTTGCTCTGGGTTCAAAAAGGCGCCACAAAGGCTTCATTCTAAACACCATTTGAACATAAAAAAATCGTTTATAAATCGTCTTTACCATGATATCAGTTGCTCTGGGTTCAAAAAGGCGCCACAAAGGCTTCATTCTAAATACCATTTGAACTTAAAAAAAATCGTTTATATCGTCTTTACCATGATATCATGCTCTGGGTTCAAAAAGCAGCCACAAAGGCTTCTTTCTAAACACCATTTGAACATAAAAAAATCGTTTATAAATCGTCTTTACCATGATATCAGTTGCTCTTGGTTCAAAAAGCAGCCACAAAGGCTTCTTTCTAAACACCATTTGAACATAAAAAAAATCGTTTATATCGTCTTTACCATGATATCAGTTACTCTGGGTTCAAAAAGGCGCCAAAAAGGCTTCATTCTAAATATGATTTGAACATAAAAAAATCGTTTATATCGTCTTTACCATGATACCAATTGCTCTGGGTACAAAAAGGAGCCACAAAGGCTTCATTCTAAACACCATTTGAACATAGAAAAAATCGTTTATATCGTCTTTACCATGATATCAGTTGCTATGGGTTCAAAAAGGCGCCACAAAGGCTTCATTCTAAACACCATTTGAACATAAAAAAATCGTTTATAAATCGTCTTTACCATGATATCAGTTGCTCTTGGTTCAAAAAGGCGCCACAAAGGCTTCATTCTAAACACCATTTGAACATAAAAAAATCGTTTATAAATCGTCTTTACCATGATACCAATTGCTCTGGGTACAAAAAGGAGCCACAAAGGCTTCATTCTAAACACCATTTGAACATAAAAAAAATCGTTTATATCGTCTTTACCATGATATCAGTTACTCTGGGTTCAAAAAGGCGCCAAAAAGGCTTCATTCTAAATATGATTTGAACATAAAAAAATCGTTTATATCGTCTTTACCATGATACCAATTGCTCTGGGTACAAAAAGGAGCCACAAAGGCTTCATTCTAAACACCATTTGAACATAGAAAAAATCGTTTATATCGTCTTTACCATGATATCAGTTGCTATGGGTTCAAAAAGGCGCCACAAAGGCTTCATTCTAAATACCATTTGAACTTAAAAAAAATCGTTTATATCGTCTTTACCATGATATCATGCTCTGGGTTCAAAAAGCAGCCACAAAGGCTTCATTCTAAACACCATTTGAACATAAAAAAATCGTTTATAAATCGTCTTTACCATGATATCAGTTGCTCTGGGTTCAAAAAGGAGCCACAAAGGCTTCATTCTAAACACCATTTGAACATAAAAAAATCGTTTATAAATCGTCTTTACCATGATATCAGTTGCTCTGGGTTCAAAAAGGCGCCACAAAGGCTTCATTCTAAACACCATTTGAACATAGAAAAAATCGTTTATATCGTCTTTACCATGATATCAGTTGCTATGGGTTCAAAAAGGCGCCACAAAGGCTTCATTCTAAATACCATTTGAACTTAAAAAAAATCGTTTATATCGTCTTTACCATGATATCAGTTGCTATGGGTTCAAAAAGGCGCCACAAAGGCTTCATTCTAAATACCATTTGAACATAAAAAAAATCGTTTATATCGTCTTTACCATGATATCAGTTACTCTGGGTTCAAAAAGGCGCCAAAAAGGCTTCATTCTAAATATGATTTGAACATAAAAAAATCGTTTATATCGTCTTTACCATGATACCAATTGCTCTGGGTACAAAAAGGAGCCACAAAGGCTTCATTCTAAACACCATTTGAACATAGAAAAAATCGTTTATATCGTCTTTACCATGATATCAGTTGCTATGGGTTCAAAAAGGCGCCACAAAGGCTTCATTCTAAACACCATTTGAACATAAAAAAATCGTTTATAAATCGTCTTTACCATGATATCAGTTGCTCTTGGTTCAAAAAGGCGCCACAAAGGCTTCATTCTAAACACCATTTGAACATAAAAAAATCGTTTATAAATCGTCTTTACCATGATACCAATTGCTCTGGGTACAAAAAGGAGCCACAAAGGCTTCATTCTAAACACCATTTGAACATAAAAAAAATCGTTTATATCGTCTTTACCATGATATCAGTTACTCTGGGTTCAAAAAGGCGCCAAAAAGGCTTCATTCTAAATATGATTTGAACATAAAAAAATCGTTTATATCGTCTTTACCATGATACCAATTGCTCTGGGTACAAAAAGGAGCCACAAAGGCTTCATTCTAAACACCATTTGAACATAGAAAAAATCGTTTATATCGTCTTTACCATGATATCAGTTGCTATGGGTTCAAAAAGGCGCCACAAAGGCTTCATTCTAAATACCATTTGAACTTAAAAAAAATCGTTTATATCGTCTTTACCATGATATCAGTTGCTATGGGTTCAAAAAGGCGCCACAAAGGCTTCATTCTAAACACCATTTGAACATAAAAAAATCGTTTATAAATCGTCTTTACCATGATATCAGTTGCTCTTGGTTCAAAAAGGCGCCACAAAGGCTTCATTCTAAACACCATTTGAACATAAAAAAATCGTTTATAAATCGTCTTTACCATGATACCAATTGCTCTGGGTACAAAAAGGAGCCACAAAGGCTTCATTCTAAACACCATTTGAACATAAAAAAAATCGTTTATATCGTCTTTACCATGATATCAGTTACTCTGGGTTCAAAAAGGCGCCAAAAAGGCTTCATTCTAAATATGATTTGAACATAAAAAAATCGTTTATATCGTCTTTACCATGATACCAATTGCTCTGGGTACAAAAAGGAGCCACAAAGGCTTCATTCTAAACACCATTTGAACATAGAAAAAATCGTTTATATCGTCTTTACCATGATATCAGTTGCTATGGGTTCAAAAAGGCGCCACAAAGGCTTCATTCTAAATACCATTTGAACTTAAAAAAAATCGTTTATATCGTCTTTACCATGATATCATGCTCTGGGTTCAAAAAGCAGCCACAAAGGCTTCATTCTAAACACCATTTGAACATAAAAAAATCGTTTATAAATCGTCTTTACCATGATATCAGTTGCTCTGGGTTCAAAAAGGAGCCACAAAGGCTTCATTCTAAACACCATTTGATCATAAAAAATCGTTTATATCGTCTTTACCATGATATCAGTTACTCTGGGTTCAAAAAGCAGCCACAAAGGCTTCTTTCTAAACACCATTTGAACATAAAAAAATCGTTTATAAATCGTCTTTACCATGATATCAGTTGCTCTGGGTTCAAAAAGCAGCCACAAAGGCTTCATTCTAAACACCATTTGATCATAAAAAAATCGTTTATAAATCGTCTTTACCATGATATCAGTTGCTCTGGGTTCAAAAAGCAGCCACAAAGGCTTCATTCTAAACACCATTTGATCATAAAAAAATCGTTTATAAATCGTCTTTACCATGATATCAGTTGCTCTGGGTTCAAAAAGCAGCCACAAAGGCTTCATTCTAAACACCATTTGATCATAAAAAAATCGTTTATAAATCGTCTTTACCATGATATCAGTTGCTCTGGGTTCAAAAAGCAGCCACAAAGGCTTCATTCTAAACACCATTTGATCATAAAAAAATCGTTTATAAATCGTCTTTACCATGATATCAGTTGCTCTGGGTTCAAAAAGCAGCCACAAAGGCTTCATTCTAAACACCATTTGATCATAAAAAAATCGTTTATAAATCGTCTTTACCATGATATCAGTTGCTCTGGGTTCAAAAAGCAGCCACAAAGGCTTCATTCTAAACACCATTTGATCATAAAAAAATCGTTTATAAATCGTCTTTACCATGATATCAGTTGCTCTGGGTTCAAAAAGCAGCCACAAAGGCTTCATTCTAAACACCATTTGAACATAAAAAAATCGTTTATAAATCGTCTTTACCATGATATCAGTTGCTCTGGGTTCAAAAAGGCGCCACAAAGGCTTCATTCTAAACACCATTTGAACATAGAAAAAATCGTTTATATCGTCTTTACCATGATATCAGTTGCTATGGGTTCAAAAAGGCGCCACAAAGGCTTCATTCTAAATACCATTTGAACTTAAAAAAAATCGTTTATATCGTCTTTACCATGATATCAGTTGCTATGGGTTCAAAAAGGCGCCACAAAGGCTTCATTCTAAATACCATTTGAACATAAAAAAAATCGTTTATATCGTCTTTACCATGATATCAGTTACTCTGGGTTCAAAAAGGCGCCAAAAAGGCTTCATTCTAAATATGATTTGAACATAAAAAAATCGTTTATATCGTCTTTACCATGATACCAATTGCTCTGGGTACAAAAAGGAGCCACAAAGGCTTCATTCTAAACACCATTTGAACATAGAAAAAATCGTTTATATCGTCTTTACCATGATATCAGTTGCTATGGGTTCAAAAAGGCGCCACAAAGGCTTCATTCTAAACACCATTTGAACATAAAAAAATCGTTTATAAATCGTCTTTACCATGATATCAGTTGCTCTTGGTTCAAAAAGGCGCCACAAAGGCTTCATTCTAAACACCATTTGAACATAAAAAAATCGTTTATAAATCGTCTTTACCATGATACCAATTGCTCTGGGTACAAAAAGGAGCCACAAAGGCTTCATTCTAAACACCATTTGAACATAAAAAAAATCGTTTATATCGTCTTTACCATGATATCAGTTACTCTGGGTTCAAAAAGGCGCCAAAAAGGCTTCATTCTAAATATGATTTGAACATAAAAAAATCGTTTATATCGTCTTTACCATGATACCAATTGCTCTGGGTACAAAAAGGAGCCACAAAGGCTTCATTCTAAACACCATTTGAACATAGAAAAAATCGTTTATATCGTCTTTACCATGATATCAGTTGCTATGGGTTCAAAAAGGCGCCACAAAGGCTTCATTCTAAATACCATTTGAACTTAAAAAAAATCGTTTATATCGTCTTTACCATGATATCAGTTGCTATGGGTTCAAAAAGGCGCCACAAAGGCTTCATTCTAAACACCATTTGAACATAAAAAAATCGTTTATAAATCGTCTTTACCATGATATCAGTTGCTCTTGGTTCAAAAAGGCGCCACAAAGGCTTCATTCTAAACACCATTTGAACATAAAAAAATCGTTTATAAATCGTCTTTACCATGATACCAATTGCTCTGGGTACAAAAAGGAGCCACAAAGGCTTCATTCTAAACACCATTTGAACATAAAAAAAATCGTTTATATCGTCTTTACCATGATATCAGTTACTCTGGGTTCAAAAAGGCGCCAAAAAGGCTTCATTCTAAATATGATTTGAACATAAAAAAATCGTTTATATCGTCTTTACCATGATACCAATTGCTCTGGGTACAAAAAGGAGCCACAAAGGCTTCATTCTAAACACCATTTGAACATAGAAAAAATCGTTTATATCGTCTTTACCATGATATCAGTTGCTATGGGTTCAAAAAGGCGCCACAAAGGCTTCATTCTAAATACCATTTGAACTTAAAAAAAATCGTTTATATCGTCTTTACCATGATATCATGCTCTGGGTTCAAAAAGCAGCCACAAAGGCTTCATTCTAAACACCATTTGAACATAAAAAAATCGTTTATAAATCGTCTTTACCATGATATCAGTTGCTCTGGGTTCAAAAAGGAGCCACAAAGGCTTCATTCTAAACACCATTTGATCATAAAAAATCGTTTATATCGTCTTTACCATGATATCAGTTACTCTGGGTTCAAAAAGCAGCCACAAAGGCTTCTTTCTAAACACCATTTGAACATAAAAAAATCGTTTATAAATCGTCTTTACCATGATATCAGTTGCTCTGGGTTCAAAAAGCAGCCACAAAGGCTTCATTCTAAACACCATTTGATCATAAAAAAATCGTTTATAAATCGTCTTTACCATGATATCAGTTGCTCTGGGTTCAAAAAGCAGCCACAAAGGCTTCATTCTAAACACCATTTGATCATAAAAAAATCGTTTATAAATCGTCTTTACCATGATATCAGTTGCTCTGGGTTCAAAAAGCAGCCACAAAGGCTTCATTCTAAACACCATTTGATCATAAAAAAATCGTTTATAAATCGTCTTTACCATGATATCAGTTGCTCTGGGTTCAAAAAGCAGCCACAAAGGCTTCATTCTAAACACCATTTGATCATAAAAAAATCGTTTATAAATCGTCTTTACCATGATATCAGTTGCTCTGGGTTCAAAAAGCAGCCACAAAGGCTTCATTCTAAACACCATTTGATCATAAAAAAATCGTTTATAAATCGTCTTTACCATGATATCAGTTGCTCTGGGTTCAAAAAGCAGCCACAAAGGCTTCATTCTAAACACCATTTGATCATAAAAAAATCGTTTATAAATCGTCTTTACCATGATATCAGTTGCTCTGGGTTCAAAAAGCAGCCACAAAGGCTTCATTCTAAACACCATTTGATCATAAAAAAATCGTTTATAAATCGTCTTTACCATGATATCAGTTACTCTGGGTTCAAAAAGCAGCCACAAAGGCTTCATTCTAAACACCATTTGATCATAAAAAAATCGTTTATAAATCGTCTTTACCATGATATCAGTTGCTCTGGGTTCAAAAAGCAGCCACAAAGGCTTCATTCTAAACACCATTTGATCATAAAAAAATCGTTTATAAATCGTCTTTACCATGATATCAGTTGCTCTGGGTTCAAAAAGGAGCCACAAAGGCTTCATTCTAAACACCATTTGATCATAAAAAATCGTTTATAAATCGTCTTTACCATGATATCAGTTGCTCTGGGTTCAAAAAGCAGCCACAAAGGCTTCATTCTAAACACCATTTGATCATAAAAAAATCGTTTATAAATCGTCTTTACCATGATATCAGTTGCTCTGGGTTCAAAAAGGAGCCACAAAGGCTTCATTCTAAACACCATTTGATCATAAAAAATCGTTTATATCGTCTTTACCATGATATCAGTTACTCTGGGTTCAAAAAGCAGCCACAAAGGCTTCTTTCTAAACACCATTTGAACATAAAAAAATCGTTTATAAATCGTCTTTACCATGATATCAGTTGCTCTGGGTTCAAAAAGCAGCCACAAAGGCTTCATTCTAAACACCATTTGATCATAAAAAAATCGTTTATAAATCGTCTTTACCATGATATCAGTTGCTCTGGGTTCAAAAAGGAGCCACAAAGGCTTCATTCTAAACACCATTTGATCATAAAAAATCGTTTATAAATCGTCTTTACCATGATATCAGTTGCTCTGGGTTCAAAAAGCAGCCACAAAGGCTTCATTCTAAACACCATTTGATCATAAAAAAATCGTTTATAAATCGTCTTTACCATGATATCAGTTGCTCTGGGTTCAAAAAGCAGCCACAAAGGCTTCATTCTAAACACCATTTGATCATAAAAAAATCGTTTATAAATCGTCTTTACCATGATATCAGTTGCTCTGGGTTCAAAAAGGAGCCACAAAGGCTTCATTCTAAACACCATTTGATCATAAAAAAATCGTTTATAAATCGTCTTTACCATGATATCAGTTGCTCTGGGTTCAAAAAGGAGCCACAAAGGCTTCATTCTAAACACCATTTGATCATAAAAAATCGTTTATAAATCGTCTTTACCATGATATCAGTTGCTCTGGGTTCAAAAAGGAGCCACAAAGGCTTCATTCTAAACACCATTTGAACATAAAAAAATCGTTTATAAATCGTCTTTACCATGATATCAGTTGCTCTTGGTTCAAAAAGGCGCCACAAAGGCTTCATTCTAAACACCATTTGAACATAAAAAAATCGTTTATAAATCGTCTTTACCATGATACCAATTGCTCTGGGTACAAAAAGGAGCCACAAAGGCTTCATTCTAAACACCATTTGATCGTAAAAAAATCGTTTATAAATCGTCTT
The DNA here is from genome assembly GCF_049639745.1 of Rhodnius prolixus. Classification (NCBI taxonomy): domain Eukaryota; kingdom Metazoa; phylum Arthropoda; class Insecta; order Hemiptera; family Reduviidae; genus Rhodnius; species Rhodnius prolixus. The sequence goes on along the minus strand of NW_027411592.1, from coordinate 61,729,385 downwards.
TACCATGATATCAGTTGCTCTGGGTTCAAAAAGGAGCCACAAAGGCTTCATTCTAAACACCATTTGATCATAAAAAAATCGTTTATAAATCGTCTTTACCATGATATCAGTTGCTCTGGGTTCAAAAAGGAGCCACAAAGGCTTCATTCTAAACACCATTTGATCATAAAAAAATCGTTTATAAATCGTCTTTACCATGATATCAGTTGCTCTGGGTTCAAAAAGGAGCCACAAAGGCTTCATTCTAAACACCATTTGATCATAAAAAATCGTTTATAAATCGTCTTTACCATGATATCAGTTGCTCTGGGTTCAAAAAGGAGCCACAAAGGCTTCATTCTAAACACCATTTGAACATAAAAAAATCGTTTATAAATCGTCTTTACCATGATATCAGTTGCTCTTGGTTCAAAAAGGCGCCACAAAGGCTTCATTCTAAACACCATTTGAACATAAAAAAATCGTTTATAAATCGTCTTTACCATGATACCAATTGCTCTGGGTACAAAAAGGAGCCACAAAGGCTTCATTCTAAACACCATTTGATCGTAAAAAAATCGTTTATAAATCGTCTTTACCATGATATCAGTTACTCTGGGTTCAAAAAGCAGCCACAAAGGCTTCATTCTAAACACCATTTGATCATAAAAAAATCGTTTATAAATCGTCTTTACCATGATATCAGTTGCTCTGGGTTCAAAAAGCAGCCACAAAGGCTTCATTCTAAACACCATTTGATCATAAAAAAATCGTTTATAAATCGTCTTTACCATGATATCAGTTGCTCTGGGTTCAAAAAGGAGCCACAAAGGCTTCATTCTAAACACCATTTGATCATAAAAAATCGTTTATAAATCGTCTTTACCATGATATCAGTTGCTCTGGGTTCAAAAAGCAGCCACAAAGGCTTCATTCTAAACACCATTTGATCATAAAAAAATCGTTTATAAATCGTCTTTACCATGATATCAGTTGCTCTGGGTTCAAAAAGCAGCCACAAAGGCTTCATTCTAAACACCATTTGATCATAAAAAAATCGTTTATAAATCGTCTTTACCATGATATCAGTTGCTCTGGGTTCAAAAAGGAGCCACAAAGGCTTCATTCTAAACACCATTTGATCATAAAAAATCGTTTATATCGTCTTTACCATGATATCAGTTACTCTGGGTTCAAAAAGCAGCCACAAAGGCTTCTTTCTAAACACCATTTGAACATAAAAAAATCGTTTATAAATCGTCTTTACCATGATATCAGTTGCTCTGGGTTCAAAAAGCAGCCACAAAGGCTTCATTCTAAACACCATTTGATCATAAAAAAATCGTTTATAAATCGTCTTTACCATGATATCAGTTGCTCTGGGTTCAAAAAGGAGCCACAAAGGCTTCATTCTAAACACCATTTGATCATAAAAAATCGTTTATAAATCGTCTTTACCATGATATCAGTTGCTCTGGGTTCAAAAAGCAGCCACAAAGGCTTCATTCTAAACACCATTTGATCATAAAAAAATCGTTTATAAATCGTCTTTACCATGATATCAGTTGCTCTGGGTTCAAAAAGCAGCCACAAAGGCTTCATTCTAAACACCATTTGATCATAAAAAAATCGTTTATAAATCGTCTTTACCATGATATCAGTTGCTCTGGGTTCAAAAAGGAGCCACAAAGGCTTCATTCTAAACACCATTTGATCATAAAAAAATCGTTTATAAATCGTCTTTACCATGATATCAGTTGCTCTGGGTTCAAAAAGGAGCCACAAAGGCTTCATTCTAAACACCATTTGATCATAAAAAATCGTTTATAAATCGTCTTTACCATGATATCAGTTGCTCTGGGTTCAAAAAGGAGCCACAAAGGCTTCATTCTAAACACCATTTGAACATAAAAAAATCGTTTATAAATCGTCTTTACCATGATATCAGTTGCTCTTGGTTCAAAAAGGCGCCACAAAGGCTTCATTCTAAACACCATTTGAACATAAAAAAATCGTTTATAAATCGTCTTTACCATGATACCAATTGCTCTGGGTACAAAAAGGAGCCACAAAGGCTTCATTCTAAACACCATTTGATCGTAAAAAAATCGTTTATAAATCGTCTTTACCATGATATCAGTTGCTCTGGGTACAAAAAGGAGCCACAAAGGCTTCATTCTAAACACCATTTGATCGTAAAAAAATCGTTTATAAATCGTCTTTACCATGATATCAGTTGCTCTGGGTTCAAAAAGGAGCCACAAAGGCTTCATTCTAAACACCATTTGATCATAAAAAATCGTTTATGACCCCATTCTTAATTCTCACGATTTAAAAAAATTTCTATTAAAATTCTTTCCATTTATTATTTTTTCAATTATCGTTTTTTTAATTTATATTTTTTATCCTCAAATCTTTTAAGTATATTTTGATTTTCGACAAAATAGACTGCAAAGTACTTTTTTAAAATAAGCGTAACAATTTTTAATGTTGCATTTAATGTAATTAATAGTCCTGGTTGCAATACTACTACTTGCATACATGAAGCACGTAGATACTGGTCGGCCTTGACCGCATCTCTAAAACAGTGTACAGAGATCAGGGGGGATTACATCATTGGAGCAAAAAAAAAAAAGTGGTGGGGGGAAATATACAGAATTAATTATAACGAAATGGACATATTTAGATAGCTTTGGCAACAGCGTATACAGGTGGCATCAACATCCTCTGTTATTTAGTTTATTAAATCATCATGGTCTTAAAAAATAACTTCTATCATAATAATTACCTATTCAACTAGTAAGAGAATCTATTGTAATCACTTACCTCTAATGTACCATTACCGTACATTGCACTGGCTTACCACCTGTATAGTATTAATAAGAATCAAGTGTGAGACTGAATTTCCCAAATTTAGTGAAAATCTACCCACCGGAAGTGCCCATTTTACTGAATAGATTTTCCAGTTTTCAAGGATTTTCTCCAAAATGGCGGCTTCGATTTCCTTTAAACTTTGTAGAGCTAATTGCTCTGACGTAGCTCTACAACTTTTATTTGGAACATTTTCTTGGGAAGAATTAATTAAGGGCACTTCTGGGCGAAGGGGGTGGTTAGACTTACCTCTAATGTGCCATTACTGTGCATTGTACAGGCTTACCACCTGTATAGTATTAATAAGAATCAAGTGTGAGACTGAATTTCCCAAATTTAGTGAAAATCTACCCACCGGAAGTGCCCATTTTACTGAATAGATTTTCCAGTTTTCAAGGATTTTCTCCAAAATGGCGGCTTCGATTTCCTTTAAACTTTGTAGAGCTAATTGCTCTGACGTAGCTCTACAACTTTTATTTGGAACATTTTCTTGGGAAGAATTAATTAAGGGCACTTCTGGGCGAAGGGGGTGGTTAGACTTACCTCTAATGTGCCATTACTGTGCATTGTACAGGCTTACCACCTGTATAGTATTAATAAGAATCAAGTGTGAGACTGAATTTCCCAAATTTAGTGAAAATCTACCCACCGGAAGTGCCCATTTTACTGAATAGATTTTCCAGTTTTCAAGGATTTTCTCCAAAATGGCGGCTTCGATTTCCTTTAAACTTTGTAGAGCTAATTGCTCTGACGTAGCTCTACAACTTTTATTTGGAACATTTTCTTGGGAAGAATTAATTAAGGGCACTTCTGGGCGAAGGGGGTGGTTAGACTTACCTCTAATGTGCCATTACTGTGCATTGTACAGGCTTACCACCTGTATAGTATTAATAAGAATCAAGTGTGAGACTGAATTTCCCAAATTTAGTGAAAATCTACCCACCGGAAGTGCCCATTTTACTGAATAGATTTTCCAGTTTTCAAGGATTTTCTCCAAAATGGCGGCTTCGATTTCCTTTAAACTTTGTAGAGCTAATTGCTCTGACGTAGCTCTACAACTTTTATTTGGAACATTTTCTTGGGAAGAATTAATTAAGGGCACTTCTGGGCGAAGGGGGTGGTTAGACTTACCTCTAATGTGCCATTACTGTGCATTGTACAGGCTTACCACCTGTATAGTATTAATAAGAATCAAGTGTGAGACTGAATTTCCCAAATTTAGTGAAAATCTACCCACCGGAAGTGCCCATTTTACTGAATAGATTTTCCAGTTTTCAAGGATTTTCTCCAAAATGGCGGCTTCGATTTCCTTTAAACTTTGTAGAGCTAATTGCTCTGACGTAGCTCTACAACTTTTATTTGGAACATTTTCTTGGGAAGAATTAATTAAGGGCACTTCTGGGCGAAGGGGGTGGTTAGACTTACCTCTAATGTGCCATTACTGTGCATTGTACAGGCTTACCACCTGTATAGTATTAATAAGAATCAAGTGTGAGACTGAATTTCCCAAATTTAGTGAAAATCTACCCACCGGAAGTGCCCATTTTACTGAATAGATTTTCCAGTTTTCAAGGATTTTCTCCAAAATGGCGGCTTCGATTTCCTTTAAACTTTGTAGAGCTAATTGCTCTGACGTAGCTCTACAACTTTTATTTGGAACATTTTCTTGGGAAGAATTAATTAAGGGCACTTCTGGGCGAAGGGGGTGGTTAGACTTACCTCTAATGTGCCATTACTGTGCATTGTACAGGCTTACCACCTGTATAGTATTAATAAGAATCAAGTGTGAGACTGAATTTCCCAAATTTAGTGAAAATCTACCCACCGGAAGTGCCCATTTTACTGAATAGATTTTCCAGTTTTCAAGGATTTTCTCCAAAATGGCGGCTTCGATTTCCTTTAAACTTGGTGAGCTAATTGCTCTTAAGTAGCTCTACAACTTTTTTTTGTAACATTTTCCCGGGAACAATCAATTAAGGGCACTTCTGGGCAAGGGGGGGTGGTTTTAGAATTTTCCGTATTTTACGGATTTTCTCTCAAACGGCTCCAAAGATTTTATTTTAACGTTGTAACAATCATCTCAAACTCATAAATCTAGAAGTTTTACTGGGAAAACTGTAGGTGCCAGTTTTCTTGTGTGATGTACGGTCCTATCTCTTGTGATCTGTCAAGGAACTGTAATCGGAATCGCTTCCTTATTCAATGGATTGCTTACATTACGAAAAAAAAAAGAGAGTACTTCTTGGTTGATCAACTTCCTCCTCGTTCGAGGAATGTTAGTTGGTGCATCCCATTCTATAGCCTCAGATAGAAAGGGTTAACTGCACCTAAAATTAAATCAAGATAAAACCAAAAAATTAAGTTCTCTCAAGGTTACATCGAAAAATGTTGAAAGAGAGAATGTTGTTTCATAAAAAAAACAAAATTATTTACTCACTTGTGATCGTCAAAACCGTCCATTTCCGGTAGCACGATCGCGCTACGCCTCAGATTGAGTAGGAGAGAGAAAGTGTTTGCAATCAACTAAAATTAAGATTAAAATTATTTAAAAAGAATTAATTATCTCTTTTTTTGCTTGTTTTTTTTGTTTTTTTAGAATTACCAATTTGGAATTATGACGGAAGTAGTACGTACCAGTCTGAAGGTGCCAACAGTGATACCTTTCTATATCCGGTTGCCATGTACAGAGATCCTTTCCGTTTGGGAAATAACAAACTAGTATTGTGCGACACCTATAAATACAATAAAAAACCTACAGGTAAGTTATTCTGTCATCGTTAGTGGGATAATAGAAACGGGATAAGGTTTTTTTTGTTTGTGCTTACTTCCTTAGAAGATGAGACTCAAGGATCACAAACTTGCGACTGGAGTGTCCCCAGTGTTCATACGTATTTCTTCTTCCATCTTCAGGGTCATTCTGGTGCTAAGAACTGATTAATGTTCTTCTTCAACATTGATTTTATCGAATCTAATAGTTAACTTTGGAGGCGTTGCCCCAGATAGCCGAGCGGGGTTAGAGGTTGTCTGAAAAAAAAAAATATATATATATATATATATTAGTGGATTACATAAATTAAGTAATTGTTTCCATCTCAAGAAGTCTTTCGTGCCAGGCTCGAGAACTTATCACCCTAGCTACGTATAAAACGTAAAATACATTTTAAAATATATAAAGATATCTATTGATTAAATAGATAAGCATTTCTTATTCAGTCCTCTTTCTTTATTTAAAATTACGGGTCAATAAGAACCACGGCCTTCGTGAATAGCACTATTTGTGGTTTTGGATCGACTGTAGATAACTATAAATTCAAAAGATGATTACAAAAATGATGATAAATGAGTTCGTTAAAATGATGATAAACTTTTTAATAGATTAACATAGAAAGTGATAAAATCGTTTTAGTTTCTTATTAATTCACCATATTTTCTTTAAAAAAAACTCTTCCATAAAAATTGTAATACGATAATATTGAACACAAAGAAGCTCCACTTTGTATCACTTGTGGCCCATTTTTACATTAAAAGAGGGTTGCGTGTAAAATGATTGAATTTTAAATGGCAATCGAGCACAAAGTAAAGCAATTAATTGTTTATGTTTACAAAAAATAAAAATCATTCAACTATTCCAGATTGCTTAATAAACGAAGGTTCAGTAAATTTTTGGAATTGATTTCATCACCATAGAAACCAGAAATCGCATACACGGTACATGCTATTCTTTCACAATGAATTGAACTTTTGGTAGGACTTTGAGAATAGTAGGAGGTACTTACTTGATGACTTGATGCTGTTGTCAATTAGTTGCATCATCAACCCGGAATTCATCGCGTCGAGAAATTCTTCAATTTTTTTTTATTTTTAGTAGCTATACGAGTAGAATTTTCACCAAGTGAGGAAGGAAGTGACGCAAGGCATAATCTTCAATCGTTCTAGACGATGGTGGCAATTGTTGCTGTCGACGGCAGTATAATCTAAAAAACTTGAATTTTGGTGGTGGATTGTTAAATGCAAAGGGACAAAAGTGCAAGTACAAAAAAAACAACAAAAGATAACGGAACATCGATAACAAGTGGAAGTGAATTCATAGAAGGGTACAGAAGTGCGCTAATTGTAAATATGACGACAATAACAGAAATGAAAATAATAAAGAAATTTTTAGGGGAGGGATTAGCTATGCGGTTAGCGTATTGGATTCCCACGCGGAGGTCCCGGAGTTCGAATCCAGCTGCTGGCCCTTAGATTTTCCCTTCCTAGGGAGCTTCTTACAGCTCACTGTCCGGTGATGGGCTAGTGTTGTCTGTAACAAGAGAACACTGTCCGGAGGCCGGCAGTGCACTGAAAAAAGCTCCCAAGCGCTAATAAGGGGGCGTCCATAAATGACGTAACGCTAAAAAATCTCCTTTTTTGACCCCCTGCCCCCTTTGTCACACTGAGTCACAATTTTTTTCCTCCCCCCCCCCCAAAAAATGATGTCACAACTTTGTTTTCCCCCCCTAAAAAAAGAAATCTAATTTCTTCTTACTTCCTGCTGCGATTTCAGACAATTTTTGAATCTCTTTTTCCGTAAGTTCCTTCAAATCTACAGAATTTTTTGACTTCTTTTTTTAAATGAAAAAGTGATTTAAAAAAGCGTGACATAACGCTGATTCTATCCACCTAACTCCCTCTTGTCACAAAGTGTCACAATTATTCTACCCCTCCCCCCCACGTCATTTATTCCCCCTAACCACAGCTGTTGATGCGCTAAAAAAAATAAAAGAGATTTTTGCCGCCATATACGCGGCATTGGTCCCAGTAAGTAAAAGTGCTATGCCGCTATGTTAATATATTGCCTGATCTTTATGTTTTAAGATAAACGTAAATTTTTAAACATTAGTTAATTTAATTATTTAGTTGCAAATAGCTATTATTTAAAAATTAAGTAAAATTCAGATAATACTCAAAACAAAAAAAATAAAGACAACGGACTACCTTCTAATGAAGGTTGCAAAAGTAAACCTACTTACGCGGAGAAAAGGTTAAAATGTCTCCTCTGGCGGTGCGCATGCGCATCAGAAAAGTTTAGTTTCTGATCGGACTATATATGTAAACAAAAAAATTTACTTTATGAACAGTCCTAATTTTTATGAAAAATCTAAACTTAAATTAATATATTATTTTTCTTATTATATGTTTATAGAATCAAATCATAGACACTCTTGTTTACAAGCGATGAAAGCCGCGGCTAAGCATGAACCATGGTTTGGTATTGAACAAGAATATACACTATTGGATATGGACGGCAGGCCATTTGGTTGGCCAAAGAATGGATTCCCAGGACCTCAGGTATGGATGGATTTGTATGCTGAGATTCTTAAATTTTAGTGTTAATAGCTTCAGTGTAAGACGGTTAATATTTTGCTCGAGAATAGCTTTTGAACATATTTAAGCATGTCCATCCTGTTTAGGCATGTTTGTACAGGATGTTTTGCTAATCTAGCATGAGTTTCTCAGCTCCTTTCAATATTAAAACTGTCCGGTAGGACAGTTGTATAAGGGTTGATCATCAAAAACTGCACGAAAAAGCGTAAAGTTGAAAAACTCCCAACTTTGACAATTTTTTTCTCTTTTTCTATAAAAGATAAAATTCCCAAATTTTCTTTATAAAGTAGGGCAAATCCTCCTTTACAACTGTAATTTTTTTGCAACAACATAGATATAATAGATTTCGAGAAAAAAGTTGCTGAAAATGAGCTAAAACGGCATTTTCAAAAATGGTTGTTCTTCTTGTTGTTGTTGTTACCTTTTTTGTAAACTGCGTAGCGCCTAAACGCGTGAACCGATTTTCATGAATGAGGTGTCATTCGATTCGGAATTTTATGTAGATGTGCCTTTTGGGGGTCTCGACGCTGTACATCGAATGGGAGAGGAGTTAGCCTCCTTTATGTAAGGCCCCCTCCAAAATTATTATTTCTAATTTCTCTGTAAATCTTGGCCCGATTTTGATAAAATTTGGTAGGATCATAGGGTTATGGCTTCCCTACGTAACATTAAAACGACATTCTGCTCTTACACTTGTTAAGAGGAAGTATAGCAATCGTTTCAAATTATCGAGACGTGAACCGATTTTCATGAATGAAGTGTCATTCGAATCGAAATTTTGTTCAGACTTGTATTTTAAAAGTCTCGACGCTATGCCTCATAAGGAGAGAAGTTTGCCCCACCCAAATAATAGACAAAAAGAAAAATCTACAGTTAACAAAAACTTACAGTTTAAAATGTTAAGTATAAGGGTTGATTAAACGCCAAAATGCACACAAATCAGCAGGTAACCAATATTTCATTCATTCTTCATTGATATTATTTAAGTAATTTTACTGCATTAACTTTTCCTTCACATTTTTAGAATTTATTAGATGTCACAGACCCTTATGCTGGCCATTTCATTCATAATCTGTGACATCTAATAAATTCTAAAAATGTGAAGGAAACGTTAATGCAGTAAAATTACTTAAATAATATCAATGAAGTATGAATGAAATGTTGATTACCTGCTGATTTGTGTGCATTTTGGCGTTTAATCAACCCTTATACTTAACATTTTAAACTGTAAGTTTTTGTTAAGGAGATTATATAATAGCAGAAGTAATTAGTGAAACTTGCAGTAAATGAATACAGTAAGAATCAGGGAACGCCAATCGACTAACCAAGCGCAGAAGGATAGCTGACAAGTTGCAAGAATAGGAGGAAACTGCTTTCCTGTATCCCAAACTGAGGCAAACAGCTTCCCGACAAGATTTTAAAGTCGTATCCTAAGTTCGGGTTCAGTCAATAAGAAGTTTTTCGTAAAAAAAAAGAAGATGTAGTGGACAAGAAGTTATAATTTTTATCGATATAAGTAATAAGGTAGGCTCAACCAAACTTAAGATTATAATAGCAAGCGTTCTGCTCAAAAAGAAATACGAACTCATAATGGATTTGAAGGGCAGGATAGGTGGACTACATCAATCTTAAGTAATCCTTCCAGTCCTAAGTCTTTCACCGCTCCAAACTACATTCATTTCCACTATCCTCAAGAATGTCCAAATCCTGATATGGTTTTACTTTCTCCCCATCGATCTCATCCCAGTTGTGGCTTTGAGCCGATTTCAGGATAAAAAATTATCCCTTTTTTTTTTTTTCAAAAATGTCTTTATTGATTTTTTCTATCCATTTCAGGGACCTTATTATTGCGGCGTTGGTGCTAACAAAGTAACCGCAAGAGATATTGTGGAATCTCATTATAGAGCTTGCCTGTACACTGGAATTAATATTTCCGGCACCAATGCGGAAGTTATGCCCGCTCAGGTAATTATTTAACTTATTAATAAAAATTAAATTCTGAAAATATTACTCAAGTGGGAGAATTAAAAAGTTTGAATTCATGATTTTCTATTGTTAATGGTCCTGATCCTAAACAACGGATATTGCACCTTAGCTCAGAAAGAGTATTGAAACCTACATACTTGATCTCTGCTGGATCCAAATTTTTAATAATTACCTAGAACTCTACATTGCTGTAGGCTCAACTTTCAGGAGCTTCATGTTTTGTTTGTAAGTCTTGTGAGAACAACGTAATGCTTTCCTCTAAGATAATGAAGGGTATAGAGCAGCCCAAAAGTACTTACGAGGTCAACTACTCGTACCAACTAAAAACAGGCAAGGTCTTTAGGGTGGTTTTGGTATGGAAATCTACACAATACACCACCGTTTCAATTTAAGCGGTAAAAGAGGATGGACCTCCTTAAGATTAAGATTCTAGTAGGGCGGCCCAAGGCCCACGCCACTGCGACCCATTTGGATCTATTATGGCTCTTACTCTCTAGAGCTCGCCCTCCAGACCCGTCAGTTTTTAATTCTAGAGAGCGACTCTTGGGTAAAGCTCCTCAGGCCTTGGTTTTTCCTCCCCGAAAAGTGGACATCCTTAGCCAGATGGGCCCCCTTAGTAAAACATGTTGCTAAACGTGAGACACCTAACCATGCCCGTATGTACGATGAAGCTGAGCGTAACTTATGCACTTATCTCAGGATGGCAATCTTGCTAAATTCACGCTTAAGAGAAGCTTCAATCATTTAAATAATAGATATTGATTGTGAATCATCGATCGATTTATCTCTGATCCAAGCTTACTTTTTTTTTTATTTTTATTTTGGGAGGACTTCATTTCATTTCCTACAGGAGTTGGGAAGTATGCGAAAGCATCCTGAGAGTCTTCCAGAAATACGACTCGCGACTCTTTCATCCTGAGAACACTCTCCCAGTAAAGAGTGCTTTTTCAAGTTTGAGCTTCCTTTAAAAAAGCGCGATTACTGTTGCATCTTCCAAGGATAACTTCCTTTTTTCCACCTTTAAGTTCTTCAACGTTCTCCCTTGAAAGTCCATTTTTTAATGAAATTTACAACCAGATCCAGTATAAATCCCCCATAAATAGTGAAGATTTACCAAGAATCCCGCTTTTGCCATTTCTTGCTGCCTTTTCAGTTTTGATATTATTTTAGTTCTCTTTCTAGTGGGAATTCCAAGTTGGCCCGAGTCATGGAATCGACGTCGCAGACGAATTGTGGATAGCACGTTTCCTTCTACATCGAATAGCCGAAGAGTTTGGCGTCTGTGTAACACTCGATCCAAAACCAATGGAAGGAGATTGGAACGGAGCTGGTGCGCATTGTAATTTCTCTACGAAGGAGATGCGCGAAGATAATGGTATCGTGTAAGTATTATTTGTAAATATGGTGATGAAAGTGTTAAAAAAGTCAAAGAAAAGTTGGAAATATAGGCCCTCTGAGATGGATAATATCTTGAAGTTTATTTTGGCATCGTCTTTCTCAAAAACTAATTAATCTATGTTATTACAAAAAAAAAAATTACAGTTATAAACGAGGGTTTTTCCTACAATATAAAGTAAATTTGGTAATTTTATCTTTTATAGAAAAAGAGAAAGAAAATTGTCAAAGTTGGGTGTTTTTCAACGGTACGCTTTTTCGTGCAGTTTTTGACGATCAACCCTTATACAACTGTCCTACCGGACAGTTATAATACCGTCTTAGCACGTATTTTTTTTTTTTTTTGACATCCCTGACAGATTTCAACTTCACTTATGAGCGAGAAAGTATAGCTCGAAACCGAAGACGTGCTGGTCTTCGAACCAATTTTTTTTTTTTCACTTAGTATTAACTCCCTTAAGCCAAGGAGGAAGGAAAGTAATTACGACACGATTTCAACATCCTGTAATTCACAAGAGGAAGAGCCCTCGCTGATCCATTGTAGGTAAAGTAATCGCCTATTTTTTTCAGGCGGGGCTTAGCGTCCAACTACCAATTAGGTGTCATGGACGGAGGCGACTAGCAAACATACTTTGCTGTAAATTCTCTCATATTAACCATTAAATAAAATCCAAGGCCTAGACCTGGGGGAATCGAACCCACTAAACCAACAATACATCTTAGCATTGCGGGTCTAGTCTCTTAACCGCCTAACATACTTTACTATAAATTTCTCATATTAACCATTAAATAAAATCCAAAGGCTAGACCGGGGGAATCGAACCCACTAAACCAACAATACATCTTAGCGTTGCGGGTCTAGTCTCTTAACCGCCTAACATACTTTACTATAAATTTCTCATATTAACCATTAAATAAAATCCAAAGGCTAGACACTGGGAAATCGAACCCACTAAACCAACAATACATCTTAGCGTTGCGGGTCTAGTCTCTTAACCGCCTAACATACTTTACTATAAATTTCTCATATTAACCATTAAATAAAATCCAAGGCCTAGACAGAGGGAATCGAACCCACTAAACCAACAATACACCTTAGCATTGCGGGTCTAGTCTCTAACCGCCTAACATACTTTACTATAAATTTCTCATATTAACCATTAAATAAAATCCAAGGCCTAGACTAGAGGAATCGAACCCACTAAACCAACAATACATCTTAGCATTGCGGGTCTAGTCTCTTAACCGCCTAACATACTTTACTATAAATTTCTCATATTAACCATTAAATAAAATCCAAGGCCTAGACTAGAGGAATCGAACCCACTAAACCAACAATACATCTTAGCATTGCGGGTCTAGTCTCTTAACCGCCTAACATACTTTAGTATAAATTTCTCACATTAACCATTAAATAAAATCCAAGGCCTAGACACCAGGAATCGAACCCACTAAACCAACAATACATCTTAGCGTTGCGGGTCTAGTCTCTTAACCGCCTAACATACTTTACTATAAATTTCTCATATTAACCATTAAATAAAATCCAAAGGCTAGACACTGGGAAATCGAACCCACTAAACCCAACAATACATCTTAGCATTGCGGGTCTAGTCTCTTAACCGCCTAACATACTTTACTATAAATTTCTCACATTAACCATTAAATAAAATCCAAGGCCTAGACACCAGGAATCGAACCCACTAAACCAACAATACATCTTAGCATTGCGGGTCTAGTCTCTTAACCGCCTAACATACTTTACTATAAATTTCTCATATTAACCATTAAATAAAATCCAAAGGCTAGACACTGGGAAATCGAACCCACTAAACCAACAATACATCTTAGCGTTGCGGGTCTAGTCTCTTAACCGCCTAACATACTTTACTATAAATTTCTCATATTAACCATTAAATAAAATCCAAGGCCTAGACAGAGGGAATCGAACCCACTAAACCAACAATACACCTTAGCATTGCGGGTCTAGTCTCTAACCGCCTAACATACTTTACTATAAATTTCTCATATTAACCATTAAATAAAATCCAAGGCCTAGACTAGAGGAATCGAACCCACTAAACCAACAATACATCTTAGCATTGCGGGTCTAGTCTCTTAACCGCTCGGCTACTGTGGCGCTGATCCATTGTCTCTCCAGATAGTTGGGGATTCTTCACTTCCTGATAATATCGACACAATATTGCCTCAAAACAGTTCTCCCTCTCATTTAATTATTATGTTTATTTGTGCCATTCTGTTTTAATTGAACCCTTTTGTTTTATTTTTGATTTTATTTTAATTTTTTTTTGGCAGACATATTGAGAAAGCCATAGATAAACTATCCAAACAACATCTGAGGCATATAAAAGCCTACGATCCAAAAGGAGGGAAAGATAATGAACGTCGATTAACCGGAAGGCATGAGACGTCTTCCATTCATGATTTCTCAGCTGGTAAGTAAACTTTGTTTATTTTCTTTTATTAGATAGGCAAGCTATTTCGATGTGCGCTACTTTTTGGGGCTGATCATAGACATGGATCATAGACATATAAACCCGCACGAGTAGTGAAAGTCAAGGCAGTGGAGTAACTTTACCTTACCAACTGTTTGGGAAATGATCTCCAAATTTATCAACGGAAGTGAAGAGACGTAGTTATACAGTACAATTATGAAACCTATGTTCACTTGACAGACATGTTACTTCGTTCACATTTTTGGATGCTTCTTTCTATGTAACAAAATCTTTCTCTTCATACTGATCTAAACATTATTTTTTTTTTTACGTACAAAAATTGTGGTCACCTAATGTTTTCAACGATGCAAGGCAAAATTTGGTCCAAGTTGAAAGCGTGCTGGACATATTTGGGCAAAATGGACGAACTACTCTTGTAGATCTGATTAGATTTAACTAGGGCAGTCTTTAAGGCCTACGCCAGTGGTCGGCAACCCGCGGCTCTTTTATCCCAATTTTGTGGCTCTTCAGCCTGTCCAAAATAAATTGTATATTTCAATTTTATTGAAACAAATGAAAATTTCATTTATTAAAGTAAAGATATTTTTTCCAAAAAGAATTCTGAATGTGATAGGTTTGAAATTGAATAGAATTATATTAAAATACAGTTCGTAATTATATAGGACTGCCGCCATTTTCATTCAAATACAAGTTTAGTTATTATTTATTTGTTTATTTACTTTGTAATAAGTGAAAATAAGTATATAAAACATTTAAATGTTATTGAATAACATAAAATAATAAATTGTGAATACAAATGATATTTAGAGTTGTTTACATTCTCATCCTGTGCGGCTCTTGGTAAGATTTATTAAAATTATTTAAGGAGAAATGGCTCTCCATTTAAAATAGGTTGACGACCCCTAGCCTACGCCACTGCCGACCCCTTTGGATCTATTGTGGCTCCTCCCACACTAAAGCTCGCCCTCCAAACCTCGTCCGTTTAATCAGACCCCTAATTCTGGGGAGAGCGGCTCCCCCGGGTAAAGGCTTTCAGGGCCTTGTTTTTTTTCCTCCCCTAGAATGTAACATCCTTGGCCAGAGACCAGCCCTTCGTATTCACACAACACGTGCAGTGCCCGTTTCCTCCTCTTCCTTCTGACAGAACCTGCTGAGGCTATCAGGCCCATGCGAATAAAGATCCTCTTATTGATTCACACATCTTTCTTGGCAAAAAAAATCCGGCTGAACAAAGAAAATCTCATTTTGGATCTGGACGAAACTATACCAATATTATGGATTTGTTTTTAATTTTACAATCATTTGGAATACCGCAGCAATTATGCCAGAATAGGAATAAGGATTTATAATATTTAAATCATATTTATTAATTTGCACAGGTGTGGCAAACCGAGGCGCCAGTATTCGTATTCCCAGGCAGACAGCTGAAGATAAGAAAGGTTATCTGGAAGACAGGCGTCCTGCGTCTAATTGTGATCCTTATTCAGTGACCGAAGCTTTAATACGTACAGTATGTCTGGATGAATAGCACCCATTATTCTGGGTACAATACTAAAAGTAATTCAACAAAATAATAATAAATTGCATTTATAATCAAATTGATTTTAAATTGTTTTTCTCTCTAAAAGGGGGAAATAAAAAAAATATATATTTTTAAGTAAAAGACCGAAAAAACGTAAAAAAAATATATATGTATAATATAAGTTATAAATTATAGAAGATAAAACATAGCACGATAAATCAAAAGTGTAAAAATCTAACTAGTAAAAAAAAGTAAAGTTTGTATTGGTTATTTTTGTAAATAGTATAAATTAAAATATTTAAAGGTGCGATGTTCATTTTATGGGAATTATATATTTATAATAGATCATTTATTATTAATTTTATATTTGTTAAAAATAATAAAAAGAAAAAATTGAATATTAGAGGCCTTAAGATAAAAAAATCACAAAGATACTTGTATTTATCAAGAGACAATTCAATGTGCTTTTTTTTCGGAAATGGTTATATTGTAATTAACACTTATTCTTTAAGAATTATTAAAAATAATAAGGGTAAAAATAAAAAGGAAGAAATAAAATAAAAATAAAGTTTTACAAAATTAAGGTTCTTTTTTTTAGTATTCTGAGAAAGAGATGTTCATAATCGTAAAGATTTCCCAAATTTTGAATTCTTATCCAGGAATTTTTTCTCCATTTTAAGTTCCCTGGAGTCTGTGATTTTTTCCAGTAAATATTGTAGTACGAGTGTATTACGAGGGTCATTCGTAAAGTAAGGTTCCCTATGCTGTATCGGAACAACGCGAAGTGCTGGGTGAAATCTGGCTACACTGGGCACATTCAGCAACTCTCGCGCGCTCTATCCCCACCATTCCCGTGTCGCTACGCCGATCACCGCCGGCTTGGCAGCCATTGAAGATGGAGCTCCCTATCGCCGTTGCCGCCAGATGCGAAATTCGCGCAGTAATATGTTTTTTAATCGCAAAAAGGATTTTACCTACTGAAATTCATCGTCAGTTGATCGAAGTGTATGGTAAAAAGTGCATATCAGTTCAACATGTGCGCAAATGGTGTAGAGAATTTTAGTGAAGGTCGCATGGAAATTCACGATGAAGACCGGAGCGGAAGGCCATCAGTTTCAGATGAAATTGTTCAAAAGGTCCAGAGCATACTGCTAGAAGATCGAAGGATCACAATTAACGAACTTGCTCTTCATATTCCTGACATTTCGAACACCACAGTGCACAAGATTTTAACCGAAAAATCATAAGATGTGTGCGCGGTGGGTGCCGCGAATGCTGACAGAAAACCATAAGCAGAAACGTGTCGAGTGTGCCCAACAATTTCTTGCAACAATGTGAAGAGAACAAGGAAGAATTCTTGGATTCCATTGTTACAGGCGACGAAACATGGGCATTTCACTTTACTCCCGAAACCAAGCAGCAATTACGTGAATGGCGTCACTCAACTTCGCCGAAGCCAAAGAAGTTCAAACAAACGCAGTCTGCAGGGAAAGTCATGGCAACCGTCTTTTGGGACAGGAAAGGCCTACTGTTGATCGATTTTATGCCTCGTGGAACGACGATTAACTCTGAAAGGTATTGCGACACACTAAAAAAACTGAGACGTGCAATTCAGAACCGCCGTAGAGGAAGATTGTCCACTGGTGTGAGGCTTCTTCACGACAACGCTCGACCTCATGCCTCTCGTCAAACTAGGAACTGTTGAGAGATTTTGGCTGGACAGTTATGCCCCACCCCCCCTACAGTCCGGACCTAGCCCCAAGTGATTACCACCTGTTCCCAAAATTAAAGGAACACTTGGGTGGCTTACGCTTCACTACCGATGAAGAAGTCAAAGAAGAGGTTATTCGATTCCTCAAGGGATTGGCGGCAAAATTTTATGACATTGGTATACAAAAGCTGGAGCATCGTCTGCAAAAGTGCCTGGACAGAAAGGGCGATTATGTAGAAAAATAGCGAAGTTTTAAGCTTTAAAATGATGCATAATGCTGAGGAAATAAATCATGTTTTCTATTTTTAAAAATCATGGGAACCTTACTTTACGAATGACCCTCGTATTATATTTATAAACTATAAAAATCTGCTGGAAGCTGAAACTATGAAAAATTTTCGGGGGTGGGACCAGATATAGTTTTTATAGAGGTTTAGAACTAATAAATACAATTTTTTTTTACCCCGTGAGTTTAGTGACCAAAATAAGGTCTTTCTGGTCTGGGTAGTTGGCCATTCCGACAGAAAATGTTGATTTAAGGGTAACAATCTAGAAAATAGTATTTCACTTTTTAAAATACTACTTTTTTATTGTATAATACACGCTCCAAGTGAGTTAATGGAGAGTTAAATGAATTTCCAAAAATATTACCGTAGTCTAAAAAAGGTCGAATTGAAGAACTAAAACCATTTGTTCGAACGTTTCAAGTTACAACCTTCAGCTACAAATTTTATGTGTTTTATAGGAGTTCCACTATAATGGTGATCCAAATGAAGGGAACCAAAGAGAAAACCGTTCTTAAGGATTTCAAGCACCAAAATGTACCAGAAATCTTCCAACTTTTTTAAAGAAACTACTTCAATTTATATTCTTGATTAAATTCTTACCTGTATACTCCAGTCTCTTACAATGTAACTAATTTCAGTAGAGGGCATAAATCGAGCACTGTCCTACTGATTGATTCTCAGTGATGCTGATCGCTAATCCACTTTTTCAAAAATTAATGCGTCTTACAATTTTTTTTTAAAAAAAAGCTAAATTACACAATGCATTAAATTTAATAAATATTTATGTATATTTAAACAATTCAGGTACATAGTTAAGTTCTCCGGAGCCAATCATGCCTCAAAAGATTCACGATTCCTCCAGGGTCGAATTACACAGAAGATCTTTCTTCTCGAACGGACTCCAATTTGGCCATTTAATTAGAATATTGATCAAAGCAGGCCCTGGGCTTTCTGTATTTTTAATCTGTTTCTGCATGAACATTTTAAATTTTCTATCTAGTTTGCCAATTTGAACACCATAATCCAAAATTAACCTGAAAAAAATTAATTAAATAAATATATTTAGAAATGGTTTCATTACTAAATAATAAGTTGACAATGATTGTACTGTATCGTTGATTTTATCCAAGCACTACGGGACATATTCTCCTGTGGTTCATCAATTCCCATCTAAAGATCATGATGTAGAGAAGAATAATTATAAATAATCTAAGGAGTTGATCGTATTAAAGTTATGAGCAAGTTAAGCTATCCCTAGACAGGACTTATCAGCTCGGAACTTTTGTGTGCAGATTGTGTCAGGAAATGGAGGAAACGGCCTCTCACTTGTTGTTCGGTTGCAATCGAGCGGTTGCGCTATGATTATCTTTGGAACTTTCAAGACCAAAGAAGATGGGTAGCGCAAAAAGAACTGGTAGGGAAAAGTCCTCAACCTTTTTTTTGGAAGGGGAAAGTTTCGAGACTATTAGACTCGAAAAAAGAAAAAGAAAAGAGGCTGGCACAATAAGTCTTTTGTGGCTGGCGGTGTCGTGGGGGTGTAGGGTCCTGACCCGTTTTCTCAGGAGAAAATTCAAATAAAAGTGGGGTTTTTCTCCTTTTGAGGTCTCCAGCAAACTGTTGCAAGGAAGTTACACTTTATAGGGGGAGGAAAAACCAAGGCCTGTGAGCTTTACCCAAGAGTCACTCTCCAGCATTAAGAGTCTGATTAAAAGGACAGGTCTGGAGGGTGAGCTTTAAAGTTAGGGGAGCCACAATAGACCCAAAGGGGTCGCAGTGGCGTAGGCCTTGAGGCCTAATCTAATCTCTAATCTACACGTTATAGGGTAAGGGAATTGGAGAAGAATTAAGAAATGGTATTTTCATACTCAAAGAATTAAAGGTTATTAAGAAAGGATAAACATGTCTTTAACCCTTTGGGTTTGGAAATAAGGATCCAAATAAGTGAGCCACCTGGCCATAACCAAATAGTGCTTTTCGTGAGCTGTTTTCGTGGAAATCTCAAAAAGAGAGAAGGAAAAATTGAAAAAGCAACTCGATTCCGGTAAATGGCACTTCCAGATAACTTACTTAACTTACTTGAAAGCATCCAGCTGCTTTTTCTTAGGCACTTGAACAGTAAAATCGCCGATAAAACCAATTGACAAGGCAGAACAATCCACCACCGTAGTGCCGGCACTTGCTTCATCCCATCCTCTACCTTCATAGATGTAGCCATCACCTCCAACTAGGAAATTGTAGGCAATATCAAAGTATACGTCGTCCATCTCTGAAGCTTGTATAGATCGAACCATTGAGCGACAAGATTCCTGATCGGTGCACGGATTGGTGGCCGTATGACATACTACTACGAACGGCGGCTGTGGAAAGGCAAAAGGCGGCATATCTTGTTTCGGTTGCAGAGCAAACCAATCACTTCGATTTACTAAACGCTGCGTGAAATTCATTGGTAAACTATCCTCGTCTGGGTATTCTGAAAATATAAACATTTATTAACTTTATTTGATACCATTTATCAAATGAACATAAAGTACAATTTATTTTAACATAATAATACTAACCATAAATTAAATAAGATATGAGAAATGTAACAAATAAAAAGGCAATGCCAAAATAAAGTGCCTTATTCACATTATGGTTATTGGCATCTGCAATTAAATAAAAAAAATGTTAAAAATGATAAATCTTGTGCTACCGCTTACAGCACCTCACTAATGGACCAAAATTCAAAGATCACAATTCTTAATTGCTGCACATTACTGTTTTATTATGTCGCAACCTCTTTAATTTTGCTTTAATCTTCTTTCTCCATTATTTTGAGCTTATTCTCATTAATTTTTTAATTTATCGTGAGTCGTTATCTTTATCAGGAAATACTTACACCAGGAAATGGTTTATTTAACCTTACTTTCTGCCCTAGAGAGAGACTGGTTCTCTTAAATTGGAAGTAAAAGTAAAGTAATCGCCTATTTTTTCAGGCGAAATTGGGGCTTAACGTCCCCAATTAGGTGTCGTGGACGGCGGCGACTAGCAAACATACTTTACTATAAATTTCTCATATTAACCATTAAATAAAATCCAAGGCCTAGCTAGACACCGGGAATCGAACCCACTAAACCAACAATACATCTTAGCATTGCGGGTCTAGTCTCTTAACCGCCTAACATACTTTACTGTACATTTCTTTTATTCACCATTAAATAAAATCCAAGGCCTAAGACCGAGAATCGAACCCAGTACCACAATACATATTAGCTTCGCAGGTCTCGCCTCTTAACCGCTCGACTACGTGGCGCCCTAAATTCCCTTGAAGTTTTCCCTTGAATTTGGCTTTAGGGAGTGTGATTATCCCAAACTGCCGGCTCTCATTTTTTGAATTCTTATAACTTTCATTGAAAACCTGGGTTTTGAATTATTTTTTGCCAACCTAGTGAGTTGGTCTTCTGACAACAACAGATCTATTTTATCGCTCAGTATTTAAATAACATGAAATTAATTTTTTGCAAAAAATTGATAATGATCTTTGAATTTTACCCTGGAGGATGAATATTATGAATGGTTTCTTCAATACTTGATCCATTACAAGCACACTTCTTAGTGTCACATCCCTAAAATCCATTTTTATTAAAAAAAATCCCAAGTGTAATAAATAGGGAACGGATTCGTGTGTATTTACATATTTTTTTTCTAGGCAATTTACAGACGTTTTTCAACTAGAAGTATTCATACTGACACTTTTTAAGCCGTTTGAGTCTACTTTTATTTCACATATTTCCACATATTTGGATGTTATCGCATATTTATACATATTTGATTAAAATAAATAAATATTTCTACATATTTAATCAAAATATGTACATATTTTTCATTTTGGGCATATTTTCATAATTGGGAGGTGGTTGACAGGAACTGTGAACCACAGACTGTAGGGCTGTGAATCACAGTGGGTACAATGGTTACTGTAATTTACACAGTATGCTGCTAAACAGTGACGGGCACTTGTTAGTTCTTTGAAGTTGTCTGACGTTGTCTGTTCTTTCAGCTCGTTCGTTGAAGTGTCCAATTCATTTCGTTCTGTCACTTAGTGTATTTTTTTTTGGGTGAAATGCCACGAACATCGGCCTCAAACAAACAACTGGTTGCTAAATATCTTCGCGAGTTTCCAGCAGAACTTTTACGAAGTGATGGAGACATTTTGTACTGCACATCTTGTGACAAGCGCGTTTCTTGCTCTCAACGTTCCCAAGTCACCCTACATATTGCCACCGGATCGCACATAGAGAATAAAAACAGAAAGAAAGAGAGGACGTCCTATCAAGCCTTCCTTACATCTTCATCATCAAGTAAGTCTACTCTGAGTACAGATCTGTGTCGGGCTTTCGTTAGAGCAGATATTCCTTTCCACAAACTTAAAAATCCTCATTTCAAAGGATTCTTAGAGAAACTGTCCGATCTTTGTTCAGTGACGTAGATTCCTTAATTTCCTCGGTTAAAAAAATGTTCTTAAAAGCACCAAGTCGCATTAAAATGCTAAAAGATCTCTATCCAGACTTGTGCCTTCCACCAGAACCAATATTGACAAGATGGGGTACTTGGCTGGAAGCAGCTCAGTATTACTATGAAAACTACAATAAAATCAAGAATGTCCTTTCACATCTCGAAGACGAAGCAGTAGCGATAAACACAGCCAAGTCTTTATTCGAGAAACCTAATTTAAGGAACGACCTTGCATTCATTTCTGACAATTGCGTATTTCTTGCACAAGCCATTACCCAACTTGAGTCCCAAAATGTTCGACTGACAGAAAACGTGTCCTACGTTAAAAAAGTCATCGAAAAGGTGGAAGGAATACCTGGGAGTAAGGGAGATCTGATCAGATCAAAACTGGTAGAAGTACTGAGCAAGAACAAAGGGTGGGAGACCATCTGCCAGATTTCTGATATTATCAGTGGAACAGAAGTCACCTCAGAACATCGTGTACCCTTTACAACCAACGAGATAACTTCTTTCAGCAAGGCACCTATAACATCTGTAGATGTTGAACGATCTTTTAGTCGTTACCAGTCCATCTTACGCCCAAATCGTCGTCACTTTACGTTCCAACATTTGAAATTTCATGTGGTTGCAAACAATTTCGAAGAGTGAATTTTTCAAAATTGAAAATTTAACACATCTTTTTATAAATAGTAAAAATGTTCTTTGTTGTATAAATCATTATAACTTGTAAAAACAAATTATTTTGTTCCTAATAAATTATTATAAATTGTAAAAATGTTCTTTTCTTGTATAAATAATTATAACTTACCCCCCCCAAAAAAAAATCCATTTTAATAAAGAAAAAATGTCCATTTTACTTAAATACTCCAGAAAATATTTTAAGAAAATCACATATTTTCCACATAATTGACGAAAATAAATGCATATTTTAATTAAATATTTGGCATTTTTAAATACATAAAAATCCGTTCCTTAGTAATAAATAATAAAAAGAATAACCCAGAAATATAAAATATTTTTTACCACCAACTAATGGAGTTTCTTCGTTAACACTGTTACTTTCTTCGGGTCCATTTAAATTTGTTGATTCCTGTAGATTGGAATTCCCCGAGTCCTGATTTCTGGTTTCAGTTCTAGCTGGAGCTGGACAGGAAAAAAAAAAAAAAGGAAGAGGTGCTTAAAAATAATAATTTTTGTCCAGTACTCTTACTGATCACTACAACTATATTATTAATAAAAACTTAGCTGTGATTGAAAGCAACCTTTAACCAATAAAATAAAAATTTGTATATTTTAAACTCTTGTTTAGTTGAGTGTAGGCTTTGCTCGCCTTTCTCTGGTTGCTAATGATTTCTGCTTCGTCAATGGATGGTGTGGCAGAGAAGAGTGTACTACACAAGAGAAGTATAAATTGTAGTAGTAAGTAAAGTAATTAACGTTCAACTACCAAATTAGGTGTCGTGGACGGAGGCGACTAGCAAACATACTTTGCTATAAATTTCTCATATTAACCATTAAATAAAATCCAAGGCCTAGACCAGGGGGAATCGAACCCACTAAACCAACAATAAATCTTACCATTGCGGGTCTAGTCTCTTAACCGCCTAACATACTTTACTATAAATTTCTCATATTAACCATTAAATAAAATCCCAGGCCTAGACCAGGGGGAATCGAACCCACTAAACCAACAATAAATCTTACCATTGCGGGTCTAGTCTCTTAACCGCCTAACATACTTTACTATAAATTTCTCATATTAACCATTAAATAAAATCCAAGGCATTAGACCAGGAATCGAACCCACTAAACCAACAATACATCTTAGCATTGCGGGTCTAGTCTCTTAACCGCCTAACATACTTTACTATAAATTTCTCATATTAACCATTAAATAAAATCCAAGGCATTAGACCGGGAATCGAACCCACTAAACCAACAATACATCTTAGCATTGCGGGTCTAGTCTCTTAACCGCCTAACATACTTTACTATAAATTTCTCATATTAACCATTAAATAAAATCCAAGGCATTAGACCAGGAATCGAACCCACTAAACCAACAATACATCTTAGCATTGCGGGTCTAGTCTCTTAACCGCCTAACATACTTTACTATAAATTTCTCATATTAACTATTAAATAAAATCCAAGGCATTAGACCAGGAATCGAACCCACTAAACCAACAGTACAACTTAGCATTGCGGGTCTAGTCTCTTAACCGCCTAACATACTTTACTATAAATTTCTCATATTAACCATTAAATAAAATCCAAGGCATTAGACCGGAAATCGAACCCACTAAACCAACAATACATGTTAGCTTTCTTGGTCTCGCCTTTAACCGTCGGCTACCGATATTCTGTTGTGGTTTAATATAATTAATTAACGTAGTACTATCCCTAATAAATTTCTTTTGTTTTTGATAACTTCTTTGTCTATAATCCTAGAGTGGTTCGTGGTACTTTTCTTACTCTAAATTCATGTCTCTCTCGTATTATTTCATCCTTTTCACTAAATCTAGTTAGTCCTGTAAACTGGGTGGTACCCTATCGTTGATTCTTATTTAAGTGTATATGGACATACCTTAGATGTTGGATGCCGCGAATGAAATTTTACCAGTCCTGATAGTAAACCAGAGACTATTTTACCTTCACATGGTGAAAGTTCCCTCAGTTACATACCTTCATATTAAATCGGTCCACTAAATGAAGGCACCAAATCGTTTCGAAACTTGCCGAAAATGTTTCTTCAATCATCTACAATTAGGATGATAGCCTAGTTACAAGTCTTTAGAGATCAACGGCATGAGTTGCGGCAAATCAGCTCCAAAAAAAGAGACTAACATCAGCTTTATCATCAGATTTTGAATCAAAAGTTCAGTTGAGAGAAAATTAAAAACTATGATCAAAAGAGAATGGAAGGAAATACTTGTTATCCAACAGCTCATTTTACGTCTAACCTTTTAAAAAGAGTAATTAGAGCAAAAAGAATGGAATACAAAATCCTAAGTGTGGCAAATACTTAAAAATATAGTTTGCCAGGATGGTTCTTAACTATGTAAAATAAAAAATCTAAGTTATAAGTGTCACATTGGTAAACAATAACTCTTTTGTATTTACTATCTAATTCCCAAACCATTAATATTATAAAAGCAATAATTAGCTTTTCCGAAAAATTAAGATGCTTACTGTATATTAACAATTTTAATCAAAAAGTTTATTGTTAAAGATTCGAAGACCAACATGCGTAATATTGAGGAATAATTTTGGACAGCCAAAAATCATGAATTTTAAATAAGAATGGTTGACCCATAGTTGGAGTTTAAGTTTGATTAATTTTTAATCCGTTTCCACACGATTCTTCTAAATAAAGATACAAGTGGAATCTCTAAGAACTTTCGATTCATTACCATAATAAAATGTAGTAAAAATTCTAAGCTTAATGGTAAATAATTTATTTATAAATTAGATTACCTTGAAAGATGTGTGTTGTGTAAACAATTAAAACGTTAACACTTAATTTGAAGTTTAACTAGTTGGTGCCTCATCATAAAATTGCAAAGTTTATCATTGTGTTGATAAATATCAGGAGGTTATTATTAGGTTACTGATTCTTAATGTTTATTGTTCTATACATATTACATACAAAAAAAAAAATAACCTTCCCTGCACATAATGTTAGACAATGTTATTTACCTGCAAATTGTAAAATTTGTTGTTCTCCTTGTACAATAGGCGTAACCAAGGTATATTCCACTTTCTGAGTTGGTCCAGTCGGCTGTTGTCGTCCACCATTGGAAACAGTCAAATATTGTCCACTATTAGAAACTGAATTTACACTAGCTATCTTAGTCGCTTGTATATCCGGCAAAGAGATGTTCAAATAATTTTTAACTTTAACTGGTCCATGGTAAATGCTTTTATTGCCTAACTGAGTTTCTTTACATTTTTTGAGATCTACGTTTTCCACGTTCATAGTTTGTGTTATATTAGTTTCTTTTTCACTATCATCTTCCTCGGATTCTTCCTCATCATCCTCACTTTCTTCATATTGTTTTGATTCCTCATTAAAATTATTTGCTTCGTTTGATTCCATCATAAAAATTTTATGAAATTCATAAAACCATTTTAGCCAGAATCATTGTAGGATGCTTTTCTTTTTTTTCCAAAGATGGTGAAAAAATATAAATATTAAAAACTACGAACACAAGAAAAGTAATTTAAAATAAAATAAAATAATAATAAACATGTAACATTAATCACACTTACTATTCAAGTAAATATTCACAACTGACCAAGACGTCACAACGCTACACGCAAGCGCAAGACCTTGAAATCCCTCAAAAAATAAAAAAAATCTGTTATCAACACTCCCACGACTTTATCATCTTGCTATTTTCTAAGATTCTAACTAACACAGTTTTTCTACAAACTCCGATTATTTTAATCAATAATTCTTACCAAAATTATGCAGTCGTAAAAAAAAAAAAAAATCATAAAATACAAATGGGATTAGACTTGTGTAGGGTAAGACTCTACAGAATACCGCCAACACCTACCAGAAAAGTGACTTGAAACACGTAAGTTTTCTGGAAAAACTGATTAGTGTAGAAGTTTATGTAATATATGTACGAAGATTGTGGAAAATTCTAGAAGCCATTTCTAAGAAATTCTCAAAAAAAAAAAAACTGTTTAATCCATTAGAGTTAAGAAGTAACTACTTCTGATGTAGAGAATTTCATCCAAATTTTGATCCAAGAGATAAGATCGTACATTAAAACAAATAAGGCTCTTTAAAAAAAAAAAAAGTATCTTACCCAAATCCTTTCTCTCAAAACTATCTCTTCGGATTAAACAAGAGATAGGATCGTACATTAAAACAAATAAGGCTCTTTAAAAAAAAAAAAGTATCTTACCCAAATCCTTTCTCTCAAAACTATCTCTTCGGATTAAACAAGAGATAGGATCGTACATTAAAACAAATATGGCTCTTTAAAAAAAAAAGTATCTTACCCAAATCCTTTCCATCAAAACTATCTCTTCGGATTAAACAAGAGATAGGATCGTACATTAAAACAAATATGGCTCTTTAAAAAAAAAAAGTATCTTACCCAAATCCTTTCTCTCAAAACTATATCTTAATTCAATTTTATGGGAAAAAATGATTTCAATTCAAGTCATTAAATTTTGTATATATTGTTTCTAATTACTAAAACGAAGTTTAAATAATTGAAAATGTGGTTATACTCCATAGTGTTGAAGTCAAGTGTAGGTGCATAATGTAGCTTCTGAGAGGTGTTACTATCTGGTGGCTAACTTTGGAACTTCAATATAAAGCTTAATAAATTTTGTAAATTGTAGAACATCTGTAGATCTACAATTTTTATAGAATAATATTTTTTTTTTTCAAAGAAAAATCGATTAAGGACATTTTTTTAAACATGGAATGAAAAGTATTCTCAAACAAATCATTGCGACTTTATAACTCACATACTGAGATAAAATTTCAGTTTCAATAGATTTAGATAAATAATTTGTTAAACATTGGGGGAAATAAAGCATTTTCAGAAAATGTTCTTGTTCTTCTTCTTGCTGTTACTTTTTTTTTTTTTTTTTTAGTAAACAAAGTAACGTCTAAACGCTAGTGGTGAACCCATTTTCATGAATGAGGTTTTTGATTCTATTTAGAATTTCATGTAGATATGCATTTTTGGGGGGTCTCGATGCTGTGCTAACATTACGAAAGGAGTTTGCCCCACGTATGTAAGGCCCCTCCTATAATTAGTAGAATAATTTCACTTTTTCCAATAGTTTTTACTTCTGGTTTTTGATAATAGATGGACCCAACATGTACAATCTAGCATTGGTCTCAATATTAACTATGAAATACAGGAACTGCAGCCTTCTAATGAAACTAGGTGAAAAGTTTCTACTTTTTGTCAAATAATTTTTACTTCTGGTTTTTGATAATAGGTCGAACCAACATATACAATCTAGCATTGCCCTTAATATTAACTAACAAAAATGCAGAAGCAGCTGAATTCCAGAGAAATAAGTAGACTATTTACACGTATGGTTTTTGCTTCTTATTATTCAAAATAGATCGACCCACCACGTACAATCTAGCATTGGCTTTATAATTAACTATGAAATACAGAAAACTAAAGCCTTCTTATGAAACTAGGAGAAAAGTTTCTACTTTTTGTCCAATAGTTTTTTGATAATAGATCGATCCAACATGTACAATTTAGCTTTGCCCTGAATACTATGAGAAAAGTTTGACATTTTATCGATCCAAAATGTATAACCTAGCCATTGGTCTTAATACTAACCATTAAATACAGAAACATCAGCCTTCCAATGAAATTAGAAGAATAATCTGCTTTATCCAATGGTCTTTACTTTCTTGTTTTTTAAAAATAGATCGTCCCAACAGGTAGCATCTAGCATTGGCCTTTATTATTCTATTATTGGCCTTATTGTCCTTATATAGGGCAAATAGATTAAATAGATTTCGAGAAATAAGTTGCTGAAAATGGGCAAAAACGGTATTTTCAGAAAATGTTTTCTTCTTCTTCTTCTTCTCGTTGTTGTTGTTACCTTTTTTGTAAACAGCGTAGCGCCTAAACGCTTGAACCGATTTACATAAATGAGGGGGGGGTCATTCGATTCGGAATTTTATGTAGATGTGCCTTTTTGGGGGTCTCGACGCTGTACATCGAATGGGAGAGGAGTTAGCTCCATGTATATAAGGCCCCCTCCAAAATTATTATTACTTTTTTTTATATATTATTATTATTTTTTTTTTTTTTATCCTGACAGGCCTAAATAATCGTTACACTTGTAAGTTTAGTGAAAGAATTAGAATGAATAACTTCGAAACTCTGAATACCCCAATGAAAAAATATCAATCCTCACTGGTTTCTAGGCTACAGCAGGCCGAACATCTGTCCATCTGTCAACCCAAGCTTGACGATGGATTAATGGATTAAGAATGGTGGGAGGGGAGGGAAGTGGCGTGGCTTAAAGCCCTCGTCCATGTTTCTGATTGGTCAAATTAAGAAGGGGTGGTGTCGTCGAATTCGCTGATTAATGAATAAGGGTGGGGGGAATTCGATGATTACCCGGGGTGCGGCGGCCATCTTGCACATTTTAGGTGCGCCAGAACTGCCATTTTCCCTCTACTAACCATATCATCTCTTTGCTATCTTCTTATCATCCGAAATATGGGGGGGGGGCCCTAAAATAGATAAACAAAATAAAAAAAAAGGTGTTTAAAAAAAGAATGATTAGAACATTTTATTTTCTATTATTAATACATACACAATAACAAATATATATTATATTTATATGTATATATATATATATATAAAGATTGGATTAATGGAGAATTTAAAGAGTTTCTTTTTTTTTAATTCTTATTTTAAATTAATTAATCTTGAATTATTATGTCATCCATATATAATATATATTTATATATTTTTGTTGGCCAAAGTTATTTTTATTTCATTAATATTAAAATTTTATTTAAAATAAGAATTTAACTATCACAAATATTTTTTAAATTAAATTTAAATAATCTATAGGAGAGAGCGAAACTCTCACAAAAATCTAAAGAGAGAAATTTAAAAAAAAAACACCATTTACCCTTAAAAAATAACAATAATATCAATGAAGTGAAATAATTGAAAATTGGATATCGATTGAAATTTATCGATTAATCGAAATTAAAAATATATCAAATAAATGAGTAACCTAATACAATAAAAATGTAACCTCTCTTTTTTGTTTTTGTTTTTTTAATACGACATTATTGACTTAATAAAAAATTAAATACATTTAATAATTATTTTTTTATATTTTGAATTGTGCTCTTTTTTTGTTGTAATTATTGGTTTTAAAGATCATTGAACAGAATTTTTTTTTTGTATCTTTATTGGTAATTACCAAAAGAGTTTTGGCGACGAGTGTGAGTGCCCTTTTTTTTTTTGAGTGGTTTTTGAACGTGTTAACATTCTCTGTTGAGGTTATAGTGAGTAATGGTGGTTATTTAATGGTTATGGTGGTGATTTTAATGTTTTTTTTTTAATGTCTGGTAGCAAATTTAGATTGAATTATTTGTACCAGTTTTATTAGGGTATTTGTCTATGAGCTTAGAATGTAAATACTTTTTTTTTTCTTTTAATATATTTTTTTTGGGTCCAGAATACAAACGACAGAGGAATTGGAGAGTAAGATTAAGAATTGTGGCTTAAGCTAGATATATATAGAGTTTTTTTTTGGGAGGTTTCTCACTTGTGGCTTCTTTTCACTCATCCCTCAGGAGTTGGGTATTTTTGTCCTTGCAAATCCATCATAAAAATAATTATTAAGCAACAAAAGGAAAGGAAAATCAAAAAAGTTTGATTAAACCCTTCCCCCATCAAAAAAAAAAAAAAAAAAAAGAAGAAAAAAAGTCAATCAAAAATGACAATTTTAAACCAGATCTTTTTCTTGACCCCTTTTTGTGATTCCCTAAAATAAAGAAGAAACTTTTATACTGCTAAGATTTCCATTTAACTAAAGCTCACATCCTACATATTACGTAGATCTACTCCTTTCCCCCCCCCCCCCCTTTGTTGTTTAAAGCACAAATCTTTCGGGACTATTGATTTTTTGGACAAAGATTCCTGGCAAAGAGACTATTTTTAATCTGCAACTGTTTTTCCTCTCTTCATGTTGAACAATTAGTCCAATATGAGCGTGGCTGTAGAACTGGGTCTGCACAGTGTCTATTGACTTTTATGCCTTTCAACCAATCATCCACCTACAAAATTTGTCACTACATTTTAACCAATCACGAGTATACCATTCAAAACACGCCATTAATAACTGGCCCAAGCCACTGAAGAAGGCACCAACTTCAACCTAATTTAACCAAAAATTACACAATTCAAAATACATAAAATAATATTGTAAATAGATCATCTAAGATATCGACACACATTTTAAAGATCACTAATCAAAAAAAAAAAACCAAATTATTAATATTATTTTTAGCTTACTAGAATATTATTTACATAAAATAGTTCAGTTTTTTTTTCATTTCTTTATTTCTTAAAAAGAATCTTTTAATTTTTTTTGCATTAAAAAAAAAAAAAAATTAATTTCATTAAAATTTGAAAGGTAATTTGAACTAAAAATTGAAATAATATATATTTTTTTGCAGGGACGAGGAGATTGCTAGTATTAATTTTAGTTTATTTTTAGTTATTAATTAATATTGACACTATTATTTGTTATTTAATTATAATAATTATTTTATTTTTTTTTTAAATACTCACTAAGAGAAACTACAATAACTACTGATGGTTAGCTGGAAGATTCAGGGTAAAAATAGGAGAAATAGGTTAGTTTTTCAAGAACATGTTCTAACATGTAAACATGAAATTATTACTAATGGCCGTTACAATGTTTTTTTTTTTTGTTATATTATTTTTATTTTCACTCAATATTTATTTATTTTTTTGCTATTAAATATTTATTTTTAAATTTTATTTATTGAATGAAAAATAAATTAAAACTTTATTTATTTATTTATTTTTTTAAATTCCTTACACATTACATTCATAAATATTACAATATGAAACCTTTTTATCCATTAATACACTGAATTTGTTTTATCATTATTAGTTTTTTTTAAAAAAAATCAATATTCATTTTTCATATTGTTATATTTTTTCTTATCTTATTTTAATCTTTATTTACCATGCATTTTCAATTAACTATCAGAACTATTTATTTAATTTCTATTATGAATTTGGAAAATAAGAATTGAAAAAATAAAATAACTAAAAAAGAAAAAAAAATAATAAATTTTAAGTTGAATTGAAACAAAACAAAAAATTGTTCTTCATTGTTGTTACTTTGATCTTATTTAATGAAGATGATGATGTTTTCTTGATAATTTTTTTGTTTGTTTGTTGTAATTATTAATTTTTAGTTTGCTGAACGATTTAATGTTGCCTATTTCGTCTGGCACCTGTTACAAAAATAAATATTGTAAATATACGTATATATATATATAAAAAATATTAACAATAAATTTTATATTAAGTATTTCCTGTATAATACTAAAGAATTGGAAGCCCTCCCCCCTGAAAGACTGACCCAGCTGAAAATCAGACAGATGTCTGCAATTACAGGAATTTAAGAGAATTTAATAAATTCTCAAAACTCAAGTGAATATTTGATCGGTTAATGGATAAAATTGAAGTCAAAGTTGATGTAACTTATGAACCCTAGGGTACTTTTAAGGGTTTGGCTATAAAATTCAAGATCTTGGGATACTAGTGGATTTGAAGAGCATCCAAAAAAGCTTTGCTCTTAAAGCGCTTCATGATGGAAGAGAGTCAAGGGTAATTTCCTGAATCAGATTATCTGATTTCTTCTAAGCAAACAATTAACAACTTCTAGTCTCTTCAAGAAGACCATTAAAGAATATGAAATCTGTTGACATTACTAACGACAACTAATTCCTGCGCCCCTGAAATTATTATTCTAAAAAAAATAATACAATTAAGTTAATTTCTTTTTAACCAATAAACAAAATTATTATTACCTTTCGTTCCGTTTCCATTACCTTTGTTGGCCTTGTTTGCCCTACCGCCCTTATTCTTGCATTTCTTGGTCGTCAGTCTCTTTTGTTCGCACGATGGATCGCTTTTCTCTTTAATTGTGTCCGTGCGTACCATTTCATTTTGGGCATTACACTGGCTCCACGTTCCTTTTTCATAACGGCAAGCTGAAATCAAATGCCATGGTTCTATTAAAACTTGCAGGTAGGGTGGGGGTGGGGGGAATG
Source organism: Rhodnius prolixus (assembly GCF_049639745.1). Lineage (NCBI taxonomy): Eukaryota > Metazoa > Arthropoda > Insecta > Hemiptera > Reduviidae > Rhodnius > Rhodnius prolixus. The sequence continues at coordinate 61,696,453 of NW_027411592.1, read as the reverse complement.
ATACGATATTTGTGGATTTAAATGATTCAATTAGATTACAATCTCAGGATTGTCCGAAACATTCACAAAGATAGTATTATTAATATTAATATGAATGATTAGTAAATTTTATATTTTAATATCTATAGAGCCAGAATCCCCGCTTTCTACCTACTAAAAAAAACAAAAAATGACTTCTTGCTTGTATAATGGTGAGCAAATAGTGGAAGGTAAGGGGTTGTGTGATGAAAGCCACGTAGAATTCGATGGTTGCTGAGTAAGGGCGGGGAGAAATGGGAATGGCTGCCATTTTGCGCAAAAATGAGCCAGAATCCCCACTTTTTACCTACTAAAAAAAAACAAAAAATGATGACTATTACTCGTGAGTAAGAGAATTCTCACATTAAGAGAAAGAAAATCGTGTGAGTGTTTCACTCCAGATTATTTGTGTGTGTGTGTGTGTGTCTATTATTAAAATAAGAAGTAGTTACCTTTTTTGCATTTCTTCTGGATAGTTTTGGTTGGTTCACAAGTAGATGAAGTGGTGCCGTCTGTTTTCTTCTTCAGTGTCAACTGTCTGGATCTTGTATTAGTTTTTGCATCACATTCTGACCAGGGTCCTTTCTCGTAACGGCAAGGATCTGTCACATCCAGTTCATTATAATCTTGTTTAAAACTTGTTATTGGTAATTCACAATTCAATTGAATATTGGAATATCAACTTTTGACTTTTTTTTCTCTCTCTAAATACTAAACATACTCAAAAATACCAACGACACCAAAAATATTTAACATTTAACGATCGGAACAGAAACGATAGTACCATTCATTATAACTGGAGCACTCGTGGACTCTTAGTATCGACTAAGTATGTATCGATTATTTTTTTATTTATTTATGATCTAAGGCGCGTAAACATCTAAGGTCATTGGCGCCCGGAGCTTTTTTCAGTGTACTGCCGGCCTCCGGATAATGTTCTCTCGTTACAGACAACACTGTCCATCACCGAACAGTGAGCTGTAAGAAGCTCCTAGGAAGAGAAAAAGGGTCAGCAGCTGGATTCAAACCCGGGACCTCCGCGTGGGAGTCCAGTACGCTAACCGCATAGCTAATCCCTTCCCTGTGTATCGATTATTGTTTACTAATTTCGCCTAAAATTAATAAAATGCAAATAAAGGCAAAAAAAAGTACTTGGAATTAACTTGAATAGTCAGCCTAACAGGAGAAATAAACCCGGAAGTAATAAAAGGGAGGGTAGGTAAAAGTTGTGGTTATGGTAATAAATCCTTCTTTGATGGATTTTGAGCCAATTAAAATGAGCCTTCAGCCAGTAAGGAAGGCTTCTTCAAAGCCAATCAGTGCCCTATCTCATACTCTCTCTCTTGAACAAGAATCGGAGAATGTTGTAATTATAGTTTTCAGCTACAGTTCCTCTACCGTGGTGGCTTTCTCTTGATGATGATATTGCTTGAAAGAAACCCTGGTTGGAGATATAAGCTATTAGTTGATCCAATAACAACCTACAAAGACCCTCTTGGGCTCGCTGTAATTAAACTTCAATCAAAGTAACAATTAGCTGAAATCAGGTGGTGGGGGTGGGTGGCGCAGGGGAGTTCTAGAATTGACTATCGCTTTGCTGTAGTTAAAAGCTGTACCATATGCACGATTTACCATCCATCTTGCTGGGACTAAATGGTAAAGTAATTCTAATAACTATTCATGCATGGCATTCTTGAATTGTATAATATTTCCAAGTGGATTTATGTGCATTAGTTCTACCCTAGTATATTCTACTTCGTAGAGCTGCAAAGTCTCCGGAGGGGTGGGGACAATCTACAGAATGCGTAAGTAAAATAAAGTAAAGTAATTGCCTATTTTTTCAGACGGGCTTTACATCCAACTACCAAATTAGGTGTCGTGGACGGAGCCGACTAGCAAACATACTTTACTATAAATTTCTCATATTAACCATTAAATAAAATCCAAGGCCTAGACACCGGGGAATCGAACCCACTAAACCCACAATACATCTTAGCATTGCGGGTCTAGTCTCTTAACCGCTCAGCTACCTTTAATTGGCGCCTCTAATTCGGATAGCCTAGAGACTAAAAAAAAAACACTTAGCGAATTCTTCTTCTGATTTGTAACTGCTAGAGCGATAGATATTTTTAGATTCTTTGAGAGCATGGACATCCTAAAAAAACTAGTGTCAAGAACATTAGCTTTTTTTTTTGGATTTCAAAACTGTTTTTTTGTGGCATAATTTCTGTTATCCTTATAAAAAAAAAAAACAGACATTTAGACGATTCAAATACCCTATTCAGGGATAGAAGTCAATTAAAACGAACATACCAGAACAATTGGAACACCAATCCACAAAAAAAAAAAAAAAAATTAAAAAGTTACCTAGAAACGATTCCAATCTTCGTTTAGAAAATTAATCAAGTCAAAACCTGTAAAAAAAATTTCTAACCCCTCTCTAATTATATATTTTTTAAATCTCATCCTTCTAGAAGGAGAGAAATATTACCTGAGCGTAGACTGTAGTTGTTGCCGCCCCTTTGTTCAGCGTTTACGCGATTGCGTGTTGCTAATGATTAAATAATAATAATAATAATAATAATAACAGTAAGGGAAGGGATTAGCTATGAGGTTAGCATACTGGTCTCTCACGCGGAGGTCCCGAGTTCGAATCCAGCAGCTGACCCTTAGATTTTCTCTTCCTAGGAGCTTCTTACAGCTCACTGTCCGGTGATGGACAGTGTTGTCTGTAACGAGAGAACACTGTCCGGAGGCCGGCAGTGCACTGGAAAAAGCTCCGGGCGCTAATGACCTCAGCTGTTGATGCGCCAAAAAAAAAAAAATAATAATAATAACAGTAATAATAATAATAGTTATAATAATAATAGTAATAATAATAATTATTATTATTATCTAATCTGTATGGTCATCTAAGTAAATTACTGATCAGGTGACAATTCGCATTATCACTTTAGCGACAGTGGGCAAACCATTAATTAGCTTACTGGTCTGGAATGTCCCAGATGTGTGACAGGCGTGCCCTCTGTTAGAGCACTAACTATTCTGTAATTCACTAATCCACTGTTACTTAGTCTAAAAATTGACTCATAGTATTAAATTTCCCTTATTTGCTCTGACAAAAAAACAATCCATTTTCCTCTATGGGCGATTTACCCTTTTTTTAGGATCATCCTAGATTCTACACTAGATCCTAGATTTTTCACTTGGTTGTATTAATCAAATATAAAATTTAGACCCAGGATTGGATCCATTTTTTGCTGACAATTACTGATAAATTATAATTGCTCTCCTTTTATTTTTAAATTTTTTATTTAGTCATGTTTATCGATTTTTGATTGTTGATCGATTAGTATTGTCAATGAATGCTTATTTTACAAAGCAATTGACCTCTACTTTTTTGAAGTGGTTTACAACTTGAGGAAAAAACGATTCTCTCTCTCTCTCTCTCTCTCTTAGAGGAAGTATCGCGATCGTGGAAAATTTCCTGTTTAGAATTTCCCCTCAGAAATATCCTTTATCAGATCCCCTTAGTCCAATAAAAAAAGTTTTGTCCATGAAGTTATGTCGTCATAATTCTTCACCAAGTTCAAATTTAGTATTTGGATCATCTTTTAGATGAAATCAGCCAACCGTAAGTGTAGCTATAAAGTAAGTAAAGTAATTGCCTATTTTTTCAGGCGGGCTTTACGTCCAAGTACCAATTAGGTGCCGTGGACGGAGGCGACTAGCAAACATACTTTACTGTTAATTTCTCATATTAACCATTAAATAAAATCCAAGGCCTAGACCTGGGGAATCGAACCCACTAAACCAACAATACATCTTAGCATTGCGAGTCCATTCTATCAACCAATTAAGTAAATAAAGTGAGTCTAAAATTTCTACCTTAACAACAAGCAGATTCACCCAAAATACTAAATCGATATCATTTGTGTAAACAGTAATGGCTATGGATTAATTTCTAATGTAATGTAAATCAACATGTTTATACAAGTTAGTTGAGTTCATTGCATTATTAGTACAATATTGGAAGGTTAATAATATTGGTGGTGGTGGTGAACAGTAAGGAGTAGGTAATCGACCAGAAATGATTGGATATTTCATACTACAAGATAGCAAAGCTATCAATGCTGTACTTAGTTGAAAATTAATTAAGCCGTCAATCGATTGCACAGCTAAGACGATCCGCAATCGAATACAAATGATGCTATTACATAGTTGATATACAATATTATAGGGTATTGGCTTATTAATATTATGGATTAGACGCCCATTGTGAATGTAACCGTTTGTACAATGAGCTCTTCAAAAACTTATATTTGGAAAAAATCTGTTGTGAACACTCACACGACTTCCTGTTTCAACAATTTTGAAATGAAATATTTTCTTGAAACTTGGAATTTGTACTTAAAAAAAAATCCTTAAAAATTAGACTCCCTAGAACTACACAGGATTCTTTGAGAAGACCTCTAAACACACGTTTTGTGCCAATGAATCCGATTGTGATAGTGCCGTCTAAAAACATCTAAAATAGCACATTAGAGAAGAAGCATCACTTCACTCATCCCGAAGCCAGTTTTGGAACCATTTTCAAGGAAAAAAAAACATAAAAAATGAAAAAAAAATCCTTACAGCAAAAGAGGACATCGCGTTGTGAAATTTTTGATCGCTAAGTCCCTTGAGATCCCTCCAGGGGAACGCAAACTAAATTCCATTTCTGGGCTTCCTGCAACTCTTTCGATTTTTTTTTTTTGAGCAGATATGTTCGTTCATTCACTCATATCAATCAGAATCGATCGATTCTTAAAAACCTTTTGCATCTTTTTCGAACTCAGTACTCCCTCTTAAAAGAGAAAATACAAATTGTTGGAAATTAACCATACTTTTCTTTTGTCGGTCGGTACGTTTTTTTTCTAAGGTATCACGGTGGCGTGGCCATTTTTAGCTAAAACCTTATTGCATCTAATCTAACCACATAAACAAAAAATATACCTGAATTTTACCTTTGCTATTTTTAGCACCTCTTTCACTACGAATCAGCACTTCTTTTTCATCTTCTTCCCAGATCTCACCTTCAGCCAAGACAACAGATGCCAACAGTACGACAGCCACCAGAATGCAGCAACTCCACTTCATCTGCAATTTGAAGAACGTCTAGATTATTAAAAATGTAAACTGCTTATTTTCTGGTTAAAGAAAAAAAAAATTGATTTGGGGGGGGGGAATTACGAACAACCGCCAATATTTCCTCTTTCGGGACAAATTGTGAATCGTGAGAACTCGTAAATGATTTTTTTTTTCTAACGTATTTTTTTCATGTACGAACATGAAATGTATTACGTCATGAAATGTTTGAGTGCAATAACAAAGCAATTTTATTTTAGTTTTTTTCAAATTTCAAGTATGAAGGAAATTTAAATTACTTAAATTATAGTAAAGGTAAAACTTCGAAAAGTTTATATTTATTTCAAAATGGGGGAAATTTATCGCTTAAGGAAACCTACATAAGGAAGAAACATTTTACTGAAAGAGCTGAGAGGGGAAAAAAGAAAAATGACACTGCCATTGTAATCTTAAATAGTTTTCCAAGCTCTACTGGAGGGTGTGTGGAGGGATTTATTTCAGATTACAGTTTGAGTTGAGCTGAAATGAATGTGTAAAACATAGGGTTAGATCCTGGTATAGAACCCCCAAGGAGGAGGCTTTAAGACCTCACGTGTAAAAAGAAAAGAATCCTTTACAGCCTCTTGTAAAGTTAACAGCCACTTGTAAAGTCGGCCGAAAAAGTACCATCGTCTTCTTCTTTACCAAACCAAGTCCCGTACCAAGATGGCTGCGCCTCTCTAGTGTTCTTGAAAATAACGAGCCATACTTCTCTGGTATCCTTTTCAATCATCACCATCTCTTCTATTCTCCCTCCTTCTTTCCGGTTTCTTTTTCTGTTTATTTTATTTACCCCCCGCCATTTCTTTGGAGGGTGTCTTCAAGATAAGTTACTCCTTATTTTATACTCGTAATAATCTTTGGCAGCCGACCCCCAAAATGTTTCTTCTAAATTCATTTTAATATTAGTTCATCTTACTGAAATTGACTGTCTGCGGTTATACAGGAAGTGTTTTCAGGTCACGTACTAGTTATTTTTTTACATCCGTGTCCACCCATAGAGTAAAGAGGTGAGATTTCCTCCTTAGCAATGGAAATATCTGCTAATTCTACTAGTGTTTTATATGAGATATAAACGGCAGTAGATATGTCTTGAGTGTATTCTGAATTCGTAGCAAATTTCAAAATTACCGGTAGTGCCATATATTCAGCTATCTGAGATTGGAAAATTTGTCTCTAAACTTTGCATTTATGCCAAAAATTTTTATCTGAATAACTTTTTTTAACAAATACATTGGTCACAAACTGGGCCCACAACAAGTTCGAACTTTGTAGTAAGGACAAAGTCGTGTGGGTAGTGTCCACAGAGAGGGTTCCTTACAGGAGGAGTAAGTACTTCTTCTTCAGGGAAGAATTTCCCTGTGAATACTCCAAAAGAGAAAAAAAAAGAAGGATAAATCCTGGAAAATGTTCCAAGTGAGGGGAGCACTTTGAACTTTACGTGAATTCCAGTACGTTGTACCATTATTGTATAAATATATACATTTTTTTACTTTATTTATTTTCACATCTGCAGTATATTTCTGCAATAAGTGAAGCTGATACATCATGATACATAGAATAAATACATGAATAGCATGAGGGGAGAATTCACCTTGCGAAAAAGAACTCCCAAACAAGAACAGTTCATTTCTGTGAACTGGCACTTACTTCATTATAGAAGCCCCTGAGGCCTCCGACCGGCGCTTCAAACCGTCTTGGAGAATTACTGGGCAAAGCAGTTTAGTAGGGGAGAAACTAGAGGATTGGGATACGGGGAAATTGAGACGTAGAACAGAGACATTGCGGGATCATGCAGCTTCAGAAACGTAGGGAACAAAGGGAAGAAGAAACAAATCAAGGAGCGTAACGGTATTTGGTGGGATGGATAGGATTTTGTAGATATTGGAAGCTTTGGCTGAGCTCCAAAAAATTTCATTCTCATAAGTCCAGGCAGGTTTCCAGTATCCTGGTGTAAATAAGTCGTTTATTGTTTATCTCATATTAGCCATTAAATAAAATCCAAGGCCTAGACCAGGGGGAATCGAACCCACTAAACCAACAATACATCTTCGCATTGCGGGTCTAGTCTCTTAACCGCCTAACATACTTTACTATAAATTTCTCATATTAACCATTAAATAAAATCCAAGGCCTAGACCTGGGGAATCGAACCCACTAAACCAACAATACATCTTAGCATTGCGGGTCTAGCCTCTTAACCGCCTAACATACTTTACAATAAATTTCTCATATTAACGATTACATAAAATCTAAGGTCTAGAGAATCGTCTGTTTAGTTCTTTTCGTTAGGGAACAAGGGAAGAAGAAACAAAGCAAGAAGGAGCGAAGTTTTTGTGATTGAAAGGATTGGATTTTGTAGATATTGGTAGCTGAGCCCCAAAAAGTTCCATTCCCGTAAGTCCAGGCAGGTTTCCAGTATCATTGTTTGGATAAGTACTTTATTGTTTAGTGTGAAAGTTTAGATCGTTTGACGAGAAGAGTGAATCGTCTGTCCAGTTCTTTCCGTTTGAGTCTAGTATGTGGATTCCAGGCAGAACTGTAGAAGGTACAAAACAAATGCAAAATCGAAATAATTTGATTTGTATTTGATTAATTGAGTAGGTTGGCAATACTGGCTAGAAGTCCCACTGTTTGATCCTGGGCCCACTAGCAAACTCGAAAACTAGTCCCACTTGCCCACAACTCTCTTCGCTCTCTCTCTCTCTCTCTCTCTATCCCCAGGGAGCTTTAATGTATTTTCAGCCTCAATCCCAATCTTTAGGTACGCTTAAAACTCAACACCATCCTAGAATAAACCTTTCCCTACTCAATTCCCTAGCTGCTTATTAGCTGCTACCCAGGAATTTCAATGTGCAAAACGGCAACGGTTTATAACCCTTAGTATTTAAACTTGCCAGAGAGCCCCCTCATGGTTTGGGGCGGTTGTATTGTACGCCTCCGGGTTAACTAAAATGGTTAAATCTCATGCAGAATGAGAGCCGTTAGGAAGTGAAGTGAAGGGGGAGGAACTTTCAACTGGAATTTTGGATTTACCAAGTTAAATGATGCTGTATACTCGCGCGTGGGTGTATAGGATGTTTGACCAATGAAATACACTCTGATTTTCAGCGAACATGGCGCAGGTCTTGTCCTAAAACTCCACCCTGGAAGGTCTAACCCCCTTACTCTCTTGACCTCAAACCTTTACCAAATATTTAATTATAAGCCGAGTAGAATATAAACTAACTACATTTCTCCATACATTTTTTTATCTTCTTTCGAAGGGGGTAGTTTTTCTCATTTTTCTCAAGATTTTTCTTTTAAATGGTGGCAACAATGTCGCAACTTCCTCTTATTACAATTCTCGTGATTCTAAATTCTTTATAAATATATATAGTATATATAGGCGCCACGGTAGTCGAGCGGTTAAGAGACTAGACCCGCAATGCTAAGATGTATTGTTGGTTTAGTGGGTTTGATTCTCCGGTGTCTAGGCCTTGGATTTTATTTAATGGTTAATATGAGAAATTAGTAAAGTATATGTTAGGCGGTTAAGAGACTAGACCCGCAATGCTAAGATGTATTGTTGGTTTAGTGGGTTCGATTCTCCGGTGTCTAGGCCTTGGATTTTATTTAATGGTTAATATGAGAAATTTTTAGTAAAGTATATGTTAGGCGGTTAAGAGACTAGACCCGCAAAGCTAAGATGTATTGTTGGTTTAGTGGGTTCGATTGAGCCTTGGATTTTATTTAATGGTTAATATGAGAAATTTACAGTAAAGTATGTTTGCTAGTCGCCTCCGTGTCCACGACACCTAATTGTGGTAGTTGGACGTAAAGCTCGCCTGAAAAAAATATATATATTTCTTTGAACTCCAAATCTTAAAACATAACTAATTCTTAAAAACTTTATGCAGATTGTAAAACCGTACATTATCCTGAAATGGTACTTTAGAGGGAACCTAACCTAGTAAAGAATTCAATAATAATAATAAAAAGTTTACAGAGTTTTAGCAACAATTCCAAAAAAAAAAAAAAAGATATTATCAAATCTAAGCATTTTACAGAAACAGTGTAAGGTAAATTGATATTATTGACAAAGATTTTAAGATCGATTTTCAATTTAAAAAAAAATTAAAAAAACAACAGTAGGTCTACAGAGTTAACTACAAAACTTGGTATTTCCTATTAAAATACGCGCGCGCGCAAATAGAAAGAGAGAAAGAGAAACAGAGCAAGAGAGAGTTACCAAATTTGATATTCTGTATTTTCTTTTCTCCACTAAGCCCCAGGTAAACCATTGAACAGGTAAAAAAAGAAGGAAACTCTCGGACCGTGAAAAAGTTTGCTCAGGGTTTTTCCAGTAAACAGGAAAAGAGGGAAAGAATTAAATAAACTTTAAAGGCAAAATGTTTGGAGACTTTTATTAAATCTTTTTTGTCTTTTTCGTTATTCCACTTCCTCTTTGCAATCTTTTTTTTTATGACGTAATTTGAAAAATGTAATCTGTCATATCTTACGAAATTAATTAATTAAATTAATAATAATTTAAAAAAGGGTCCATAATATTCTCATCAGATTAAGATTTTTCTCATAGCACTTGTAAGAAAAAATAGTGCAATGCTGTAGATCTTAAATTTTGAATAATATCCGAAAATCTATACAAGAGTAGTCGACTTATAGGGGAACTTCTCCTCAAAATGCCTAAATTGATTTTCTTCCAGAAAAAATTATTTAAATAGAAACTTTTCAATTCGAAATACGTAAATCATCCATCCGGTAAGGGGGTACCACTACTTCCGGTAGTGATATTTCACAGTGGTAGTAAAAGATGTAAATAATCCATCCAGTAAGTAGGTGTACTTCCGGTAGTGGTATTTCACAGACGTAGTAAAGAAGTAATCCATCCAGTAAGAGGATACTTCCGGTAGTGGTATTTCATAGTTGTAGTAAAAGAAGTTAATAATCCATCCAGAAGGAGGGTACTTCCGGTAGTGGTATTTCATAGTTGTAGTAAAAGAAGTTAATAATCCATCCAGAAGGAGGGTACTTCCGGTAGCGGTATTTCATAGTTGTAGTAAAAGAAGTTAATAATCCATCCAGAAGGAGGGTACTTCCGGTAGTGGTATTTCATAGTTGTAGTAAAAGAAGTTAATAATCCATCCAGAAGGAGGGTACTTCCGGTAGTGGTATTTCATAGTTGTAGTAGAAGTTAATAATCCATCCAGAAGGAGGGTACTTCCGGTAGTGGTATTTCATAGTTGTAGTAGAAGTAAATAATCCATCCAGGGAGTACTTCCGGTAGTGGCATTTCACAGTTGCAGTAAAAGAAGTAAATAATCCATCCAGTAAGGGGGTGTACTTCCGGTAGTGGTATTTCCATCCAACTCGGAATTTAAGCAACCCATTCAACTATCATTAATAATATGTGGGGGCACAAAACCGTACATTATACTCAATAGCTCCTTTAGAGGAAAACCCTCCTTTAGAGGATGTAATCGCCTATTTTTCAGGCGTGGCTTTAACGTCCAACTACCAATTAGGTTTCCTGGACGGGGGTGGAAGCTCATAATTTAATACTAATATTTTTTTTTAAGAAATAAAAAGTAGCTAGTTCGTGGGATTCGAGCTGGGTATCTCCCACTTACAAATCCACGTTCGTGACCACTGGACATGGGTCTTTTAAAAGAAAGGGCTATAACGGATTACGTTGAGTTAAACCCTCCAAACACACACACACACACACACTGACAAACAATAAATAATAATACACTCTCTTCCGCTAAGAGGAAAGTATTGTTTGTATTGTTTCAATCCTGACAGTCCCAGGTTTCCTGGATCCGTTCAACATTCAAGTGTAAAGAGAATAAAAACCTGGTTTTGGTACACGCCCGAGGATACAATACAAAACAGGCATAAAAGATTGCCGGGGAGAATTTAACAAGGATAGTCTCTAATGTAGCGTTGGAGAGGATTTCTATGGAATTGTCTCCATCCTTTTCTGTTAGTCTATCCGTTTGTTACTTCCGGATCGAGGTAGGAAGGATATTGATTGATGAAAACCGGACGACAAAGGGCAAAATAAAAAAAAATGGAATCAAAGAAATGGTCTAACCAAAAAGAGTACAAAAAAGGGAGGTTATAAAAGGTTACACTGGGAGTGGAATGAAAAATAGTTCTTTTCTTTTGGGTGGAAGCGTAGGGTGAATGTGTAGAAGTGGGGATAAAACGTTTGGAAAGAAACAATAGAACGTTTGAAAAAGAGGTTATGTCGCAAAATCAAAGAATCAGCAGTGGGTGACCTTCCTCCCCCCCTTTAGGGCAATTGTTTGTGGCTTCTGTTTGGACCACCAACAAAATAAAAAAGGTCTTTTGCTCAATCCGTCCTAGAATTTACCTGCCCTAGCTTGGTTTCCCTTCATAGTATCTTTATTTCTCCCTTCTTGTTTTTTATCTTCAAAGATTTTTAAACTTTAGTTACCTGGTCTATTAAGATTTTTATCTCTTCCTTCATAAGGTGTAAAGAGCAAGATAATTCTTGCAATCAATAAAATAGTAACGAATCATGAAATAAAAATAGTCATGAATCCTGATTATGTAAATTGTAAAGAGTAAGAGTTCACTTGCATCTACTATGGAGGTATAAAAATAGGCATGAATCCTGATTATGTAAATTGCAAAGAGCAAGAGCTCGCTTGCATCTATTATGAGATGTGAAAATAGGCATGAATCCTGATTATGTAAATTGCGAAGAGCAAGAGCTCGCTTGCATCTATTATGAGATGTGAAAATAGTCATGAATCCTGATTACATAAATTGTAAAGAGCAAGAGTTCGCTTGCATCTATTATGAGATGTGAAAATAGGCATGAATCCTGATTATGTAAATTGCGAAGAGCAAGAGCTCGCTTGCATCTATTATGAGATGTGAAAATAGGCATGAATCCTGATTATGTAAATTGCGAAGAGCAAGAGCTCGCTTGCATCTATTATGAGATGTGAAAATAGTCATGAATCCTGATTACATAAATTGTAAAGAGCAAGAGTTCGCTTGCATCTACTATGGAGGTATAAAAATAGTCATGAATCCTGATTACGTAAATTGCGAAGAGCAAGAGTTCGCTTGCATCTACTATGGAGGTATAAAAATAGTCATGAATCCTGATTACATAAATTGTAAAGAGCAAGAGTTCGCTTGCATCTACTATGGAGGTATAAAAATAGTCTGATTTTTGGAATAACAACAGACCGACTCTCTTTTTTTTTCTGTACACTTTCTTTGGAATTGCAATGTACTTGTAAACTTAGTTCCCAGTTGGAGTATCAGGGTTTCAGCTGCTGGAAGAGATACTGTTTGGAAAGTAGGATGAACCTATAAGTTTACGGACAATTAATTATTCACACAAGTCTGAAAATCAATAGTAAAGCCAATGGAGGCAGGCAGCCCCCAATGGTGGACGATGGAAAAGATAACGGAGTTACTGGTTTACATTTGTAACAAGATGTCTGGAAATAGCTGGAGATATTAGTAGGACTGGAATGGGGCTCTTATTGGGCTTATTGTATTACTAACAATCTCCCTTGGACTATGTAGTGGTGTAGGACGATCCAAGAATGAAAACCCAGTTAGTAGTTAACTTAATTACCATTCCGGTAACAGACTCCTGCATATTATGAACGTCTGGAATACCTAGTTTTCCATTACAGATTTTCCTAACTAATAAGTTTTTCTTTGACTTTTCCGCACTGATATCTAAATTTGATAAATATACTATCTGATAATTTTTTGTTTAAGATAATACTTTAAGATAAAAACACAAAATAGTTAATTCATATGCAGAAATTTAAGTTTTACTATCACCAAGTTACTCAGTGGAAAACTTACTCAGTGGAAGTGAAAACATTACTCTTTAAGTGTGTGCAATAATAAAGTTATTTTGCAAACGTTTCAATCGTAATTGATCAAGCCCAACTTTGAGCTTAAACTTAAAAGCTACACCCCACTGTAGGTTAGAATAAGTTACTGAATTTAGAGAGAACATTGGATTAACTCGAAGCTTTAAAAGTGCAAAAAATTAAGAAACCAATTAAAAAATGGCTAAAATATACTCTTTAGTTTTTAGCAAACTACGAGGGTCGTTTGAAAAGTCCGTGCAAAAATAAAAACTACTTAATTTTTTGGGGTAAACCTTTTTTATTTTTCAACATAGTCTCCTTTTAGGCTTATACACTTCGTCCAACGCTGCTCTAGTTTGTTGATCCCTTCCGAATAATAGGATTTGTCCAAGTCTGAAAAATAGCCATTCGTTTCTGCAATCACCTCCTCGTTTGAATAAAATCTTTTTCCCGCCAGCCATTTCTTCAGATTGGGGAACAAATAGTAGTCCGAGGGAGCCAAGTCTGGAGAATAGGGGGATGTGAAACGAGTTGGAACCCTATTTCCATTAATTTTGCGACCACAACTGCTGAGGTGTGAGCTGGTGCGTTGTCGTGATGGAAAAGGACTTTTTTGTGGGCCAATCGTGGGCGTTTTTCTTGCAGCTCGGTTTTCAAACGGTCCAATAACGATGAATAATATGCACCTGTAATAGTTTTACCCTTTTCCAGATAGTCGATGAGGATTATTCCTTGCGAATCCCAAAAGACAGTCGCCATAATCTTTCCGGCCGAAGGAACGGTCTTCGCCTTTTTTTGGCGCAGATTCCCCCTTGGTAACCCATTGTTTAGATTGTTCTTTGGTCTCAGGAGTGTAGTGATGTATCCATGTTTCATCCACAGTGACGAAACGACGCTTAAAGTCCTGCGGATTCTTCTGGAACAGCTGCAAAACGTCCTTGCAACACTTCACACGATTTCGTTTTTGGTCAAGCGTGAGCAATCGCGGCGCCCATCTTGCGGATAGCTTTGTCATGTCCCAAATGTTGATGCAAAATATTATGTACCCGTTCATTCGAGATGCGCACAGCACTAGCAATCTCACGCACCTTCACTCTTCTGTCATCCCATCACCATATCATGGATTTTATCAATGATTTCTGGAATAGTAACCTCAACAGGGCGTCCAGAACGTTCAGCGTCACTTTTTGCCCATATGGCCACTCCGGAAATTTTGAAACCACTTATAAACTGTTCTAATCGAAGGTGCAGAGTCACCATAATGTTTATCAAGCTTCTCTTTAGTCTCCTGAGGCGTTTTGCCTTTCATAAAGTAGTGTTTAATCAACACACGAAATTCTTTTTCGTCCATTTTTTGAAAATCACTCGACTTCCTCGATTCAAACGAATGCCAAACACAAAGAAATTGACCGATCTGGCTGAAACTTGGTGTGTGTTCTTCCAAGAGATGCTACTAACTAAACATAACCTCGATACGCGCCAATAGTGCTATCTCTCTGACTTTGCACGGACTTTTCAAACGACCCTCGTATTTACTGTATGTTGATATTTACTGTACTTACAATATTTGTTTCCACAATAACTATCGCAGGTTGGTAATCTGTATAATACGTTTGAATCGCGTTTGTATTCACGTTTGTATAATACGTTTGTATTCACGTTTGTATAATACGTTTGTATTCACGTTTGTATAATACGTTTGTATTCACGTTTGTATAATACATTTGTATTCACGTTTGTATAATACGTTAGTATTCACGTTTGTATAATACGTTTGTATTCACGTTTGTATAATACGTTTGTATTCACGTTTGTATAATACGTTAGTATTCACGTTTGTATAATACGTTTGTATTCACGTTTGTATAATACGTTTGTATTCACGTTTGTATAATACGTTTGTATTCACGTTTGTATAATACGTTTGTATTCACGTTTGTATAATACGTTTGTATTCACGTTTGTATAATACGTTTGTATTCACGTTTGTATAATACGTTTGTATACACGTTTGTATAATAAAATAAATAACTTTAGGCGAAAACTAAAAATTGAAAATCTATACAATCGTGTTATTTTTTTATTTTGAAAAATGGTTCTAACCATTTTCTCTAAACTTCATGACGTGTTTTGAACTTCCGTTCATCATCAGATCAACTTGATGTATCCGAGTTTCGACTTGTCGTGACAGGTGATATGGAAACACGTAAGTGCAAGTCAAGTTCTTCTACCTTATACTGAGATTAATCAACAACTAATGATGGATGAAGATCCAAAATTGGTCAAGAATCCAAGCATGCGTTTTAAGATGGATAAAATCAATGTTGTCCATCCAGCATTGCCAACCAAACCACATTTTATTTGGATATTTATTCATTTATTTGTAGGGAAATTCGTTTTTAGGGCATCCTAGATCAGCTGGAGTGGTCGTAGCAAGAGAAGATATGTAATTAAGTTCCGGAAGCCTAGATTAAATTATGAAGGCAGTGCACAAACTATTAACTAAGGCGCCATGTAAGGGCTGAAAGTTACACAGTTCCCTAAGTGATTCCAGAGGCTGTGGCCCTGCGCTCAGCACACTTACCCCATCCTCCTACAATAACAATTATCGAAGTTTCTTGTTTGTATGTTTGTACGTTGAATTTCCTTTTGCATTTGCTATTATGATAGCTCTGATAAACAACTAGAGTAGATAACTTGAATCGAATTATGTACTCGTACTTTCAACAATGATTTTAGATAGTCTAGTTAAAGTCTGCAATGCGCTGTTATCCAGGGCAAATTGTCTGGAATTGTCTTTCTCACGGAAGTGCAAAGAACTGCAACCGACAAATTGTCTGTAACTGGTGCCAAATGATGTTTCTATTTGTGCTCACTCAACAGCGCCACTTATAAATTAAGATAGAAGTCCTGCTCTCCCCAAAAAAACCTGGTGGTTATCTCCAGGGAAGGCCTGGTAAAAAAGATCTGGTAGGAACACTCGCACGACTTTGTTTAACAGCACCAAAAGTAGGCAATTACTTTACTCTCACGACTTAAAAGGAAGACATGTGAGGATTTGGTACAATATTAAGTTTTATGTTTGCATATATGTTTTGATACGTATCTAATAGAGTTATGTAAGTTTGTATGTAAAAGAAAATATTCAAGTAAAATTATATTATAACTTATTTTAGAAGCGGTGAGGAAGAGAACTCTCATATCAAACGACAACGTCAAACCCCCCACCCCCCACACCACTCACGTCGCTTATATTTTCTAAACGTTCTAGCTAAAATATACAGCTAAAATATATTGACTAACCTGGAAGTGGCGGAATGGGTAACCCCTCTACTAAAACCGGGAGAAGAACATAACTCGGCTCGAGAATGTAAACCAATGGAATGAACTGGTAGCAACTGGCGGGTCCTTGCATTACAGCTTGTTAATGTTACAAGTTTTTATTGGCTCCAGTTTTTCACCGCCTTCCGCTTGGATTTTTAGCGGAAGGGAATTTATTTTTTTTTAAATATATATTAAGTTATTTAACCAGGAACATTTATTTTGTTTGTTATATGGTAAGAATCTTTTATTGTCTTCAATGTTTAGAGAAGTTGATGGTACAATCTTTACGTCTTGGCCTCACTGAAGAAGTTATTTATGAAGAAAGTAGTTCCTCCTCTCCAAATTCCAAGATTCTTCGAGATCTTCAACGGTGTTATTACTAATCTGAGAAAAGATATTTCTAGTCTAAGATGCTGGTTTTTAAGGCTGATGTCAGGATGTCTTCAGGCATCCTGCACCCTGTAATCAGGAACTTAGTACTGGCAGGTAATATAAGAAGTTTATCCCAAGAAAGTCAAGAAAAACGGTGGTACACTTAGGGTAAAGTCGGGTGAGATGCCCAACAGCCGAAATTCAACCGAAATGTCGTCCGACGGCGCTGCGTGACCTCTCCAGTGGTGAACGTTCATGTCTGACTACAGTGAGTTTATTTTGGTCTGCGTCAAAACGTTATTAATTAACTCAGAGAATAAAAACATTATCGTCTCAACAAAAAATTTTATGATAGTTGCATATTGCGTGCTGCAGTGAATGCATTGGTCGAAATTTAAATTGCATTGTTTTCTACATATTAAGTACAACATACATTAATGAATCCTAACCTCTAAAACTGTAGAAAATTATTTTCTGTTATTTTTAAGTTTTACTAGTGCAATTTCATTTACAATATGTGGCCATCTCTCCCAAGTTACATTGGCCAACTCACCCAACCCAGTGGGGATAGATGGCCAATTGCTATTTTTTTTTTGTAACAATAAAAAAATGTTTCCCTTAGCAATTTTTTCCTTATCTTATGTTTGTGAGAGTATGAGGTTACAAAAAATAATAATAAAGTAAGCCTAGCCCTAACCAAAATTTTGCAGGCACCCTCCAAATAAAATGGTGGCTATCTCACCCGACTTTACCCGACTAGCTCAGCTAACCATGGTCCCAGGACTTCACTCCGGGTAACCATGTCCATGAACTGTACTGAAGAATTAGCCAACTTTTACACGCCCCTCCCTAAACGGAGGAAATTGAATATCGTAAATCCAATATCCTTCTTCAGTATGAAGGATATGGAACACACTAAACAAACCTAACCTATAAACTGCCTCTATCTAGAGAGAGAGAGAGAGAGAGAGAGAGAGAGAGAACTAGATTCTATGTTTACCGACAAAGTCTCTAGAAACACATGGCATCTGATAATACAGCATACTGGAAAACAAACTTAGTATATATAGAACTTCCACAAACTAAGTTCAAATCAAGCTGCAGCTAGATATATCTTTCTACAAAGTATGAGTAGTGGTTTCTTATCAAAAGATTATTCACTATATTATCAATGTCCTGTACAAATCGAACACTTCCTGTATCAAGTTAATCAAATATTTTGATGAGTTCAGTGAGACGGGGGCGGGGCCGGAAGGGCTGATTAGTTACAGGAAAAAAAACGTTTTCGTCTAGCCAATATCCTTAAGTAATATTTTACATTTCAATAAAGAAATATGAATTTATGACGTATCTAAAACATATGTGACCTCACTATATATACGTTATATCCGCTAACAGAAATCCATAAGGAAGTATACACAAATATATCTTTGCCAAAGTTGACATTATAAATTGCCGTACTTTTATTTCCGGTCGATGGATTTGAAGGGTTGCGAGGGAGGGTGGGAGAGAGAGAGAGTGAGATGACACATGTTGCTTCCTTTCTATTTTCACAAAAAAAAAAAATATTAAGGAAAGGTGTGAAAATTAGGTTTTCACGAGATACGAGTACAACTTGTAATATATTCTTTGGAAATTCCTGTATTAAGGTGGCATTGCAATTTTTATTTATTTATTTTTTTTAACTTCCGCTTACTGCTAGTAAAAATTGATCTCTGTTGGCTATGTTTCAAGAGATCTGATTTGTAATATAGAGGTTTAAACAGGAAATAATGTTTTGACGTCACTTTCACAAGAAATGTTTTTTTTGTGCGTGATAAAGTGGATATAAACAAACTAGAAGTTTTTAATACAAGATTTTAATAAAATTAGTCGCGATTAAAAAAATTGCTGATTAAATATGGCTGCCATTGAATTATGACCATGACCATGTCTACTCCATACTTCCTTTTTTTTTTTTTTTGTCCTAGCGTCCCGGTCAGCGTAACCATTTATTAGTCCCGATTTTGTGTCCAGTAGAACTACTCAGTTGAGGGACGCATGTTGGTCTAATGGTTATAAAGCGTGTTGTAATGTAAGTGGGAGACTCTGGTTCGAATCCCGTGGATGCTACTTTTTATTTGCTAGATAAAAAAAAAAAGAAGCTAGTAGCACTAAATAAATAGGCGAGAATACTTTACTATCTTTACTTACGTAAGCAATACTGATGTTTTTTTTTATTATTATTATTTATTTAAGACGCGCGTCATCTTGGCGCCCGAAGCTTTTTTCAGTGCACTGCCATCCCCCGAACAGTGTTCTCTCGTTACAGACAACACTATCCATCACCGGACAGTGAGCTGTAAGAAACTCCTAGAAAAAAAAAAAAAAATAGAGCCAGCAGCTGGATTCGAACTCGTGACCTACGTGATGGAAACAGCAAACTCTAACCACTCAGCTAATCCTTTCCCTTACGTTGCAAATATAAATTATACAATAGATATTCATTCTACAACGTACATTTGTATCCTTTAAACCAAAAAATTCTGAATGATTAATAAAAAAAAAAAAATTATCCAATTTCCCTGGGAAAATACTACTAATAAAAGTTATAATCTAAAGCTTTAAGGAAATCGTAAGAGGGTGTTTTTCTTTTTTTGGGAAAAACTAAAAAAAAAAACTGGAAAATTGATTCAGTCAATTAGTACTTCCGCTCAACTGATTTCCACCAAAACCACGTGTTTTTTGCACATATTCTCTTGGTGATACGGTGGACTCATTCCCACACACTCATTTTTCGGACTCAGGGGACATTAAAAAACAGGAAATCCGCACACGGTTACCATACTTTCTCTTACTTAGAGTAGAGTAAAGGAAATCCAAATTTATTTTCTCATGCCATTAAAGTTATGTTATCCTGGTTTCAAACAACCCAATTATTTGCTACAACATAAAAAAGAGGGGGATGGAATTTGGCTTCGTTTTGTCAGTGGCCCCCCCCCCCCAAATATATATATATTTTTAAAATCCTTCGTTGGTTTTTTCCCTCCAATCAAAGACCAACCCTATCTTTTTATCCAGCTCATTCGTTATTCTAGCGTTGACTAAAAAGGGGTTGAATATTCCTCCCCTTCTTGCCAGGATTTTAACAATCCAGTACGGGAGTACATATAGTTCAATGAGAGAAGGCGGATAGATGTCCCCAGGCCATGATACTCTCCTACAACTTCACCGAACGTAATCGCCATTCCCTTTTCCATCTCACTTCCTCTCTCTCTCTCTCTCCGGCTCTTCCTTTATCCTGGGGCTTTTTTTTTTGCGCGCGCACGTGCGTCTAATCACCCAACCAACCATTTCCGCCCGTACCAAAACAACGTTCTTACAAAATCACCTCTGGTAATTCTAGAATTTCTCTCAAATATTACGAAGGTAATAAATATGGATCTGGTTTATTGAATCAAGTTTTTCCAGCTTTTTTCAAAATTATTTATTACTATTCATGTTGAATTTTCTTTTTTACAATACCCATTTTCTTACGTGACCTTCCTTTTCACCGGAAATTTACATTCTGGGGCTCCACAGAAAACGAAAAACTCTGGTGTGAACCTTCATACATGCATAAATGCTACAAGCATAAATGCTTCAATCATAAATGCATCAAACATAAATGCTTCAATCATAAATGCTTTCAAGCATAAATGTTTCAAGCATAAATGTAACTTAAGTATCTATGCTGAACACATAATTGGAACCATAACGTGGAACAATATCAGCGATTTCATCTCTACCCTTGTATTGCCTGTTTTCTTATTTTTGCTTCTTCTTCTAAATTTACCCTGAAATATCGCTCATTTAATCCGCCAGATCAGCGAGTATAGTGTGAGGCGTTCAATAATTAGTTGAAATCAAATTCTCTACACAAATCAACGACTGATGATGGACAAAAACGTGAAAAAACCGGATTAGGGATATTATCCAGCAGCACGGCGAACCTAAACCATGTTTACAATTTTATTGTGATACATAACATAACATAACATAT
Source organism: Rhodnius prolixus (assembly GCF_049639745.1). NCBI lineage: Eukaryota > Metazoa > Arthropoda > Insecta > Hemiptera > Reduviidae > Rhodnius > Rhodnius prolixus. The sequence goes on along the minus strand of NW_027411592.1, from coordinate 61,675,675 downwards.
TCTTTTATTACTTTTATTACTTACTTACATACATCATTCAAAATTGTCTACGGGGACAATCCCCATACAATTTTTACAATGTGTGTAGTCCTGTTATAATAATTAGAAGAATAAAAATAAATTAAAGATCAACTTAAAATAAAATAACAAATAAAAGGTACCTAAATCTTATTTGTAATGAAAAATAATAGTTTATCCTTTGGTATTATAAACAATATTAATTTAAATTACATAAATTTGTTGAAATTTTGCCTTTTCCGAGAATAGATTTAGAACTTAGAAGAGAAAAGATTTAAAGATACATAACTATTTTTGAACTAATTATTTAAATTAATTACTATTTTCCAAGTTTGATTTTAATTATTTTATACATAAATATTTATTATTATTATTTTCATTCTCAGTAATTATGTTGATCTATGAATTATGAAGGCTCTTAATTTGAGCCTTTACTCACATAGGTACAAATTAATTTTAGAACAGGTACAGTTTTAGGATTAAGTAATTTGTCCGTCCAGTTCTCCTCGTTGTTGTAGTTATAAAGTTCTCTGATTGGCTGATACATGGGGCATTTGAGAAAAATATGATACAAGTCTTCACTTTCCTTTAATTTACAAAGTTTACATTGAAATTGTGGATTAATATTATGTACAGTATCCTGGTCAGTAATTTTAATAAAGTATTTGCTAGAAGTGCGGAGTTGTGCTATTAATCTGGTGTAGGAGATAGGTTGGTTGAGAGCTAGGTAAGGTTGAAATGTCAGGTTGGAGTTAAAAATTGAACGATAATATAGACTAAAAGTGGAATTAAATAAATAATTACGGTCTATTGCAGTTAAGTAGTTCTGGTATCTGTCTAAAATTTGGGGTATGATAGTACAATTTTATTGTGATAATGGGATTAACCAGTTCAGCGTGGAATTTAGCTTTAAACACCCCCCTCCCACAGTGTGCGGAATTAAAATCAGACAATGACGTGTTTACACGTCGAACGCAGGAGGGCAAAACAATTAAATGTTTACAACGTCTCGTAATAGTCACTGCAAGTGACTTTTTCTGCAATCTCTCTCTGGGGCTTGAGATTACCAGAGCATTCTGTGCTCCTTTCAAAAATCTTGCACCGCTTCACACGTGCATTGCCTAGTTAAAACTAGGGACGTAAGAGCTTTTACTAGGAAGAAAAGAGCTTTTTGAATTCTGTGCAAAATTAAAACATGCTCTACCTAAGGTAAAAAAACGGCATTGCACAAGGGTTGAGAGCTTCTATTTGTGTGCATAATTCCCCAATCTCTAATACGGAGACCAAACATGTACCAACCACTTATCATTTGGCTGGCTCCCACCGCGGTTCTATTGGTAAGATAAAGGAAACATCCCACCAAATAATATTCTTATTGTATTTTATTAAACTTTCGAGTTTTTTTTGTATTTAATGGCAATTTTTGATATTTTTCACAACGAGTATACACGTCGAACGCTCCGTAATAGAGATTTGGTTTGATGTGTCGCACACGTCAAAAACGCTTAAACTGGTTAAAAGGAAACTGTTTTCTTCCACAGATTTTGTTTCTGGTTTTTTGTTGTCGTCCAATCAAAACTCAGAGAACGCTGTACTTGATGGTGCTTGTTCTCAAGCTGGCTGTTAAGCTGAGCCACACAGTCTACTGGTAGGGTGAAAAGCTAAATTTTCCTTGCAAGAACAAACTTGTTCCAGAACATTTGTTCCACAGACTATACCATTGTGAAGTTGACAAATTGTGGTCCAGAACAGAACAAGAGCAAGTTGAAAAGCCAGTCACTGTTACCAACTGAAAGAAGGAGATAGATGATTTTTTTTTTTATATATTTGTTTTGTTAAAGGAAGATTTCAAGCAGCGTTGCCAAAAGTACTACTAGCGATGCAGTGATGGAGGGGGGAATGATATAAGAAATAAAATAAATTCAGTAGGGAATCGAGGGAAAGTTAGAAAAGTTTTAAGGTGAGTAAACTTTTATTTTAAAAATCAAAGGAAATGAAAACTTACATAACTCCATCTTACTAAAAGTAATGCCTATTTTTATAGCCAGGCTTTACGTTCAACTACCAACTATTTAGGTGTCCTGGTATGAGGTGACTAGCAAACATACTTTATTATATTAAAACTGTCCGATAGGACAGTTGTATAAGGGTTGATCGTCAAAAACTGAACAAAAAAGCGTCACGTTGAAAAACCACCCAACTTTGACAATTTTTTTTATCTTTATCTATCAAAAGACCAAATGACTAAATTTTCTTTAAGATATAGAACAAACCCTACTTTATGACTTCAATTTTCTTGCAACAACCCAGTTGCTAAAAATGAACAAAAACAGCTTTTTATAAATGTTTTTGTTCTTGTTCTATCAAGTAGTATACCAAAATTTAACTCTAAATATCTCGTTTCCTATTCGACAGATTTTTACGAAATATTATACAATTATAGACAAAAGTAGTCCCCATATACAGATGAAATATAAACAAAATCTATCGAGTAGTTTACGAGATATTTGAAGTTAAATTTCTCAGTTTATAAAACAGAAACAAACTTTAACCCTAAATATCTCGTTTTCTGCTAGATAGATTTTTACTTAATCTTAATCAATTATAGACAATAGTAGTCTCCATATACAGGTAAAATATAAACAAAATCTAACGAGTAGTTTTCGAGATATTTGAAGTTAAATATTTCACTTTATAGAACAGAAACAAACTTTAACCCTAAATATCTCGTTTTCTGCTCGATAGATTTTTACTAAATTTTATACAATTATAGACAATAGCAGTCTCCATACACAGGTATAATGTAAACAAAATCTATCGAGTAGTTTACGAGATTTTTGAAGTTAAAAAGTTCACTGTTTTAAAGGAAACTAAAATTTAACTCTAAATATCTCGTTTCCTATTCGACAGATTTTTACGAAATATTATACAATTATAGACAATAGTTGTCTCCATATACAGATGAAATATAAACAAAATCTATCGAGTAGTTTTCGAGATATTTGAAGTTAAAATTTTCACTTGATAGAACAGAAACAAACGTTAACCCTAAATATCTCCTTTTCTGCTCGATAGATTTTTACTAAATATACAATTATAGACAATAGTAGTCTCCATATATAGGTAAAATATAAACAAAATCTATCGAGTTGTTTACGAGATTTTTGAAGTTAAAAAGTTCACTGTTTTAAAGGAAACTAAAATTTAACTCTAAATATCTCGTTTCCTATTCGACAGATTTTTACGAAATTTTATACAATTATTGACAATAGTTGTCTCCATATAGAGATGAAATATAAACAAAATCTATCGAGTAGTTTACGAGGTATTTGAAGTTAAATATTTCACTGTTTTAAAGGAAACTAAAATTTACCTCTAAATATCTCGTTTCCTACTCTACAAATTTTCGTAAAACGCCAAAAGGTAGTTTAATTAACACTTATACTTAACATTTTAAACTGTAAGTTTTTTTTAAGGTGGTGAACTATTAAATAAAATGCAAGGCCTTGACCTGGGGAATCGAACCCACTAAACCAACAATACGTACATCGTAGCATTGCGGGTCTAGTCTCTTAACCGCTAGGCTACCGTGGTACCTAAGTGATTTCTATGTTACTTGATTAGCATATAATGTAGGTCTATCAATTTTCTTTGTAACATTCTCTTAGACTGTTTTCTATAATCTCCAGTACTCCTTCAACCAGTACTGTCTGTGGAAACCTCTTTCCTCTCTAGATTGCCCCGTCTTAACCCATGCTACCGGGAAGTAGCCCCACCTAAGATTCTTCCACGTCCTGCTCTTTCTATTCCAGCTGCAGATAACTTTTCTATGCTTTCTTACTGTACATGATATCTTTGTCCTAAATGTTCTCTAAAAATTTGTCAGTGCAATGCCAGCTTCCGGACAATGTCCTACCTCGTTACAGACAACTTAACCATCATCGGAACTATAATTCTCCACGTTATAATCTAGTATACGCAAAGCTAATCCATTCCCTAATTAAAGTGAAGAATGCCAGTATTAGGATATCACGTACACGGCCTGTATATTCATAGGTTATATTCCTTTTTTTTTTTTATAGAAAGAAATCGATAATTGCAATATGGTAGTTGGAAGTTAAGCCCTTCCTGATAGCCGATTGCTCTACTTATTTGAATCCGATGATTGCTATTGGTTAAAAATGGGGCACCATTTCTCAATAGTAAGCCAATAATTTGTTACAATCCAAAAGCAAGCTCAGAAATAACAAGCGGGCCAACCACAGTGGTCAATTTCTACGACGTTGTGGTTGATACTATCGTATGGTGAAATGGGATTGGTCGGCTAGAGTTCCACCACAGAGTATCACCCTCTCTCTCTCTCTCTTTCTAACTCTCTCTCTCATTCTTCCGCAACATACACACATTCAGATATATTGAATAATCCTTCGCTCTACTCTAGATATTGCTGAATGTGTAGATATTGCTGAATGTGTAATAAAAATTAATTTTCACTGTTCCCTTAAAATTATTGTACTCCATTATTTATTACGGTACTGCTGGCCTTTAAACCAAATGAATGTTTCCTTTGTTAAAGTCCATAAAGTTCAAATTAGAATAGTAAGTAATTAAAACTTGTTATTAAAATAGACATGTCAAGACATGCAAAAACTTTAATAACAGAAATTAGTTAATTAAGCGTTCAATATTAATGAACTCTGTCTCATTTACCAGGAGCCGAACAGGCTGAACCTATTTGCATTTAGACCAAGATCAGGAGGCGTCACTCTTAGAGCATAAAAGAAAAGCATAGCTCCTATGCTGAAATAGTGAGCCACAAGAAACTGATATTAGTTTTCTGATTTGCTGGGACCTATATGACTGAGTGTTCTTCCAACCGAACAAGTCCAGTAAATCCAATATTAGTAGAAAACTGAAATCTCTACACCAAACTGATAAATCTATCTCTGAAGATGGATGAAAGTTAGGAACCAATCAGGGATACAATAAACTTGCATGCTACGACAGGATTTAATCAAAGATAAAATTGTAATCGAATGAAATATATTTAGAAGGATTAGATTTGTTTGTGGGAGGCTATAAAACCACAAAAAGTACTGGTTCTTTAAAAGTTCTATTGCGCCAGTACTTTGTTCAACAGATTCGAGTGTGTGTGAGTTGATGAGCTCGAGTCTGTCCGTGGGTTCGCTGAACCTAAATAGTTGTACACATTGTCACTATCTCTGCAGGCCTCCACTTTGTATTTTGTGAGTGTTGTACGTGTCGTTAGGCTGGGATAACCGCAGGGACACAGTAGCTAGTCCCACTTCCCCCGTACGGGAAAAATTATTAATTATTAAAGAGAAAGTCTTTAAAAAAAATTTTACAAACAAAAAATGTTGCAATCAATTTTCCGAGAGAATTGTGAAAAAAAAAGAATTTTCAGTAAAGTCGGCACTTCCGGTATTTTGAACGAGAAAACTATAGAATCGAATAGATTTACTGTATGTAAAATCGATTGCTAGTTGCACAGACGCTCCTGTTGCTAAGGATATAGTTGAAGCTTGACAAGATTAGCTGGTTGTCATGGAAATGAAGGTTCATTAAGGCCAAGGTTAAATTGTCCGACAGATCAATGGTCAGGATTTGCATATCGGTATGTAGATGATAAGTTAAAAGTCCTCGCCCAGTTCTGGGACACGCGATGACCATTTCATAATGTCCTCATCCACATTTAAACACCAGGCATCTCATACTAGTTCCTGTTACCTGATATCTCGCTATAGTTACGGAAGAAAAAACGTGGAAACTTGGAGACGCTCAGTAGAGCTACTTCCTGCCAAAATAACTCACACCAGCAATTACAGAGTGATGACGAAATGACTCGTTCCTCTGAAGATCTATCAAGTCTTTGCCCCACATTATGTCACTAATAATAATTCCCACGTCATGTTGCGTGTTCAAATAGAGTAATATTCACCATTGTCGTAGTTAAAGTTGATATTAATTAAGATTAATATTAATTCAAGTTTATTGCCCTTTTTAAGTGTGTTTAATTAATTCTAGGGCATTTTATTGGCTTTCGTAATGTTTATAGAGAATTTAATACAATGTATAAATAAATAAATCAACGTAAAAATAATAAATAAAAGAACGAATTGTAAATAAAATCCAAGGCCTAGACCGAGTATCGAACCCACTAAACCAACAATACATCTTAGCATTGCGGGTCTAGTCTCTTAACCGCCTAACATACTTTACTATAAATTTCTCATATTAACCATTAAATAAAATCCAAGGCCTAGACCGAGTATCGAACCCACTAAACCAACAATACATCTTAGCATTGCGGGTCTAGTCTCTTAACCGCCTAACATACTTTACTATAAATTTCTCATATTAACCATTAAATAAAATCCAAGGCCTAAACACTGGGAATCGAACCCACTAAACCAACAATACATCTTAGCATTGCGGGTCTAGTCTCTTAACCGCCTAACATACTTTACTATAAATTTCTCATATTAACCATTAAATAAAATCCAAGGCCTAGACCGAGTATCGAACCCACTAAACCAACAATACATCTTAGCATTGCGGGTCTAGTCTCTTAACCGCCTAACATACTTTACTATAAATTTCTCATATTAATCATTAAATAAAATCCAAGGCCTAGACACCGGGAATCGAACCCACTAAACCAACAATACATCTTAGCATTGCGGGTCTAGTCTCTTAACCGCCTAACATACTTGACTGTAAATTTCTCATATTAAACATTAAATAAAATCCAAGGCCTAAACACTGGGAATCGAACCCACTAAACCAACAATACATCTTAGCATTGCGGGTCTAGTCTCTTAACCGCCTAACATACTTGACTGTAAATTTCTCATATTAAACATTAAATAAAATCCAAGGCCTAAACACTGGGAATCGAACCCACTAAACCAACAATACATCTTAGCATTGCGGGTCTAGTCTCTTAACCGCCTAACATACTTGACTGTAAATTTCTCATATTAAACATTAAATAAAATCCAAGGCCTAGACCAGGGGAATCGAACCCACTAAACCAACAATACATCTTAGCATTGCGGGTCTAGTCTCTTAACCGCCTAACATACTTGACTGTAAATTTCTCATATTAAACATTAAATAAAATCCAAGGCCTAGACCAGGGGAATCGAACCCACTAAACCAACAATACATCTTAGCATTGCGGGTCTAGTCTCTTAACCACTCGGCTATCGTGGCGCCTACTTTTTTTTTGTTTTACCATAAAATGAAATGCAATCATCATGTAAACATTTCAATACCAAGTATCCATCGTTATATGCATTTTAAAGACTAGTTTAGGTGCCATTATCACTATTTAGATTTTGGACGTTCAGCGCAAACGAAAGTGCCTCTTAACTGGATCGTTTTTTCAGTTCCTCACTTAATTGAATTCAATTCTAGACGAGGGAGAAGTTTAGAGTAATATTTATAGTGACGTAACTTTTGGCTTACAAGTAGTTTTACGAAATAATAGCTTCGTCATTTCATGAAGTCATCGGAAATAAATTAATTTAATAACTTTAAACGTTTTTTACGTAGTCAATAAAATTAATGGCATCTTATATATACAAGTGATGTATAATGTCGGACAGTTTATGATACTTAAGCTTGTTTAAACTTGTCTAGTTTGTTACACACAAACTTTATGTAAATCTTTGGAGTACTGTTGAAAATGAAGAATATGTATATAACTTTGCAAAGGAAATGAATATGATATGTTCTAGCAGCTCCTACCTACACAACTTCCGGTTGGAGCCTGCTCCAAGCTTTTTACTAACCCGGTCTACATTTTAGACCGCCTATCTGTTATGGCGTTACTCAGACCACATTGAGCTCTTAGATTACTCACATCCTGAGTCTAAACTGTAATTAACTTACACTTATGCGTAAATTAATTAATTTCTGCTCACCTAATTAATTCTAATTTTGTACAAACGGCGACAAAAACTCGTTTAGCGTAGGTAAATACGCACGTATGAAAAGGAGGGTGGGGGGAGTTTAATGTAAACACATTCTGAAATAATATCAACAAGACAGTTACGTAGAAACAATTACGTGTAGAAATGCGTACTGCTTCATTTCTTTCAAAAGCGACACACTCACAGACAGTGGCGGCAATAAGATGGGCAAACATCCGGTAGCTGTTCGTATCGTCATCCCCTCTCATTCAATCTTGCAATTCAGCCACTATCATCTCATCGCCTAGTTGGCACTTTCATAGTTTCACAGAAGTTGTTTCATGCAAATAATGTAGGTTATCGTTTTGGGATTTCACATCGGCTATATCCGGGAACGAGGGTTAAGTCTAGGCAAAAATATATATATTTTTTTTTGTATTGTTATGAACCTGCAAAGCTAATAATGAATAGTGGTACTAGGTTCGATTCCCGGTGTCTTTGGGTTTTATTTAATGGTTAATATGAGAAATTTTGTAGTAAAGTATGTTAGGCGGTTAAGGGATTAGACCCGCAATGCTAAGATGTATTGTTGGTTTAGTGGGTTCGATTCCCTGTGTCTAGACCTTGGATTTTATTTAATGGTTAATATGAGAAATTCATAGTAAAGTATGTTTGCTAGTCGCCTCCGTCCACGACACCTAATTGGTAGTTGAACGTTAAGCCCCGCCTGAAAAAATAGGCAATTACTTTACCTTTTTTTTTTTTTTTTTTTTTTTTTTTTTTTTTGTATTTCGTCTTGTAGCCACCATTTTGGGACTTTTTGAAGAAATATGCGAACAGGAAGTAACACTTATCTGAATAGATGCACAGATGATTTATTTATTTATTTTTAGATTTCCTTGAAAAGTGCTAAAACAATTTTTTTTTTGAAAACTTGGTATTTTCATAGGATAGGTGTATATAATACAGGGTGAACCAGTAAGTAATGTCCATAGGCCCAGTGTGTGTGCAGTACATCTAAAGTGGAGTTGAATGACTTATAGGCCAACTTCATATTTTCCACTGTTCTTGAGTGACGTTTCTTTAAATGTTTTCTCTAAAAAATTACTTTTTTCCCCAATAAATATGTTATTACTCAGAAAGTTTTAGTCTGAATTCGATTCTGATGACACGGTTAGAAGGACAGATAAATTTTCTAAAAATTGACACCATTTCGAAGCATAAGTTATTCTCCAAACAGCCTCAATCTTCCTCCTGGATACTGGGAAAATAAAAGTAATCGAAATTTTTGAAGAAAACTCATTAGGCCCTTATGTGATCATTATCAGACCTAGGTGCTGGCCACTTTTTTGTAAAAGTTCCCTTGCTTTATAGAACCATTCTTGGGGGAGGGGTTAGGGCTTCTCTCTCTAACGTTTCATTTAAGAATAATGTGTGACGGTGCACTACCTGTGTATTATCAATAAAAAACAGGTTTAAAAAAATAATAGGTTTGCTTTAATTTGAAGCGAGAAAACAGCTGAGGTTATTGGCGCCAGGAGCTTTTTTTTTCGGGGAGCACTACCGGTCTCTGGATAGTGTTCTCTTGTTACAGACAAAGTAACATCACCAGAACGTAGAGCTACAGCTTCCTGCAGGATTCAAACCGAAACCTCTCATAGATTATTATTAATTTATTTTTATGTTAACAAACAATAAATTAAAAAATAACCATAAAAAGAGAAAAAGGGTCTGACATATTGGAAACTCGACAGGAAATTGTAACTATAAAATGGCCGTCCCGTGTTCAACTCACCGTGAAATCATTCGGATGAAAAACGGTGGTGATCGATTTTTGATTTAAATATTTACAGTTTCGGGGAAATGGTTGGAAAATTGGGCGGCTCATGAAATATGGCGCGGTTGGTCGTGGTGGTGGGGATGAGTGAATGAGTGAGAGGGGATGTGAGAGTGGAATATGTGAGAGAAATAAACAATCACACACACACACGCTACACAATATCACTTGAGCTTGGCATCACTTGTATGCCATATGTAATGATGGCAAACTTTGGCACATCCAGCGCTAGCAAGAGAAAGACTGTGTCACCCATGGAGAAATATCGTGATTTTCATTTCATACTCCTTGTATTCGAAGCAATTTTCGTCTCGATACATTTTTTTTCCTTAATTTTCTCTTACTAAGCAAGAGAAAAAGTATTAAGATCATGCCAAAGGACAAAAATATCTCCTAAAACAATCATTATTTCTCTCACGTTATTAACCTTTTAACTTTATAAAAACAAAAACTAAATGCATCGATCCAAATGAATGTATACTGTTTAAAGTAAGATTTAAAAAATGCAATATACTGCACTAAAAAGAACTAACCATTTTTTTTATAGTTAAGCAATTAAATAGGCGCCATGGTAGCCGAGCGGTTAAGAGACTAGACCCGCAATGCTAAGATGTATTGTTGGTTTAGTGGGTTCGATTCCCTGTGTCTAGGTCGTGGATTTTATTTAATGGTTAATATGAGAAATTTATAGTAAAGTATGTTAGGCGGTTAAGAGACTAGACCCGCAATGCTAAGATGTATTGTTGGTTTAGTGGATTCGATTACCCTGGTCTAGTCCTTGAATTTTATTTAATGGTTAGTATGAGAAATTTATAGTAAATTATGTTTGCTAGTCGCCTCCGTCCACGGCACCTAATTGGAAGTTGGACTTAAAGTTCGCCTAAAAAAAAAATAAATAAATAAAAAATATAGTAAAGCAAAAAAAAAAAAATTCTGCAACAAGAAAATTGTAGCTAGTACTACGGAAAAGTGTTCACAGCTGAGTTTTCCCCCAGTTTTTTTTAAAAAAATGTTGGTCTGTCATGGCGGCCTTTTGTAATTTGTTGTTTCCAACAATAATAATAGCTATTCACAGTTGTGCCAACCGCTTTTGCTTTTTTTTTCACTACTATATCTGACAATTCGCTGTCACAGTACTGTATTTCCGGGTAGTAGCATGGGGCCTCCGTTGTATCAGTTTTATTCAACTACTTTTGTTTTTATTTTTTTTTTATTTTTTATTTTAACCGGAACTTCCCTTAAAATACGAAAGCATGCTCGCATCAACTTCCTGTTCTAATTTTTCAAAGTTGTCTCATTTTTATTTTTATATTTATTTATTTTTTTTAAATTGAAAATCTCTTCAGCATATGTTGCTATTTTTTTTTTTTTTTTTGTCAACCATGATGCATGAATTGACAGGGATCGACAATCTAAACAGCTGATCTGCAAAAGGGATTATTTGAATAAATATTGTTTTAATAACCAAAAATTAAAAGATTACTTCAACCATACCGTCTGCTTTTTAATTCTTGAGATGCTCACTAGCTCGTTTTAACTCTCAAAAGGCTCAAAACGAATTCCCCCCAATAGCATCCCCCCCAAAAACTGAGATTTTCATAAAAATTTTAAGAGGAAAACTGTAGAACAGTTCTTTTCCCTCGAAAATCTCTCGCCCCCCCCAGTAAGTCAAAAATCCATTCAGTAAAGAGGTACTTCCGGTTAAGGGAGTTTGATGCGCTACGTCAGATTTCCTGGTGGTGTCCAATTTAAAGATAAATTTTTCAACTTCCTACGATTTTCATTGTTTTTTAAGGTATTCTGTTACACACAGAGAGAGAGAGACCATTTTAGCGGATTCAGTGGATCTCAAAAAAAAAAAAAAACAGCAAACTTCCGGTATAAACTCGATATCGAAAAAATTGACAATGATCGGCCATACTTTCTTGAAGTAAAAAAAAAAAATAACAGAAAACTTCGGCCATCTACCATTAATTCAGGAAGTGAAAAGTCTCACGTAAATGTTTCGTACGAAATTTCATGATATCCATTAATTATATTCAGTATGAATATTGAATAAGCACGAACGAGAGGAAGAGATACAATTATGTAAATTCGCGCACCAATTCACGGTAGAGTGCGCTGACTTATGCTAGTCATCATATTCTATCAAGGAAATACAGTAAGCAAGTAAGGTTACAATAACAAAACACAAAGCAGGGTGCAGGTAACCTACCATACAAGGATAACCTGCTATATATTACTACTTTAAGAAACCTACCAAAACTGTTATCACATTTACTAAACTCGAAAGTTATTTATTTTTTTTATTTTTTACGTTTTTCGTTCTTATGTTATGGTAAAGTAAAAAGTAATGTAATGCCTATTTTTTAAGGCATACATTACGTCCAGCTATCAAATTAGGTGTCGTGGACGGAGGCGACTAGCAAACATACTTTACTGTAAATTTCTCATATTAACTGTAATGGTTGAGGAGAGAGAGAGATGTTGGTTGTAGACGTTGATGGATAAATAACACTTTTAGTATCGGTATAAGACTTTATGTATTTATATGACTGACTGCCAAGGACTCTATACTTTACACTACAAGAACAGAACAGACTGACTGACGTGGCTAAACGATGTGTACAACTGAAGTGTAAGACTTTGAACAGAATTACAGAATCTTCGAACTCAATCTCGAGCTGAATATATCGAACTTAATATGTATTGAATTTGTAACTGAATATGTATATAACTGAATATATCCTTTTTTGACTTTCCTCTTGTTCTTATATACCTTCGCCGAGCCTCCCCTCTCTGTGTGCCAAGGGGGGCTCTGTGTGCCAAGGGGGCTGACTCTCTCCCTCTGGCTAGAGTGGATGAGTGGTGGGGTTTCACTACCCTGTTGTGTTGGTTGAGGAGAGAGAGAGAGATGTTGGTTGTAGACGTTGATGGATAAATAACACTTTTAGTATCGGTATAAGACTTTATGTATTTATATGACTGACTGCCAAGGACTCTATACTTTACACTACAAGAACAGAACAGACTGACTGACGTGGCTAAACGATGTGTACAACTGAAGTGTAAGACTTTGAACAGAATTACAGAATCTTCGAACTCAATCTCGAGCTGAATATATCGAACTGAATATGTATTGAATTTGTAACTGAATATGTATATAACTGAATATATCCTTTTTTGACTTTCCTCTTGTTCTTATATACCTTCGCCGAGCCTCCCCTCTCTGTGTGCCAAGGGGGGCTCTGTGTGCCAAGGGGGCTGACTCTCTCCCTCTGGCTAGAGTGGATGAGTGGTGGGGTTTCACTACCCTTACATAACCATTAAATAAAATCCAAGGCCTAGACACCGGGGGAATCGAACCCACTAAACCAACAATACATCTTAGCATTGCGGGTCTAATCTCTTAACCGCTCCGGCTATCGTGGCGCCTTTCTTACTTTATATATCCTGCAAAAGTGATTCAGCGATTATATTTTAACATATTTTTTGCCAATTATTCGACAAATATGATGTAAACATAAAAATGAAACTATAATTTTCAAAACTGCTTATTATGAAAACTAACGATAAATGTTGCATGAACTATGTGAAATAAAATGCACTTCTTTTTCGACATAATTATAAACTATACGCATGATCAATGGGTACAGAATTAACAAAAATTAGCACACTACAAAAAGAAAAACTTATAGTAGTATTTTCCATACCCTTCTGCTGAAGAAATAAGCTACTTGATGAAGGTGTGTGTGTGTGTGTGCAGTATACCACGGTTTATGGGTAAAAGAAAAACATGGATGGAAAATATAGGAAAAACCAACCTAATGGAAATCTAATTTCCATTTTCTTCACCAGTTTTAAGAAGAAGAAGAGCAGTCTAAAGTTAGAGAGCGGTCTAAGTGCAGAAGATACGATCGTATGTGTCAGTAAGACTAGTTGAGAGGATTATGGGAATACGGAATATGGAATCAGGGAATACGGGGGTGAACAGGAAGAGCGAAAGATAAAGTGAGAAGGATAAAGGAGTAAAAACAGTTCTCATTTATCTCGCTAGAAGTAAGAGCCTGGATGTGGTGTTGCTGTAGCAACCAGGATGATGGTCTTTTTTTTTTTCTTTAGAAACATGGATCCAGGAATAAACCCTAACTAAGGGATGAGGTTTTGCATTATCCGGACGTGAAGCAGCGCACGCTAACTGAAGTGGTGGCAAGCTTCAGTGTGACTCCACTTCACAATAATTCCACACAGTTAATGTGAAACTGTTTGCCAAATGCCCCAAGCATGCTTCATGTGCCAACCACATTATTCGCTGTCTGCTTATGACACCTGCTTACCACAGTTCCTTAAACTAAATAAAACCATTTCTAGTCTTGCTTTATTTCAACATTACCTAGAAGTTTTCCTGGTGTAAATTTTCCTCTCTGACAGGACTCAGTTTCTAATTAGATTTTCTTCTAACAACATGCATTGCGCAAAAAAAAAAAAAAATCTAGACCATTGAGGTGGAATGCTGTCAGCCCTAAATAGGATGATTACCCGTGGACTTGAACCCATCCTTACTCTTAAGCAAATGATGTCCTCATTTCAGGATGAACTGAAAATCTGGACTAAAAAGAAACTCAGAACGAATCTGAAAGCAACGTAACTTGGAATAAAAAAAGTTAATGATCGAAAATCTGTGTACGCGAATTCCATAAATCAAGCGCATATGATGGTGGTTTGGAATGACAACGGAAGAGAATTTCTTCCAGGTAAATTGCTGGGCACTATACTACTTTATGACTCCTATTATACTACTATAAGCAGGGCTTTTCTAAGTGGTGAACAAACTCGACTCTCAAGTCTGAGAACCAGGGTTCGAATCCAGCTATTAGCCGTTAGATTTCCTAGGAGCTTTTTTACAGCTCACTCTCCGGAAATGGACCGGAAAATACCGTCTGCCATGGTTTACTGAATCTCAATAAATACAAAAAAATAAATAAATAAATGAAAAGAAAATAAAAAAAACAACAAGAAAATGGCCTAAAATTTCACCTAATATAAACCTACGCTCATAATACTTTCTTCCTTTAGTAGCCAGAAAAGGAAATAAACATTGTGCGAAGTACAGACAGACACACGTTGATTATATTCAATCAATTCAGATGGAGTTATGACACCAGCTTGTTGACCTGTCCAGGTATAACTTTCTTGGACTAAAGCTCCCGTGAAGGTGAGGGGGGGAATGTATCTTATCATTTTCTATCCATTGAGGATCCAGGATGGAATATATTATTTCTGGACACAAACCAATGTCCACAAAATCCAAAGGATAATAAGGATTTGACCAACGAAGGACATTTTTCTTTTTATGGATTGTGAAATAAAAATGTTACTGTGGTAACCTATAAAAATGTTTTGCTCAGATGTGTCCCAATTTTACCTTGGTGGTTGGTTTACTGGAGAGAAGTACTGGAGACAGTGACGTAATAAACCAAGCTCCAAAGATATATTACATAACTTGGGCAACAACACCATAGCAACGCACAAACCTTTGGTGACATGTTATTTAGTACACGTATCCTTTTTCCGGCGCACTCTCCTCCTGCAACCAACCCCATCCTATACTAGAAATCTCATATAATTTATGTTTTCCCTATAATATATAACAGTTTGCTGTGCTTGGCTAATCCCATACCAATTTTCGTGGTTACGTACTGGGCGTAGTCTTTACCGGAAATGTGTTCTGCTATTCCTTGGAGATAATGTTTTTTTTTTTTTTTGGAGACTTAAAATCGCTACAAATCATTACAATCAACATTAAACTTTTTCTCAGATCGAAGGCTGTATCAAGATAATAAAATCTGTCGAAAAGTTTGTGGAAAGCTAAACTTGGTACTTCGTTTTAGCGTTTTTAACGCTTAATACACAAAGCTTTTGATCGAAATCTCTCAACCGGAAGTGAAGCATTACTGAAGCGATACCCTGTATTATACGGGGAGGGGGTGAGGGAAAAGCCGATCACTTTTAGATCAGAGAATTCCTTCCATCACTGATTTTTAAGGAAGTTGCGATTGTACGGCAATCGGATGTGTCGTCGTGGTCTTCTGCGAGGAAATGGGGACTCTGGTGTGTGTTTGAGCCAAGAACTGGGGTTACTTTTTGAGAAATTATCAGGTGGAAATTACTGAAATTTTTTACCTATGGTTTATCTTCCTTTCTTCTTCAGCCCATGAAGGGCTATAGTCTCTATTTTTTTTTCAACTGAGAGGTTTCGATACAAAACTGTTTATGCGGGGTAGGGTTGTCGACCCTATGTCCAACCACCCCGATAAAAATTGGAGGAACTTGGATTTAAAGGGGTTTACACCCTGGTGACCAGGGCGCCAGATAGCCGGGGGAGCTATCAGAGAAGATAGCCCTAAGCAGCCCCAAACAAAATATGTTATATCCTTAAGGGCTCCTCTGGAGGGAGCGGAGGGAGGGTTCGTTAGTCAATCACCCTGGGCGACAGGAAGCAAAATAAGATCCTCTCTTGTGCTAGACTCGTACAAAAGAATAACTTTATTTAGTAGAACACACACAACTTAAAATAATAAGAGAATTTCGGTATAAACCAGAGAGATGTAAAATGAAAAGGTATACAACAAATTATCGTTCCAATTTTAGTATATGTACCGCCGAAGCGATACATTAAATTAGGCGCCACAGTAGCCGAGCGGTTATAGGCTAGACCCGCAATGCTAAGATGTGTTGTTGGTTTAGTAGGTTCGATTCCCCAGGTGTCTAGGCCTTGGATTTTATTTAATGGTTAATATGAGAAATTTATAGTGAAGTATGTTAGGCGGTTAAGAGACTAGACCCGCAATGCTAAGATGTATTGTTGGTTTAGTGGGTTCGATTCCCGGTCCTAGGCCTTGCATTTTATTTAATGTTAATAAAAGAAATTTACAGTAAAGTATGTTTGCTAGTTGCTTCCGTCCACGACACCTAATTGGTAGTTGGGCGTTAAGCCCCGCCTGAAAAAATAGGCGATTACTTTACTTTACTGTACAACAAATTAATTATTTAAATAATAAATAAAAGAGAAAACTCTATACAAAATCGTAATAATAATAAGACGCAGGTTCGTAACTTACGGTAAAGATACGGTAATCAAAGCAATGGCCCAGCCGAGAGTACCGCACGGAATGAATTTCTTATTTTTTCTTCTTAAAAGTTATTAGCGGTAAACAACACGCCAGTCCGGCAGTCCAAGGGTCACCATCTACTACCATTTTTCGGTTACAACTCCCTTAGCCAAAGCTATCTTCAAGGTTTTATCACCTACAGAAAATATTAAGCTCCTTGAAAGAATCCTCTAACAATTAGATTTAACACTTTTCTTTACAATGTGGCATTGTCTACACAGAGCCTGGGTCTAGTACTAGTAGATTCTTTAGGAAAGCAAAGAAACAATGTACAGACCTGGGTAAAAACTATCAGGTACTGAAGGAAGACATACCCTAATCTTGTATGTCCTCACAGATTCTAACACTTTTTTTGGGGGGGGGGGACATCTGGGACTGAAGAAGGATGCTGTAGTGACTTTCTGGCAGCAACAACCTTGGCATAATAGATCTTGAAGGCCACCGAGCATCGTTATACTCTTTAGATTTTTGTTTTCTTAAAAGTGTTTGCTTTCTTCTCCAGGTTCTATTTCATTCAAATCACTTTATCCTGACAAATAGGGGGGGAGAGAGAGAGAATACATAAAAATGGGCCGCCGAAGAAATGGATACAATTGAAGGAGAACAGTGATTGTGAAGAAAAAAAAAAGAAAGGATTGAAGTGGATGTCTAACTTGCATTGGCCTGGATAACAAGGAAAGACTTCACAAAGAATAAGAAGATGTAAAGCCCAGGAGCGCCTGCCATATTCAGTAAAAGCCAGGGATGTGAAAAATCTAACTATAAAAAAAAAGTAAGAGTACTAGACCGGAAGTAGAGGAAAAAGGAATTTGGCAATTCGCTTTCTTTTCGTGTGTGAGCGTGTGTTGCAAGCTTCTCGAGTTTATACTCCATCAGTCAGTTCGATCTCCAGCTGTTTCTAACCACTTAAGTAAAAATAGCTTTTTTTCTTTTTTTTTTTTTATTTGTTTAGTTTTGTATTATAGCGGCCATTTCCCCTTCCTCCGACTATATCTTACACCTACCACCAAGTTCGGCAAACAAACCTCCCCCCCACCCCTCCAACAAGAATCCAATCTGCTGGATATCTTTAAACCCTAAGAGCATTTTCCATCACCTCCCTGAGTCTTCTACAACCATTAGAGCACGCTCAGAGACCTTCAACCACTTCTTTTTTTTTTTCTTCTTCTTCTCACTTCTAAGAATTCCATCCCATCCTTGTCTTTTCCTCCCCCCCCTTATGAATATCTTGAAGGAAGAAAGAAAATATATACGATTTAGTTACAGTACCGGATGTCACTGCTCTCTATCCAACAAAAAAAAAAAAAAAAAGACGTTAGTGTTTGTGTGAGCTTAAAGGCAGAAGAGATCTTTAACGCATACTTTTTTTGGTGGGAGGGAGGTATGGGAAAAAAGGAAGTCTAAGTTTAAGAAGCAGGAAGTAGAAGATAGAACACCCTTAGTGGTCGGGTTATGCAGCTTCTTCTACCCTGCTTGCTTTCCTCTACAGCCAGGATTTAAATAGACTTTCTTCCTTCCTTCCTCCCCCACCCCACTCTTTAGCAAAAAAAGCCTAAACTTCGAAGAGAAACCTGTTTAAACTTGAATGAACAATTATTGTTAAATTTACACTTTTTTTGCTATTTACAGCTGTTTGTTGAGGTCAATTTTCTCATTTCTTTTTCCCACCAATTTTCCAATGGTAGAAGCTTAAATTTAAATATAAAATATAACGGAAATTGGCAGTTATATTTTTCATCCCATTGAAACAATAAATCAATCACCAAAAATAATGAAAAGTAATAACGATGTTTAGATGCTTACAGCACAATGCCAGTAACAAATGGCGTCCACATATACATTAAAAAAACTATCTCGTACTTACAGGACTTCAACTAAACTAGTTTCAAACTGGTTTTTTTTTTTTTAAAATAAAAGGAAATCGTATTGAAACCCATCGAAAGGCAAGCAAAAATCTACCTCCTAAAAAGGTTAGAAATTAAAAATCTAAGATCCTTAAAAACCACCGAGAAATCTCTTAAAATCACTAAGATCAAAAAAACACAGAAATTAAAAATTTTTTGATCCAAGATTGGCATCCACCTTTACATAAATGATCTTCACTTATTAAAGATATGGCTGAACCTGAATCTAGCAGAGCTTCTACTTCTTCACTAGTGGTTAGCCTTATATAAGAATATCTACTATGAATGGAGCAGGTAGCGCGGATTTCTCAGCTACCAGCGGAACTGAAGATGATGCACTCTGCTTTAGTCTCTATGCAATCTTTTTGATGATTTTCCATCTTGTCGCTCCGTAAAACAGTTTCCGTTCTCGCGCCTGGGTTTTTTGGTACTGATGGCCCTTCTTGATTAGGTAGAAGGAGCCATACATAAATATGACTAATTCCTCTTCAGTTATATGCACAACTTTGAGATTCCCAGAAGACACATCTACATCTTCTTAATCGAAAGACACACCTCATTCATGGAAATCGGTTCGCGCGTTTAGACGCTACGTTGCTTACAAAAAAAAATGGTAACAAGTAGAAGAACATTTTCTGAGAATGCCGTTTTTACCCATTTTTGGCAATGTTTTTTCTCGAAATCTATTAAATCTATGTTGTTGCAAAAAAAAAAAAAAATTACAGTTGTAAAGAAGGATTAGCCCTATATTTTAAAGAAAATTTGGGAATTTTATCTTTTATAGAAAAAGAGGAAAAAATTCTCAAAGTTGGGTGTTTTTCAGCGTTATGCTTTAGAGCAGGGGTCCCCCAAACTATGGCCCGCGGGCCACATGCGGCCCCCTGAGAACATTTATCCGGCCCTCGCCTCACTTTCGGAAGGGGCATCTCTTTCACTAGGTGGTCAGTGAGAGGAGCACTATATGTGGCGCCGTCGCAAAGCGCTGCGTCGCTCATATACAGTACTACTTCCGGTGACGAGGGATGTACGCGTCACGGCTCCAAAAACAGTGTAAAATAACAGCCAGAAGTAGGAAGAAAGGCAAAGCACTATAACTAAACCGGACATTGACCATCTCATTAGCCAAAAAGCAGGTCCATAATTCCCACAGAAATACTGGGTAGTTTGTTGATTTAAATTTACTTGTTCTTTATTTGAAATATTCTATTTGTTCCCGTATTCTTTTTGTTTACTTTAAAATAGTTTGTTTTATAGTCCGGCCCTCCAACGGTCTGAGGGACAATGATCTGGTGGCCCCCTATGTAAAAAGTTTGGGGACCCCTGCTGTAGAGAATGAAATATTACTATTAAAGATAATTGAAAGATTAAGTTTATTGGATTAACGGACCAGTGATGCAGATTCAATAATTCTATAAAAATACATTTTTATTTTTATGAAGTTTATTTAAAAAAAAAAAATAGCTTAATTTTGTAACTAGTTCAGAGTAATTCGAGTGTGGCAAGGAAAAAGGAAGTTACGTCAGAGAGAAAAACAGGATTATGAGCAGTACCCGGACAGGTGGCGCTTAAACAAACAAAGTACTATCGAACAAAATGGGTTCTGGCTACATCAAAAAAACAGGGAGACAAATTTAATAAGCAGGCTCATAACTGTCTTCAGTATACGTGTGTGAGTGTATGTGTGTGTGTGTGTTCCACCTGTAAGCCGAGAGATTGCGGAAGTGTTAGGGGAACACCATCTACCCGCGACATCACTGAACATCCAGCCAGCTCTCATTTGGCCCCAGCTCCTATCTCATCCTGGTCTCCCGGGTTCAGGCTTTGTAAAGGTTTAATTTAGAACGTGCGCATTCCTCCTATGTTTACACATCCCGTTGTGGCTGTGGTATCAACCGGCTGAACGAAGCACTGAACGAAGCACTGTATTCAGTCTGGATGTAAAACATACATAGTATTTATACCCCCTCCATGTTGTTCAAATGTTTACCTATGTTTGGATCAGATCCGCTCGCTACAACTATAATTATCTAAAGACTTTGTCTTGTCCAAATATCTTGTTATGTACTATGTAATTTTAAACATGTAAATATGCACATTAATTTAATAAGTAAAGATTCCAAGATAGAGATTTAAATTCCGATAATTAATTATATATGTTTCCTGCAGAATTAAAAGTCCTGCAATTTTATCCAAAAAAACTGGTTACTTTACAACAAATAGTCTAAAATGCTATTTGTTCAGGCGGGGCTTAACGTCCAACTACCAAATTAGGTGTCGTGGACGGAGGCGACTAGCAAACATATTTTACTATAAAGTTCTCATATTAACCATTAAATAAAATCCAATACCTAGAGACCGGGGATTCGAACCCACTAACCAACAATACATCTTAGCATTGCGGGCCTAATATCCCCATTATCCCATTAAAATTAAAAAATAAAGCGGGGTTAGTATTGAAATTTAGTTTCAGCCAAGGAGCTGGATGCGCTAGTGTACCATCACTGTGTACTCCA
Organism: Rhodnius prolixus; assembly: GCF_049639745.1. Classification (NCBI taxonomy): domain Eukaryota; kingdom Metazoa; phylum Arthropoda; class Insecta; order Hemiptera; family Reduviidae; genus Rhodnius; species Rhodnius prolixus. The sequence goes on along the minus strand of NW_027411592.1, from coordinate 61,654,294 downwards.
CCAATTTTGAATGCAGAGCTCCCTATTTACAGACAAATAGCAGACTAAGCTATTTCTCCATTCCCACGGGATCTTCCCAAATAGTTAAGGGAAGATCCAAACTCCCATGAGATAACAGCGTTAACAGCTCATTCATATTCTACCCTTTTGATTTCCGCTTTCAAGGCTCCTTCTATTCTCTCTCTCTCTCTCTCTCTTCCACCGGAAATAGACCATTGACTAAATGACAATCCAAAACCAAGAACTCTCCAAACTCTCTCTCAAGTTGCTCTCTGTCTTCTTGCCGTCTGTTTAAACCCATTTATATTTCTCCCTGGAGGGAAACGACTACTTGACGAATTGACTTCCAAGTTTCAATATCCTTTTAAATAAACCAGAACTTCAGATTTTGTTGTTCATCTGCGTTTGTGTAGAAGAATTTTGGGAAGAAAGTTTTAAACAAAAGAGATAGTATGAACCTAGCCGCCTTAAGGTGGTGATTGGTTCAGTTATTATTTCAAAATTTTGGAAAGAAAACTCTTTTTCAGAGTAAAAGGAAAACTCTACCAAGAAAATTTTTTGTAATGAAGTTTTTATTTTTATTTTGGGCTGTCACCGGTCCCCTGAATCCGGAAAAATAATTTTTTTTTTTTTTACTTTTTTACAAATAGGAAAATTTTTGCATCCACCCGAAACTTAAAAAATGAAGAATAGCAGAAATTGAACCAGAAGTGCATGTTTACAAACATTAATTTTCCAATTAATACATTAAAAAAAAAAAAAAAAAATTGAAAAAATCTAATGGCCCAAGCAGCTGGATTCGAACCAGCGATCTTCGCGTTGGAATCCAGTATTCGGTCCTTTTATTATTCTAAACAAAAATAAAATAATTATCAACCATTCTATTACCTAACATTGCATGTGTTGCGTTTTAGTTAATGTTTTAAAATAATTATTGGGCATTGTAGGCGCGCGAAACGCCTACACCGAAATGCTGAGGTGCCCAATTGGGCGTTGGACGAAATAAGAGTAAGCAAAGAAGAATATAAAAAAAATAAAAAAGAAATAGAAGAAAAAGGGGAAGGTACTTACCCTTTGAGGTATGTTGACTAGATGCCTGAGAAGCGATGAGTGGAAAGGAAGCTGTGGTGCGGAAGCGTATATATGTTTATGTAAGTGTATGCGTGTGTTGAGCTCTGAGAAACGTATCGGAAGGGGAAATGAGGTAAGCGGAAGAGTAAAGGAGGAATAGTGCAATAAATGCGATGGATGCGGTGGAATATGCGGGCTATATGCGTTGAGAAGAACACCAGAAGCAGGCAGCAGAAGCGTGTGAAGCAGTGCCCCACAGAGAACTACTAGGCGTCAGCGGAAGTGAAGCGTAGCGGGTTGAGAGGCGTTAAGTTGCTAAAAGCGTGAGCAGAGAAGCGTCTTAAACAAGGACTAGCAGGGAACTGCCCAGACTAGAAAGGTGACCACATGGTTCAAAGGAAGTAGTGGGGCAAAGGGCTTAGAATAGAAAAAACAAATAAAGGAAATAGAAGCGATAGGTAGTGACGCATTTGGCATAAGAAACGGAAACTAAAATTTTAATATACTGAAAATTATTGAATAAAAAATAAGACTTAGTAATTGGCGATAGTGATAGCAGGAAATTAAGGCGGATGCGTACATTAGTACGCGCGCGGGCGCGAGACTGAGCCGCGGGAGTAGGAAGTTAGCCAAACTGGCCGAGGGTCCTCGGCCACGACCGAACAGGCATAAACTTATACGAGCATTGAGATGTCTCGTAACATTGATTTGCGTGCGTGTATTGTAACCAGGTTATGCAGTTAGGTTAAAAAACTTGGAACATACATCTGGTAAATGTGATTGGATCGTTAACAAAAAATAATGGGAGTATAAAAAGTTTTCTCTCAATATAAAAAGTTTTCTTAAAATTGAGAGCTACATCAGGCTGGAAAATCTTTTCTGACTGAGTTCGGAGAGAGAGAGAGAGACCATCCAATTTTATGATTGCTACAAAACTTTTCCAACTGACGGGGAGGGGGGGGAGAAAGAAAAATAAAATTATTTGAAAGGAAGTAAAAGTTTTTATCGATACTTTTGGCAATAACAAATGTTGATCGAGTTAAAAGAAAATATAAAAAGAACGGAATTGTGAATATGAGGTGCAAATACTCGTACTTACAAAATATATTTCCACTAAAGAAATGCGCCTTTCATTAAGATCGTGTTCTATTCTTTTCACTACTTTTTGTGAAGTCTGTCCAATATAATTACTCGATAGCCGAGCGTTTAAGAGACTAGACCCGCAATGCTAAGATGTATTGTTGGTTTAGTAGGTTCGATTCCCCGGTTTCTAGGCCTAGTATTTTATTTAATGGTTTAATATGAGAAATTTATAATAAAGTATGTTTGGCGGTTAAGAGACTAGACCCGCAATGCTAAGATGTATTGTTGGTTTAGTGGGTTCGATTCCCCCCGGTCTAAGCATTGGAGTTTATTTAATGGTTAATATGAGAAATTTATAGTAAAGTATGTTAGGCGGTTAAGAGACTAGACCCGCAATGCTAAGATGTATTGTTGGTTTAGTAGGTTCGATTCCCCGGTTTCTAGGCCTAGTATTTTATTTAATGGTTTAATATGAGAAATTTATAATAAAGTATGTTTGGCGGTTAAGAGACTAGACCCGCAATGCTAAGATGTATTGTTGGTTTAGTAGGTTCGATTCCCCGGTTTCTAGGCCTAGTATTTTATTTAATGGTTTAATATGAGAAATTTATAATAAAGTATGTTTGGCGGTTAAGAGACTAGACCCGCAATGCTAAGATGTATTGTTGGTTTAGTGGGTTCGATTCCCCCCGGTCTAAGCCTTGGAGTTTATTTAATGGTTAATATGAGAAATTTATAGTAAAGTATGTTAGGCGGTTAAGAGACTAGACCCGCAATGCTAAGATGTATTGTTGGTTTAGTAGGTTCGATTCCCCGGTTTCTAGGCCTAGTATTTTATTTAATGGTTTAATATGAGAAATTTATAATAAAGTATGTTTGGCGGTTAAGAGACTAGAGCCGCAATGCTAAGATGTATTGTTGGTTTAGTGGGTTCGATTCCCCGGTGTCTAGGCTTTGGATTTTATTTAATGGTTTAATATGAGAAATTTATAGTAAAGTATGTTGGGCGGTTAAGAGACTAGACCCGCAATGCTAAGATGTATTGTTGGTTTAGTGGGTTCGATTCCCCGGTGTCTAGGCCTAGTATTTTATTTAATGGTTTAATATGAGAAATTTATAGTAAAGTATGTTGGGCGGTTAAGAGACTAGACCCGCAATGCTAAGATGTATTGTTGGTTTAGTGGGTTCGATTCTAGGTGTCTTAGGTCTTGGATTTCATTTAATATTTAATATGAGAAATTTATAGTAAAGAATGTTTGCTAGTCGCCTCCGTCCACTATCACCTAATTTGGAAATTGGGACGTAAAGCCCGTCATTAAAAATAGGCATTATTTTAATAGACTATAAAATCACAAGGATAAATTTAGCCAGCAAGCACTAAAAAAAACCACTTATAAAATAGTTTACGTTTATAGTGGAGCTTAAATCCACTAATGAAGATAGATAGTCTGAAATAGAGTTGAGTAGTGGGTGATAAAGCAAGCAGCCATCAATGTTTGGAAAGCTTTATACTTCCAATGGAAACTGTTATCCTTGCTATAAGCTGTTTTACATAATCTCCGCTCTGTAGCGCTAATGAATATTCTGAATATTAGTTGGATAGCCAACGGTGATGATGAGCGTCTCTACCTGAGTGCTCTTGTGATGAGCGGCGCTACCGATGGGAGATGGTGCTAAACACTTATTTAAATATAGCTTTTAGAAATGAGGTGATGATGATGGCTAGAACAGATGAGTCAGTACGGATTAATTAACAATTTGTCGCCTTTCCCACCAGAATAATTGTGGCTCCTTAGGGATTCAGTTATCATGAATTTTCTTGTTTTTTATAACTTGAAAGAAATTTAAAAAAATTACAACTACAAACATGAAGTAGCTTTTTCTTTTGTATTGATTCCAGTGAGTTCTTGGTTAACAGGATATTCTGCGCAGATCTAATATGATCCCACAGGAGTCTGGGGAGGGACCACTCGTTCTGCCGCACTTCCAGGTGATGAAACCAATCACCTGCAGGGAAGTTCCAGGAGGAGAAGTGCGATCCTGTCAGTTAGGAGTCAATTCATCCCTCTCTCCTGTATTGCACTTCCTGAATATTCTAAAACTAGTTTAACCTTCCTCTGAAGTGACCTATTATTTTTTACAGTACAGGCTTGCCAACTGTGTATTATTGAAAAAAAAATCAAATGAAATCCAAATTTTGAAAAATAAAATAGGCTAAACGGAAGTGTCCCCTTTTCCGAATAGAAAGTCTCGCAAACAGCTGGTACGAGTTTAATTTAAGCTTCAAATAATGATTACAAACACATAAATCTTTTAGTTTTACCGGATTTTTTTTTTCTCGGAAACTCGATTAAAGGTACCTCTGTGTGTTATGGTCCTTCTAAAATGATTAGAATTAAGGATGTATGGTCAGAATTTAAAGGAAGTTCATAAAGTAAGAGATCGTAATATACCAGATGTTTAGTTGTGCTTTGGTTGATGTGTAAGTTAGAAAATGTTTATCTAAGACACCACCTATTAGTTTTTTAACGTAAAGGAACTACAGTACAACTTGAAAGAGGAAGTTACGTTGTTCAAGTAGAATTTAGGGTTGTTACCGAGTTTTCTGGGCACTACCGGTAGGTTCCTATAAACCACGCCAGATGCCGGTGGTTTGTGCGGTCTTAGAATATCCCCCAGGATTGGCTGGCAAAACGTTTAACACTTTAAACAGTGAAGCAGCAGCAGCAGCAGCAGTGTTAACTTCCTCTCTCACACTCCAACTTGGTCCAGCCTCGGCTGCTGAGGCTTTCCCAGAAAATGGGTGAAAACTCTTAGTTACCCAATCCCCGTCCCCGCCCCCTATAGGAAAGACTTTACTGCTGGATTGGGAAAACTTTTTGGCTCTGTGAAAGCTAGAAAATAGGGGGTGTAAACAGGAGTTTTAGGAACTGGATGAGGAGTGTGGTGGGGAGGATTAGTGAGGGATACTTGCCAGGATCTACCCCCCTCCTTTTCACACACACACTGTAGACTCACTTCCTGCCTAGTTTGTTAAACGGCTACGAAATTCCATTTCCGTCCTAGTCTGATGAGATCAAATGGTTTGGAATGGATAGTATTCCATACACACACACACACACATTTGCTCACAACGCTTTTGAGCGAGGATTGTGGAAAAATCCCTTTAAACCTTTTCCCAGATCCCATCCTAGATCTAGATTACTGGACTGCTGCTGTCTTCATTGCTAAACTTCCGCGCTTACTTCTCCCATCCCCAGAGAGTTTTTCCTTAAACTTTTGCTGATGTCGGACCGGCTGTCTTTTCCTTTCCCAATTTTCCAACAACTCTATCTTTCTCTTGGTTTAAGAGTGGGGGGACCGAATAGGTTTTTTTTCTTCAACCCTTCCCATCTTTTTTTTAAAATAATAATTAATCTTGTGCTTAATATTGCTGCCATATTTTGGCAAAAGGTAGCGCTTTAAGCTCACTAGGCAATTAAACGTCAGGTTGTGAAACCTAAGTATTTAATTCTTACAAAAAATTATTCAGATAGTAAAATTGTACATTACACTTGAATGACAAGAAGTAAAAAGTAAAAATTAAAGTAATTGCCTATTTTTTTCAGGCAGGCTTTACGTCCAACTATCAAATTAGCAGTCACAGACGGAGGCGACTAGCAAACATACTTTACTGCAAAATTTCTCAAATGAACCATTAAATAAAATCCAAAGCCTAGACAGGAGTCGAACCCACTAAACCAACAATACAGCTTAGCATTGCGGGTCTAGTATCTTAACCGCCTAACATACTTTACTATAAATTTCTCATATTAAACATTAAATAAAATCCAAGGCCTAGACCGGGGGAATCGAATCCACTAAACCAACAATACATCTTAGCATTGCGGGTCTAGTCTCTTAACTGCTCGGCTACCGTGGCGCCTGACTAATAATAAATTACAATAATTCAACTCAATAGAAATATTTCTTTATAGTAGAAGTGAAGGATGAGCACACTTTTCCCACTCAGGGATCAGCTAAGCGATAACTATAGCGTGTAACATCATGAATGAGGGTGTAAAAACGCCTTTCGATTGTTCAATATTAAATTTTTTCTGCAATCGTTTCAATAATTTAAAAGATAAACTCTAAAATCCGCTAAAGGTTAGGTAGGTTATTGAATTCAGAATGAAAGAATAACTTTAAATTTAGAAGTATAACATGATGTATATTAAGTATATTAAATGATGTATTTCAATTATGAGGATTGAAAAAAAAGGCAAAAGAGTAACAAATTATCGAATGGATGTTTCCCGGCGCCGAACCAAATCAAACGTATGTATGTCCAAATATTAAGTCTTCCGGAATGCGCAATTAGAGCAACACTTCATTTAGTGGATTACTTCAGAACAAAACATTTGCTTCCGGTTTATAAAATTTGTTTCACAAATCTACATTTTCAAGGCCTAACTAGAAACCCCCATCTAAATACAAAAACCATCATCATTTACTGCAAACCCATTCAGCTAAACAGATCAATTTTGTGAGATGAATTCTTTATCTAATCTAAATCATAACTAAAACAAGATCTAAGACAAAAAAAAAATATAGAGTCTCTAGCCGCACCGTCCTCTTTCCACCAACAATTTCCCAGTAAACAACTTGTTTTTAAAGTGAAAGAGTTGGAAAAGTCATAGTGTCGCCACCCTACTGATTGTTTTCCTCAAATGTAGGTGGATGACGTCATAGTTAGAAATTCTGTAGGAGTTTAGTAAAGGCAAAGGAGGCCGTACAAATTATAAATCGCCTACATTCTTTATTTTTTGTTTCTCTATATTTTATTGTCTTCAAATAAATATTTTTGTTTTTCAATTTCAATTTTTTTTAAAGAAAAGATAATTTATTGTGCAAAATAACACGATTTCTTATTTTTCACTTAATTTCAATTTTTTTCACTTTTTCAAACTTCCAATATTTATAGCCTATTTAATTAAATTAATCCAACATGACTTTAGGTGTATGCGCTTAACTAAATAATAATAATAATAATAATAATAATGATAATAGTAATAATGATAATAAAAATTATAATAAAGGCACCACGATAGCCGAGCGGTTAGAATACTAGACCCGCAATGCTATTGTATTGTTGTATTGCAGGTTCGATTCCCGGTGTCTAGGCCTTGGATTTTATTTAAAAGTTTAATATGAGAAATTTATAGTAAAGTATGTTAGGCGGTTAAGTGACTAGACCCGCAATGCTAAGATGTATTGTTGGTTTAGTGGGTTCGATTCCCAGTGTCTAGGCCTTGGATTTTATTTAATGTTTAATATGAGAAATTTATAGTAAAGTATGTTTGCTAGTCGCCTCCGTCCTCGACACCTAATTTGGTAGTTAGTCGTAAAGCCTGCCTGAAAAAATGGGCATTACTACTTAGTAATAATAATAGTTCTGAATATTTTAGTGCATCTATTTAAATTTTAAACTACATTTTCTGGATCACTCTATAATATAAATCTATTTTCATATTGTTTTCAAATTTCAATAAATCAACCAAACTTTTACAAAATGATTTAAATATACCAAAATTTACTGAAACTTCCACATTTAATAAGCTTTGATTAAAACAAAAAAAGTTGCACTTGGGGAAGGAGAAAAAGGCAGTGCTTTGGGCATAAATTCTAAAGAGATATGGACTGTGACATTTTGCACAATTTACGAGTAAAAGTCAACGGTAGTCCGTCAGTGATTACCGTTGATAATGTTGAATTAAAATCGTGAATGAATTATGTGCGATTATTTGAATTAAACCTCATCAATCGGGTTTAATTCATTTTCTATTGATTTGATTGTTTATCATCGATGTTTTTTACTCGATCAGATTGTTTATAATCAATTTTATTAACTGATTTGATTGTTTATAATCGATGTTATTACTTCCTCTTTCTAGGTAAAAGGAAGTAATGCGATCATGTCAAATTTTCTATTTAGAGTTTTCACAGGAAATGCCTGTACAATTTCCGCACAATGTGAAAATACGTGACTAGAATGGAGGAGAGAATTTTACTTAAAGGTGAAACTCTCAAAGAAGATCATGGCAGTTACTTTATTAAGAAGATCACGTGGCCTCCGACCAGCACTTCATCCGTCTTGTAAATAACTAAATAATAATAATAATAATAATAATAATAATAATTATTATTATTATTATTATTATTATTATTATTATTATAAACACTGTCCGGAGGCCGGCAGTGCAAACTGAAAAAAGCTCCGGGCGCCAATAACCTTAGATGTTGATGCGCCTTAAATCATTAAATAGTAATAATAATAATAAAGGCGCCAAGGTAACCGAGCGGTTAGAGACTATACCCGCAATGCTAAGATGTATTGTTGGTTTAGTGGGTTCGATTCCCCCTGGTCTAGGCTTTGGATTTTATTTAATGGTTTAATATGAGAAATTTATAGTAAAGTATGTTAGGCGGTTAAGAAGACTAGACCCGCAATGCTAAGATGTATTGTTGGTTTAGTGGGTTTGATTCCCTATGTCTAGGCCATGGATTTTATTTAATGGTTTAATATAAGAAATTTATAGTAAAGTATGTTAGGCTGTTAAGAGACTAGAGCCGCAATGCTAAGATGTATTGTTGGTTTAGTGGGTTCGATTCCATTCGATTTCTAGGCAAAGCAGTTAGCAGGGGGGAAACTAGAGGGTTTGGATGTGTGGAAATTGAGACCTAACGGCATCTTGCAGCTTCAGAAACATACGAGGGAACAAGGAAATCTCGGTGCAAGGTAGAGTTTTGATACAAAGTAAGGGGAAGCATTAGCGGATTCGACGGAGTGTTTTTTTGACTGGAAGGATTTATGGATTCTTGTAGATATTGGAAGCTTTGGCTGAGCCCCTGAGTTCCATTTTGCATGTCCAGACAGGCTTGTATATTATGGTGTAGGCAATTGCGTCTGGCTCGCGTACTGTACTTATTTTATTAAGGAAAATTAAATGACAATTTTTATTAAGTTAATTTGTAATTACTTTACAATTTATCTTCTATAGATGTTTTATTTACGAATTAATGAAAACATATTCCGCTTGATGTTTTTAAAACAACGTCATTTCCTGTTTGCTTTTTTTTTTTATCTAATGCTATCTTAATTTAAAATTGTCAAATTTGGGTGTTTTTCAACGTTACGCTTTTTCGTGCAGTTTTTGACGATCAACCCTTATACAACTGTCCTACCGGAAATGTTTTAATATAACAATATTTAAAATAGTAGTAGGATAAAAAAAAAGAACAATTAATCTCTAAAAGAAATAAAATCTATGATAGTACCAGCTTTGGAAAATAAATGAAAACAAATTAAACTGCAGTTATTTAAAAAAAATAAAATTGATAGTCTATAACATGGATTTGAAGTCTGGGCAGGTAGACCGGAAGTAATATAGTGGGGATTGCAGGCGTAACTGTTCTTTGTTTTTTTTTTTCAACTTCCGTTTCTATCTCGACACAATATTTACCACTAATGCGTCACACAACTCGAAGGAACTCCTCTAATAGTCTAGAGAAGACCCTTTCCCTAACAACCTTGCCAACAGGGGTTTGTGACCTACTACTGAAGTTGGCACTAAAAGTGGTGCCAGTATGGCGCACTAATTTGCCAAAAAATAAAAAGGAAGGAAAAAGGAAACAGCAATAGTGAGGCGGGGGGACGTAGGGGGGGGGGAAGTAAAGCTCCTCAAACTACTGTAGTTGGGAAAAATAACTCACCATAATGTTTAGTTCGACAAACTTAAAATGGAACAAGAGGGAGAGGGACATAACTATTACTCTCACAGTTGGAACTTCTTTTTAAGAGTTTTACAAAACTTGATCTCAAGCAAAGCCAAACTCCTTGATCATCGTTTCTGGATGAACGGGGAGCGGGGAGGAATCCGCATTGTCACAAAAGCCCCCGAATAGAGTAAAAAAAAACTTGAACGTTAAAATCTATTTGGCAACATCCTGGTTTTACCCCACGCGGGGGGGTTGTAACATGGAATACATCTTTTGTAACTCAGATCAAGGAGTTTTCCGTTATTGATCTTATATCAGCGGCAAAGGGAAATCCTTTTTATTTTCCTACTATTTTTTTCTTTTGGTACATAATGAGTGGGAAGGGAACTTCCTGCATCAAGCCCAATTACGGACAGAGTTCCGCAATCGGTGCTTTATCTCCTTCATAAGGCTTTGGGCATGAACTCTGGTCTCCCTTTTTCGACCTGACCCATCTAATACCTGGAAAAAAGATAAATCTCCCACAACATACGATTTTTTTTAAATTTTTTTATTCAAAAAGAATTACAATTCTATATTGTCACCTTCAAAATAACTTCCTTCTGAAGCCACACGGCGCTGGAGACGTTTCTTCCACTCCTCATAGCAGTGCTAGAACTCCGATACTGGAATAGCCTTCAGCTGGTCGGTTACACAGCCGTTTGAATGTTTTCTCGGCTGTCCCAAAATGAGTTCCCTTGAGGTGATTTTTCAACTTCGGGAAGAGAAAAAAGTCACAAGGACTCAAGTCAGGCGAATAAGGAGGCTGGAGGAGCCACAGGAATGTTTTTACTGGCCAAAAACTCTGTTTATTGAAATTGCTATATGACAAGGAGCATGCTGATTTGTTTTTTTCGATATCCACGGAATCGTCCACAAAGAGTTTCTACCTCAAGTTCAAACGGTCAATCAGCACTTTTACCGAGAGGTTCTTGAAAAACTTCGCAAAAGGGTCATTCGTGTGAGACCAAACATCAAGAACAAATGGGTGTTGCATCACGATAATGCTCCTTGTCACACAGCAAATTTCAATAAACCAGAGTTTTTGGCCAGTAAAAAGATTCCTGTGGCTCCTCAGCCTCCTTATTCGCCTGACATGAGTCCTTGTGACTTTTTTCTCTTCCCGAAGTTGAAAAATCATCTCAAGGGAACTCATTTTGGGACAGTCGAAAAACATTCAAACGGCTGTAACCGCTCCAGCTGAAGGCTATTCCAGTATCGGAGTTCTAGCACTGCTATGAGGAGTGGAAGAAACGTCTCCAGCGCTGTGTGGCTTCAGAAGGAAGTTTTGAAGGTGACAATATAGAATTGTAACTCTTTTTGAATACACAAATTTTAAAAAAATCAGTCTCATTACTTAATTTACAGGCCTCGTAGATGTCTGATAGCTTAACAGAAACAGACCTCTTACAATTCATGAAAATTGATTTTTAACTGGGATAAGCTAAAGCATCCCACAAAATATTCTTGTATCACAGTGAACGTAGTGAAGTCAAATTTTTAGTAAATATTTTATATAAGTTTACGTAAGCATAGTTCCTTTGTCCCACTCCTTGAATGGGCTACCACCAACAACAGATTTGGCTAAAGGAATTATCCATCCTACTAAATAAAAGTCTGTGTTCCCTTCCTGCGAGTCCTAGCAAAGAAGGAAGGAAACACCTTATATATATATATATATATAGAAGACAACAATATTGTTACCAACACAGGGGACGACATTATCCCTTGATACAAACAAATGATTTCCCCAACCCTACCTCAAACTCTACCAACAACCATCCCCGACCGGGAGGAACTTCATCGTGAAAGGAGTATTTCCATGGGATGGTGGAATAACGGGTAGGTGGAGGAAATCTTGTTCTAACCCTCTAACCACCTGGATGCTGTGAAGTTAAAGAGAGAAATATGGTGACCCTAACTGACACCAAACTGCAAAACCCACCCTTAACTCTAACTGAGGCGAGCGAAACTCTAATAGCACTTTAAATGCACAGCATCCATTAAAATCATATTACGCATGATCGGCCGTGATTTGTGAGTTTTCTTTTTAATTTTTTTTTTTTTAATACGATAAATCATGGTTATATTGAAGACATTAGCATACGGATACAAATCTAAAAATAATTTACAGATTAAAAACTAATATAGATTGCAGTTTTCAGAATAATCTCCTGGGACGACTATCGATGGTAGTTATACACATATACTCGATAATCATCCACTTTCCACTTTCCCTAAGTTTTCAACAATTGAATAATCGTTAAAAGAAATACGATAACGCTTATCAATACACTCGCGTCAAAATGAAGAAGAAGACACATTTCCAAAAAACCTCTTAATAACAACCAAAATCCAAAAGATACAGATGGTTAATTTTGGGGTATGCAAATGGTTGAAATTTCAAACCTCTATATCTCTCTTCCTTTTCATCAGAATTCAATGATTTCTATACCCTATTGAAGAGAAAACAAAGCTCTATAACTGGTATTAATCTGCAGGCTCAGAAAGCACATGCATCGCATGTGCCTGGCAGATGATAGCCTTTGTAGGTTCTGTCAGGAAGAGGAAGAAACGGCACTACACGTGTTGTGTCAGTGTGAGGGGCTCGTATGGCTAAGGATGTTACTTCTCGGGGAGGAAAAACCAAGGCCTGAGAGCTTTACCCAGGAGCCACTCTCCAGAATTAAGAGTCTGATTAAACGGACGGGTCTGGAGGGTGAGCTCTAAAGCCGGGGAGCCACAATAGATCCATAGAGGTCGCGGTGGCGCAGGCCTTGAGGCCACCCAAATTTAATCTAATCTAACTGGTATTAATGGCATTGTCTTAGTCATAATAGTTATTGTGATATAGCAGGTTAAAATTTTGGGGTTTACAAATACCTTAAATTTCAAACCTCTATATCTCTCTTCCTTTCCATCAGAATTCAATGAATTCTTTACCCAATTGTAGAGAAAACAAAGCTCTATAACTGGTATAATTGGCATTGTTTTAGTCGTAATAGTTAATGAGATATAGCAGGTTAAAATTTTGGGGTTTACAAATACCTTAAATTTCAAACCTCTATATCTCTCTTCCTTTTCATCAGAATTCAATGATTTCTTTACCCAATTGTAGAGAAAACAAAACTCTATAACTGGTATAATTTGCATTGTTTTAGTCGTAATAGTTAATGAGATATAGCAGGTTAAAATTTTGGGGTTTAAAAATACCTTAAATTTCAAACCTCTATATCTCTCTTCCTTTTCATCAGAATTCAATGATTTCTTTCCCAATTGTAGAGAAAAGACAGCTCTATAACTGGTATTAATGGCATTGTCTTAGTCATAATAGTTATTGTGATATAGCAGGTTAAAATTTTGGGGTTTGCAAATACCTTAAATTTCAAACCTCTATATCTCTCTTCCTTTTCATCAGAATTCAATGATTTCTTTACCCAATTGAAGAGAAAATAAAGCTCTATAACTGGTATTAATGGCATTGTCTTAGTCATAATAGTTAATGTGATATAGCAGTTTAAAATTTGGAGGTTTGCAAATACCTTAAATTTCAAACCTCCATATCTCTCTTCCTTTTAATCAGAATTCAATGATTTCTTTACCCAATTGAAGAGAAAATAAAGCTCTATAACTGGTATTAATGGCATTGTTTTAGTCATAATAGTTAATGAGATATAGCAGGTTAAAATTTGGAGGTTTGCAAATACCATAAATTTCAAACCTCTATATCTCTCTTCCTTTTCATCAGAATACAATGATTTCTTTACCCTATTGAAGAGAAAACAAAGCTCTATAACTGGTATTAATGTCATTGTCTTAGTCATAATAGTTAATGTGATATAGCAGGTTAAAATTTTGGGGTTTGCAAATACCTTAAATTTCAAACCTCTATATCTCTCTTCCTTTTCATCAGAATTCAACAATTTCTTTACCCAATTGTAGAGAAAAGACAGCTCTATAACTAGTATTAATAGCATAGTCTTAGTCATAATAGTTAATGTGATATAGCAGGTTAAAATTTTGGGGTTTGCAAATACCTTAAATTTCAAACCTCTATATCTCTCTTCCTTTTCATCAGAATTCAACAATTTCTTTACCCAATTGTAGAGAAAAGACAGCTCTATAACTAGTATTAATAGCATTGTCTTAGTCATAATAGTTAATGTGATATAGCAGGTTAAAATTTTGGGGTTTGCAAATACCATAAATTTCAAACCTCCATATCTCTCTTCCTTTTCATCAGAATTCAATGATTTCTTTACCCAATTGTAGAGAAAAGACAGCTCTATAACTGGTATTAATGGCATTGTCTTAGTCATAATAGTTAATGTGATATAGCAGGTTAAAATTTTGGGGTTTGCAAATACCTTAAATTTCAAACCTCTATATCTCTCTTCCTTTTCATCAGAATTCAACAATTTCTTTACCCAATTGTAGAGAAAAGACAGCTCTATAACTGGTATTAATGGCATTGTCTTAGTCATAATAGTTAATGTGATATAGCAGGTTAAAATTTTGGGGTTTGCAAATACCATAAATTTCAAACCTCCATATCTCTCTTCCTTTTCATCAGAATTCAATGAGTTCTTTATTCATTGTAGAGAAAAGACAGCTCTATAACTAGTATTAATAGCATAGTCTTAGTCATAATAGTTAATGTGATATAGCAGGTTAAAATTTTGGGGTTTGCAAATACCTTAAATTTCAAACCTCTATATCTCTCTTCCTTTTCATCAGAATTCAACAATTTCTTTACCCAATTGTAGAGAAAAGACAGCTCTATAACTGGTATTAATGGCATTGTCTTAGTCATAATAGTTAATGTGATATAGCAGGTTAAAATTTTGGGGTTTGCAAATACCTTAAATTTCAAACCTCTATATCTCTCTTCCTTTTCATCAGAATTCAATGGTTTCTTTACCCAATTGTAGAGAAAAGACAGCTCTATAACTAGTATTAATAGCATTGTCTTAGTCATAATAGTTAATGTGATATAGCAGGTTAAAATTTTGGGGTTTGCAAATACCTTAAATTTCAAACCTCTATATCTCTCTTCCTTTTCATCAGAATTCAATGGTTTCTTTACCCAATTGTAGAGAAAAGACAGCTCTATAACTAGTATTAATAGCATTGTCTTAGTCATAATAGTTAATGTGATATAGCAGGTTAAAATTTTGGGGTTTGCAAATACCATAAATTTCAAACCTCCATATCTCTCTTCCTTTTCATCAGAATTCAATGATTTCTTTACCCAATTGTAGAGAAAAGACAGCTCTATAACTGGTATTAATGGCATTGCCTTAGTCATAATAGTTAATGTGATATAGCAGGTTAAAATTTTGGGGTTTGCAAATACCTTAAATTTCAAACCTCTATATCTCTCTTCCTTTTAATCAGAATTCAATGATTTCTTTACCCAATTGAAGAGAAAATAAAGCTCTATAACTGGTATTAATGGCATTGTTTTAGTCATAATAGTTAATGAGATATAGCAGGTTAAAATTTGGAGGTTTGCAAATACCATAAATTTCAAACCTCTATATCTCTCTTCCTTTTCATCAGAATACAATGATTTCTTTACCCTATTGAAGAGAAAACAAAGCTCTATAACTGGTATTAATGTCATTGTCTTAGTCATAATAGTTAATGTGATATAGCAGGTTAAAATTTTGGGGTTTGCAAATACCTTAAATTTCAAACCTCTATATCTCTCTTCCTTTTCATCAGAATTCAACAATTTCTTTACCCAATTGTAGAGAAAAGACAGCTCAATAACTAGTATTAATAGCATTGTCTTAGTCATAATAGTTAATGTGATATAGCAGGTTAAAATTTTGGGGTTTGCAAATACCTTAAGTTTCAAACCTCCATATCTCTCTTCCTTTTCATCAGAATTCAATGATTTCTTTACCCAATTGTAGAGAAAAGACAGCTCTATAATTGGTATTAATGGCATTGCCTTAGTCATAATAGTTAATGTGATATAGCAGGTTAAAATTTTGGGGTTTGCAAATACCTTAAAATTAAAACCTCTATATCTCTCTTCCTTTTCATCAGAATTCAATGATTTCTTTACCGAATTGTAGAGAAAACAAAGCTCTATAACTGGTATAATTGGCATTGTTTTAGTCGTAATAGTTAATGAGATATAGCAGGTTAAAATTTGGAGGTTTGCAAATACCTTAAATTTCAAACCTCCATATCTCTCTTCCTTTTCATCAGAATTCAATGATTTCTTTACCCAATTGTAGAGAAAAGACAGCTCTATAACTGGTATTAATGGCATTGCCTTAGTCATAATAGTTAATGTGATATAGCAGGTTAAAATTTTGGGGTTTGCAAATACCTTAAATTTCAAACCTCTATATCTCTCTTCCTTTTAATCAGAATTCAATGATTTCTTTACCCAATTGAAGAGAAAATAAAGCTCTATAACTGGTATTAATGGCATTGTTTTAGTCATAATAGTTAATGAGATATAGCAGGTTAAAATTTGGAGGTTTGCAAATACCATAAATTTCAAACCTCTATATCTCTCTTCCTTTTCATCAGAATACAATGATTTCTTTACCCTATTGAAGAGAAAACAAAGCTCTATAACTGGTATTAATGTCATTGTCTTAGTCATAATAGTTAATGTGATATAGCAGGTTAAAATTTTGGGGTTTGCAAATACCTTAAATTTCAAACCTCTATATCTCTCTTCCTTTTCATCAGAATTCAACAATTTCTTTACCCAATTGTAGAGAAAAGACAGCTCAATAACTAGTATTAATAGCATTGTCTTAGTCATAATAGTTAATGTGATATAGCAGGTTAAAATTTTGGGGTTTGCAAATACCTTAAATTTCAAACCTCTATATCTCTCTTCCTTTTCATCAGAATTCAACAATTTCTTTACCCAATTGTAGAGAAAAGACAGCTCTATAACTAGTATTAATAGCATTGTTTTAGTCGTAATAGTTAATGAGATATAGCAGGTTAAAATTTGGAGGTTTGCATATACCTTAAATTTCAAACCTCCATATCTCTCTTCCTTTTCATCAGAATTCAATGATTTCTTTACCCAATTGTAGAGAAAAGACAGCTCAATAACTAGTATTAATAGCATTGTCTTAGTCATAATAGTTAATGTGATATAGCAGGTTAAAATTTTGGGGTTTGCAAATACCTTAAGTTTCAAACCTCCATATCTCTCTTCCTTTTCATCAGAATTCAATGATTTCTTTACCCAATTGTAGAGAAAAGACAGCTCTATAATTGGTATTAATGGCATTGCCTTAGTCATAATAGTTAATGTGATATAGCAGGTTAAAATTTTGGGGTTTGCAAATACCTTAAAATTAAAACCTCTATATCTCTCTTCCTTTTCATCAGAATTCAATGATTTCTTTACCGAATTGTAGAGAAAACAAAGCTCTATAACTGGTATAATTGGCATTGTTTTAGTCGTAATAGTTAATGAGATATAGCAGGTTAAAATTTGGAGGTTTGCAAATACCTTAAATTTCAAACCTCCATATCTCTCTTCCTTTTCATCAGAATTCAATGATTTCTTTACCCAATTGTAGAGAAAAGACAGCTCTATAACTGGTATTAATGGCATTGCCTTAGTCATAATAGTTAATGTGATATAGCAGGTTAAAATTTTGGGGTTTGCAAATACCTTAAATTTCAAACCTCTATATCTCTCTTCCTTTTAATCAGAATTCAATGATTTCTTTACCCAATTGAAGAGAAAATAAAGCTCTATAACTGGTATTAATGGCATTGTTTTAGTCATAATAGTTAATGAGATATAGCAGGTTAAAATTTGGAGGTTTGCAAATACCATAAATTTCAAACCTCTATATCTCTCTTCCTTTTCATCAGAATACAATGATTTCTTTACCCTATTGAAGAGAAAACAAAGCTCTATAACTGGTATTAATGTCATTGTCTTAGTCATAATAGTTAATGTGATATAGCAGGTTAAAAGTTTGGGGTTTGCAAATACCTTAAATTTCAAACCTCTATATCTCTCTTCCTTTTCATCAGAATTCAACAATTTCTTTACCCAATTGTAGAGAAAAGACAGCTCAATAACTAGTATTAATAGCATTGTCTTAGTCATAATAGTTAATGTGATATAGCAGGTTAAAATTTTGGGGTTTGCAAATACCTTAAGTTTCAAACCTCCATATCTCTCTTCCTTTTCATCAGAATTCAATGATTTCTTTACCCAATTGTAGAGAAAAGACAGCTCTATAATTGGTATTAATGGCATTGCCTTAGTCATAATAGTTAATGTGATATAGCAGGTTAAAATTTTGGGGTTTGCAAATACCTTAAAATTAAAACCTCTATATCTCTCTTCCTTTTCATCAGAATTCAATGATTTCTTTACCGAATTGTAGAGAAAACAAAGCTCTATAACTGGTATAATTGGCATTGTTTTAGTCGTAATAGTTAATGAGATATAGCAGGTTAAAATTTGGAGGTTTGCAAATACCTTAAATTTCAAACCTCCATATCTCTCTTCCTTTTCATCAGAATTCAATGATTTCTTTATTCAATTGTAGAGAAAAGACAGCTCTATAACTGGTATTAATGGCATTGTCTTAGTCATAATAGTTAATGTGATATAGCAGGTTAAAATTTTGGGGTTTGCAAATACCTTAAATTTCAAACCTCTATATCTCTCCTCCTTCTCATCCGAATTCAATGATTTCTTTACCCAATTGTAGAGAAAAGACAGCTCTATAACTGGTATTAATGGCATTGTCTTAGTCATAATAGTTAATGAGATATAGCAGGTTAAAATTTTGGGGTTTACAAATACCTTAAATTTCAAACCTCTATATCTCTCTTCCTTTTCATCAGAATTCAATGATTTCTTTCCCCAATTGTAGAGAAAACAAAGCTCTATAACTGGTATTAATGGCATTGTTTTAGTCATAATAGTTAATGAGATATAGCAGGTTAAAATTTTGGGGTTTAAAAATACCTTAAATTTCAAACCTCTATATCTCTCTTCCTATTCATCAAAATTCAATGATTTCTTTACCCAACTGAAGAAAAAACAAAGCTCTATAACTGGTATTAATGGCATTGTCTCAGTCATAATAGTTAATGTGATATAGCAGGTTAAAATTTTGGGGTTTGCAAATACCTTAAATTTCAAACCTCCATATCTCTCTTCCTTTTCATCAGAATTCAATGATTTCTTTATTCAATTGTAGAGAAAAGACAGCTCTATAACTGGTATTAATGGCATTGTCTTAGTCATAATAGTTGAGATATAGCAGGTTAAAATTTTGGGGTTTAAAAATACCTTAAATTTCAAACCTCTATATCTCTCTTCCTTTTCATCAGAATTCAATGATTTCTTTACCGAATTGTAGAGAAAACAAAGCTCTATAACTGGTATAATTGGCATTGTTTTAGTCGTAATAGTTAATGAGATATAGCAGGTTAAAATTTGGAGGTTTGCAAATACCTTAAATTTCAAACCTCCATATCTCTCTTCCTTTTCATCAGAATTCAATGATTTCTTTACCCAATTGTAGAGAAAAGACAGCTCTATAACTGGTATTAATGGCATTGCCTTAGTCATAATAGTTAATGTGATATAGCAGGTTAAAATTTTGGGGTTTGCAAATACCTTAAGTTTCAAACCTCCATATCTCTCTTCCTTTTCATCAGAATTCAATGATTTCTTTACCCAATTGTAGAGAAAAGGCAGCTCTATAATTGGTATTAATGGCATTGCCTTAGTCATAATAGTTAATGTGATATAGCAGGTTAAAATTTTGGGGTTTGCAAATACCTTAAATTTCAAACCTCTATATCTCTCTTCCTTTTCATCAGAATTCAATGATTTCTTTACCGAATTGTAGAGAAAACAAAGCTCTATAACTGGTATAATTGGCATTGTTTTAGTCGTAATAGTTAATGAGATATAGCAGGTTAAAATTTGGAGGTTTGCATATACCTTAAATTTCAAACCTCCATATCTCTCTTCCTTTTCATCAGAATTCAATGATTTCTTTATTCAATTGTAGAGAAAAGACAGCTCTATAACTGGTATTAATGGCATTGTCTTAGTCATAATAGTTAATGTGATATAGCAGGTTAAAATTTTGGGGTTTGCAAATACCTTAAATTTCAAACCTCTATATCTCTCCTCCTTCTCATCCGAATTCAATGATTTCTTTACCGAATTGTAGAGAAAACAAAGCTCTATAACTGGTATTAATGGCATTGTCTTAGTCATAATAGTTAATGTGATATAGCAGGTTAAAATTTTGGGGTTTGCAAATACCTTAAATTTCAAACCTCTATATCTCTCCTCCTTCTCATCCGAATTCAATGATTTCTTTACCGAATTGTAGAGAAAACAAAGCTCTATAACTGGTATAATTGGCATTGTTTTAGTCGTAATAGTTAATGAGATATAGCAGGTTAAAATTTGGAGGTTTGCAAATACCTTAAATTTCAAACCTCCATATCTCTCTTCCTTTTCATCAGAATTCAATGATTTCTTTATTCAATTGTAGAGAAAAGACAGCTCTATAACTGGTATTAATGGCATTGTCTTAGTCATAATAGTTAATGTGATATAGCAGGTTAAAATTTTGGGGTTTGCAAATACCTTAAATTTCAAACCTCTAAATCTCTCCTCCTTCTCATCCGAATTCAATGATTTCTTTACCCAATTGTAGAGAAAAGACAGCTCTATAACTGGTATTATTGGCATTGTCTTAGTCATAATAGTTAATGAGATATAGTAGGTTAAAATTTTGGGGTTTACAAATACCTTAAATTTCAAACCTCTATATCTCTCTTCCTTTTCATCAGAATTCAATGATTTCTTTCCCCAATTGTAGAGAAAACAAAGCTCTATAACTGGTATTAATGGCATTGTTTTAGTCATAATAGTTAATGAGATATAGCAGGTTAAAATTTTGGGGTTTAAAAATACCTTAAATTTCAAACCTCTATATCTCTCTTCCTATTCATCAAAATTCAATGATTTCTTTACCCAATTGAAGAAAAAACAAAGCTCTATAACTGGTATTAATGGCATTGTCTCAGTCATAATAGTTAATGTGATATAGCAGGTTAAAATTTTGGGGTTTGCAAATACCTTAAATTTCAAACCTCCATATCTCTCTTCCTTTTCATCAGAATTCAATGATTTCTTTATTCAATTGTAGAGAAAAGACAGCTCTATAACTGGTATTAATGGCATTGTCTTAGTCATAATAGTTAATGAGATATAGCAGGTTAAAATTTTGGGGTTTAAAAATACCTTAAATTTCAAACCTCTATATCTCTCTTCCTTTTCATCAGAATTCAATGATTTCTTTACCGAATTGTAGAAAAAACAAAGCTCTATAACTGGTATAATTGGCATTGTTTTAGTCGTAATAGTTAATGAGATATAGCATGTTAAAATTTGGAGGTTTGCAAATACCTTAAATTTCAAACCTCCATATCTCTCTTCCTTTTCATCAGAATTCAATGATTTCTTTATTCAATTGTAGAGAAAAGACAGCTCTATAACTGGTATTAATGGCATTGTCTTAGTCATAATAGTTAATGTGATATAGCAGGTTAAAATTTTGGGGTTTGCAAATACCATAAATTTCAAACCTCCATATCTCTCTTCCTTTTCATCAGAATTCAATGATTTCTTTACCCAATTGTAGAGAAAAGACAGCTCTATAACTGGTATTAATGGCATTGCCTTAGTCATAATAGTTATTGTGATATAGCAGGTTAAAATTTTGGGGTTTGCAAATACCTTAAGTTTCAAACCTCCATATCTCTCTTCCTTTTCATCAGAATTCAATGATTTCTTTACCCAATTGTAGAGAAAAGGCAGCTCTATAATTGGTATTAATGGCATTGCCTTAGTCATAATAGTTATTGAGATATAGCAGGTTAAAATTTTGGGGTTTACAAATACCTTAAATTTCAAACCGCTATATCTCTCTTCCTTTTCATCAGAATTCAATGATTTCTTTACCCAATTGTAGAGAAGAGACAGCTCTATAACTGGTATTAATGGCATTGTCTTAGTAATAATAGTTAATGAGATATAGCAGTTTAAAATTTTGGGGTTTGCAAATACCTTAAATTTCAAACCTCTATATCTCTCTTCCTTTTCATCAGAATTCAAGGATTTCTTTACCCAATTGTAGAGAAAACAAAGCTCTATAACTGGTATAATTGGCATTGTTTTAGTCGTAATAGTTAATGAGATATAGCAGGTTAAAATTTGGAGGTTTGCAAATACCTTAAATTTCAAACCTCCATATCTCTCTTCCTTTTCATCAGAATTCAATGATTTCTTTATTCAATTGTAGAGAAAACAAAGCTCTATAACTGGTATTAATGGCATTGTTTTAGTCATAATAGTTAATGAGATATAGCAGGTTAAAATTTTGGGGTTTGCAAATACCATAAATTTCAAACCTCCATATCTCTCTTCCTTTTCATCAGAATTCAATGATTTCTTTATTCAATTGTAGAGAAAAGACAGCTCTATAAATGGTATTAATGGCATTGTCTTAGTCATAATAGGTAATGATATATAGCAGGTTAAAATTTTGGGGTTTGCAAATACCTTAAATTTCAACCTCTATATCTCTCTTCCTTTTCATCAGAATACAAGGATTTCTTTACCCTATTGAAGAGAAAACAAAGCTCTACAACTGGTATTAATGGCATTGTCTTAGTCATAATAGTTAATGTGATATAGCAGGTTAAAATTTTGGGGTTCACAAATACCTTAAATTTCAAACCTCTATAACTCTCTTCCTTTTCATCAGAATTCAATGATTTCTTTACCCAATTGTAGAGAAAAGACAGCTCTATAACTAGTATTAATAGCATTGTCTTAGTCATAATAGTTAATGTGATATAGCAGGTTAAAACTTAGGGGTTTGCAAATACCATAAATTTCAAACCTCCATATCTCTCTTCCTTTTCATCAGAATTCAATGATTTCTTTAACCAATTGTAGAGAAAAGACAGCTCTATAACTAGTATTAATAGCATTGTCTTAGTCATAATAGTTAATGTGATATAGCAGGTTAAAATTTTGGGGTTTGCAAATACCATAAATTTCAAACCTCTATATCTCTCTTCCTTTTCATCAGAATTCAATGATTTCTTTACCCAATTGTAGAGAAAACAAAGCTCTATAACTGGTATAATTGGCATTGTTTTAGTCGTAATAGTTAATGAGATATAGCAGGTTAAAATTTGGAGGTTTGCAAATACCCTTAATTTCAAACCTCCATATCTCTCTTCCTTTTCATCAGAATTCAATGATTTCTTTATTCAATTGTAGAGAAAAGACAGCTCTATAACTGGTATTAATGGCATTGTCTTAGTCATAATAGTTAATGTGATATAGCAGGTTAAAATTTTGGGGTTTGCAAATACCTTAAATTTCAAACCTCTATATCTCTTCTCCTTCTCATCCGAATTCAATGATTTCTTTACCCAATTGTAGAGAAAATACAGCTCTATAACTGGTATTAATGGCATTGTCTTAGTCATAATAGTTAATGAGATATAGCAGGTTAAAATTTTGGGGTTTACAAATACCTTAAATTTCAAACCTCTATATCTCTCTTCCTTTTCATCAGAATTCAATGATTTCTTTATTCAATTGTAGAGAAAAGACAGCTCTATAAATGGTATTAATGGCATTGTCTTAGTCATAATAGTTAATGATATATAGCAGGTTAAAATTTTGGGGTTTACAAACACCTTAAATTTCAAACCTCCATATCTCTCTTCCTTTTCATGAGAATTCAATGATTTCTTTATTCAATTGTAGAGAAAACAAAGCTCTATAACTGGTATTAATGGCATTGTTTTAGTCATAATAGTTAATGAGATATAGCAGGTTAAAATTTTGGGGTTTGCAAATACCTTAAATTTCAAACCTCTATATCTCTCTTCGTTTTCATCAGAATTCAATGATTTCTTTACCCCATTGTAGAGAAAACAAAGCTCTATAACTGGTATAATTGGCATTGTTTTAGTCGTAATAGTTAATGAGATATAGCAGGTTAAAATTTGGAGGTTTGCAAATACCTTAAATTTCAAACCTCCATATCTCTCTTCCTTTTCATCAGAATTCAATGATTTCTGTATTCAATTGTAGAGAAAACAAAGCTCTATAACTGGTATTAATGGCATTGTTTTAGTCATAATAGTTAATGAGATATAGCAGGTTATAATTTTGGGGTTTAAAAATACCTTAAATTTCAAACCTCTATATCTCTCTTCCTTTTCATCAAAATTCAATG
The DNA here is from genome assembly GCF_049639745.1 of Rhodnius prolixus. Classification (NCBI taxonomy): domain Eukaryota; kingdom Metazoa; phylum Arthropoda; class Insecta; order Hemiptera; family Reduviidae; genus Rhodnius; species Rhodnius prolixus. Next base: position 61,630,031 of record NW_027411592.1, on the reverse strand, counting down.
ATTTCTTTACCCAATTGAAGAAAAAACAAAGCTCTATAACTGGTATTAATGGCATTGTCTCAGTCATAATAGTTAATGTGATATAGCAGGTTAAAATTTTGGGGTTTGCAAATACCATAAATTTCAAACCTCCATATCTCTCTTCCTTTTCATCAGAATTCAATGATTTCTTTATTCAATTGAAAAGAAAAAAAAGCTCTATAAATGGTATTAATGGCATTGTCTTAGTCATAATAGTTAATGATATATAGCAGGTTAAATTTATGGGGTTTACAAATACCTTAAATTTCAAACCTCTATAACTCTCTTCCTTTTCATCAGAATTCAATGATTTCTTTCCCCAATTGTAGAGAAAACAAAGCTCTATAACTGGTATTAATGGCATTGTTTTAGTCATAATAGTTAATGAGATATAGCAGGTTAAAATTTTGGGGTTTAAAAATACCTTAAATTTCAAACCTCTATATCTCTCTTCCTTTTCATCAAAATTCAATGATTTCTTAACCCAATTGAAGAAAAAACAAAGCTCTATAACTGGTATTAATGGCATTGTCTCAGTCATAATAGTTAATGTGATATAGCAGGTTAAAATTTGGGGGTTTGCAAATACCATAAATTTCAAACCTCCATATCTCTCTTCCTTTTCATCAGAATTCAATGGTTTCTTATTCAATTGTAGAGAAAAGACAGCTCTATAACTGGTATTAATGGCATTGTCTTAGTCATAATAGTTATTGAGATATTTCAGGTTAAAATTTGGAGGTTTGCAAATACCTTAAATTTCAATCCTCCATATCTCTCTTCCTTTTCATCAGAATTCAATGATTTCATTACCCAATTGTAGAGAAAAGACAGCTCTATAACTGGTATTAATGGCATTGTCTTAGTCGTAATAGTTAATGAGATATAGCAGGTTAAAGTTTGGAGGTTTGCAAATACCTTAAATTTCAAACCTCAATATCTCTCTTCCTTTTCATCAGAATTCAATGGTTTCTTTACCCAATTGTAGAGAAAAGACAGCTCTATAACTGGTATTAATGGCATTGTTTTAGTCGTAATAGTTAATGAGATATAGCAGGTTAAAATTTTAGGGTTTACAAATACCTTAAATTTCAAACCTCTATATCTCTCTTCCTTTTCATCAGAATTCAATGATTTCTTTACCCAATTGTAGAGAAGAGACAGCTCTATAACTGGTATTAATAACATTGTTTTAGTCGTAATAGTTAATGAGATATAGCAGGTTAAAATTTGGAGGTTTGCAAATACCTTAAATTTCAAACCTCCATATCTCTCTTCCTTTTCATCAGAATTCAATGATTTCTTTATTCAATTGTAGAGAAAAGACAGCTCTATAACTGGTATTAATGGCATTGTCTTAGTCATAATAGTTAATGAGATATAGCAGGTTAAAATTTTGGGGTTTACAAATACCTTAAATTTCAAACCTCTATATCTCTCTTCCTTTTCATCAGAATTCAATGATTTCTTTATTCAATTGTAGAGAAACGACAGCTCTATAAATGGTATTAATGGCATTGTCTTAGTCATAATAGTTAATGATATATAGCAGGTTAAAATTTTGGGGTTTACAAACACCTTAAATTTCAAACCTCCATATCTCTCTTCCTTTTCATGAGAATTCAATGATTTCTTTATTCAATTGTAGAGAAAACAAAGCTCTATAACTGGTATTAATGGCATTGTTTTAGTCATAATAGTTAATGAGATATAGCAGGTTAAAATTTTGGGGTTTGCAAATACCTTAAATTTCAAACCTCTATATCTCTCTTCCTTTTCATCAGAATTCAATGATTTCTTTACCCCATTGTAGAGAAAACAAAGCTCTATAACTGGTATAATTGGCATTGTTTTAGTCGTAATAGTTAATGAGATATAGCATGTTAAAATTTGGAGGTTTGCAAATACCTTAAATTTCAAACCTCCATATCTCTCTTCCTTTTCATCAGAATTCAATGATTTCTTTATTCAATTGTAGAGAAAAGACAGCTCTATAACTGGTATTAATGGCATTGTCTTAGTCATAATAGTTAATGTGATATAGCAGGTTAAAATTTTGGGGTTTGCAAATACCATAAATTTCAAACCTCCATATCTCTCTTCCTTTTCATCAGAATTCAATGATTTCTTTACCCAATTGTAGAGAAAAGACAGCTCTATAACTGGTATTAATGGCATTGCCTTAGTCATAATAGTTATTGTGATATAGCAGGTTAAAATTTTGGGGTTTGCAAATACCTTAAGTTTCAAACCTCCATATCTCTCTTCCTTTTCATCAGAATTCAATGATTTCTTTACCCAATTGTAGAGAAAAGGCAGCTCTATAATTGGTATTAATGGCATTGCCTTAGTCATAATAGTTATTGAGATATAGCAGGTTAAAATTTTGGGGTTTACAAATACCTTAAATTTCAAACCGCTATATCTCTCTTCCTTTTCATCAGAATTCAATGATTTCTTTACCCAATTGTAGAGAAGAGACAGCTCTATAACTGGTATTAATGGCATTGTCTTAGTAATAATAGTTAATGAGATATAGCAGTTTAAAATTTTGGGGTTTGCAAATACCTTAAATTTCAAACCTCTATATCTCTCTTCCTTTTCATCAGAATTCAAGGATTTCTTTACCCAATTGTAGAGAAAACAAAGCTCTATAACTGGTATAATTGGCATTGTTTTAGTCGTAATAGTTAATGAGATATAGCAGGTTAAAATTTGGAGGTTTGCAAATACCTTAAATTTCAAACCTCCATATCTCTCTTCCTTTTCATCAGAATTCAATGATTTCTTTATTCAATTGTAGAGAAAACAAAGCTCTATAACTGGTATTAATGGCATTGTTTTAGTCATAATAGTTAATGAGATATAGCAGGTTAAAATTTTGGGGTTTGCAAATACCATAAATTTCAAACCTCCATATCTCTCTTCCTTTTCATCAGAATTCAATGATTTCTTTATTCAATTGTAGAGAAAAGACAGCTCTATAAATGGTATTAATGGCATTGTCTTAGTCATAATAGGTAATGATATATAGCAGGTTAAAATTTTGGGGTTTGCAAATACCTTAAATTTCAACCTCTATATCTCTCTTCCTTTTCATCAGAATACAAGGATTTCTTTACCCTATTGAAGAGAAAACAAAGCTCTACAACTGGTATTAATGGCATTGTCTTAGTCATAATAGTTAATGTGATATAGCAGGTTAAAATTTTGGGGTTCACAAATACCTTAAATTTCAAACCTCTATAACTCTCTTCCTTTTCATCAGAATTCAATGATTTCTTTACCCAATTGTAGAGAAAAGACAGCTCTATAACTAGTATTAATAGCATTGTCTTAGTCATAATAGTTAATGTGATATAGCAGGTTAAAACTTAGGGGTTTGCAAATACCATAAATTTCAAACCTCCATATCTCTCTTCCTTTTCATCAGAATTCAATGATTTCTTTAACCAATTGTAGAGAAAAGACAGCTCTATAACTAGTATTAATAGCATTGTCTTAGTCATAATAGTTAATGTGATATAGCAGGTTAAAATTTTGGGGTTTGCAAATACCATAAATTTCAAACCTCTATATCTCTCTTCCTTTTCATCAGAATTCAATGATTTCTTTACCCAATTGTAGAGAAAACAAAGCTCTATAACTGGTATAATTGGCATTGTTTTAGTCGTAATAGTTAATGAGATATAGCAGGTTAAAATTTGGAGGTTTGCAAATACCCTTAATTTCAAACCTCCATATCTCTCTTCCTTTTCATCAGAATTCAATGATTTCTTTATTCAATTGTAGAGAAAAGACAGCTCTATAACTGGTATTAATGGCATTGTCTTAGTCATAATAGTTAATGTGATATAGCAGGTTAAAATTTTGGGGTTTGCAAATACCTTAAATTTCAAACCTCTATATCTCTTCTCCTTCTCATCCGAATTCAATGATTTCTTTACCCAATTGTAGAGAAAATACAGCTCTATAACTGGTATTAATGGCATTGTCTTAGTCATAATAGTTAATGAGATATAGCAGGTTAAAATTTTGGGGTTTACAAATACCTTAAATTTCAAACCTCTATATCTCTCTTCCTTTTCATCAGAATTCAATGATTTCTTTATTCAATTGTAGAGAAAAGACAGCTCTATAAATGGTATTAATGGCATTGTCTTAGTCATAATAGTTAATGATATATAGCAGGTTAAAATTTTGGGGTTTACAAACACCTTAAATTTCAAACCTCCATATCTCTCTTCCTTTTCATGAGAATTCAATGATTTCTTTATTCAATTGTAGAGAAAACAAAGCTCTATAACTGGTATTAATGGCATTGTTTTAGTCATAATAGTTAATGAGATATAGCAGGTTAAAATTTTGGGGTTTGCAAATACCTTAAATTTCAAACCTCTATATCTCTCTTCGTTTTCATCAGAATTCAATGATTTCTTTACCCCATTGTAGAGAAAACAAAGCTCTATAACTGGTATAATTGGCATTGTTTTAGTCGTAATAGTTAATGAGAAATAGCAGGTTAAAATTTGGAGGTTTGCAAATACCTTAAATTTCAAACCTCCATATCTCTCTTCCTTTTCATCAGAATTCAATGATTTCTGTATTCAATTGTAGAGAAAACAAAGCTCTATAACTGGTATTAATGGCATTGTTTTAGTCATAATAGTTAATGAGATATAGCAGGTTATAATTTTGGGGTTTAAAAATACCTTAAATTTCAAACCTCTATATCTCTCTTCCTTTTCATCAAAATTCAATGATTTCTTTACCCAATTGAAGAAAAAACAAAGCTCTATAACTGGTATTAATGGCATTGTCTCAGTCATAATAGTTAATGTGATATAGCAGGTTAAAATTTTGGGGTTTGCAAATACCATAAATTTCAAACCTCCATATCTCTCTTCCTTTTCATCAGAATTCAATGATTTCTTTATTCAATTGAAAAGAAAAAAAAGCTCTATAAATGGTATTAATGGCATTGTCTTAGTCATAATAGTTAATGATATATAGCAGGTTAAATTTATGGGGTTTACAAATACCTTAAATTTCAAACCTCTATAACTCTCTTCCTTTTCATCAGAATTCAATGATTTCTTTCCCCAATTGTAGAGAAAACAAAGCTCTATAACTGGTATTAATGGCATTGTTTTAGTCATAATAGTTAATGAGATATAGCAGGTTAAAATTTTGGGGTTTAAAAATACCTTAAATTTCAAACCTCTATATCTCTCTTCCTTTTCATCAAAATTCAATGATTTCTTAACCCAATTGAAGAAAAAACAAAGCTCTATAACTGGTATTAATGGCATTGTCTCAGTCATAATAGTTAATGTGATATAGCAGGTTAAAATTTGGGGGTTTGCAAATACCATAAATTTCAAACCTCCATATCTCTCTTCCTTTTCATCAGAATTCAATGGTTTCTTATTCAATTGTAGAGAAAAGACAGCTCTATAACTGGTATTAATGGCATTGTCTTAGTCATAATAGTTATTGAGATATTTCAGGTTAAAATTTGGAGGTTTGCAAATACCTTAAATTTCAATCCTCCATATCTCTCTTCCTTTTCATCAGAATTCAATGATTTCATTACCCAATTGTAGAGAAAAGACAGCTCTATAACTGGTATTAATGGCATTGTCTTAGTCGTAATAGTTAATGAGATATAGCAGGTTAAAGTTTGGAGGTTTGCAAATACCTTAAATTTCAAACCTCAATATCTCTCTTCCTTTTCATCAGAATTCAATGGTTTCTTTACCCAATTGTAGAGAAAAGACAGCTCTATAACTGGTATTAATGGCATTGTTTTAGTCGTAATAGTTAATGAGATATAGCAGGTTAAAATTTTAGGGTTTACAAATACCTTAAATTTCAAACCTCTATATCTCTCTTCCTTTTCATCAGAATTCAATGATTTCTTTACCCAATTGTAGAGAAGAGACAGCTCTATAACTGGTATTAATAACATTGTTTTAGTCGTAATAGTTAATGAGATATAGCAGGTTAAAATTTGGAGGTTTGCAAATACCTTAAATTTCAAACCTCCATATCTCTCTTCCTTTTCATCAGAATTCAATGATTTCTTTATTCAATTGTAGAGAAAAGACAGCTCTATAACTGGTATTAATGGCATTGTCTTAGTCATAATAGTTAATGAGATATAGCAGGTTAAAATTTTGGGGTTTACAAATACCTTAAATTTCAAACCTCTATATCTCTCTTCCTTTTCATCAGAATTCAATGATTTCTTTATTCAATTGTAGAGAAACGACAGCTCTATAAATGGTATTAATGGCATTGTCTTAGTCATAATAGTTAATGATATATAGCAGGTTAAAATTTTGGGGTTTACAAACACCTTAAATTTCAAACCTCCATATCTCTCTTCCTTTTCATGAGAATTCAATGATTTCTTTATTCAATTGTAGAGAAAACAAAGCTCTATAACTGGTATTAATGGCATTGTTTTAGTCATAATAGTTAATGAGATATAGCAGGTTAAAATTTTGGGGTTTGCAAATACCTTAAATTTCAAACCTCTATATCTCTCTTCCTTTTCATCAGAATTCAATGATTTCTTTACCCCATTGTAGAGAAAACAAAGCTCTATAACTGGTATAATTGGCATTGTTTTAGTCGTAATAGTTAATGAGATATAGCAGGTTAAAATTTGGAGGTTTGCAAATACCTTAAATTTCAAACCTCCATATCTCTCTTCCTTTTCATCAGAATTCAATGATTTCTTTATTCAATTGTAGAGAAAACAAAGCTCTATAACTGGTATTAATGGCATTGTTTTAGTCATAATAGTTAATGAGACATAGCAGGTTAAAATTTTAGGGTTAAAAAATACCTTAAATTTCAATCCTCCATATCTCTCTTCCTTTTCATCAAAATTCAATGATTTCTTTACCCAATTGTAGAGAAAAGACAGCTCTATAACTGGTATTAATGGCATTGTCTTAGTCATAATAGTTAATGAGATATAGCAGGTTAAAATTTGGAGGTTTGCAAATACCTTAAATTTGAAACCTCCATATCTCTCTTCCTTTTCATCAGAATTCAATGATTTCTTTATTCAATATTAGAGAAAACAAAGCTCTATAACTGGTATTAATGGCATTATTTTAGTCATAATAGTTAATGAGATATAGCAGGTTATAATTTTGGGGTTTAAAAATACCTTAAATTTCAAACCTCTATATCTCTCTTCCTTTTCATCAAAATTCAATGATTTCTTTACCGAATTGAAGAAAAAACAAAGCTCTATAACTGGTATTAATGGCATTGTCTCAGTCATAATAGTTAATGTGATATAGCAGGTTAAAATTTTGGGGTTTGCAAATACCATAAATTTCAAACCTCCATATCTCTCTTCCTTTTCATCAGAATTCAATGATTTCTTTATTCAATTGTAGAGAAAAGACAGCTCTATAAATGGTATTAATGGCATTGTCTTAGTCATAATAGTTAATGATATATAGCAGGTTAAAATTTTGGGGTTTACAAATACCTTAAATTTCAAACCTCTATATCTCTCTTCCTTTTCATCAGAATTCAATGATTTCTTTCCCCAATTGTAGAGAAAACAAAGCTCTATAACTGGTAATAATGGCATTGTTTTAGTCATAATAGTTAATGAGATATAGCAGGTTAAAATTTTGGGGTTTAAAAATACCTTAAATTTCAAACCTCTATATCTCTCTTCCTTTTCATCAAAATTCAATGATTTCTTAACCCAATTGAAGAAAAAACAAAGCTCTATAACTGGTATTAATGGCATTGTCTCAGTCATAATAGTTAATGTGATATAGCAGGTTAAAATTTTGGGGTTTGCAAATACCATAAATTTCAAACCTCCATATCTCTCTTCCTTTTCATCAGAATTCAATGATTTCTTTATTCAATTGTAGAGAAAAGACAGCTCTATAACTGGTATTAATGGCATTGTCTTAGTCATAATAGTTATTGAGATATTTCAGGTTAAAATTTGGAGGTTTGCAAATACTTTAAATTTCAATCCTCCATATCTCTCTTCCTTTTCATCAGAATTCGATGATTTCATTACCCAATTGTAGAGAAAAGACAGCTCTATAACTGGTATTAATGGCATTGTCTTAGTCGTACTAGTTAATGAGATATAGCAGGTTAAAATTTGGAGGTTTGCAAATACCTTAAATTTCAAACCTCAATATCTCTCTTCCTTTTCATCAGAATTCAATGGTTTCTTTACCCAATTGTAGAGAAAAGACAGCTCTATAACTGGTATTAATGGCATTGTTTTAGTCGTAATAGTTAATGAGATATAGCAGGTTAAAATTTTGGGGTTTGCAAATACCTTAAATTTCAAACCTCTATATCTCTCTTCCTTTTCATCAGAATTCAATGATTTCTTTACCCAATTGTAGAGAAGAGACAGCTCTATAAGTGGTATTAATGGCATTGTCTTAGTCATAATAGTTAATGTGATATAGCAGGTTAAAATTTTGGGGTTTGCAAATACCTTAAATTTCAAACCTCTATATCTCTTCTCCTTCTCATCCGAATTCAATGATTTCTTTACCCAATTGTAGAGAAAATACAGCTCTATAACTGGTATTAATGGCATTGTCTTAGTCATAATAGTTAATGAGATATAGCAGGTTAAAATTTTGGGGTTTACAAATACCTTAAATTTCAAACCTCTATATCTCTCTTCCTTTTCATCAGAATTCAATGATTTCTTTATTCAATTGTAGAGAAAAGACAGCTCTATAAATGGTATTAATGGCATTGTCTTAGTCATAATAGTTAATGATATATAGCAGGTTAAAATTTTGGGGTTTACAAACACCTTAAATTTCAAACCTCCATATCTCTCTTCCTTTTCATGAGAATTCAATGATTTCTTTATTCAATTGTAGAGAAAACAAAGCTCTATAACTGGTATTAATGGCATTGTTTTAGTCATAATAGTTAATGAGATATAGCAGGTTAAAATTTTGGGGTTTGCAAATACCTTAAATTTCAAACCTCTATATCTCTCTTCCTTTTCATCAGAATTCAATGATTTCTTTACCCCATTGTAGAGAAAACAAAGCTCTATAACTGGTATAATTGGCATTGTTTTAGTCGTAATAGTTAATGAGATATAGCAGGTTAAAATTTGGAGGTTTGCAAATACCTTAAATTTCAAACCTCCATATCTCTCTTCCTTTTCATCAGAATTCAATGATTTCTGTATTCAATTGTAGAGAAAACAAAGCTCTATAACTGGTATTAATGGCATTGTTTTAGTCATAATAGTTAATGAGATATAGCAGGTTATAATTTTGGGGTTTAAAAATACCTTAAATTTCAAACCTCTATATCTCTCTTCCTTTTCATCAAAATTCAATGATTTCTTTACCCAATTGAAGAAAAAACAAAGCTCTATAACTGGTATTAATGGCATTGTCTCAGTCATAATAGTTAATGTGATATAGCAGGTTAAAATTTTGGGGTTTGCAAATACCATAAATTTCAAACCTCCATATCTCTCTTCCTTTTCATCAGAATTCAATGATTTCTTTATTCAATTGAAAAGAAAAAAAAGCTCTATAAATGGTATTAATGGCATTGTCTTAGTCATAATAGTTAATGATATATAGCAGGTTAAATTTATGGGGTTTACAAATACCTTAAATTTCAAACCTCTATAACTCTCTTCCTTTTCATCAGAATTCAATGATTTCTTTCCCCAATTGTAGAGAAAACAAAGCTCTATAACTGGTATTAATGGCATTGTTTTAGTCATAATAGTTAATGAGATATAGCAGGTTAAAATTTTGGGGTTTAAAAATACCTTAAATTTCAAACCTCTATATCTCTCTTCCTTTTCATCAAAATTCAATGATTTCTTAACCCAATTGAAGAAAAAACAAAGCTCTATAACTGGTATTAATGGCATTGTCTCAGTCATAATAGTTAATGTGATATAGCAGGTTAAAATTTGGGGGTTTGCAAATACCATAAATTTCAAACCTCCATATCTCTCTTCCTTTTCATCAGAATTCAATGGTTTCTTATTCAATTGTAGAGAAAAGACAGCTCTATAACTGGTATTAATGGCATTGTCTTAGTCATAATAGTTATTGAGATATTTCAGGTTAAAATTTGGAGGTTTGCAAATACCTTAAATTTCAATCCTCCATATCTCTCTTCCTTTTCATCAGAATTCAATGATTTCATTACCCAATTGTAGAGAAAAGACAGCTCTATAACTGGTATTAATGGCATTGTCTTAGTCGTAATAGTTAATGAGATATAGCAGGTTAAAATTTGGAGGTTTGCAAATACCTTAAATTTCAAACCTCAATATCTCTCTTCCTTTTCATCAGAATTCAATGGTTTCTTTACCCAATTGTAGAGAAAAGACAGCTCTATAACTGGTATTAATGGCATTGTTTCAGTCGTAATAGTTAATGAGATATAGCAGGTTAAAATTTTAGGGTTTACAAATACCTTAAATTTCAAACCTCTATATCTCTCTTCCTTTTCATCAGAATTCAATGATTTCTTTACCCAATTGTAGAGAAGAGACAGCTCTATAACTGGTATTAATAACATTGTTTTAGTCGTAATAGTTAATGAGATATAGCAGGTTAAAATTTGGAGGTTTGCAAATACCTTAAATTTCAAACCTCCATATCTCTCTTCCTTTTCATCAGAATTCAATGATTTCTTTATTCAATTGTAGAGAAAAGACAGCTCTATAACTGGTATTAATGGCATTGTCTTAGTCATAATAGTTAATGAGATATAGCAGGTTAAAATTTTGGGGTTTACAAATACCTTAAATTTCAAACCTCTATATCTCTCTTCCTTTTCATCAGAATTCAATGATTTCTTTATTCAATTGTAGAGAAACGACAGCTCTATAAATGGTATTAATGGCATTGTCTTAGTCATAATAGTTAATGATATATAGCAGGTTAAAATTTTGGGGTTTACAAACACCTTAAATTTCAAACCTCCATATCTCTCTTCCTTTTCATGAGAATTCAATGATTTCTTTATTCAATATTAGAGAAAACAAAGCTCTATAACTGGTATTAATGGCATTGTTTTAGTCATAATAGTTAATGAGATATAGCAGGTTATAATTTTGGGGTTTAAAAATACCTTAAATTTCAAACCTCTATATCTCTCTTCCTTTTCATCAAAATTCAATGATTTCTTTACCGAATTGAAGAAAAAACAAAGCTCTATAACTGGTATTAATGGCATTGTCTCAGTCATAATAGTTAATGTGATATAGCAGGTTAAAATTTTGGGGTTTGCAAATACCATAAATTTCAAACCTCCATATCTCTCTTCCTTTTCATCAGAATTCAATGATTTCTTTATTCAATTGTAGAGAAAAGACAGCTCTATAAATGGTATTAATGGCATTGTCTTAGTCATAATAGTTAATGATATATAGCAGGTTAAAATTTTGGGGTTTACAAATACCTTAAATTTCAAACCTCTATATCTCTCTTCCTTTTCATCAGAATTCAATGATTTCTTTCCCCAATTGTAGAGAAAACAAAGCTCTATAACTGGTAATAATGGCATTGTTTTAGTCATAATAGTTAATGAGATATAGCAGGTTAAAATTTTGGGGTTTAAAAATACCTTAAATTTCAAACCTCTATATCTCTCTTCCTTTTCATCAAAATTCAATGATTTCTTAACCCAATTGAAGAAAAAACAAAGCTCTATAACTGGTATTAATGGCATTGTCTCAGTCATAATAGTTAATGTGATATAGCAGGTTAAAATTTTGGGGTTTGCAAATACCATAAATTTCAAACCTCCATATCTCTCTTCCTTTTCATCAGAATTCAATGATTTCTTTATTCAATTGTAGAGAAAAGACAGCTCTATAACTGGTATTAATGGCATTGTCTTAGTCATAATAGTTATTGAGATATTTCAGGTTAAAATTTGGAGGTTTGCAAATACTTTAAATTTCAATCCTCCATATCTCTCTTCCTTTTCATCAGAATTCGATGATTTCATTACCCAATTGTAGAGAAAAGACAGCTCTATAACTGGTATTAATGGCATTGTCTTAGTCGTACTAGTTAATGAGATATAGCAGGTTAAAATTTGGAGGTTTGCAAATACCTTAAATTTCAAACCTCAATATCTCTCTTCCTTTTCATCAGAATTCAATGGTTTCTTTACCCAATTGTAGAGAAAAGACAGCTCTATAACTGGTATTAATGGCATTGTTTTAGTCGTAATAGTTAATGAGATATAGCAGGTTAAAATTTTGGGGTTTACAAATACCTTAAATTTCAAACCTCTATATCTCTCTTCCTTTTCATCAGAATTCAATGATTTCTTTACCCAATTGTAGAGAAGAGACAGCTCTATAAGTGGTATTAATGGCATTGTCTTAGTCATAATAGTTAATGAGATATAGCAGTTTAAAATTTTGGGGTTTGCAAATACCTTAAATTTCAAACTTCTATATCTCTCTTCCTTTTCATCAGAATTCAATGATTTCTTTACCCAATTGTAGAGAAAACAAAGCTCTATAACTGGTATAATTGGCATTGTTTTAGTCGTAATAGTTAATGAGATATAGCAGGTTAAAATTTGGAGTTTTGCAAATACCTTAAATTTCAAACCTCCATATCTCTCTTCCTTTTCATCAGAATTCAATGATTTCTTTATTCAACTGTAGAGAATAGACAGCTCTATAAATGGTATTAATGGCATTGTCTTAGTCATAATAGGTAATGATATATAGCAGGTTAAAATTTTGGGGTTTACAAATACCTTAAATTTCAAACCTCTATATCTCTCTTCCTTTTCATCAGAATTCAATGATTTCTTTCCCCAATTGTAGAGAAAAGACAGCTCTATAAGTGGTATTAATGGCATTGTTTTAGTCGTAATAGTTAATGAGATATAGCAGGTTAAAGTTTTGCGGTTTACAAATACCTTAAATTTCAAACCTCTATATCTCTCTTCCTTTTCATCAGAATTCAATGAGTTCTTTATTCAATTGTAGAGAAACGACAGCTCTATAACTGGTATTAATGGCATTGTCTTAGTCATAATAATTAATGTGATATAGCAGGTGAAAATTTTGGGGTTTGCAAATACCTTAAATTTCAAACCTCTATATCTCTCTTCCTTTTCATCAGAATTCAATGATTTCTTTACCCAATTGTAGAGAAAACAAAGCTCTATAACTGGTATAATTGGCATTGTTTTAGTCGTGATAGTTAATGAGATATAGCAGGTTAAAATTTGGAGGTTTGCAAATACCTTAAATTTCAAACCTCCATATCTCTCTTCCTTTTCATCAGAATTCAATGATTTCTTTATTCAATTGTAGAGAAAACAAAGCTCTATAACTGGTAATAATGGCATTGTTTTAGTCATAATAGTTAATGAGATATAGCAGGTTAAAATTTTGGGGTTTAAAAATACCTTAAATTTCAAACCTCTATATCTCTCTTCCTTTTCATCAAAATTCAATGATTTCTTTACCCAATTGAAGAAAAAACAAAGCTCTATAACTGGTATTAATGGCATTGTCTCAGTCATAATAGTTAATGTGATATAGCAGGTTAAAATTTCGGGGTTTGCAAATACCATAAATTTCAAACCTCCATATCTCTCTTCCTTTTCATCAGAATTCAATGATTTCTTTATTCAATTGTAGAGAAAAGACAGCTCTATAAATGGTATTAATGGCATTGTCTTAGTCATAATAGGTAATGATATATAGCAGGTTAAAATTTTGGGGTTTACAAATACCTTAAATTTCAAACCTCTATATCTCTCTTCCTTTTCATCAGAATTCAATGATTTCTTTCCCCAATTGTAGAGAAAACAAAGCTCTATAACTGGTATTAATGGCATTGTTTTAGTCATAATAGTTAATGAGATATAGCAGGTTAAAATTTTGGGGTTTAAAAATACCTTAAATTTCAAACCTCTATATCTCTCTTCCTTTTCATCAAAATTCAATGATTTCTTTACCCAATTGAAGAAAAAACAAAGCTCTATAACTGGTATTAATGGCATTGTCTCAGTCATAATAGTTAATGTGATATAGCAGGTTAAAATTTTGGGGTTTGCAAATACCATAAATTTCAAACCTCCATATCTCTCTTCCTTTTCATCAGAATTTAATGATTTCTTTATTCAATTGTAGAGAAAACAAAACTCTATAACTGGTATAATTGGCATTGTTTTAGTCGTAATAGTTAATGAGATATAGCAGGTTAAAATTTGGAGGTTTGCAAATACTTTAAATTTCAAACCTCCATATCTCTCTTCCTTTTCATCAGAATTCAATGATTTCTTTATTCAATTGTAGAGAAAAGACAGCTCTATAACTGGTATTAATGGCATTGTCTTAGTCATAATAGTTAATGTGATATAGCAGGTTAAAATTTTGGGGTTTGCAAATACCTTAAATTTCAAACCTCTATATCTCTTCTCCTTCTCATCCGAATTCAATGATTTCTTTACCCAATTGTAGAGAAATTCAGCTCTATAACTGGTATTAATGGCATTGTCTTAGTCATAATAGTTAATGAGATATAGCAGGTTAAAATTTTGGGGTTTACAAATACCTTAAATTTCAAACCTCTATATCTCTCTTCCTTTTCATCAGAATTCAATGATTTCTTTATTCAATTGTAGAGAAAAGACAGCTCTATAAATGGTATTAATGGCATTGTCTTAGTCATAATAGTTAATGATATATAGCAGGTTAAAATTTTGGGGTTTACAAACACCTTAAATTTCAAACCTCTATATCTCTCTTCCTTTTCATTAGAATTCAATGATTTCTTTCCCCAATTGTAGAGAAAACAAAGCTCTATAACTGGTATTAATGGCATTGTTTTAGTCATAATAGTTAATGAGATATAGCAGGTTAAAATTTTGGGGTTTAAAAATACCTTAAATTTCAAACCTTTATATCTCTCTTCCTTTTCATCAAAATTCAATGATTTCTTTACCCAATTGAAGAAAAAACAAAGCTCTATAACTGGTATTAATAGAATTGCCTTAGTCATAATAGTTAATGTGATATAGCAGGTTCAAATTTTGGGGTTTGCAAATACCTTAAATTTCAAACCTCTATATCTCTTCTCCTTCTCATCCGAATTCAATGATTTCTTTACCCAATTGTAGAGAAAATACAGCTCTATAACTGGTATTAATGGCATTGTCTTAGTCATAATAGTTAATGAGATATAGCAGGTTAAAATTTTGGAGTTTAAAAATACCATAAATTTCAAACCTCCATATCTCTCTTCCTTTTCATCAGAATTTAATGATTTCTTTATTCAATTGTAGAGAAAACAAAGCTCTATAACTGGTATAATTGGCATTGTTTTAGTCGTAATAGTTAATGAGATATAGCAGGTTAAAATTTGGAGGTTTGCAAATACCTTAAATTTCAAACCTCCATATCTCTCTTCCTTTTCATCAGAATTCAATGATTTCTTTATTCAATTGTAGAGAAAAGACAGCTCTATAACTGGTATTAATGGCATTGTCTTAGTCATAATAGTTAACGTGATATAGCAGGTTAAAATTTTGGGGTTTGCAAATACCTTAAATTTCAAACCTCTATATCTCTCTTCCTTTTCATCAGAATTCAATGATTTCTTTATTCAATTTCAGAGAAAAGACAGCTCTATAAATGGTATTAATGGCATTGTCTTAGTCATAATAGTTAATGATATATAGCAGGTTAAAATTTTGGGGTTTACAAACACTTTAAATTTCAAACCTCAATATCTCTCTTCCTTTTCATTAGAATTCAATGATTTCTTTCCCCAATTGTAGAGGAAACAAAGCTCTATAACTGGTATTAATGGCATTGTATTAGTCATAATAGTTAATGAGATATAGCAGGTTAAAATTTGGAGGTTTGCAAATACCTTAAATTTCAAACCTCCATATCTCTCTTCCTTTTCATGAGAATTCAATGATTTCATTATTCAATTGTAGAGAAAACAAAGCTCTATAACTGGTATTAATGGCATTGTTTTAGTCATAATAGTTAATGAGATATAGCAGGTTAAAATTTTGGGGTTTAAAAATACCTTAAATTTCAATCCTCTATATCTCTCTTCCTTTTCATTAGAATTCAATGATTTCTTTACCCAATTGTAGAGAAAAGACAGCTCTATAGCTGGTAATAATGGCATTGTCTTAGTCATAATAGTTAATGAGATATAGCAGGTTAAAATTTGGAGGTTTGCAAATACCTTAAATTTCAAACCTCTATATCTCTCTTCCTTTTCATCAGAATTCAATGATTTCTTTATTCAATTGTAGAGAAAAAACAGCTCTATAAATGGTATTAATGGCATTGTCTTAGTCATAATAGGTAATGATATATAGCAGGTTAAAATTTTGGTGTTTACAAATACCTTAAATTTCAAACCTCTATATCTCTCTTCCTTTTCATCAGAATTCAATGATTTCTTTCCCCAATTGTAGAGAAAACAAAGCTCTATAACTGGTATTAATGGCATTGTTTTAGTCATAATAGTTAATGAGATATAGCAGGTTAAAATTTTGGGGTTTAAAAATACCTTAAATTTCAAACCACTATATCTCTCTTCCTTTTCATCAAAATTCAATGATTTCTTTACCCAATTGAAGAAAAAACAAAGCTCTATAAGTGGTATTAATGGCATTGTCTCAGTCATAATAGTTAATGTGATATAGCAGGTTAAAATTTTGGGGTTTGCAAATACCATAAATTTCAAACCTCCATATCTCTCTTCCTTTTCATCAGAATTCAATGATTTCTTTATTCAATTGTAGAGAAAAGACAGCTCTATAACTGGTGTTAATGGCATTGTCTTAGTCATAATAGTTATTAAGATATTGCAGGTTAAAATTTGGAGGTTTGCAAACACCTTAAATTTCAATCCTCCATATCTCTCTTCCTTTTCATCAGAATTCAATGATTTCTTTACCCAATTGTAGAGAAAAGACAGCTCTATAACTGGTATTAATGGCATTGTCTTAGTCGTAATAGTTAATGAGATATAGCAGGTTAAAATTTGGAGGTTTGCAAATACCTTAAATTTCAAACCTCAATATCTCTCTTCCTTTTCATCAGAATTCAATGGTTTCTTTACCCAATTGTAGAGAAAAGACAGCTCTATAACTGGTATTAATGGCATTGTTTTAGTCGTAATAGTTAATGAGATATAGCAGGTTAAAATTTTGGGGTTTGCAAATACCATAAATTTCAAACCTCCATATCTCTCTTCCTTTTCATCAGAATTCAATGATTTCTTTATTCAATTGTAGAGAAAAGACAGCTCTATAACTGGTATTAATGGCATTGTCTTAGTCATAATAGTTATTGAGATATTGCAGGTTAAAATTTGGAGGTTTGCAAATACCTTAAATTTCAATCCTCCATATCTCTCTTCCTTTTCATCAGAATTCAATGATTTCTTTACCCAATTGTAGAGAAAAGACAGCTCTATAACTGGTATTAATGGCATTGTCTTAGTCGTAATAGTTAATGAGATATAGCAGGTTAAAATTTGGAGGTTTGCAAATACCTTAAATTTCAAACCTCAATATCTCTCTTCCTTTTCATCAGAATTCAATGGTTTCTTTACCCAATTGTAGAGAAAAGACAGCTCTATAACTGGTATTAATGGCATTGTTTTAGTCGTAATAGTTAATGAGATATAGCAGGTTAAAATTTTGGGGTTTACAAATACCTTAAATTTCAAACCTCTATATCTCTCTTCCTTTTCATCAGAATTCAATGATTTCTTTACCCAATTGTAGAGAAGAGACAGCTCTATAACTGGTATTAATGGCATTGTCTTAGTCATAATAGTTAATGAGATATAGCAGTTTAAAATTTTGGGGTTTGCAAATACCTTAAATTTCAAACCTCTATATCTCTCTTCCTTTTCATCAGAATTCAATGATTTCTTTACCCAATTGTAGAGAAAACAAAGTTCTATAACTGGTATAATTGGCATTGTTTTAGTCGTAATAGTTAATGAGATATAGCAGGTTAAAATTTGGAGGTTTGCAAATACCTTAAATTTCAAACCTCCGTATCTCTCTTCCTTTTCATCAGAATTCAATGATTTCTTTATTCAATTGTAGAGAAAACAAAGCTCTATAACTGGTATTAATGGCATTGTCTCAGTCATGATAGTTAATGTGATATAGCAGGTTAAAATTTTGGGGTTTGCAAATACCATAAATTTCAAACCTCCATATCTCTCTTCCTTTTCATCAGAATTCAATGATTTCTTTATTCAATTGTAGAGAAAAGACAGCTCTATAAATGGTATTAATGGCATTGTCTTAGTCATAATAGGTAATGATATATAGCAGGTTAAAATTTTGGTGTTTACAAATACCTTAAATTTCAAACCTCTATATCTCTCTTCCTTTTCATCAGAATTCAATGATTTCTTTCCCCAATTGTAGAGAAAACAAAGCTCTATAACTGGTATTAATGGCATTGTTTTAGTCATAATAGTTAATGAGATATAGCAGGTTAAAATTTTGGGGTTTAAAAATACCTTAAATTTCAAACCACTATATCTCTCTTCCTTTTCATCAAAATTCAATGATTTCTTTACCCAATTGAAGAAAAAACAAGGCTCTATAAGTGGTATTAATGGCATTGTCTCAGTCATAATAGTTAATGTGATATAGCAGGTTAAAATTTTGGTGTTTGCAAATACCATAAATTTCAAACCTCCATATCTCTCTTCCTTTTCATCAGAATTCAATGATTTCTTTATTCAGTTGTAGAGAAAAGACAGCTCTATAACTGGTATTAATGGCATTGTCTTAGTCATAATAGTTATTGAGATATTGCAGGTTAAAATTTGGAGGTTTGCAAATACCTTAAATTTCAATCCTCCATATCTCTCTTCCTTTTCGTCAGAATTCAATGATTTCTTTACCCAATTGTAGAGAAAAGACAGCTCTATAACTGGTATTAATGGCATTGTCTTAGTCGTAATAGTTAATGAGATATAGCAGGTTAAAATTTGGAGGTTTGCAAATACCTTAAATTTCAAACCTCAATATCTCTCTTCCTTTTCATCAGAATTCAATGGTTTCTTTACCCAATTGTAGAGAAAACAAAACTCTATAACTGGTATAATTTGCATTGTTTTAGTCGTAATAGTTAATGAGATATAGCAGGTTAAAATTTTGGGGTTTACAAATACCTTAAATTTCAAACCTCTATATCTCTCTTCCTTTTCATCAGAATTCAATGATTTCTTTCCCAATTGTAGAGAAAAGACAGCTCTATAACTGGTATTAATGGCATTGTCATAGTCATAATAGTTAATGAGATATAGCAGTTTAAAATTTTGGGGTTTGCAAATACCTTAAATTTCAAACCTCTATATCTCTCTTCCTTTTCATAAGAATTCAATGATTTCTTTACCCAATTGAAGAAAAAACAAAGCTCTATAACTGGTATTAATGGCATTGTCTCAGTCATAATAGTTAATGTGATATAGCAGGTTAAAATTTTGGGGTTTGCAAATACCATAAATTTCAAACCTCCATATCTCTCTTCCTTTTCATCAGAATTCAATGATTTCTTTATTCAATTGTAGAGAAAAGAAAGCTCTATAAATGGTATTAATGGCATTGTCTTAGTCATAATAGGTAATGATATATAGCAGGTTAAAATTTTGGGGTTTACAAATACCTTAAATTTCAAACCTCTATATCTCTCTTCCTTTTCATCAGAATTCAATGATTTCTTTCCCTAATTGTAGAGAAAACAAAGCTCTATAACTGGTATTAATGGCATTGTTTTAGTCATAATAGTTAATGAGATATAGCAGGTTAAAATTTTGGGGTTTAAAAATACCTTAAATTTCAATCCTCCATATCTCTCTTCCTTTTCATCAGAATTCAATGATTTATTTACCCAATTGTAGAGAAAAGACAGCTCTATAACTGGTATTATTGGCATTGTCTTAGTCATAATAGTTAATGAGATATAGCAGGTTAAAATTTGGAGGTTTGCAAATACCTTAAATTTCAAACCTCAATATCTCTCTTCCTTTTCATCAGAATTCAATGGTTTCTTTACCCAATTGTAGAGAAAAGACAGCTCTATAACTGGTATTAATGGCATTGTTTTAGTCGTAATAGTTAATGAGATATAGCAGGTTAAAGTTATGCGGTTTACAAATACCCTAAATTTCAAACCTCTATTTCTCTCTTCCTTTTCATCAGAATTCAATGAGTTCTTTATTCATTGTAGAGAAAAGACAGCTCTATAACTGGTATTAATGGCATTGTCTTAGTCATAATAGTTAATGTGATATAGCAGGTTAAAATTTTGGGGTTTGCAAATACCTTAAATTTCAAACCTCTATATCTCTCTTCCTTTTCATCAGGATTCAATGATTTCTTTACCCAATTGTAGAGAAAACAAAGCTCTATAACTGGTATAATTGGCATTGTTTTAGTCGTAATAGTTAATGAGATATAGCAGGTTAAAATTTGGAGGTTTGCAAATACCGTAAATTTCAAACCTCCATATCTCTCTTCCTTTTCATCAGAATTCAATGATTTCTTTACCCAATTGTAGAGAAAAGACAGCTCTATAACTGGTATTAATGGCATTGTCTTAGTCATAATAGTTAGTGAGATATAGCAGGTTAAAATTTGGAGGTTTGCAAATACCTTAAATTTCAAACCTCCATATCTCTCTTCCTTTTCATCAGAATTCAATGATTTCTTTACCCAATTGTAGAGAAAAGACAGCTCTATAACTGGTATTAATGGCATTGTCTTAGTCATAATAGTTAATGAGATATAGCAGGTTAAAATTTGGAGGTTTGCAAATACCTTAAATTTCAAACCTCCATATCTCTCTTCCTTTTCATCAGAATTCAATGGTTTCTTTACCCAATTGTAGAGAAAACAAAGCTCTATAACTGGTATTAATGGCATTGTTTTAGTCATAATAGTTAATGAGATATAGCAGGTTAAAATTTTGGGGTTTAAAAATACCTTAAATTTCAAACCTCTATATCTCTCTTCCTTTTCATCAAAATTCAATGATTTCTTTACCCAATTGAAGAAAAAACAAAGCTCTATAACTGGTATTAATGGCATTGTCTCAGTCATAATAGTTAATGTGATATAGCAGGTTAAAATTTTGGGGTTTGCAAATACCATAAATTTCAAACCTCCATATCTCTCTTCCTTTTCATCAGAATTCAATGATTTCTTTATTCAATTGTAGAGAAAAGACAGCTCTATAAATGGTATTAATGGCATTGTCTTAGTCATAATAGGTAATGATATATAGCAGGTTAAAATTTTGGTGCTTACAAATACCTTAAATTTCAAACCTCTATATCTCTCTTCCTTTTCATCAGAATTCAATGATTTCTTTCCCCAATTGTAGAGAAAACAAAGCTCTATAACTGGTATTAATGGCATTGTTTTAGTCATAATAGTTAATGAGATATAGCAGGTTAAAATTTTGGGGTTTAAAAATACCTTAAATTTCAAACCACTATATCTCTCTTCCTTTTCATCAAAATTCAATGATTTCTTTACCCAATTGAAGAAAAAACAAAGCTCTATAAGTGGTATTAATGGCATTGTCTCAGTCATAATAGTTAATGTGATATAGCAGGTTAAAATTTTGGGGTTTGCAAATACCATAAATTTCAAACCTCCATATCTCTCTTCCTTTTCATCAGAATTCAATGATTTCTTTATTCAATTGTAGAGAAAAGACAGCTCTATAACTGGTATTAATGGCATTGTCTTAGTCATAATAGTTATTGAGATATTGCAGGTTAAAATTTGGAGGTTTGCAAATACCTTAAATTTCAATCCTCCATATCTCTCTTCCTTTTCATCAGAATTCAATGATTTCTTTACCCAATTGTAGAGAAAAGACAGCTCTATAACTGGTATTAATGGCATTGTCTTAGTCGTAATAGTTAATGAGATATAGCAGGTTAAAATTTGGAGGTTTGCAAATACCTTAAATTTCAAACCTCAATATCTCTCTTCCTTTTCATCAGAATTCAATGGTTTCTTTACCCAATTGTAGAGAAAAGACAGCTCTATAACTGGTATTAATGGGATTGTTTTAGTCGTAATAGTTAATGAGATATAGCAGGTTAAAATTTTGGGGTTTACAAATACCTTAAATTTCAAACCTCTATATCTCTCTTCCTTTTCATCAGAATTCAATGATTTCTTTACCCAATTGTAGAGAAGAGACAGCTCTATAACTGGTATTAATGGCATTGTCTTAGTCATAATAGTTAATGAGATATAGCAGTTTAAAATTTTGGGGTTTGCAAATACCTTAAATTTCAAACCTCTATATCTCTCTTCCTTTTCATAAGAATTCAATGATTTCTTTACCCAATTGAAGAAAAAACAAAGCTCTATAACTGGTATTAATGGCATTGTCTCAGTCATAATAGTTAATGTGATATAGCAGGTTAAAATTTTGGGGTTTGCAAATACCATAAATTTCAAACCTCCATATCTCTCTTCCTTTTCATCAGAATTCAATGATTTCTTTATTCAATTGTAGAGAAAAGAAAGCTCTATAAATGGTATTAATGGCATTGTCTTAGTCATAATAGGTAATGATATATAGCAGGTTAAAATTTTGGGGTTTACAAATACCTTAAATTTCAAACCTCTATATCTCTCTTCCTTTTCATCAGAATTCAATGATTTCTTTCCCTAATTGTAGAGAAAACAAAGTTCTATAACTGGTATTAATGGCATTGTTTTAGTCATAATAGTTAATGAGATATAGCAGGTTAAAATTTTGGGGTTTAAAAATACCTTAAATTTCAATCCTCCATATCTCTCTTCCTTTTCATCAGAATTCAATGATTTATTTACCCAATTGTAGAGAAAAGACAGCTCTATAACTGGTATTATTGGCATTGTCTTAGTCATAATAGTTAATGAGATATAGCAGGTTAAAATTTGGAGGTTTGCAAATACCTTAAATTTCAAACCTCAATATCTCTCTTCCTTTTCATCAGAATTCAATGGTTTCTTTACCCAATTGTAGAGAAAAGACAGCTCTATAACTGGTATTAATGGCATTGTTTTAGTCGTAATAGTTAATGAGATATAGCAGGTTAAAGTTTTGCGGTTTACAAATACCCTAAATTTCAAACCTCTATTTCTCTCTTCCTTTTCATCAGAATTCAATGAGTTCTTTATTCATTGTAGAGAAAAGACAGCTCTATAACTGGTATTAATGGCATTGTCTTAGTCATAATAGTTAATGTGATATAGCAGGTTAAAATTTTGGGGTTTGCAAATACCTTAAATTTCAAACCTCTATATCTCTCTTCCTTTTCATCAGGATTCAATGATTTCTTTACCCAATTGTAGAGAAAACAAAGCTCTATAACTGGTATAATTGGCATTGTTTTAGTCGTAATAGTTAATGAGATATAGCAGGTTAAAATTTGGAGGTTTGCAAATACCGTAAATTTCAAACCTCCATATCTCTCTTCCTTTTCATCAGAATTCAATGATTTCTTTCCCCAATTGTAGAGAAAACAAAGCTCTATAACTGGTATTAATGGCATTGTTTTAGTCATAATAGTTAATGAGATATAGCAGGTTAAAATTTTGGGGTTTACAAATACCTTAAATTTCAAACCTCCATATCTCTCTTCCTTTTCATCAGAATTCAATGATTTCTTTACCCAATTGTAGATAAAAGACAGCTCTATAACTGGTATTAATGGCATTGTCTTAGTCATAATAGTTAGTGAGATATAGCAGGTTAAAATTTGGAGGTTTGCAAATACCTTAAATTTCAAACCTCCATATCTCTCTTCCTTTTCATAAGAATTCAATGATTTCTTTACCCAATTGTAGAGAAAAGACAGCTCTATAACTGGTATTAATGGCATTGTCTTAGTCATAATAGTTAATGAGATATAGCAGGTTAAAATTTGGAGGTTTGCAAATACCTTAAATTTCAAACCTCCATATCTCTCTTCCTTTTCATCAGAATTCAATGGTTTCTTTACCCAATTGTAGAGAAAACAAAGCTCTATAACTGGTATTAATGGCATTGTTTTAGTCGTAATAGTTAATGAGATATAGCAGGTTAAAATTTTGGGGTTTACAAATACCTTAAATTTCAAACCTCTATATCTCTCTTCCTTTTCATCAGAATTCAATGATTTCTTTACCCAATTGAAGAGAAAATAAAGCTCTATAACTGGTATTAATGGCATTGTTTTAGTCGTAATAGTTAATGAGATATAGCAGGTTAAAATTTTGGGATTTACAAATACCTTAAATTTCAAACCTTTATATCTCTCTTCCTTTTCATCTGAATTCAATGATTTCTTTACCCAATTGTAGAGAAAAGACAGCTCTATAACTGGTATTAATGGCATTGTCTTAGTCGTAATAGTTAATGAGATATAGCAGGTTAAAATTTGGAGGTTTGCAAATACCTTAAATTTCAAACCTCAATATCTCTCTTCCTTTTCATCAGAATTCAATGGTTTCTTTACCCAATTGTAGAGAAAAGACAGCTCTATAACTGGTATTAATGGCATTGTTTTAGTCGTAATAGTTAATGAGATATAGCAGGTTAAAATTTTGGGGTTTACAAATACCTTAAATTTCAAACCTCTATATCTCTCTTCCTTTTCATCAGAATTCAATGATTTCTTTACCCAATTGTAGAGAAGAGACAGCTCTATAACTGGTATTAATGGCATTGTCTTAGTCATAATAGTTAATGAGATATAGCAGTTTAAAATTTTGGGGTTTGCAAATACCTTAAATTTCAAACCTCTATATCTCTCTTCCTTTTCATCAGAATTCAATGATTTCTTTATTCAATTGTAGAGAAAACAAAGCTCTATAACTGGTATTAATGGCATTGTTTTAGTCATAATAGTTAATGAGATATAGCAGGTTAAAATTTTGGGGTTTAAAAATACCTTAAATTTCAAACCTCTATATCTCTCTTCCTTTTCATCAAAATTCAATGATTTCTTTACCCAATTGAAGAAAAAACAAAGCTCTATAAGTGGTATTAATGGCATTGTCTCAGTCATAATAGTTAATGTGATATAGCAGGTTAAAATTTTGGGGTTTGCAAATACCATAAATTTCAAACCTCCATATCTCTCTTCCTTTTCATCAGAATTCAATGATTTCTTTATTCAATTGTAGAGAAAAGACAGCTCTATAACTGGTATTAATGGCATTGTCTTAGTCATAATAGTTATTGAGATATTGCAGGTTAAAATTTGGAGGTTTGCAAATACCTTAAATTTCAATCCTCCATATCTCTCTTCCTTTTCATCAGAATTCAATGATTTCTTTACCCAATTGTAGAGAAAAGACAGCTCTATAACTGGTATTAATGGCATTGTTTTAGTCGTAATAGTTAATGAGATATAGCAGGTTAAAATTTTGGGGTTTACAAATACCTTAAATTTCAAACCTCTATATCTCTCTTCCTTTTCATCAGAATTCAATGATTTCTTTACCCAATTGTAGAGAAGAGACAGCTCTATAACTGGTATTAATGGCATTGTCTTAGTCATAATAGTTAATGAGATATAGCAGTTTAAAATTTTGGGGTTTGCAAATACCTTAAATTTCAAACCTCTATATCTCTCTTCCTTTTCATAAGAATTCAATGATTTCTTTACCCAATTGTAGAGAAAACAAAGCTCTATAACTGGTATAATTGGCATTGTTTTACTCGTAATAGTTAATGAGATATAGCAGGTTAAAATTTGGAGGTTTGCAAATACCTTAAATTTCAAACCTCTATATCTCTCTTCCTTTTCATCAAAATTCAATGATTTCTTTACCCAATTGAAGAAAAAACAAAGCTCTATAACTGGTATTAATGGCATTGTCTCAGTCATAATAGTTAATGTGATATAGCAGGTTAAAATTTTGGGGTTTGCAAATACCATAAATTTCAAACCTCCATATCTCTCTTCCTTTTCATCAGAATTCAATGATTTCTTTATTCAATTGTAGAGAAAAGAAAGCTCTATAAATGGTATTAATGGCATTGTCTTAGTCATAATAGGTAATGATATATAGCAGGTTAAAATTTTGGGGTTTA
Organism: Rhodnius prolixus; assembly: GCF_049639745.1. Taxonomy (NCBI): domain Eukaryota; kingdom Metazoa; phylum Arthropoda; class Insecta; order Hemiptera; family Reduviidae; genus Rhodnius; species Rhodnius prolixus. The sequence goes on along the minus strand of NW_027411592.1, from coordinate 61,603,861 downwards.
CAAATACCTTAAATTTCAAACCTCTATATCTCTCTTCCTTTTCATCAGAATTCAATGATTTCTTTCCCTAATTGTAGAGAAAACAAAGCTCTATAACTGGTATTAATGGCATTGTTTTAGTCATAATGGTTAATGAGATATAGCAGGTTAAAATTTTGGGGTTTAAAAATACCTTAAATTTCAATCCTCCATATCTCTCTTCCTTTTCATCAGAATTCAATGATTTATTTACCCAATTGTAGAGAAAAGACAGCTCTATAACTGGTATTATTGGCATTGTCTTAGTCATAATAGTTAATGAGATATAGCAGGTTAAAATTTGGAGGTTTGCAAATACCTTAAATTTCAAACCTCAATATCTCTCTTCCTTTTCGTCAGAATTCAATGGTTTCTTTACCCAATTGTAGAGAAAAGACAGCTCTATAACTGGTATTAATGGCATTGTTTTAGTCGTAATAGTTAATGAGATATAGCAGGTTAAAGTTTTGCGGTTTACAAATACCCTAAATTTCAAACCTCTATTTCTCTCTTCCTTTTCATCAGAATTCAATGAGTTCTTTATTCATTGTAGAGAAAAGACAGCTCTATAACTGGTATTAATGGCATTGTCTTAGTCATAATAGTTAATGTGATATAGCAGGTTAAAATTTTGGGGTTTGCAAATACCTTAAATTTCAAACCTCTATATCTCTCTTCCTTTTCATCAGGATTCAATGATTTCTTTACCCAATTGTAGAGAAAACAAAGCTCTATAACTGGTATAATTGGCATTGTTTTAGTCGTAATAGTTAATGAGATATAGCAGGTTAAAATTTGGAGGTTTGCAAATACCGTAAATTTCAAACCTCCATATCTCTCTTCCTTTTCATCAGAATTCAATGATTTCTTTCCCCAATTGTAGAGAAAACAAAGCTCTATAACTGGTATTAATGGCATTGTTTTAGTCATAATAGTTAATGAGATATAGCAGGTTAAAATTTTGGGGTTTGCAAATACCATAAATTTCAAACCTCCATATCTCTCTTCCTTTTCATCAGAATTCAATGATTTCTTTATTCAATTGTAGAGAAAAGAAAGCTCTATAAATGGTATTAATGGCATTGTCTTAGTCATAATAGGTAATGATATATAGCAGGTTAAAATTTTGGGGTTTACAAATACCTTAAATTTCAAACCTCTATATCTCTCTTCCTTTTCATCAGAATTCAATGATTTCTTTCCCTAATTGTAGAGAAAACAAAGCTCTATAACTGGTATTAATGGCATTGTTTTAGTCATAATAGTTAATGAGATATAGCAGGTTAAAATTTTGGGGTTTAAAAATACCTTAAATTTCAATCCTCCATATCTCTCTTCCTTTTCATCAGAATTCAATGATTTATTTACCCAATTGTAGAGAAAAGACAGCTCTATAACTGGTATTATTGGCATTGTCTTAGTCATAATAGTTAATGAGATATAGCAGTTTAAAATTTTGGGGTTTGCAAATACCTTAAATTTCAAACCTCTATATCTCTCTTCCTTTTCATAAGAATTCAATGATTTCTTTACCCAATTGTAGAGAAAACAAAGCTCTATACCTGGTATAATTGGCATTGTTTTAGTCGTAATAGTTAATGAGATATAGCAGGTTAAAATTTGGAGGTTTGCAAATACCTTAAATTTCAAACCTCTATATCTCTCTTCCTTTTCATCAAAATTCAATGATTTCTTTACCCAATTGAAGAAAAAACAAAGCTCTATAACTGGTATTAATGGCATTGTCTCAGTCATAATAGTTAATGTGATATAGCAGGTTAAAATTTTGGGGTTTGCAAATACCATAAATTTCAAACCTCCATATCTCTCTTCCTTTTCATCAGAATTCAATGATTTCTTTATTCAATTGTAGAGAAAAGAAAGCTCTATAAATGGTATTAATGGCATTGTCTTAGTCATAATAGGTAATGATATATAGCAGGTTAAAATTTTGGGGTTTACAAATACCTTAAATTTCAAACCTCTATATCTCTCTTCCTTTTCATCAGAATTCAATGATTTCTTTCCCTAATTGTAGAGAAAACAAAGCTCTATAACTGGTATTAATGGCATTGTTTTAGTCATAATAGTTAATGAGATATAGCAGGTTAAAATTTTGGGGTTTAAAAATACCTTAAATTTCAATCCTCCATATCTCTCTTCCTTTTCATCAGAATTCAATGATTTATTTACCCAATTGTAGAGAAAAGACAGCTCTATAACTGGTATTATTGGCATTGTCTTAGTCATAATAGTTAATGAGATATAGCAGGTTAAAATTTGGAGGTTTGCAAATACCTTAAATTTCAAACCTCAATATCTCTCTTCCTTTTCATCAGAATTCAATGGTTTCTTTACCCAATTGTAGAGAAAAGACAGCTCTATAACTGGTATTAATGGCATTGTTTTAGTCGTAATAGTTAATGAGATATAGCAGGTTAAAGTTTTGCGGTTTACAAATACCCTAAATTTCAAACCTCTATTTCTCTCTTCCTTTTCATCAGAATTCAATGAGTTCTTTATTCATTGTAGAGAAAAGACAGCTCTATAACTGGTATTAATGGCATTGTCTTAGTCATAATAGTTAATGTGATATAGCAGGTTAAAATTTTGGGGTTTGCAAATACCTTAAATTTCAAACCTCTATATCTCTCTTCCTTTTCATCAGGATTCAATGATTTCTTTACCCAATTGTAGAGAAAACAAAGCTCTATAACTGGTATAATTGGCATTGTTTTAGTCGTAATAGTTAATGAGATATAGCAGGTTAAAATTTGGAGGTTTGCAAATACCGTAAATTTCAAACCTCCATATCTCTCTTCCTTTTCATCAGAATTCAATGATTTCTTTCCCCAATTGTAGAGAAAACAAAGCTCTATAACTGGTATTAATGGCATTGTTTTAGTCATAATAGTTAATGAGATATAGCAGGTTAAAATTTTGGGGTTTGCAAATACCATAAATTTCAAACCTCCATATCTCTCTTCCTTTTCATCAGAATTCAATGATTTCTTTATTCAATTGTAGAGAAAAGAAAGCTCTATAAATGGTATTAATGGCATTGTCTTAGTCATAATAGGTAATGATATATAGCAGGTTAAAATTTTGGGGTTTACAAATACCTTAAATTTCAAACCTCTATATCTCTCTTCCTTTTCATCAGAATTCAATGATTTCTTTCCCTAATTGTAGAGAAAACAAAGCTCTATAACTGGTATTAATGGCATTGTTTTAGTCATAATAGTTAATGAGATATAGCAGGTTAAAATTTTGGGGTTTAAAAATACCTTAAATTTCAATCCTCCATATCTCTCTTCCTTTTCATCAGAATTCAATGATTTATTTACCCAATTGTAGAGAAAAGACAGCTCTATAACTGGTATTATTGGCATTGTCTTAGTCATAATAGTTAATGAGATATAGCAGTTTAAAATTTTGGGGTTTGCAAATACCTTAAATTTCAAACCTCTATATCTCTCTTCCTTTTCATAAGAATTCAATGATTTCTTTACCCAATTGTAGAGAAAACAAAGCTCTATACCTGGTATAATTGGCATTGTTTTAGTCGTAATAGTTAATGAGATATAGCAGGTTAAAATTTGGAGGTTTGCAAATACCTTAAATTTCAAACCTCTATATCTCTCTTCCTTTTCATCAAAATTCAATGATTTCTTTACCCAATTGAAGAAAAAACAAAGCTCTATAACTGGTATTAATGGCATTGTCTCAGTCATAATAGTTAATGTGATATAGCAGGTTAAAATTTTGGGGTTTGCAAATACCATAAATTTCAAACCTCCATATCTCTCTTCCTTTTCATCAGAATTCAATGATTTCTTTATTCAATTGTAGAGAAAAGAAAGCTCTATAAATGGTATTAATGGCATTGTCTTAGTCATAATAGGTAATGATATATAGCAGGTTAAAATTTTGGGGTTTACAAATACCTTAAATTTCAAACCTCTATATCTCTCTTCCTTTTCATCAGAATTCAATGATTTCTTTCCCTAATTGTAGAGAAAACAAAGCTCTATAACTGGTATTAATGGCATTGTTTTAGTCATAATAGTTAATGAGATATAGCAGGTTAAAATTTTGGGGTTTAAAAATACCTTAAATTTCAATCCTCCATATCTCTCTTCCTTTTCATCAGAATTCAATGATTTATTTACCCAATTGTAGAGAAAAGACAGCTCTATAACTGGTATTATTGGCATTGTCTTAGTCATAATAGTTAATGAGATATAGCAGGTTAAAATTTGGAGGTTTGCAAATACCTTAAATTTCAAACCTCAATATCTCTCTTCCTTTTCATCAGAATTCAATGGTTTCTTTACCCAATTGTAGAGAAAAGACAGCTCTATAACTGGTATTAATGGCATTGTTTTAGTCGTAATAGTTAATGAGATATAGCAGGTTAAAGTTTTGCGGTTTACAAATACCCTAAATTTCAAACCTCTATTTCTCTCTTCCTTTTCATCAGAATTCAATGAGTTCTTTATTCATTGTAGAGAAAAGACAGCTCTATAACTGGTATTAATGGCATTGTCTTAGTCATAATAGTTAATGTGATATAGCAGGTTAAAATTTTGGGGTTTGCAAATACCTTAAATTTCAAACCTCTATATCTCTCTTCCTTTTCATCAGGATTCAATGATTTCTTTACCCAATTGTAGAGAAAACAAAGCTCTATAACTGGTATAATTGGCATTGTTTTAGTCGTAATAGTTAATGAGATATAGCAGGTTAAAATTTGGAGGTTTGCAAATACCGTAAATTTCAAACCTCCATATCTCTCTTCCTTTTCATCAGAATTCAATGATTTCTTTCCCCAATTGTAGAGAAAACAAAGCTCTATAACTGGTATTAATGGCATTGTTTTAGTCATAATAGTTAATGAGATATAGCAGGTTAAAATTTTGGGGTTTGCAAATACCATAAATTTCAAACCTCCATATCTCTCTTCCTTTTCATCAGAATTCAATGATTTCTTTATTCAATTGTAGAGAAAAGAAAGCTCTATAAATGGTATTAATGGCATTGTCTTAGTCATAATAGGTAATGATATATAGCAGGTTAAAATTTTGGGGTTTACAAATACCTTAAATTTCAAACCTCTATATCTCTCTTCCTTTTCATCAGAATTCAATGATTTCTTTCCCTAATTGTAGAGAAAACAAAGCTCTATAACTGGTATTAATGGCATTGTTTTAGTCATAATAGTTAATGAGATATAGCAGGTTAAAATTTTGGGGTTTAAAAATACCTTAAATTTCAATCCTCCATATCTCTCTTCCTTTTCATCAGAATTCAATGATTTATTTACCCAATTGTAGAGAAAAGACAGCTCTATAACTGGTATTATTGGCATTGTCTTAGTCATAATAGTTAATGAGATATAGCAGGTTAAAATTTGGAGGTTTGCAAATACCTTAAATTTCAAACCTCAATATCTCTCTTCCTTTTCATCAGAATTCAATGGTTTCTTTACCCAATTGTAGAGAAAAGACAGCTCTATAACTGGTATTAATGGCATTGTTTTAGTCGTAATAGTTAATGAGATATAGCAGGTTAAAGTTTTGCGGTTTACAAATACCCTAAATTTCAAACCTCTATTTCTCTCTTCCTTTTCATCAGAATTCAATGAGTTCTTTATTCATTGTAGAGAAAAGACAGCTCTATAACTGGTATTAATGGCATTGTCTTAGTCATAATAGTTAATGTGATATAGCAGGTTAAAATTTTGGGGTTTGCAAATACCTTAAATTTCAAACCTCTATATCTCTCTTCCTTTTCATCAGGATTCAATGATTTCTTTACCCAATTGTAGAGAAAACAAAGCTCTATAACTGGTATAATTGGCATTGTTTTAGTCGTAATAGTTAATGAGATATAGCAGGTTAAAATTTGGAGGTTTGCAAATACCGTAAATTTCAAACCTCCATATCTCTCTTCCTTTTCATCAGAATTCAATGATTTCTTTCCCCAATTGTAGAGAAAACAAAGCTCTATAACTGGTATTAATGGCATTGTTTTAGTCATAATAGTTAATGAGATATAGCAGGTTAAAATTTTGGGGTTTGCAAATACCATAAATTTCAAACCTCCATATCTCTCTTCCTTTTCATCAGAATTCAATGATTTCTTTATTCAATTGTAGAGAAAAGAAAGCTCTATAAATGGTATTAATGGCATTGTCTTAGTCATAATAGGTAATGATATATAGCAGGTTAAAATTTTGGGGTTTACAAATACCTTAAATTTCAAACCTCTATATCTCTCTTCCTTTTCATCAGAATTCAATGATTTCTTTCCCTAATTGTAGAGAAAACAAAGCTCTATAACTGGTATTAATGGCATTGTTTTAGTCATAATAGTTAATGAGATATAGCAGGTTAAAATTTTGGGGTTTAAAAATACCTTAAATTTCAATCCTCCATATCTCTCTTCCTTTTCATCAGAATTCAATTATTTATTTACCCAATTGTAGAGAAAAGACAGCTCTATAACTGGTATTATTGGCATTGTCTTAGTCATAATAGTTAATGAGATATAGCAGTTTAAAATTTTGGGGTTTGCAAATACCTTAAATTTCAAACCTCTATATCTCTCTTCCTTTTCATAAGAATTCAATGATTTCTTTACCCAATTGTAGAGAAAACAAAGCTCTATAACTGGTATAATTGGCATTGTTTTAGTCGTAATAGTTAATGAGATATAGCAGGTTAAAATTTGGAGGTTTGCAAATACCTTAAATTTCAAACCTCTATATCTCTCTTCCTTTTCATCAAAATTCAATGATTTCTTTACCCAATTGAAGAAAAAACAAAGCTCTATAACTGGTATTAATGGCATTGTCTCAGTCATAATAGTTAATGTGATATAGCAGGTTAAAATTTTGGGGTTTGCAAATACCATAAATTTCAAACCTCCATATCTCTCTTCCTTTTCATCAGAATTCAATGATTTCTTTATTCAATTGTAGAGAAAAGAAAGCTCTATAAATGGTATTAATGGCATTGTCTTAGTCATAATAGGTAATGATATATAGCAGGTTAAAATTTTGGGGTTTACAAATACCTTAAATTTCAAACCTCTATATCTCTCTTCCTTTTCATCAGAATTCAATGATTTCTTTCCCTAATTGTAGAGAAAACAAAGCTCTATAACTGGTATTAATGGCATTGTTTTAGTCATAATAGTTAATGAGATATAGCAGGTTAAAATTTTGGGGTTTAAAAATACCTTAAATTTCAATCCTCCATATCTCTCTTCCTTTTCATCAGAATTCAATGATTTATTTACCCAATTGTAGAGAAAAGACAGCTCTATAACTGGTATTATTGGCATTGTCTTAGTCATAATAGTTAATGAGATATAGCAGGTTAAAATTTGGAGGTTTGCAAATACCTTAAATTTCAAACCTCAATATCTCTCTTCCTTTTCATCAGAATTCAATGGTTTCTTTACCCAATTGTAGAGAAAAGACAGCTCTATAACTGGTATTAATGGCATTGTTTTAGTCGTAATAGTTAATGAGATATAGCAGGTTAAAGTTTTGCGGTTTACAAATACCCTAAATTTCAAACCTCTATTTCTCTCTTCCTTTTCATCAGAATTCAATGAGTTCTTTATTCATTGTAGAGAAAAGACAGCTCTATAACTGGTATTAATGGCATTGTCTTAGTCATAATAGTTAATGTGATATAGCAGGTTAAAATTTTGGGGTTTGCAAATACCTTAAATTTCAAACCTCTATATCTCTCTTCCTTTTCATCAGGATTCAATGATTTCTTTACCCAATTGTAGAGAAAACAAAGCTCTATAACTGGTATAATTGGCATTGTTTTAGTCGTAATAGTTAATGAGATATAGCAGGTTAAAATTTGGAGGTTTGCAAATACCGTAAATTTCAAACCTCCATATCTCTCTTCCTTTTCATCAGAATTCAATGATTTCTTTCCCCAATTGTAGAGAAAACAAAGCTCTATAACTGGTATTAATGGCATTGTTTTAGTCATAATAGTTAATGAGATATAGCAGGTTAAAATTTTGGGGTTTGCAAATACCATAAATTTCAAACCTCCATATCTCTCTTCCTTTTCATCAGAATTCAATGATTTCTTTATTCAATTGTAGAGAAAAGAAAGCTCTATAAATGGTATTAATGGCATTGTCTTAGTCATAATAGGTAATGATATATAGCAGGTTAAAATTTTGGGGTTTACAAATACCTTAAATTTCAAACCTCTATATCTCTCTTCCTTTTCATCAGAATTCAATGATTTCTTTCCCTAATTGTAGAGAAAACAAAGCTCTATAACTGGTATTAATGGCATTGTTTTAGTCATAATAGTTAATGAGATATAGCAGGTTAAAATTTTGGGGTTTAAAAATACCTTAAATTTCAATCCTCCATATCTCTCTTCCTTTTCATCAGAATTCAATGATTTATTTACCCAATTGTAGAGAAAAGACAGCTCTATAACTGGTATTATTGGCATTGTCTTAGTCATAATAGTTAATGAGATATAGCAGGTTAAAATTTGGAGGTTTGCAAATACCTTAAATTTCAAACCTCAATATCTCTCTTCCTTTTCATCAGAATTCAATGGTTTCTTTACCCAATTGTAGAGAAAAGACAGCTCTATAACTGGTATTAATGGCATTGTTTTAGTCGTAATAGTTAATGAGATATAGCAGGTTAAAGTTTTGCGGTTTACAAATACCCTAAATTTCAAACCTCTATTTCTCTCTTCCTTTTCATCAGAATTCAATGAGTTCTTTATTCATTGTAGAGAAAAGACAGCTCTATAACTGGTATTAATGGCATTGTCTTAGTCATAATAGTTAATGTGATATAGCAGGTTAAAATTTTGGGGTTTGCAAATACCTTAAATTTCAAACCTCTATATCTCTCTTCCTTTTCATCAGGATTCAATGATTTCTTTACCCAATTGTAGAGAAAACAAAGCTCTATAACTGGTATAATTGGCATTGTTTTAGTCGTAATAGTTAATGAGATATAGCAGGTTAAAATTTGGAGGTTTGCAAATACCGTAAATTTCAAACCTCCATATCTCTCTTCCTTTTCATCAGAATTCAATGAATTCTTTCCCCAATTGTAGAGAAAACAAAGCTCTATAACTGGTATTAATGGCATTGTTTTAGTCATAATAGTTAATGAGATATAGCAGGTTAAAATTTTGGGGTTTACAAATACCTTAAATTTCAAACCTCCATATCTCTCTTCCTTTTCATCAGAATTCAATGATTTCTTTACCCAATTGTAGAGAAAAGACAGCTCTATAACTGGTATTAATGGCATTGTCTTAGTCATAATAGTTAGTGAGATATAGCAGGTTAAAATTTGGAGGTTTGCAAATACCTTAAATTTCAAACCTCCATATCTCTCTTCCTTTTCATCAGAATTCAATGATTTCTTTACCCAATTGAAGAGAAAATAAAGCTCTATAACTGGTATTAATGGCATTGTCTTAGTCATAATAGTTAATGAGATATAGCAGGTTAAAATTTGGAGGTTTGCAAATACCTTAAATTTCAAACCTCAATATCTCTCTTCCTTTTCATCAGAATTCAATGGTTTCTTTACCCAATTGTAGAGAAAAGACAGCTCTATAACTGGTATTAATGGCATTGTTTTAGTCGTAATAGTTAATGAGATATAGCAGGTTAAAGTTTTGCGGTTTACAAATACCCTAAATTTCAAACCTCTATTTCTCTCTTCCTTTTCATCAGAATTCAATGAGTTCTTTATTCATTGTAGAGAAAAGACAGCTCTATAACTGGTATTAATGGCATTGTCTTAGTCATAATAGTTAATGTGATATAGCAGGTTAAAATTTTGGGGTTTGCAAATACCTTAAATTTCAAACCTCTATATCTCTCTTCCTTTTCATCAGGATTCAATGATTTCTTTACCCAATTGTAGAGAAAACAAAGCTCTATAACTGGTATAATTGGCATTGTTTTAGTCGTAATAGTTAATGAGATATAGCAGGTTAAAATTTGGAGGTTTGCAAATACCGTAAATTTCAAACCTCCATATCTCTCTTCCTTTTCATCAGAATTCAATGATTTCTTTCCCCAATTGTAGAGAAAACAAAGCTCTATAACTGGTATTAATGGCATTGTTTTAGTCATAATAGTTAATGAGATATAGCAGGTTAAAATTTTGGGGTTTACAAATACCTTAAATTTCAAACCTCCATATCTCTCTTCCTTTTCATCAGAATTCAATGATTTCTTTACCCAATTGTAGAGAAAAGACAGCTCTATAACTGGTATTAATGGCATTGTCTTAGTCATAATAGTTAGTGAGATATAGCAGGTTAAAATTTGGAGGTTTGCAAATACCTTAAATTTCAAACCTCCATATCTCTCTTCCTTTTCATCAGAATTCAATGATTTCTTTACCCAATTGAAGAGAAAATAAAGCTCTATAACTGGTATTAATGGCATTGTTTTAGTCGTAATAGTTAATGAGATATAGCAGGTTAAAATTTTGGGATTTACAAATACCTTAAATTTCAAACCTTTATATCTCTCTTCCTTTTCATCTGAATTCAATGATTTCTTTACCCAATTGAAGAGAAAATAAAGCTCTATAACTGGTATTAATGGCATTGTTTTAGTCATAATAGTTAATGAGATATAGCAGGTTAAAATTTGGAGGTTTGCAAATACCTTAAATTTCAAACCTCCATATCTCTCTTCCTTTTCATCAGAATTCAATGATTTCTTTACCCATTTGTAGAGAGAAAAAGGTCTATAATTTATATTAATAGCAATGTTTTAGTGCGAATAGTTATTGAAATATTGAAGGTTAAAGTTTGGAGGTTTTGCAAATGGTTCACAATAAGGTAAGTTTAAATTTATTTTACTTATCCGTAATTCACTTTGTAAAATAGTTTGATAATTACAGTTTATATTTTGCCGTATAAATGATAATGCTATTCTCATATCGTCTTCTACATTTAATATATAATTTTTATTGTATGCATTTCTAAAATTTGGCGGCACACTTCAAAACTTTCGCGAAATCCTCTGATCTAAGGTATAACTCAACCTACTACCAAATTAGTGGGAAACCTAAACTTTAGAAGAAGTATATTTTGCGGTGGTGCAATTAAGGAAGTTTATTACTAATACAATACGATCTCTTAAGAGCAATAGGACAGGATAAAAAAGAAAGGTTAGAACAGGAAGATCTGTTCTAAAGTTTTTGATAAAGATAGGCGTGGTAATCAAGGAGTGAGATATCATCTTGGTAAATAAAAAAAAAAAAAAAAAACGAACAAACAATGCTGCCAACTGAAGATAAAAGAGAAATTTCCCCCGGAGCAGAATCAGTTTTATTCCTTGTCTTTTTGTTTATTACAAAAAAAAAAAAAAAAAATACCCAACTTTTATGAAGAGCTCCTGCTGAAGTATAACAGGATTACAAAGAGCAAAAGAGTCCTTGATATGGAAGGAAAAAAAAATATTGGAAGCTGAGCTCTATCAACAAAGGGACAATCAAGCTCTCTTTGTTATGTTTACCTTTTAGGACACATTTTTTCCCTCTCCAATATGGCGGCAAACTTTCGAAAGGACCAAATATTAGTTTGTGTATTATGGTATAGCTTTTTTTTTTTTTTTTTTTTTTTTTTTTACAGTGAAATGGTTCCTTGTCAAAATAGCTCTTCTATTAAGAAATAAAGAGAAAGTGTGAGGTTATACCATGAAGAGGTTACAATGCTTAGTGACAGTGTACACAATGAAAGGTTATATAACCTAACACAAGTAGAAGAAGAGGCCAGGCTAGGCTAAGAAACAGTCACTTGTTTGGTCGAAATTGACCAATCATCACACCAAAACGCACTTTAAGACTTTGGGGGGGGGGAACATGTGTGTGTGTTTGTAGAAGGGGGGCGGGCAGCAGATGTTACTTAGTAGTAGTGGTACAAAGATAAATATAACAACACTTGATTGTGTCTTTATCAACCACGCGCGCGCGCGCCTGCGCGCTTACGCATGCGCAGACTTTATCGCGCTCACGTTCTGGACAAAGACCATATTATTACAGTATTCGAAAGATGTTTTTCTTCTTTCCTATTGAACAAGTATCTATACTTTACACACTACAGAACATTTACTTACTCCTTTTATAGACAACCATTTTTTTGTTTTTGTATTATACGTACTGAAGACAATATGGAGACAAATTTACAGATAATAGAGAGCAGGATTGAAGGAAAACATAAATTGTGTTTCCCTTAAAAAAAAAAAAACAGGAATATTGACTTCTTTGAAAACACTGCTACCATTAACCTAGGATCTAACCTTTCCCTTTTATCTTTTTCCGACTTAAGAGGTTTTAAGAACATAAGAGCCCTATTGATAGGAAGAAACTTTAAGGTCTTTTCTGATTTCCCTTTTTTTGGGTCTTTGAATCAGTGATTTATTATTTCTGCTCTCCTTTGATTCTCTTACAAAAGGAAAGGTGAACATTTTTCGATCGTGCACAGAATCGCGTGGGATGTATCTCCCCACAATACCGTTAGCCCATCAGCTGACACCGTTAAGTACTTTGGAATGTATACACCCAAAAGACTAACCTAAAATCCCTATATTAGGCCAAAAAAAAAGATCAAGGAAAAAGAAAAAAAAAAACGCAGACGATTTAAACTTTTCTTAAGATTACAGAACAGGCGATCCAAACTGTCCAACAAATAGCAAAATACTGACGTACAAGAACATACTGAGAACTGTGTGTCTCAAACCAAACTCATCAATTTCCAAAGAATTCAACTCACCTGGCCAAGAAAAAATTCTCTCCTAAAATCGTCCAATTACCCAAGATATGGAAATCTTAGTCATTTCCTGTTACAAACATTCCCTTCCCACTAAAATCCCTATAGCTCCACACAAATCCTCTTATTGACCAGCTAAACTTTCTGGAAACATCCAAGGTCGATGGCCTTGAGACCTCCTACCTCCTTGACCTCCTTGAGCCCACGGATGCCCTGGATGAAGAACCTTGTATTATGGGAAGCGATGTGCCCGCCGATCTATACTAGTACTTAAACCAGAATCTGCTCCCCCAACTCCTGGGCTATAACTTTAAAAGTAATTCTTTTTCTAGGACAGCTTTTCTGTGGATAGGGTTATGGATAAGACTTCTCTTAGGAACGCCTTTCATCTAAAGCCCACTGGAATCTCCAATCATTTCTCGAGACTCTTCTAGTGTCATGAGCAGCTAGAAGGCACTTAGTTTCTTGATAGTTATTTATTTATTTATAAGTGATTTAAGGCGCGTCAACATCTCAGGTTTATTGGCGCCCGGAGCTTTCTTTCAGTGCACTGTCGGGGCCTCCGGACAGTGTTCTTCTCGCGTTACAGACAACACTGCCGCATCACCGGGACTGTGAGCTGTAAGAAGCTCTTAGGAAGAGAAAAATCTAAGGTCCAGCAGCTGGATTCGAACCCGGGATGTCCGCGTGGGAATCCATTATGCTAAACCACATAGTTAATCTCTTCCCTCTTAATAGTTATCGTTTTTTTATTTTAAATGACCAGGCAACCTAAAATGTAAAACCCAAGTAAGTGTAGGGAAAGCCATGGACCTTGTAAACACAGAGAGTTTTACTCCTGCTAGGACTACTAAAAGGGAAGACACAATAAGCCAATTTCCTGCTGAACAGGATCCACAGCCTGCTGATAATAAAAATTCCCAAATTCAAATATATTTACACTTGAACTGTAGCGTGAATTGTTGAAAAATGTTTAACAATTTTTTTAAACGTAAATTTTCAGGACGAGAGTTCTGTATATTTTTCATTGGCTACATTTAGGTTTTATAAATATATATTCATCCCCACTTCGTCATCTATCCCCACCACCAAAATTTTCTCCCCTCCACAGCCCATCAATTCTCCCTTCTACCTACTCCCCAACAACTTACGCTTTCTTATTGTTCTTAAGACCGTGTATACATACATTTCTGTCTCAGAATATAAATTCATTTTTATTACTTAGGGGTGCGTCAACTTTTTATTTATTTATTTTTTATTCTCTCTTTCCCCACCACCCCCACCCAACTCATTTCTTACTTTTCCAACTATTTCCATTTCTTCCTAAACTTAGTGACCCCCCACCTTACGACATTATTCATTTTTAATGAGATATGCCTCCAGAGAGGGGATATAAAGTAGTCCTTCCAAGTAGGGGGGATATTCTACCACTTTTGCATAGTAACGATGTCGATACCAAAAAGTTTTTTTTTTGGTCTTTCCATTCTCCAGCGACTTCTACGTAATTTTAGCCTGTTCACGTTGAAACCATGGAGACTTCATGGGTTCTAATAACATAAGAGTTGGTGACTCCATGTTTATGAATGAGAAAAAATATCAAGGGAATTTAAAAAGAATATTCCCCACCCCCAAACTTCTTCCTTAATTCTGGAATTTTTGTACTTCCTCTACTGAAGTCAGATTTACGATTTTTAAATTTACACCGGAAGTAACCGCTTCCAGGACCCCTGGAGTCTCTTTCTCTTTAAGTGAACCGAGAATGTCTAACAAGTTTATATCCGCCGTAACTAAAAAAATGAAAAAAAAATTACAGGAAGTTCAAATCAGATATTTAGCTTAAGGTACCAACCGAAGATGCTACAATAAAGTTTTGGTCAAAAATCGATCTACCGGAAGTACCACTTTATAGAGTCAAACTTCTACGTAATTTTTAAGATTTACTTAATAACGGCGCTCATGATGAGCTAGGGGCTTCCCTAGTAAGATTACGTTTCAGTTGTTAATGTACGTTTACACAAACTGTACGTATAATTTGGGTAATAAGTAATATGACACAAATTTTGTTTGTAGTGTGTTAACAAAATTTACGAGTTATAACTTTGTGAGTGGTAGTAAGAGAAAGTCGTGTGAGTTTGTACTGTAGTTAATTTATAATCTGCGTAGATTTAGCCTTGGAGCCTAAAAAAAGGAAGCTGCGTCACTAATCATGTATCAGCTGCACTTATGCACAGAAATGAATGCAGTTTTGAAAAATAAATGAAGGTAAAAGAAATATTATCCATTCGCTCATGCGCAGATTAATTTGTAAAAATTATGTTTTTCATACTTAGCGAATCAGATGACAATTTTTCCCGTTGAGAAAATCTTCATAAAGAAAATAGAACACGATTGAATTCTTCCTTTTTCTGGGCGTAAGAGCACGATAAGATAAACTAGAAAATGAATTACTTTAATAACAACAACAATACGCTAAGATGTTCAGAAAGATAAGGTTTGACAAGAAAGAATTCAGCCCTTACACTGTGTCATCCATGATGAGTTATATGGATACTGATTCTCCAACATAATTACAAGAATGGCAATGGAGATCTAGCCGTAAAATTAAAAAAAAAAAAAAAACACAGAGATTAATGGCAAATAATTTGAACTATGGGACTTTTTCCCACACCCATAACTTCAGAGAGAGCCGGACAGCTAAGTTTAACCACCGCACCAAAGTCTTCTTTAATCTAAATTCTGTGCCAAAGTTCACTTGGGCGCATTTTCAACAGCATTTTCCAAGTAAAGTTCTGCCAGCTTTAAACTCCCCACCACCCCAACCAAACCATGTCCTGAAAACGACGCTTTCCCCCCCCCCTTTCAAGTTTCAAGGAAATAGTTTTCAAAGATATTCCTGGAGCCCACGGATGCCCTGGCTGAAAAACCTTGTAATATGGGAAGCGATGTTCCCGCCGATCTATACTAATACTAAAACCCGAGTCTGCCTCCCCAACTCCTGGGCTAACTTTAAATCTTTCTTAAAAATAAATTCATTATTGTTGATACCCACGATTGTTACCTAACTTCCTACTTTACTAGACTTAAATCAATATTTCTCACTAATTAACTAAGTAACTAAAAGCGAACTTAGTTACTTAAATCGAATTTCATCTTAATGATCTGAAGACATTTAATTTCTAATGCAAAAACTACACTAAAATCACTTTTCTTTTTTTTTAGTAATTATTTTTTACTTTGTCTCCATCACGACTTATAATTATAAGAAAAGTTATTGATTTCCTGTAGATTTAACTCTTCGAGTTTTCAAAGAAAATACCCGTTTAGAGATCGACTAGAAATAGCTCTGAGTATTTCCTGTCAAACATTAATCCGGTTGAAAGGGAGGATTATTCCAAATAATAATGTATGTGAGAAGGGATTAGCTATGCGATTAGCGTATTGGATTCCCACGCGGAGATCCCAGGTTCGAATCCAGCTGTTGATGTCTTAGATTGACTCTTCCTAGGTAGCTGCTTACAGCTCACTGTCCGATGATGGTCAAAGTGTTGTCTGTAACAAGAGAACACTGTCCGGAGGCAGTTTTTTGAAAAATAAAGAAAATTCAAAAATTCGAGAAAATTTAATCGTGTAAATTCTGATAAGATAAAGCTTGTGAGAGAAAATGTGAGATAAATTTAAGGCGAAATAAAAAAAATTAACAAGAGAAATGACAACAGTTGGCAACATTGTAAACAAAGAAAATGAACAATAAAAGTATAAAATCGATTTTAGTTTTTAATCAATTGTTTACAATTCTTTCCAATATCAAATTGATCCCCTTTATTTTATGTCCGTGAACCGCCCTATAGGCTCGCCGCCAGCCCTTTGTTGTAACCAAACTAAATGGACACCACAGCAC
This sequence comes from Rhodnius prolixus, assembly GCF_049639745.1. Taxonomy (NCBI): domain Eukaryota; kingdom Metazoa; phylum Arthropoda; class Insecta; order Hemiptera; family Reduviidae; genus Rhodnius; species Rhodnius prolixus. The sequence goes on along the minus strand of NW_027411592.1, from coordinate 61,587,130 downwards.
AGCTTTTATAATCTCTACGAAGTGGATTAAAGATCTGTTAGAAATTGAGAAAATTAAAAGTCGTAAAATGAAGACGAGGGAATTGATGGAGCAATTATTAATGTCAAGCTAAATCCTGAAAAATACTGGTAAGAGTTTCAATCTGCTCAAGTTTTTTTTTTTTTTTGTTTTAAGAGGATTTTTGGTCCAACTGTGATGCTGTACTTCAAAATTATGAGAAAAATCTAGTGTGAACCCCCCACATACAGAATTTCATTCTTCAAACTGGGCGTTGGGCTAGCTGTACGTTGGAGGCTGCTTGCAAGCATTGGACTTGCGCGCATGTCCTGTGAATCCAGTGGGACATTTTAATAAATCTGTATGCGTCCTGGATACAGACTCCGTACAGTGCCACTCTCCCGTTTAAAATTCTGTTCTATTTTGTTTGTTTTATTATTTTTTTTGGGGGGGGCGCATCGACTGTTTCGGTTATTTATTATACCAGGTTCTTATGGCAGATATCCCAGTTACCTGTGGGAGCGTCTAAGATAACCTTGACCAGCAGCATATTAACTTCACACAACTCAATTTACGTCATCGACACTCAGTTTACGAGGGGAAATGTGAAATCACTAAATACCATTCTTTTATATAGCCGAGCGGTTAAGAGACTAGATGTATTGTTGGTTTAGTGGGCTCGATTCCCGGCCTAGCTCCTTACAATTTATTTAATGGTTAATATGAGAAATTTGTAGAAAAATATATTTGCTAGTCGCCGCCGTCCAGGACACCTAATTAATAGTTGGACGTAAAGCACGCCTGAAAAAATAAGGCATTAATTTTACTTTTTTAAAATATCTTCTAAAGCAATTGAGGTTATTAAAATCCCTTTTGGATTATATTCCTCAATTTTTTTTACTGCTAATTTCAAAACTATCACAAAAATATTCAAATTATTAAACTTTAATTTTATCTAAACTCAGCATGTTCATTTTTAACTTCATTATTTTTATTAAACGTTGTCAGCACATGGAGGAAAGAACTTTTATAAATATTTCTACTTTCTCAGGAAAAGATTGAATCTAAAATCTATTAACTAAGAGACATTCATGCTTTCATTCATACTAATAAATACGTTCACGCCAATAAATACGTAAACGCCAATAAATACACACACGCTAATACTACCCCAACATTATATTCATACAGCTGGAACAGTACTTGATATTCCTTCACCCCCTATCTATTCTATTCTATAGATTTTTTTGTTGACTACACAATGAACCAATTGATAAACCTTGTTTTGGTGGCTAAGAGCCACCGAGCGATCTCTTGACGTCAGACTGGTATAAACAAAATGTACACGATATTTAGATTTCTATTACCACAGCAAATCAAACACTATTTAAAAACTAACCCCATTTCTAAAACCACTCCAAGTGGTTGGTAAAGATTAAACATCTCAACTACCCCCTCCACTCACTCAGCGTGCATGGGTGAATGGATCACATAGAACTACAACGTTTTGCACTTTACACTTTAGCCCTTTGTGAAGGGTTATTGTCAATAGGTTACTCTCTCGAGATATGTATGTACGCATTTGTGTCTCCTGTGGTGTACGAAAGGGAGGTTATTGAAGCGTAAGCATGCAATGTGATTGTGGTTTAGTTACTGCTGACGTCACTAGGTTACGCCGCTGTCAATAAATTTCATTTCCTCATATCCTAAAGTGTGCTCTAATTTCCGGCAAACTTGTTTACCACAACGTAATTATTATCACATTATTAGTAAAGACAAAGAAAAAAGAGAGATCTCTGGTTACGCGAGGTATGACACTGTTACTAGAATTTACAAAATTTAGAACAAAAACCTATTTAATGTAAAAAAAATAGGTAAACAAAAAAAAACGGTTCAGAAAAATGGCATTTTCCCTATGCTGATTTTTTTTAAAAAAATTTGGTGTTGGTTTAGTGATTAAGAAGGTGGCTTTGCAAGTGAGAGATCCTCGGATCGAATCCCCGTGTGTAGCTATTTTTTATTTGTTAGATAAAATGTTAATAGTAATGTGCTGCCTCCCTCATCTGACACACCTAATTGGGTAGTTGAAAGCGGAAATCAAAAGGGTAGAATATGAATGAGCTGTTAACGCTAAACGTAGCTATCTCATGGGAGTTTGGATCTTCCCTTAACTATTTTGGGAAGATCCCTAGGGAATGGGGAAATAGCTTTGTCTGCTACTTGCCTGTAAATAGGGAGCTCTGCAAACAAAAATCTGTGGAGTACACCGTGATGGTATACTAGCGCTTCCAGCTCCAGAACTATTGGCCGAAACTAAATTTCAATACTATCCCGCTTTATTTTTGAATTTTTAATGGGATAATGGGGATATTAGACCCGCAATGCTAAGATGTATTGTTGGTTAGTGGGTTCGATTCCCGGTGTCTAGGCCTTGGATTTTATTTAATGGTTAATATAAGAAATTTATAGTAAAGTATGTTAGGAGGCGGTTAAGAGACTAGACCCGCAATGCTAAGATGTATTGTTGGTTTAGTGGGTTCGATTTTCTAGGTCTAGGCCTTGGATTTTATTTAATGGTTAATATAAGAAATTTATAGTAAAGTATGTTTGCTAGTCGCCTCCATCCACGACACCTAATTGGTAGTTGGACGTAAAGCCCCGTCGGAAAAAAAATTGGCGATTACTTTACATTAATTTAGCATTTGTTATCAAAAATTAGAAAAAAAAAAATGATAGAAAAAAAATTAAAAACTGTTAAGTTTGGCAACGACTTTGGGAATATTTAAATAACTTGATCTGCATATATGAAAAGAGGAAGCAGTTGGCATTAGCACTTCCTGGACACCCCAAACAGTGTTACCAACCTAGCAACTCCTCATCCACCTAAACCACAGCAGATATGAAGATCTTCACCCCCCACCCCCTCCATACGGCCCATCACTAATTTAATATGAATTTCCCAAGTTGAACTTTTGCTACGCCGTTTCCCCCTCCACCACCACGCCCTACCCTTCTTTCCAACCACGGTTGCTTCCTCTAACGGGCGATGACAAGGTTGAGTATGCCAGGAGTATGGTTTGGTTTTGTGGTTAAGTCGGCAACATCAGCGACACCAGTGGCAGGCAGTAACACTAACAAGTTTCAAGTCACCCTCTTCACTTTCTCTAACTCTCTCTCTCTCTCCGTCCCCCCACCCTTTAAAAGCAGATGCAGAAACTCTTGCTTAGTGATAATATTCCTTTGGGGGGGGGGGCGGTAGGATATTTTCACCACTTCGGGACATCCTTAAGGGAAAGGTTTAGAGAAGTCCTAGAGATCATGCTTAATAATTTGGTTGGGAGTTTTTAGTTCTTCAGGGGAATTCATTCATTTTTTTCCCTATGGACGATCCCTGTGGTTGCAAAAAAAACTCTGCCTACACGGGGACTTTTTTTTAACCACAAGTTTCTGTTGGAGGGGGGGAAAACCCCTCCAAAATGAGTTCAGTAAAGTTTCAGCATTTTATTATTTCCAAAAGCTTATCACAGGTCCCAATGGCTGTGCCTAAACTAAATACCAAATGTGAACTCCTAAGCATGACGAAAAGCTAGAATGTAAATACATAGTTTATATATTTGAAAATGTGGTTAAATTGGCAATACTGGATATATTGATTTTGCCTGTCTTAGCATGCATGTTTAAATGTATCCATTGCCAATTTCGGACGATGACGTCAAACATTTTATTTTAAATTTTATACATATTTAGTTATTATAACCTTCAATATACACCCCTCCCCTATCCCTACAACTCTCCATGCGAATTTACCATTGTTCTAAACAGTGCTGGAAGTCTTTTTCTGTCAGCTTCTGCATGAAGCGTGCCGCTTTTTCTTTTCAAAGCTTCACAGCGGACTGAAATCCGTGTTCCCTTTAATGCAGATTAGATTTTGGGGAAACAGATGAATGTCACATGGGGCCAGCCAGGTCAGGCGAATAAGGCCGGATGGCCTAAAAAAACTGGGATGTTGTTCTTCTTGGCTAGAAACGTCGTCTTGACAGACAATGCAGTGGTGAGCCGGCTTTTTTTCCTTACTCCTTCACGGAGGTAAGCAAGCACCTCACGATAGTAATGTTGATTGATTATAATCGATATTTTCATCCGTTTTGGATGTGGAAGGGCGGACCCGGGCGGTCCATCATCTCTCAACACCTTCTCGGCCATCTTAGAAACCGGTTCTTCTGTTAAGCAAGCACCTCACGATAGTAATGTTGATTGATTATAATCGATATTTTCATCCGTTTTGGATCCGTGGAAGGGCGTCCCGGGCGGTCCATCATCTCCCAACGTCTTCTCAGCCATCTTGGAAACCAGTTGAACCACTCAAAAAACTTGCGCACGTGATTAACATTCAAAGGTGATAAACCTCTTTTAATAAAAAATATAAGTTTCAATAGCGGTTTTTACCAAGTTTTGATGTGAAATTTACGTCAATTCTTTGCTCTACTACGTTGTGTAGTATCGTTGTTTACGGCAAAACGAAACTAAAACACCTCTTACACAAACGGACGGTTCCGTTTAGACAGATTTCTCTACAAACACGTGAGGCGGCGCTGCAATCTGTAAGAGAAGGCTTTACGCTGCACAGCTGTGTCGGTCGTTAGGATTTGGCTCACATGCATAGTCTTCTGTAGCAGCATCAGTCTCATTATTTAATAGCCACACCTCGTATATATCATCGTATATCTAATTTAGTAAGAGAAAAATTAAAAAAACAACAATCTAAAATAGGAGCAATACATAATAAAACCCCATCAGTCTGGGGGGCGTATACAATGTAAAAATTAAAAATAAAATAAAATAAAAATAACTACCACTGGGATAGCCCAGCTGAGTCGTTAGGGATACAACGGTGTAATTTTACTACAACTACTATGGGACAACGCAATGAGCTATGAGGATACAGGCTAAAAAAACCTCGCCAGTACCCTACTGTCTGGGTAGTGAAATTAAAATTTCATTGCACACGAACGTTTGGGGGTTTTGAAATGGGAGTCTTAGGGTACGGGGGTGATTAAAAAAAGAAAAAAAAAAGAAAGCATTACGTATATACTGTGCATTTCAGAGGCGAGGAGATGACGTCACTCGCACGACATTGTGTGTGTGTGTGTGAGAGAGAGAGAGAGACGGCAGAGGAAAAGAGTAAGTCTACAAAACCGGATGTTATTAAAATTTATCCAGTAATCTGCTACCCAACATCTTTCCCGCTACTCCCCCCCAAAATTACATTATCCCGGTTCTGACCCTAGCCGGGCGTCCTTAAAAAAAAAAACAACTCTTCCTCAGTAATTTACTATTAGGTGAGCTCATAAACTTCCGTTTTCACTAAATAATTACATTTTCTAAAGCGAAAAAAAACAACATCCCGGGGGGGGCGACTATTCTCAAGATACTAATAAATTTTCTTCAAATTCCTAACATTTGAATCGTTTTTTTTTGCGGGAATTTGATCGTTCTTAAGTCCCTGCTCAAATTCTCGCAGATTAGTCGCCATTAAATTAAAGCGGTACTCATTTATAAATACCCAACTCAAAAAGAGTAACTCAAAACTTTTTACGTATTTCAGGTTTCAAAACTTAAAATCTAATCGATCGCTTCCATTTTGTGAGGGGGTAGATTATAAAGTGAGCTATAAGCCGAATCCTCTACGATCTATTGGTGGCTCCCCTAATGTGTAGTTCTCTGTTAAGTATGAATGAGAAGAGCTCAAGTTTCTCAACTCAAAGCCTAAAAAAAAAAAAAAAATCATGCATAATTTATGATAAGAGAAATTATTTCATCAAAATAAAATGGTTGATTTTATCCTGTCGTAACATGCATGTTTATTGCCTCCTGGACCCCCCGGTTTCCACAATTTCATCCATCATCAGAGGTAGTATAATCAGTTTAGTGTGGATATTTCTACTTCACTTTTGTCTCCATGTTGCTCTACACCTAGTCCGACCGTTCACCTAATTGCAGCCAACCTTTTAACGTTAAGTTGAAACTTAACGTAAAGTAGTTACACGCATCAACCATCCATCTGTGGTATACTGTATGAGTGTTTGTTGTGGTGTCACTGATAAATGTTTGTTCGTGGGATACCTGCAGGGACACCTTTGATGCCTGAAGAAGTGAAACTTTGTAAAGGAACACCATCATAATCTTTGATTTATATAACCTGTCTCAGCATGCACGTTTATTTAACGGTTTCGGACTTTCATCCATCATCAGAGGTTGATTATTCAGTTTGGTGTAGAGATTTCCACTTTAACTATATTCCCTTCTCGCATTACAATTACTGAATGAAAGGTCATATGGTTTGCATGTGCGTTATTTAAAAAGTTAATGAATGAAAGGAAAAACAAAAAAAAAATCTGTGCAAAAATAATGAAATAAACATTAAGAAAACCCCTGATAATGAATGAAAGTCCGAATCCGCAAGCTACGGATTGGGTAAAATCCTAGATAAAAAGTAATTTCTAAACAATTAAATTATGCAAACATTTAGATTAATCTTGTATGATCGTATAATTATAATAATGATGATTAATAATGGACTAAGACATAAGTTGGTGTGAAGGAAGCTTTAAACCCTAAACGGATTACCCTGGGAGCTAATCTTGGACCCCACTCCCAACGGTCTAATACTGCTTTTGTTATCGATCTATTAGCCCTAAATATTAACATGTCGTAAGCTCCCTTTTAGATTGTGTTTAAAGCCCTTTGCGGTTTGTAAATTACTACCTTCTGAAACCTTTTAGTAATGAAGATATAACTGCCTTAAGGGGATTTCCTAGCATTCATAACTTACAAGGTATTCGGGCTCTGAAGATCTATGGAGAGGGGGTGTGGTAGAAAGTTGGTGGATAGTATAGCACGAATAGTAAAGAGTATTAAGGTTAATTTTTATCTGCCATAGGATGCGCATGTTCATTGTATCCCAGATTTGTTTCGATCTTGCATCCAACATCAAAGGTAGGCTGGTCAATTTAGTGAAGAGATTTGCGCGACAATTATGTTTCCGTCTCACACCACACTTGCTGACTTAGTGAGCGAGGTTACGGTGTGTATGACTGTTAAACAAAATCCAGAGGAAAACTTTAAATGGAAAATTTTCCTGGATTACAAGACCTTCTCTTAATTAACAGAATAAGAGAATGAAAAATGAAATGGTGGAAACAAAATATTACAAAGAAACAAAAAATAATTAAAAAGTACATCAGGATTAGCCGAGTCGTGTTACGATGTTTGTTTTATTGGAGGAGGTCACGGGCGCTCAAAAAAGGGTGAATGGGAGAGATATTACAGAGGGTCTCCGATTTCCCAAGTGCTTTATTTCCCAAAGCACACTAGTTCTTGCTGTCAAGCAATGAAATCAATTACAGGAGACGGGGAAGTTGATTTTAAAAAATGGCAGGATTCTAGTTGGTGGAAGGTTTTTTTTTTTTTTACTGTAGTGGGGATGATGGTAAGGTCATCAGTTGAATCGATAGTAGCACGACTTCAAGGGTGGGAGTATTTTAATTGAACTGGTCCTGGAATAATTAGTACGTAAGGGAAAAACAGGGCTATCTACGTAGTAGGCTAGAGCAAAATAACAGATAATAAAAACCACGTAGTAACAGGATTTATTTTACAGCATCCAATTATAAAAGAACCAGAGAAATTACAAACTCCAGGAATAAACGTGGTTTATATTTGGCGAGACGGGAGTTATCTGGGGAGAGCGATGTATATCAATCAGCATATATTTCTGTAAACTAATCAGGAAAATCTATTTTTCTTTCCGTTTATTTTTAAATTCCTCTCCTCCGCAATTTCAATTAATGGAGAGGGAAAAAATGGAAAAACTATAGATCGATGGTAAACTTTCTACTATAGACTATGAATATTACACATTCGACCAATTTCATTAATTTTACGAGCCGTGTCAGCAACGATTTGTTCATACTTTGAACTCTTAAAAAGAAATTTTTCCAACAGAAGTTCTGAAAACAGTAATAGTAAAAAAAACAACAACAGAGCATTCCTAAAATTGCAAAATATAACCTACCCACTCACAAACCCGGTATTAAGTAAATATTTCATTCGGAAAATGCTTTGAAAAATACCCAAAAGTAAAAACTTGCCATAAAAACGAGCGCTAAAAGGTTGGTAAAATAAATTTTAAAAAAACCCACACATTACACCCGATGGAGAAATCCAAACAAAGATTCAAAGATGAGCGAAAAACTATAGAAGCGCGGAAGAACATTTTAATAAAGTAGTGAGAATGAGCACATGCTGGCACAACAGAAAGTTGAAGGTAGTAAATATTTTCCACATTACACCCGATGGTGAAATTTAAACAAAGATTCAAATATGAGCGAAAAACTATAGAAGGCGGAAGAACATTTTAATAAAGTAGTGAGAATGAGCACATGCTGGCACAACAGAAAGTTGAAGGTAGTAAATATTTCCCATAGGATCTCGAACCCATCCTACACGATGACGTCGTGTCAGATGGCTGCCAAACAATGCAGAGAGTATTGTTATTAACTGCTGGGCTAAATCTCCAGTGAGAAATTTGAACTACATATCTCCTGTAGGATCGACACTATCTGGATTAGAAATAAAAGCTTTTCGGGAGTTTGAGAGAGAAAAAAGCGAGAAGCAGCATGTTCTATTTAATGTTTTCGGCTGCTGTTAACAGTTAAAACCAAGAACTAGATATCTTAGCTCTTCTAATACAAACAGACAGAAATACAAACACCAAAAACACTATATCACTAACAACCCCTAGATGCTCATGAGTAAAATCAACTTAACTATGAATGTTATACTCACAGCACAAATTGAACACCCACTCTTCCAGACAATCGCAAAGGATGATCTCATTCCTTTCACCCTACACTATTACCTCTGGTAGGTAAACTATGCTATTTCAAAGGATGCGTTAAATTTAACTCGCTCCTTTGTCCAACGTCTCCAGCAACGTAAAACCTGGTTTGACTAAGTTTAGGGATATGAGCAATGGTATTTTAAACCAAATTTGTCTTATCTTTTACTTATCCAGTTTTTAATCCATTACAATGACTCACCATTGAATACAGGAAATTAATATCGCTGATGGAATCTTCGGCATCCATTGATTAGATCACAAGAAAGAGATAAATTGGAAAAAGCAGAAGAGAGATGTTTCAATGGAAATGAAGAATGAAAAACTTTAGAAAGAGGGATCAATAAAAAGAAAAACCCTTAATTTCTTTCCTTATATTTTAGAATTCCCCCATCCCTTTTCTTTTTTGTAGTTTTTCCTTTACTGCAGCTTCTGCTAATACTGTTATATATTGAATTGGGTTACAAGAGAAATAGAAAATGTACAAGGTCTTTAGTTGTTGTTACTTTGTGACGAAGAGAGGTTACTCAAGCCGATTAGGCAAAAAAAAGAGGTAAACAGAGATGGAAAAAACACGCAAAAGGAAAAACCAATTTCCCTTATGTACTTCCGGCTAAGAGATTCCTCCTTTTCTTTATTCTTCAATATATAATCACATCCATTTATTGCGATTTCTTTGTACTTCATAGTAAAATTTTCTTTTCTAATTTTTCATCTGGGCGTTTTCCTTGCTTTTTTTATATCTTTTTCTTAAAAAAGCTTAGTACTTTCACGGCGTTGCCTATGATCAAAGGTACCTACACAAAATTGAAGCTCTACTCTACTTAATTTTTTTATTAGGCTTATTCTACTGTCTTCATTTCCGTGGCTGTTGCAGGATACGAAGGTTAGCAACGTCTAGATTTTAGTAACAGGTTATCTACTCTGTGATACTTGGTACCTAAATTTGTGCTGTTATGAGGGGAAGAGGTTTGGCAAAGACTTGACGGGTGTTCCAGTGGCTTCAAGATTACATCAAAAAAACCAAAAAAAACACACACATCTATTTAAGCATAGGAAGACCAATAAAATCCCTAAACACAGAAGAAAACAATAAATGGTTAAGCTAAGAATCTGCAGCGTTGCATGATTAGTTTATCTTTATAGCCCAGAATGGATCTTCAGTTGTATATCAGTATAACTGAAGGTACAATTACAATTAGGCGCCACAATAGCCGAGCGGTTAAGAGACTAGACCCGCAATGCTAAGATGTATTGCTGGTTTAGTGGGTTTGATTCCCCGGTCTTAGGCCTTGGATTTTATTTAATGGTTAATAAAAGAACTTTATAGTAAAGTATGTTTGCTAGTCGCCTCCGTCCACGACACATAATTGGTAGTTGGACGTTAAGCCCCGCCTGAAAAAAAAAGGCGATTACTTTACTTTACTTACAATTACAATTTGGCTAAAAAAAGAAACCAAAGCAAAGCTTAAATGATGTTCTAAACATTGAAACGAACATTAAGTAAGCAGTAGGATGAAAATAGAAGAACCCAACTTTTTTTGGGGGGGTTTACTACAACAAAACTTTACTGAAGCACAAAGTTAACTAGCACCAACACCAGTTTCCTAATAGATAACTAAAGGAGATTTTATTAAGTTAGTTAAAGAGGTGTTTGTGGACCCAGAATCTCTATCTATCTCTCTATCTCTCTCTTAACCACTTAACTTGTCCCACAGGATAGAGTAGCACAGTAGAGATCACTGTCTCTGGCTTTTAGGTTAAACTGTTTAAAACAATCTGCTGGATCTCTAGGACACTTGTATCAAACTGGATGAATTCAGGTGACGTCAACAATTATAGTTAGATGTAAACCAACCAATTCACTTTAAAACAGTTTAACAGAAATAAAACAATTAACAATGCACATTCAGTAACATAACAATAAAATTTACGTTTTTTGGGGAGGGTGAGAGAAGACTATAATTTTAACTATGACTATGACTATAATTTTCTTGAAACTTCGTAAAGAAATTAAAAATTTACCTGGAAAAATAATATTTTGAGGTTAAAACTAAACCTGTTTAAACTTGTAAAAATTTGTAGAAATTGGAATACAGTAATAAGAGAAAGTCATCAGTGCGTTTCATATCAGAGTGTTTTTGTTTCGGTGGTAAAATCTGATAACCATAGCAACAATTTAATGGCTGCGTTAATACTATGTTAACAAAATTACTAAGAGAGCGCGTTGAAGTAGATAATGTCAGAAGGCTTATCAATTTAATTCATTAACCTTGTCTGTATGTACAAGTATATATGTAGGGTTATTTCCAGCTACCTTGGATTCATGAAGGTAAATCATACTGAAATGGCATGAGTTTGTGGGTAGGTAAAACGCAGGTTTGAACATGTCCTGTATAGTGTTGACTCAATCGTCTCTAACGAAGGAAATATATAAATTATGGGAGTACAAATGGTTTCCATATGGATTCTCATTAACAGATTAATTAAACACATTATACATGCACAACGAGGCAACCTAACTATATGCACATACATACATACACCACACACACACACACACACACACACATATATATATATATATATATATATATATATATATATATATATATATATACATACGTACGAAGTGAAGCGGATATTAAACATCTTTTGATATGTAACCAAGTTACGATATGTCAAAGTGAGTGCTGGCTTCAGAAGGCTGTGCTTGATTTAAAGTAAACAAGAGACGGGTGGGGGGAGGAGGCTTGATAGGAAGTTACAAACGATATTTCCGGGCGGCTGAGGTGAATAGAAAGCGGAAGTGTAGTATTAAATTCCTACCCTCTTTCACAAACCCCACACATAACACTAAACACTTTCATCTCTACTCTGAGGCTATGAGAGTTACAGCTTCCGCATAAAATCTTCGACTTAATCAGTTCAGCTCAACACAAAGTGACATCATCATAAATCTTTGAAAATTTAGACGACGTCATAATCACAAGTTATATATTTATAATATTCATGTAGTGGTACTAGTAGTACAATCAAGGTAACATAAATATTCTTGTGGAGCAAAGTTAAATATCGATTTTTAAAATATCGATTTCAAGGGTAATTTCAGAGTTGAACAGTTTTAACTGATTTAAATTTAGTATTTTGCAGAATATTAAATTGTTAATCTCCTTCTGAGATGTTGTTTTTGATGATTATTTTTTTGCAAACATGGAATTTTTACTAGATTTTAGTTATTATAACATAATTGGGATGTTCCAAATTGTGGCTATTATCCAATCAAAATCTCATTTCCCATTACAAAAATAACCTCAGATTTTTTTTAGCATTGGGCAGCCTCTCCCGTACATTGATATTGGACATTTCGCATTGGAATACTCATGGACCTGAAGTGCAAGCTTTCTTCGGTAATCTGTTTTTAGGCTAGAGTATCGCATAAACTGGCATAAATACAGACTAACCAGTAAAAATAACTTTTCTTTTGGGCTCAAGGCTTTAAAACGGATATTCATGGACAAAACTCGATGTCGGAAATTTGAGAATATCTTCCTTATGAGAAGGGGGAAAAATCCCTGAAATCTGTTTAGATAAAATCTTCCGGTAATTGGATTTTAAAGGAAACTTTTTTGACGGAAACGACGATAGTCTTGAAACATGAGATCTTCAAGTATCTAAAATCCATCAAAATTAATAACATTTCTCACGATAGATGGTTAAAAAAATATCTTCTATAAAAATTTTAATATCGCATTAAAAAGACGGAAAAAAAATTCAAAAAAAGAAACCACTATGTTCTACTTAGAAACTTAAGTAGGTTACGTCTTACTTAATCGGGATAAAGTACTTTAAGTTCCAGGTGTCTAGATGTTGTAGTATTAGCTATATACGAGTAAGTGATGTCTCCGCAACAAAATGAAAATTCAATTAACCTGATGATGGCAGTTAATTTTCATTGAAAGCTTTTAGCAGTTGATAGTTTTTCTTCTTTCTAATGTGTTTGTGCGTGTGTGAGGATTTTTTCCAATTATTTCCAATGAAACTAGAGCAGTTCTTTTGAGACGTTTTCTTATCCCATTTCAACATTTTCGCTCTAATTTCTTTTAAAGGCTTTACATTATTCAGCCGAGATACGCAGCGGAGAATAAAAGATCTTCGAGACCAGAATAACGCAAGAAGCAAGATGTTGCAATGCTCTTCAGACTAATGCAAGGCTACGTCTTAGAGCAGAAGAATCATAACCACCCATTCCCTTTTGGTTCCCTAGCATCCTAGCAATGAAGGCCATGAAGATCAGCTCTTTGGAAGTAGGGAAGGCACACCAAACGTTGACAATAAATGTTTTCCCAAAGAGATGAAAGGAATTCGGCGGAGGATCAAATTGGATAACATGGGTCTACACTAATTTCCAGCTAGTCTGCTGCTGATTCAGGACTTAGCTACTCTAAAATCAGGGTTCAGCATTCCTGGAAATAATAAAAGAGCTCATTCTGCTAGAGACATGTGAGCAGTGAGAAGGCGGGCCACCCGTATTATCACAAGGGAAATCCCAAAGGACCTTCAAATAAGTGTTTTGAAGTTTAAATTCGACATTTCAACTCGTTGGGAAAAACAAAATCATATCCGGCAATAAAATAAGTTTTCAGGATTACTATAAATCGACTTTGGTAAGGGGGAAACTTTCTCCAAAAAATCGTACTCATGGAACAGAAATCCATCTATGACTTTAATTTTGCAAGAAATGTCTTCGTAAAGAAGGTGTTTTTTTTGGGAAGTGTCGGGGTTAAGATTTCCTCTAATGTGTCATGTGTAATTTGCACATGTATAGAAAATTTCAAATTTTTGAATAAAAATCAGTTAAGCCGATGAATCTTTTAGTTTTTAGTACAAAATGGAGCGGTTAAGAGATGTATTGTTGTTTTAGTGGGCTCGATTCCCTGGCCTTAGATTTTATGAGAAATTTATAGTAAAGTATTGTTAGGCGGTTAAGAGACTAGACCCGCAATGCTAAGATGTATTGTTGGTTTAGTGGGCTCGATTCCCTGGCCTTAGATTTTATTTAGTGGTTAATATGAGAAATTTATAGTAAAGTATTGTTAGGCGGTTAAGAGACTAGACCCGCAATGCTAAGATGTATTGTTGGTTTAGTGGGTTCGATTCCCCCGGTGTCTAGGCCTTGGATTTTATTTTTAATGGTTAATATAAGAAATAATTTTCTTAGATCCAGTTCTAAATAAATATCCTTCGCTTACGTTAAAAAAAAAAAAAAAAAAAAAATTGATAAACTAAAAAAAAAGAAAACGTTTTAATGAACTTGGTGAAGGCTAATTTAAAATTTAATTAATACATCGTGCTTTGAATCCACAAGTAGTAGAACGCTGGCTGGCGGAGCCTTTACTAAACTTCTACCACAGTAATGCGCGTTACATGTTTCCTTTGTACGTTCATACTACTTCTCTTTTTTTCTTTCTTTCTTTATATATATATATATATATACTCCAAACTTCCATTTACTTGATGTGCTGCTAGTACAATGTTAATGTAGCAATAAAGCCGTTAGTAGCGCTAGGTGCATGCACTTATACAGTCTTGCATCATCCCGTTAACCTAGTTTTAACCTGGTTATAAATAACCTCCAAGTAGAGTTCTTAATGCGTTTAAATGAAATACATTCTACGACCTAGTAAAGGGGTAGGAGGGAAATTGCATCATATAAACCAGGAATGCATTTTTTTTAGGTTCATTCATTTTTATTGCACTTTTGCATTTTTGTTTACTTTTACTTAAGCTACTAATTAATAGGGAAGATATTGCACGATCATGCTGATATTCTAGTTTACGTAGTCACCGGAAGTATCCGAATTGTGGTTCTCTGAGTCTGCAAAGGTGGTCTTTGTGTGTGTTATTGGTACCCCGCCCAAATCTGGTGATCATTCAGGTTTTTCAGTGGAATCCCAGTTATCAGTTTTACCAACCCACCCAAAAAACACATTTTGCAAGGAAAAAAACGATTCCAGTAAGAAAAACCTCTATTCTCAGACGCCTTTAACTGAACCTAGGGATGAACACTGGATATGGAAAATTGGTACGAGCGCAGTTCTTCCGCTTATTACAGTAAGAGAAAATAAAAGAAAAACTTATTATAAATACGAGGGTCGTTTGAAAAGTCCGTGCAAAGTCAGAGAGATAGCACCACTGGCGCGTATCGAGGTTATGTTTAGTTAGTAGCATCTCTTGGAAGAACACACACCAAGTTTCAGCCAGATCGGTCTATTTCTTTGTGTTTGGCATTCGTTTGAATCGAGGAAGTCGAGTGATTTTCAAAAAATGGACGAAAAAGAATTTCGTGTGTTGATTAAACACTACTTTATGAAAGGCAAAACGCCTCAGGAGACTAAAGAGAAGCTTGATAAACATTATGGTGACTCTGACACCTTCGATTAGAACAGTTTATAAGTTGTTTCAAAATTTTCGGAGTGGCCATATGGGCACAAGTGACGCTGAACGTTCTGGGACGCCCTGTTGAGGTTACTACTCCAGAAATCATTGATAAAATCCATGGATATGGTGATGGATGACAGAAGAGTGAAGGTGCGTGAGATTGCTAGTGCTGTGGGCATCTCGAATGAACGGGTACATAATATTTTGCATCAACATTTGGGACATGACAAAGCTATCCGCAAGATGGGTGCCGCGATTGCTCACGCTTGACCAAAAACCGAAATCGTGTGAAGTGTTGCAAGGACGGTTTGCAGCAGTTCCAGAAGAATCCGCAGGACTTTAAGCGTCGTTTCGTCACTGTGGATGAAACATGGATACATCACTACACTCCTGAGACCAAAGAACAATCTAAACAATGGGTTACCAAGGGGGAATCTGCGCCAAAAAAAGGCGAAGACCGTTCCTTCGGCCGGAAAGATTATGGCGACTGTCTTTTGGGATTCGCAAGGAATAATCCTCATCGACTATCTGGTAAAGGGTAAAACTATTACAGGTGCATATTATTCATCGTTATTGGACCGTTTGAAAACCGAGCTGCAAGAAAAACGCCCACGATTGGCCCACAAAAAAAGTCCTTTTCCATCACGACAACGCACCAGCTCACACCTCAGTAGTTGTGGTCGCAAAATTAATGGAAATAGGGTTCCAACTCGTTTCACATCCCCCCCTATTCTCCAGACTTGGCTCCCTCGGACTACTATTTGTTCCCCAATAAGAAGAAATGGCTGGCGGGAAAAAGATTTTATTCAAACGAGGAGGTGATTGCAGAAACGAATGGCTACTTTTCAGACTTGGACATATCCTATTATTCGGAAGGGATCAACAAACTAGAGCAGCGTTGGACGAAGTGTATAAGCCTAAAAGGAGACTTTGTTGAAAAATAAAAAAGGTTTACCCCAAAAAATTAAGTAGTTTTTATTTTTGCACGGACTTTTCAAACGACCCTCGTATGTATAAATACGTTTCTAACACAATAATTTCCGCTGGGGAAAAACCATTTTCACCTGTTTGAATATGAGTATAGGTAGTAGTGCTGCACGAGACCGAGACGAGGCGAGACTAAAGCATAAATGCAGATCTCGGTCTCGGTCTTGTATGACAAGTGTCTCGTCTCGATCTCGGTCTCGGACTCGTCGAGATATCTCGTTTTTTTAAAAAAATATTTGTTTAAGTATTAAAAATGAAAAAAAAAATGAACCCAATATCTGAGCCAATCAAAATGAACAAAAAAATGGTTTGTTATTAATCATCTTTTCAATTTTTTTTAATTATTTTCTAATAATTATTTTAATTTATAGGGTGAAGGGACCAGTAATTGACTGGGCACCAGTAATTGACATACCAGATATAAACTGGTATTATAAGGGGTATGAGCCGTTTTTAGTGGTGATTCTTTCAATTTCGTTATTGAGAAGCCTTTGGGCAGCAGTTCCAGAAACATATTAATTATTGGAAGGTTCCTTGGTATCAGTGGAAGGTTATTTGTGTTAAAAGTTCAAAATCAAGGAAAAAACAAGCCGTTGCTAAGGAGCATTGATAAGAAAATAATTTTTCTTTTTTCTTATTTTTCGTTTATTTGTTCATATATTCGTGTGG
The DNA here is from genome assembly GCF_049639745.1 of Rhodnius prolixus. Taxonomy (NCBI): domain Eukaryota; kingdom Metazoa; phylum Arthropoda; class Insecta; order Hemiptera; family Reduviidae; genus Rhodnius; species Rhodnius prolixus. Next base: position 61,570,137 of record NW_027411592.1, on the reverse strand, counting down.
TTATCAATGTTCTGTTATAATTAGTATTGCTTGTAGATTTCATTTATGTAGTTTTTTTTTAATTATAAGAAGCATTGAGGATTAAAATGGGGCTGTCAATCACTGGTCCTTGAAACGGCAATTTGCCCAGTAATTGACATGTATGTCAATTACTAGTCCTACAGCTTTTTTGTTTGAGACCAGTGATTGACTTCCTGGGAAAATGATAAGATAGGTTGGTAAATTTTATTATAATTAAAAATTCAATACATTGTAAAATAAAATCATTGATAAAAATCGGCAACATAAAATATGTTTAAATTAATGAATTAGCAAATGTACGCCTTATTTCAAAAGGGCATGCAGAATGATTATTCTGTAGAGAACAACAATGTATGAACAACAAACTGGAATAATCGTGATTGCCGAACAGCTTCCGAGGCCTACGTGATTGATAAAAACGACGCCCACTTATCGGAGTTTGAAAATCTCTCATTCTCCCTCAGTTTTGGGTCCTTGCCACATGCCAAAGAAGAAAGGGAGGAAATGGCTGAACCATAGAATTCCATCAAATAAAACGGCCAGGGGAAAAATGAAGCTCCCTCAAGAGAAGTACCAGGTGCGAAATTAAACATAAGTGGAGAAGTTGGTGACTTAGTGATGTTACACATTACTTACTTTTTAATCTAGTTTTTTTTTCATTGATGTTTCATTTATTTATTACTGTTGTAAGTGCGAATGCTTACAATCTGAGGCGGGACGCGATTAACGTGCACACAGTGTATATATAAATGAGCCCAAGAGGTAACTCAGTAATAATAAACAATCAAATACTGTTTAGATGCAGAAAATAAGAATGAATTACATTCAGATAGTTTGGTTTCGAAGCAAATGATACTGGCAGCACAGATTGTGGAAAATATTAGCGAAGCGCTCCAAAAGAAAGGAAGCGTAGGAGAAATTTTGTTCACTAGAAAGCACCAACAACTCGAACCCAAAGACACGTAGATGCCATCAGTAGCAACGTTATAGGCGTAATGGATAAAACAAGGATGTGACCACATAGTCTAATCGGAAGTAAAGAGTTTGGTAAAGTGAGAACCAGAAAAAAATTCCCAAAAAAAGGTTTAAGTAACAAAATATTTAGCGGAAACTTGGAAGGATAAGAGAGCGGAAGAGTTGAGAGAAAGAGATAAAAGCGAGCCGACAGACATTCTGTACGATCTAACAAGTATGTTAGCTAATATCTCCTTGGTACTATTGAAAGTAAGGGCTGTTATTCAAATTACCTGTCTTGGCTTGGGGACTTAATTAAAACTGTCCAGTAGGAGAGTTGTGTTAGGGTTGATCGTCAAAAACTGCATAAAAAAGTGTAATGTTGAAAAATATTAGATTATTTAGGTTTGCCTATTTAAAAACTGATTGTAATTAATTATGAATAAGACCGATTTTTGTTATAAATCCAATTGAAAAAGTGATTTAGGTGATTTATTTAGATTTAAAAGTGATTTTGAATGCATATCTTATGTCGTTTCATGAATATATTTGTATGTCAATTACTGGTCCCACCCCATGTCAAACACTGGTTCCACCGAAAATTCGGTATGTCAATTACTGGGTCATTGACATACTTCCAAAAAAAATCATTTTTGGTTGACATAAAGATCGAATTTACTGCTTTTAAAATATTAATAAAATAAAATACATCCTACTGGAGCGGTACAATTTTACAACCTACACCTGGAGCCAAAATAACGGAAGTTATTCTACCTTAAACTCGAATTTTTTCTTAAGCAGTCAATTACTGGTCCCTTCACCCTATATTGGTATTGATATAAAGAGAAAAAAATGTCCGTAAAAGAAGACAACTACTTACACTTCAATGCATCATATTGTAAAGTTTTTCCCCCCAAAAAAAATAACTTTACTTACACAACTAGTGCCTGCCACTAGTTATTTTAATAATATGTGGGTTTGTTTAAATAATAAAACTCGCTAAAGTTGTAAGTAATAACCTGATTTATTAACACGTTAACATTACTCACATTAACATTTACAAGCAACTAACGCTATTCATTACAGTCACAACAGTTTACTGTTACTTACTCACTTCGTAACGCCACAAAACTGTCCCCCGACTGACCACTGGTCCGCACTGCACCGAATTGCACTAGTCTCAGCTGCACTAACACAGCTCTACTCATCAACTGACTAATTGCCCAACTAGCTACCACTGAAGCACTCCGCAACACTGACTCTCCAAGACTAACTCATAAACTTGACTAATAACTAAATAACTATAAACTCTAATAACTCCTTAAAACTTGCTTAAAAACTTAATTGAAACTTAATTGAAAACTGACTTCTCCAGCTGTGTCGGCCTCCTTTTAACTGCGTGCCTCCCTCCAACTGGGACTGCCCTCCTCCAACTCTCTGAGCATAAGTTTCCACGCCCTCCTGATGTTCATTGGCTGGAGAAAACATACTGCCACCACCTCAGCTGTGAGCCGCCTCCTCCCATTCTCTGTCTCTCTCCAACTCCGGCTGTCTCACTCTCACCTGTCAATCACTGGCTGGGAAACACATATGCCACCACCCCAACTGAGGCCTTTCTCTTAGCTGGCTTTTACACAGGTCACTAACTCCTTGAACAATCTAGCCCCTTTCCTTTCTAGTTCATGTGTAGACCGGCCCTTTTGTCTACACAGTGGTGGCCTGTTACCGACTTTGGTCGCTTAACCCCTAGAACAATCTAGGCCTTTCTTTTCTGCCACAAGTAGATACCGCCCCTTTTGTTTATGCAGTGGCGGCCTGTTACTGACTTTGGTCGTTCAACCTCTAGAACAATCTAGGCCTTTCTTCTCCGCCCAGGTCAACTTCGTTACAATATGTTACTATTACTGTTATATATCTTTATATAATTGCAAAAAGATGTTAAAAAAGAAAATATGTTATCAATGCTTGGGCAAAGAGTAACTTAAAAACGAAAATTTGTGGCAATATTTTTTAGATGCATAGATAGTCTTTTTTTTTTTCAAATTCACTAAAACTCTAAAATTCTAAAATATAATTCAAATAATATCAAAGTTCAAAGTATTAGATTATTAATAGTGAAATTTATGAAATTGTGAATGATATGAATAGTGAAATTTAGTGAATCTATGTAAAAATTATGTAATTCGAAGTCAAATAGATGTAGTATTATTGAACATATACGAGTATAATAAAATCGTATCTTTTAATAATTAATTCAATACCCGTAATGATTATTTATTAATAAAGAACACAAGTTTTATAATTCTGTAGCTAAAAATTAGTATTTGAAAAACCGACACGAGACCACCGAGATTTCTCGAATAAATCTCGACGAGATATATATAATGTCTCGATCTCTGTCTCGGTCTCGGTTGTTCAAGTCTCGTCTCGGTCTCGATTCTCGTGCAGCATTAATAGGTAGGCATCAGGATATCAGGATAATCGGAGGCATGCATAGCGTTGAGGCCATAGTAGATGACCTAGCAATGCTAACGGCAGATTTTCGTGTGTATTGTGGGAGAAAGGGCCGGCTTGGTTTGCCTTCGGGATATAATTCCCTTTACCTATATATCCCTACAGCAACCTTTCAAATTCAACGAACTTGGATAGTGGCAATGCTATTTTATTTGTATTATTATTACGAATGAGAGATATTAGCAACCGGGAGACTACTAAAGTGTTTGTCTATCCATCCAATTGGGTTCTACGAACATTCAAGAGTATGTGATTCGCACATATGGATATGTTATGGGAAGTCCACAAAATAAACCAGGAATAAATGGGTTTCAAGGGACAAACATATGCGTATTTCTGGGAGTGAAATTTGTGCAGGAATTGTTTAGAGAAAACACGATCACTGTTATTAAACATGAAGCCGTTGTGTGTGAGAGAGACATTCGCACGCATGCGTACTTGGCGGAAACGGAGCAAAGGTTGAAGGTAGAGTAGAGGGTAGGATCCTGTAGGAGCGGCGTGTATCAAACGTACTGACAAAGCCAAAACTCTGGACAGAACGCTTTGACAACAACTCCAACCCGGGTTACCCACATACCTCTTGATGCATTGCACCCTAATGTGTATTTTACATTTTGACACTAAAACCATGCTTGCATATCATGTTGAATTGTTTATAATATAATAATATATTTTAACAAAACAATCATGACAGAAATTTTGCTGTTTGTAGAGCAGTTGGTAGATGTGCATAAATACAGAGAGAGAGCTCAACAACCCACTCACACAACGATGTCCTAGCTGAGTTACCATTCTTATAATATTCAACCGGAGCTTGGTTCCGTTCCAAATATCGACTTCCGTTATTTTCACAGTTGGCAGCGCTGACTACGTGGTCCAAATGGATGATGAACTTGGTTCTACATTCTCATACAACAAAGGTAAAGGAAGTATTGCTATTGTAGCAAATTTCCCCTATTCAGTTTCACCCGGAAGAACATGTATCTGGTAAGTTTCCTAGTGCCCCCTCCAAGATGTTTTTATCAAATGTTGTACGTGTGTCTGTACACAAAATATCTGACAGAGAGGATTTTTTTAAGAGTACAATAGTAAAAAGTAAAGTAAAGTAATTGCCTATTTTTTCAGGCGAGGCTTAACGTCCAACTACCAATTAGATGTCGTGGACGGAGGCGACTAGCAAACATACTTTACTATAAATTTCTCATATTAACCATTAAATAAAATCCAAGGCCTACACCGGGGCAATCGAACCCACTAAACCAACAATACATCTTAGCATTGCGGGTCTAGTCTCTTAACCGCCTAACAAACTTTACTATAAATTTCTCATATTATCCATTAAATAAAATCCAAGGCCTAAGACCGGGAATATAGCCTAGTACCACAATACATCTTAGCATTGCGGGTCTAGTCTAGCCGCTTGGCTACCGTGGCGCCTTTTAGGTTACAATATAACTTGTGAAACATATTCCCGAATTGGATAGTGGCGCTGCAAAGTGTTAGGTTCCTAGAACTGGACGCTTTTAAAGACTTTCACAATGAAATTCTTCATCCTGTAGTATGAAATTAATAGCATGCGCTATTAAACAGCTATACTAAATAGGAAAGTGGTTAAATTGTACTGGATTCCTTTGTGGAGATGCTAGGTTCGAAACCTAGATGCTAGAGCTCATAGATTTCTCTCTCTCTCTTAGTAGGAGAGTTCTTGAGGCTGACTGCAGAATTAATCCGTCAAGACCGTGTGGGGCTATAAGTATAATTGTAGGCCTATTAACTGTGGCCACTGCAGGCTCAAGAAGCACATGCATCGCATGGGCCTGGCAGATGATAGCCTTCTGCAAGGTTCTGTCAGGAAGAGGAGGAGGAAACGGCACTCTGCACGTGTTGTGTCAGTGCGAGGGGCACGCCTGGGCAAAGAGATGTTACTTCTCGGGGAAGGAAAAAAAACCACGGCCTGAGAGCTTTACCCAAGAGTCGCTTTCCCAGCATTAAGAGTCTGATCAAAAGGACCAGGTCTGGAGAGTGAGCTTTAGAGTGGGGGGGAGCCACAATAGATCTTCAAAGGGGTCGCAGTGGCGTAGGCCTTGAGGCCGCCCTAGTTCTAATCTATCTATCTATCTAGGAGAGTTCTTACAGCTCTCAATATCCGGGGGATGGACAGTGTCCCATCTGTAATGAGAGAACACTGCCCGGAGAACGGCAGTGCACTGAAAAAAAAAACTCTGGGCCCCAATGACCTCAGCACGCAGATGCGCCTTAATTAAGAAAAAAAAGACGCTAGACGTTGAGAGTGTTAATTGAGCTGATTGATTATAATGATTGTTGATTGTAAACAGCAGAATTGTGGGCAGTGTCCTATTGGCACAATAGCAAAGGGCAAATTGCTTACTAGGCTATTCAATACAACTATTATTAGCACCACAATAGTCCTTTATAGATTGTAGTTTGGATTTTGCTTTGTAGACAAAATCGGCATTGCTTTCTTAGCTCTGATTCAAGGAACAACTAGTTTAAGAGGGCGAAGTTAAATGAAGAAATATGTGGATCCTGAGGGATGAGGCTCCATGTTGCCTAGAACTAGGGAGTTGAAGGGTAGATAAGTAAAGGTGAATAGGTTAGCAACGCTCCTCCTTGTTTCAATGTTGAGTTGCATATTAAGTTTAGTCGGTGACAACAACTAAAACCAACTAGCGGATGGTGGTGGTGGTGGTGGTGGGAGCTACGCATTAACTATACAGGAAGGAACAAGTGGTGTCGGTAGTGGGAGCGAACAGCGACGACGCGGAAATATTCTCTCCAGTACGGATTTACAAGAGTTCAAACTAAAGGAACACCGGTATGTGGACCAGTGCCATGTATATATAAACTAGCGTATCTAGAGCGCGCTGCAAGTTTGCTTTATAATATCTGTTTTAATTACGCTCAGGTAAAATTACCACCTACCTATTCGTAGGTGCCCAAACTCTCCTGTGACGTCTACAAAACCACCATCAACCCCACCACTAGAAACTCTGGTTGAATAAAGTTTTAGTTGAAGTGGTGGGGGGGATCGGATATACTGAGCAACAGCCGCACCAAAACACACACACACACGCATTTCCTGCTCACAAAAGCCAAGTAATTAAAATCTTAGTTTATCGTGAAAGAGATCCCCCCACCATCGCTGAAAAGCCCCTCACAGCCATGGCTGAAAAGCCCCCCCATGACTGAAAAGCCCACACAAGTCGTTTTCTCCCTTTACTTGCCCTTTTTCATTTTTAAAGTTGGGGGGGGGGGTCGCTTTTTAGCACCAACTACATTGAACTAAAAAAAACTACCCAGTTAAACTTTTGAAAATATTATAGTATTAAAGAGTTGTTCATCTAAAGTGTGAGAAACTGCGAGTATAGTTAATTTTAATATTAACCCCCCCCCACATGGTAAACAGTGTTGCCAACCGCTATGAACAAGCAGGAAAATTGGGTATTAAAAACTTATTCGATTTTCTCTTATAACAGAAATAGTAATTTACATAAGGCGCCACGATAGCCGAGCGGTTAATATACTAGACCCGCAATGCTAAGATGTATTGTTGGTTTAGTGGGTTCGATTCCCCGGTGTCTTGGCTTTGGATTTTATTTAATGTTTAAAATTTATAGTAAAGTATGTTAGGCGGTTAAGAGACTAGACCCGCAATGCTAAGATGTATTGTTGGTTTAGTAGGTTCAATTCCCGGTGTCTAGGCCTTGGATTTTATTTAATGGTTAATATGAGAAATTTATAGTAAAGTATGTTTCTTAGTCGCCTCCGTTCACGACACCTAATTTGGTAGTTGGACATAAAGCTCGCCTGAAAAAATAGGCAATTATTTACCTTACTTTACTTTTTTTTAGTAATTTAGATACTTTCTCAAAACTAGTAGAATGTATTAATGTTAATGTGGTGCTAAGTCTAAAGTTACTCGTATATACTCCGCCAAAGCCACAATGGCGCCAAGGTGTGGTTATCCCTGATCGCTAAAGGGAGTTACACTAGAATCCCACCAGGGATTTTTATTTACGGCATCATCTTTGGAATTCTTTTTTTTTTTTCCTGCTGACTTTCAGTTTCACACTTCTACCTGGAATTTCCCTGGAGAACCTAGGGAAGGGTTTCATTATCTGTGGATGAAGAAAAAGGGGGAATTATTTACGAACGTTTCGGGTACGCTGAACATAATAAGAAAACATACTAATATACTTGACACGGTAGTGTAGTTATGTCCTAGTTCTGAAGGAGTACTGTACCAAATACATTCCTGGAATTAAAAATCCTCACATAGAACATTAAAACACCTATCGCGTTAAACTGTAGTTCAAGATACAAAAGTTGACTTTTTTGAATAATGCTCGCGTCTCGGTAAAGACGTTACATCCGGTTTACTTTGATTTTGATCCAAAAACAAACTTGTACGTATAGATTTCAGTTTACTGATATTTTTTTTATAGTTTTTAAATTATTTTATTCAAATACCTTGCGGTAAAAAGAAAAAAAAATGTGTGAGGGTGGTCTTGTTCAGTTAGTATAAGTGAAAATGAAAATACGACTTCGAAATTTATCCTCTTATGGGATATTAAAAAGAAGAAATATCATGTCAGACAAATTAATTCGACCCTGAGGACCAAATTACGAGCCCTATCTCTGGGCCACTATTGCGTATCAGAATTAGCTCCCATAGGTCGTAAAGACTCTTCAACTCCACCCAAAACAATGGAACACAACAAAAAAAAAACCCTAATCAACCAATCTTAATTAAAAAAATTTAGGAAATTAATGAAAACTGAATAGAACCCTAATTTATGGTAGAGAAAGAAGGGTTAAAAAACAAAAAATTCCCTACAAGGGCACAAAATTTTGTTGTTTAGAAATATGATGTTGGTATTGTGTATGGAAACTAACTCGATAGATGGTTGTAGGGAAGACGGAGAGTAGTGGGGAAGGATGTCGGGATTCTGGGTGTCCTAATTTCCAGGAGAATTAGCCAAACACATAGAAGCAATTAGTTTAGGCTACGACCCTTCGCGTGTAAGTGTGTATGTGTGTGTATATATATAGTAGGGTATACTGGATGGGAGTTTAGTTAAAACTAGATCTGTTAGGTGAGTGACTGAGTTTAGGGCAGCGATGGGGATTAAACGAAGGCAGGGCGGGGATAGCCTGGGGTAATAAATACGCTGGGTATCATGTAGCTGGGAACTGCTGACCTCCAACTCCCTAACTCCATCACTCTCCAGTCAGATTCCCCAGATATCCCCCCCCCAGATATAAACCTAGGTCTAAAACATGGCCTTAAATATATGTATTAAGCCAACACTGTAACCTATCCACCCCGGGCACTGGGAGACCCCCTCAGTTTTCACAGTACTGACAGAAACCCCCCTCCCCCGGTCCGTCTTTCACCTACTAGGTTTTAGGAAAACCTGACACTGAGTAGCTGGCTACCACCTGGGAGGGAGGTGTTTCACATGAAAAGCATGAAAAACAAAGTTTTCAGAGTTATCTGTGGATGTCGCACAGAGTTGGTGTTGTTGTTGTTGTTGTTATAGTGTAACAAGACAATGGATTATTATTACACCCTGCAGCTTTTATAGCAGCTAATATATACATACATATATAACCACACCACTAACAACCAAACCATGGGGGTTTACTTCTCACAGTAAACAAACATCGTGCAACCTCTCCTGGTTTTCTCGTCCACCCTCTCTCTCTCTCTCTTCTACAGCATCATGAAAACATAATCTTCTCTTAACAAAGTAATAAACCATAAAACAAAAACAAAAAAAAAGTACGTAGAATAATGATGCAATTATCATGCTCATTCATGTCTTCTCGCACCGGATATAGGACACTTTTCTTCTTGTTTGTAGCCAACAGAAAGTTTGGACTAACAACAAGCTGTTGTTGATTTCTTTTTGAGTCAAGCTGACCAGATACACAAACAGACAAAACGATCAAATTATAAAGATCAGTTTCAAAAAAAAACTGTAAGATTGTAATACTTCCTTTTAAGGAAGTAAAACAATTGGGTAAAAACTTTTCTTTCATTAATTAATACAGCCTCTTGATTTTTTTGTTTTGGGGAAAATTAATGAAGCAAAAAGCGCCCTTCAGGTGAAAAATAAATAAATAAAGTTGGTAAAAGGGCGAACCCTACAAAAAAAACTGTCCCCCTACGTGAGCTACGTGACAAGTTATAAAGGTTTTTTTTTTTTCTTTCTTTATTTAGGCCTCTTTATGAAAATAATATTCTGCTAAAATAAAGTAAACAAAAACACCTTAGTAAAAAATGTGATTTTAGTACTGTACAGTATGCAACAGCTATCAGCCACAATAGCCGAGCGGTTAAGAGACTAGTAGACCCGCACTGCTAAGGTGTATTGTTGGTTTAGTGGGTTCGATTCCCTTGGTCTAGGCCTTGGATTTTATTCAATGGTTAATATGAGAAATTTATAGTAAAGTATGTTAGGCGGTTAAGAGACTAGACCCGCAATGCTAAGATGTATTGTTGGTTTAGTGGGTTCGATTCCTCAGGTCTCTTAGCCTTGGATTTTATTTAATGGTTAATATGAGGAATTTACAGTAAAGTATGTTTGTTAGTCGACTCCGTCCACGACACCTAAATTGGCATTACTTTACTACTTTATAGGCAGACGTCTCCTCACCCATATACGTGAAGTGCACTTAATAGAATTTCCCAGGAATTTTCAAGAAAATCTCAATAAATTGAACAAATAATTTTGTAAAGTAGTACAAATTCTGGTTAAGGAATTTTCTTAACAAAAATTTACAGCGTGATTATTGCATTTTTCATTTTTGAGGCTACATTTTGGTATTTTCACACGCATTCTTTAAAGGCTTTTTTTTTGGGACTCAAGGAACCTCAAACGGATATCTCCAGTGAACATACAATTCCGAAAATTTTAATGCGGGCCTTTTGTAAGAGGAAGGCCCGCATTAAAATTGAGAAAAGGGAGAGATCTAAAAAAAGAATAACACAAAAAAGAAATCCAACAGCCATTAATGTATTTGTCCACATGTGTGTTTGTGGGTACATTTTAATGGTTAACCCAAAAGGATCAGAAACCGCTTGAGGCTACAAAACCCAAGAACAAAACGGGCTATTTATAAACACCAACCCAATTGGACATGGCCAACAAAACACAGTACATTAGTACTGGTTGGCAAAGAAGGGGAGGAGGCTATGCCTCGTCCTGCTATTGGGCCCCTACTCAGTACTACTATTAGCCCTAACTCTCATATCTGTTGTTATACGTCTTTTAGCTGTACCCAGCCATGGTCATTTCCTTTACTGCTTATCCGGGTGATGGATGGCCGTAATTTGGGCTAATTAACAGAGGAGAACCCTTCATTGGGATTCAGGCAACCACCGATGGGGATGTTCTTCATCTTCCATCCTCACAGACACACACACACGCACACACCATATGTAATCGCATACAACAACTCCCAACACTTCCCCAGTAAACAGAATAATGGGTTTACATCAGTTTAATTTCTTCCACTAATTTGCTGCAATACCCACGATAAACCACGTTAAATGAATACAAAAGATTTAGTCGGATTTATCACTGATTTCATTGAGCACAATTAGTTTAGATATTTTTCAAACCCGTCTACATTGTGAACAAAACAAGACAAGGAAAAATTTCCCAGTGATTGCCAAATGGCAGTCGTAATTTTGATGCCAAAGCTTTCGACCAAAAGAACTAAGTTATCATCAGGGTCGTTGATTATACATATTTTACTTGAAAAAGATTCGATGATATAAAAAAGTAATTTAGAATATTTTGCAGCTGAAGTTTCGAAACTTATTAAGGTTTTGGCAGGGTAACATTGTTGGCAGTACGTACGCCCAACCCCAACTCCCCACCAGCAATGGAGGATCTTGAATTTAAATAGTTGGACTCCCTTTGTCGAAGCTATCACCCAGGATAGGTAGACCTTTGGGTGTGTAGAGTATTGTTTGCGTGCAAAGTGGCACTGTACAGTGCGAAGCTATCTCCAAAAGAGAGTAGACCCTTGGGTGTGTACAGTATGTGCCTTGGATACTTGCAAGTGGTACTGTACAGTGGAGAGTACTATGCTAGGAACCCCGTGGAATTGCAACACCCAGAAAGCTGCATGCAACAGCGACCCCGCTGCGCCATAAAAGCTCCTAGGAAGGAGGTACTGGATGAACCACAGGATCTCTGCCTAGGAATCCAGTAGGCTAACCACTGAGCCATATCACTTCTCTTGATTACCTTATTACTCATGAACAATTGTAATCTGTTTTACATTGTGGGCGCTCTATCTCGATGGTTAGTATTTCTCTTTCTATCTCCAAGGAAAGGTAGGCCCTTGAGTATGTAGAGTATGTGCCTCGATGTACGTGCAAGTGGTACTGAATATAGTGGAAGTGCATGGAGAATACTGTGCTAGGAACCGCGTGGGTGTTGGTAACACCAAGGAAGCTGCATTCAGCAGCGACCCCGCTGCGGCCTAGAAGCTCCTAGGAAGGAGGTACTGGATGAATCACAGGATCTCTGCTAGGGAGCCATATCCCTTCTCTTCATCTTAATTGGTTAGTATTTTTCTGTCCTGTAAGTTTTGGTACTCTCGGTAGTAGTCGGTTTTTAAAAAGGCAACATGGTTGGTGACAAGTTTGTTGTCAGAATTGGTCAGAAAGATAGTGGCAACACTGGACTTGTCATACATAAAAAAAACAAGATCATTTTAAATTAATCACGCAGTTTTTCCAGAATTTTTCCAGCACTTCTTAATTAAGCTCGCTAATATTGGCAGTATTGCATGACGTGTTTAAACCTACAACCACAATTTATTAACCCCTCCATGTGTACCCTCACAACCCTAACGAAAAAAACAACAATAAATCTGACAACTATAAACTAAAGCAACGATTTAAAAAAAGAAAACCCCCCATAAAAAGAAAACTAAAATGAAAATCGTATAAAGGGAATAAAAGACCAATAAATTTCCTTTTAACTCGAGCTTATACAGGTCTCAAAAGAAAAATTGTGTTACTTGTCTTTTTTCTCACTGTCAGGGCTTTATTTTCCCTACTTTTTTTTTATTTTTCCTCTTCAATTTTCCAACGCAGAGTTTTCTTTTTAAGCTTGTCAATAATATATAGGAAAGAATTGGTACTAGACACGGCGATCGAAGCGAGCTTCTATTCTCGTATTTTTTTTGTTTACTTCCTCCTTCTAAAAGGTTTCCCCCCCCACATGCTGAAAACCCCAATCTAAAACCCAATAAATCTTACCATAATAAATAAAAACCACTGGTATAGTTAGAATTGGCCATAAATAATAAATACAAAATAAAGAAGATTTTATTTTTCGCCATTAAATTTACAGGCCACTATTTTGCGTACTCTTACTTTAATCTTCGTAACATATAACATGTATAAAATATCCTCTTCTCACTTCCTTCCGGAAATATATTATGAATAAAATCTTGTGTGAATACTCCACACACGACTTCCTCTTTCTGCAATTTAGGAAGTTAAATTTTTTGTTAACTTGGATTTTTCACTTTATTAATTAAAAGAAACGATATAATCTCCTCCCTATTTCCGGGACCAAGATCATGAGATTGTACGAGAATAATTAATAATAATAATAATATATGGATTTCCACGCGGAGGTCCCTGGTTCGGATCCAGCTGCCCACCCTTAGATTTTCTCTTCCTAGGAGCTTCTTACAGCTCACTGTAAGAAGGTTAGAAGCGAATATGTATTGTGGTACTGGGTTCCAAGGCGGTCATAGGCCTTGGATTTTATTTAATGGTTAATATGAGAAATTTATAGTAAAGTATGTAAGGCGGTTAAGAGGCTAAACCCGCAATGCTAAGATGTATTGTAGGTTTAGTGGGTTCGATTCCCCTGGTCTAGGCCTAGGATTTTATTTAATGGTTAATATGAGAAATTTATAGTAAAGTATGTTTGGCGGTTAAGAGACTAGACCCGCAATGCTAAGAAGATGTATTGTTGGTTTAGTGGGTTCGATTCCCCTGGTCTAGGCCTTGGATTTTATTTAATGGTTAATAAAAGAAATTTACAGTAAAGTGAGTTTGCTAGTCGCCTACATTCCACGACACCTAATTGGTAGTTGGACGTTAAGCCCCGCCTGAAAAAATAGGCGATTACTACACTTTACTTTCCTTTACTAGTGTTGTCTGTAACGAGAGAACACTGTCCGGAAGCCGGCAATGCATGGAAAAAAGCTCAGGGCTCTAATAACCTGAGATGTTGACGCGCCTTAAATAGTTAGAAATAATAATAATAATAATAATACAATAATAATATTTGGTTAAGTTATTATAGTCTATAATAATATCCTTAATCAGTAACAATTAACATAAATCTGTCTCACCATTACCTAGATAACCGGAAGCTCTCTGAATAAACAACCAAATTAATAATCTTTTACATAGCTAATTACAAATATTTACAAATAGCCATATTTGGTTACAAATTTGCTCTGCGGTAGTAAAGGATGCTTTGTAATTTCACCGGAAGGAAACATCTTCACTAATAAGAAGGTGGCGACAAACCTTTGTAACGTCACACTTCTGGCTATAATTAATAATTATCCAAAAGGTAAAGGTGGTGGGGTTTAATTTGGGTGCAGCCCCTCTTTGCAGCAGGGCAAGACCCCCACCCCTTATTGCCTGTGACCTAATAACCCCCCACCATTGGAGGGTTAAACCATTTCTATTGGCTATTTTAAGTTCCAAGAGAGAGAAATAAAATAAATGAAACTATTATTGAAAATGATTTGGAGAAAGAAGTTTTTACTTGATTTTGTGACTTTTGGAAAATTATTTTATTTTCAACATTGAGGGTTTTTTTTCAGCGTACTTCCGGTATCTGGAAATTCCGGCTTGCGCAAGGTGGGGGCTTATTAGATCGGAACCGATGTGCAGATTATGTCAGGAAGAGCAGGAGATGGCCTCTCACCTGCTATTCGATTGGCGTTGCAATCGAGCGTTTGCTCTATGAAACCTTTGGAACGCTGAGGCCGAAGGAGATAGTAGCGCAATAAGAACTAGTAGGGAAAGTCCTCAACCTCTTTAGTAGAGGAGGTTTCGTCTACTAGATCCAAAAAGAGGGAAGGCTATCAACTCGGAACCGTTGTGTGCAGATTATGTCAGGAAGAGGAGGAAATGGCCTCTCACCTGTTGTTCAATGATGTTGCAATCGAGTGACTGCGCTACAGATATCTTTGGATCTTTCGAGACCAAAGGAGATAGTAGGGCAGAAAAAACTAGTAGGGAAAGTCCTCAACCTCTTTAGGAGGGGAGGGTTCGCCTACTAGAACAAAGAAGGGGCTGGCGCAATCTGCCAGGAAGAGGAGGAAACGGCCTCTCACCTGCTGTTCGATTGGCGTTGCAATCGAGCGTTTGCTCTATGAAACCTTTGGAACGCTGAGGCTGAAGGAGATAGCAGCGTAAAAAGAACGAGTAGGGAAAGTCCTCAACCTCTTTAGGAGGTTTCGTCTACTAGATCCAAAAAAGAGGAAGGATAAACCTCTTGTGGCTGCGGTGCCATGGGGGCGTAGATCCCATCCCATCTACTATTCTAATTCTAATTCTAGATCCACGCTGTTCTAGAAGAATATTTTGCGTTAGAATATGGGCCCCCCCAAAAAATCCATTATTCACGGAAGAGCCTCCTCTTATTCGTGGCCGGTGCTTGGGCCTAATTTCACAGATTTTAACACGACCGCCCCCGGGGGAAGTGAAATGAAAAGAATGTTTTTTTTCGTGACTTCCAAATGAAGTAGTGTGTGTGTGGAAGGACTCTTTGTTTTGGCGGCGGCGGCTTTTGGTTCATCAAGTTGGTCTTCCGGTTCTATTCATTCCATCCTAATCCGGCCTGGGGGGGGGAGTAAAAGTAACCTTTGCCATAAAACTAGAAAACACAGCATCCCCGGACCTCTTTCAACACCTCTACTCTAAACCTTAATTACAATCAGGAGGAGTAATAATACAAGGTGCTACATACCGCCGCTCCCCCAGAGCACTATAGTAGCCTGTAACAGCCGGCAGAGAGCATTGTGCTACTCCACCTAATACACAAGTTTGGTTATAAAAGAAAAAAGAATGAGGGCATTACCCCAGCAAGGTAACGCCCAAAGAAGGGATGGTTGGGGGGGTATGTGGAAGGGAAAAAGGTTTTTGCTGTTAGCGTTTAATCTAGGGAAAAGGTTTGGGGGCTATAACCCGCCCACGCTGGACAGGTTCACCAGCTAGTTAGTACTGCGCACAACTAGTTAGTTACAAACTAACTAGATGCTTTTTTTTTTTTTTTTGGAACTAATTTTTAGTTTTTCTAACTAGATTAGAAAAGAGGAAGTACAGCGATCTTTTCGCTAACTACCAACTTTTTTTGAAGTTATCACCGGAAATATTCAATTTTGAGGTCCTCTGAGATCGATAAAAGTGTCTGTCTGTCTGTCATTATGTTTGTATCCACTTTTACTCCAAAAAAAAAAAACAAAAAACTGAAACTCACAGGAAGTTCAAATTTAATATTAACAAGTGCCGAAAGAGATCGCCACAATCAGGTTTTGGTTAAAAGACAGTTTACCGGAAGGACCATTTGACTGAAGCAATTTCCTTCCTGCTTGGTGTACGAGGTGTGGCTATTAAATAACGAGACTATTGCTGTAAAACATTTCATTTTAAATTTTGTACATATTTAGTTATTATTACCTTCAACATACCCACAACTCCCCTATCCCTACAACGCTCCATGAGAATTTACCATTGTTCCCAAACAGTGCTGGAAGTCTTTTTCTGTAAGTTCTTTCATGACGCGTGCCACTTTTTCTTTCACAGCTTCAAAGGACTGGAAAATCGTGTTCCCTTTAATGCAGATTAGATTTTGGGGAAACAGATAAAAGTCACATGGGGCCGCCAGATCAGGCGAATAAGGCGGATGGCCTAAAACTGGGATGTTGTACTTAGCTAGAAACGTCATCTTGACAGAGACAATGCAGTGTGAGCCGGCGCCGCGGTTGTCTTGATGATGAACCCCCGTGACTTGTTCTTCCACAAATCGGGTCGTTTTTTTTCCTTACTCTTTCACGGAGTTGAGCAAGGGTGGTAATGTTTATTAATTATAATAGATATTTTCATCCATTTTGGACGTGGAAGGGCGACCCCGGCGGTCCATCATCTCCGACGTATTCTCGGGCCATCTTGGAAACACTTGAACCACTCAAAAAACTTGCGCACGTGATTAACATTCAAAGGCTATGATACTTCAGTAGGAGAGCCTGATTTTGTCCAATAGCTTTTCTATTCTTATTCTTAAGTCATGAACTTCCTATATCACGTTGAGGTCATAGGAGTTTCCGGTCTATCAATCCTCCAAAAAAAAATCTCATGTCTAATGATTGAAACTGACCAGTAATATGATAAAATGACTATCGATTTATTATTCTGTTCTCTCTTTTTTATTTATTTTATTTATTTATTTTTTCTCTCAGTACGTCCATATTATTTTGGACAAGTTTTTGATTGATTGTTATTTTGGTGTTGTCGCTCCTTGAAGTCCTGAACAGTGGGAAAGAAAAAATATCATTCTTTGAACAATAAAAGATTTCCATAGCAACAATCAGAGTGATACATCATCGGTGGGTATTCTATTATCTCAATACACATACGTCATAAATATGTCATACACACAGCCAGCCAGATAGCTTGAAAGGAGACCAGCTACTATTTTGGTCATAAATAGGTAGGGCCCGCCCTACCAGATTTCCTTTCATGATTATTGTCATGACTTCATGTTTAGTTTATAATTATTTAAATTTTAATCCGTATCTTTGTACTTTATCACCTTTATTATCAACCATACTTGATTGTCCATCATTGCACAGAGCCGACAAGATATGATCTTACTGGAGTAGGGTAGGGGGTGAAGGAAAGTGTCGCACATAATTTTCGGACTTGGAGTTTTTACTTAGCCCTGGTTATATGGTAAGAGAAAATATTGTAACCGGGCAGATTTTCCAATTGAAGAATTTTCACGTTCTAACCGGAAATAACCCTTTATAATTGGATGAAAAACAATCCTTGGATATGTTGAGCTAGATGCTAGGAGTTTGCACACCTAGTTTGCGCATGTCAACTAGCTCTTTACGTGATAGTTGTGTCCTTAAAACGATTCCCCAGTTCCTATCCTGTGTGTGTACCTAATTTTTTATTAAGTTGGGGGGGGGGGGAGGGAAGAAAAATTAATCGTAAATGTATTCACTTCCGCCACCGGAAGTATTTCAACACCTAATTAGTAGTTACGAGGATAAGGCATGCCTGGAAAAAAAAAAAAAAATAACGTGTAGCAGTGTCATGGACACACAGCCGTGTGTTGAACGTGAATACGTTTACGTAACGGTTTATATTTTTTTATATAAAATATTTTTATTTATGTATTTAGGATGAAATCAAGAAAATAAATCAACGATCGAACACAATCTATGCACATCGACAGTCCGTTGTCGATGTAGAAGCGATTTCATCATCTACTTGCATAATTTCAACCTGCCCCAGCTGTAGATGTACTGTGACACCGTCGTTGATCCGCTCGGCCGCATTCATTCTTTTACGTTCCCCGCACAGGTCATATGGTGTTTTATTATTACCATTCGATTGTTCTTGGGAAGCCCTTTCCAACCGTATACGATCTCTTGGTATTTGGTTTTGGCTTTTCGACGCGTATAGGCCGCCGACATTATACATTTTTGATATTTTTTTTATTCTAACACCTTATTATATTCACTGTCCACTGTTTTACACAAATGTTTTATATACAATCGATAGATTGTGACGACAGCTGACGATTAAAACTTAAACGAACATTAGCTTCTCTTTACACAAATGTTTTATATACAATCGATAGATTGTGACGACAGCTGACGATTAAAACTTAAACGAACATTGTAGCTTCTCCGAGTCAAAAGTTATATACTAATTGCAAATCTCGATACGCAGCAAAATGATCTCAAAATGGCGGCGCTTCCCCCTCTACCGCGCGCGATGCGTCACTGTCCCCGCTTATCGTAATGAATTCTTTGATCCTTTAGCTAATCCAGTGGTCTAATTTAATTTTGGATGTAGACGATAGATTTTCGAAACTATAATGCCAAACTGTATCCCCCCGATTTTGTTATCATATCAGGTTTTTTGGATTGCCTCCTTATGATAGTAAATTTAAAGACGTATTCATGTCAAAATAGACGACAACTTTTATCCTCCAGGATTGTGAAAAGAGTGTTCATTCACAGCATCTTTTCTCGATACTTTGCAAAAGATCGATCTTTGCAAAAGTTTTTGAATCCTGCCAACAAAGTTTTATCAGAGATTTGTTTTTTTTTTTTCTTCCCGGAAGGTTTGGGTAGGGGAAAAAAAACCCTGTTATAAAACAGGAACATGTTCCTAGTATTTTGGGTAGTTTTTTTTGCGGGGGGGGCTAACTATAAGATTACAAGGATATATAAGCTAGCCTATATAACCTTACAAGACTAAACATTAGAGAGGTAATAAAAAGGTTTATATTTTCCAGGTAATGTAGTGGGCGGTAAAGAGTCGTAAATGCGTTTTTCTTTAGCCCCCCCTTAGCCATTATCCTCTTTCTAAGTTTTAACAATGTTTTCCCATTTTCCGCCACCCTTTTCCATAAGTTTTTCCTCGTGAAAAAGCAGATTCAATGCCTTGGCTTAGTTTTATATGCTTGGAGATTTTTCCCTCTCTCATTTTCCCCATCACCCAACAAGTGAAAACAGCAAAGAAAATGGCTTTTCCTCTACCCTGTATTGTGAAGTTTGTTCTCATCCTATTTGAATATCTCGACTTTATTAAAAAAAGGAAAAAGAAAAATCCGTCACTCCATTGGTCTATCCTTTCATCCTTCAGGTTTGGTATTTCAAGGACCCCTGTACTGGAGAGGGAATAAAGCAGCAGGGAATTGAATTCTATCCCAGTCAGATGGATTCCAATTTCCTTGGCTTATGCAATCTTCTAGCTATTTGAGTGCTCTGAATTTTCCTTTCTATTTTAGTGATGATTTTTCCACTTCCCCTTTAACCATTTTCTCTCAGTTTACAGAATAAGTGTTGTCGAAAATTGTATATCATATATATAAAAGGAATTATTTATTTATACGCTTATTTATTTAGCAACTGTAGTCAATTACAATAAGCAAAAGAGATAAGAAGGACTGCGCTAATACACATACATACAGTAGAACCTCGATTAACCGGGCTGACCTCCGGCTATACCCACCCCGGAAAACTGAAATCCCGGTTAAACCGAATACACAGTATTACACAGTACATTTGTAACTATGAATGTATATATGTATATAAGTATGTACGAGTATGTATTATACGGGTGCATAGTTAGACTCATCAGTAAGATGCCTATGTGAAAATATGTAAATTAAAAAGCCGTTTCGTCCCGGAGATCAACTCCTATCTTAGAAGGCAATCCTTTTTTTTTTTCTATAAAAATATCTGAAAATCAACCATTTAAGACACGTCTTAATCCCATGGTCTTTTGTAAGATTGCTACATAAACTAGCTTGTCATATGCACGCTCAAACTGGAACCAACAATCTGGGTTTTGTGCTTGCTTACCTAAATGTGCACTTACCACGATTATCGTGTGCGTAGGGTACGTAGGCCTAGAAAACCGTTTTGAAGGACAAAAAGGAATGTTTCGGAAATAAATTGTTCACAGACCTATTACATGCACAAACATGGGTTGGGCAGAGTATTAGAAAATAGTGGATAAAGTTGGTATTACTGCGTGGGGGGGGGAACATGAGCGTTGGGGTGGGGCTACCGGGTTAAAACAGGAAATGGGAATATAAAGAGTGGAAATTCCCTCTACTTCTTCCTGCCACCGGAGGTTCTTGTCCCAGTGGCATGTCAAAACTGGCCCGATATAAGCCCTCCCCCACAATAATAATGGAGCACATTTCTTTTATGAGACATCCTAGACGAAGTGCGGGTATGGTATGAGTCCCATTTATCATGGGTAGGATGCGTGGGTGTATTACGTTTTATGTGCGCTAGAGATTTGGCCAAAACCCAGCTGGGTCGCCTAAGTAGCTCCTGCGTACTTACGTGATATAATCTAAGATCTGTTTCGTTGTGGGTATTGTTGGGTATTGTTGTACGTCCACGAAAATGATTTTTTGGGTACATGAAAAGTGGATTAGAAAGTTTTGGCTTCCTGAGACAACGGACAGCATAACTCTGAATCCGGAAAAATCCGCGGAACTTTAAATTTTGTATTTCGATCAGAGCAGAGGGGGCCCAATTTCCGCCGCACCCAATCCTTCTGATCAAAACTCCTCCGCCGTTAATGCTCCCTATTATGTCACTAACCTCATCCTTCACAAAGACCTAAATATCCCTTTTTCTACCTCAATTTTCTACACAGAAGCCTATCCAGCAATCCCAATTTCCAACAGCTCGAAACTCTTTCCTCATCAATCCATCCTGATAATGCTTTACACGATTTCTAAAACGACGTTTGGCCTCGTGATTTCCTGTCCCTAGTCAATTCTAATTCCCGATTTGGTGGCAACATTGGCTGATTTCCCTCTTCCTGTTGATCCCTATGGTTGCGTTAAGCGTTGGTTATTCCGGGCGCGGTTTTCGCATCATGTATTGTATTTACTATATTCACACTTGTCCTGGGGATCATTCAAGGGTGGCCAGTTCGTGAGGCTCTCAGAGATTGGATCTCAGATGAGAACATGAAAAGAACTGGGTGATGATGCTTCCTTGGGGTCAAACACAGCAAGAGTATCATGCCCTGGGTTGTGTAAACAAAGAACCAAAGAGACTCCTGGGCTTAGGCAGAAATCAGATAACTCTGATTACAGGCCTATTCACAGGGGCATGGGTAGGTTCAGGAAGCACCTGCACAAGATAGGGCTTATTAGCTCGGAACCGTTGTGTGCAGATTGTGCCAGGAAGAAGAGGAAATGGGATCTCTCACCTGTTATTCGATTGCTTTGCAATCGAGCGGCTGCGCTACAGATATCTTTGGAACTTTTGAGGCCAAAGGAGATAGTAGCGCAGAAGGAACTGGTAGGGAAAGCCCTCAACCTTTTTAGAAGAGGAGGTTTCATCTACTAGACTTAAGGGAAGGCACAATAAGCCTCTCGGGGCTGCGGTGCCGTGGGGCATAAGTCCCGTCCGTCTTTCAAAATCTAAAAAAATATATTCACACTTTGCCTGATGTATGTATTTTTACACACGTCCCCCAATAAACATATATATTAAAATAAAATAAAAAAAAATAGAACTACAGATTTTTTCATTGAGTGCAAGCAAGAGTCCCTCTACAGTGGACTTTTCCCATTTTTCATTTTCCCTTTTTATTCGCTAAATTCCAAATTTAAAGGAAATAGGCTGACCGGAAGTACCATTTTGCTAAACACAAGTTTTAGCGCCTTCTTTGGGGGGGGGGGCCGGAAAAGTAATTGGAATTATTTTCCTTAATTTTTGCATCCATATAAAAGTCTTTTATTTTCTGGACAATTTGTTTAATAGGAGTTTTTAGAGAGGGGTAGTAATTTCAATTGGGGCTATTGGAAAGAAAAACCGGAAGGATACCGTAGAAAAAGACGTCTCCGATTGAGATAGATGATGTAAAAGAAGTTTACGACGAGAACGGAAGTGTAAAAATTGGAGAAGATATGCCAAGAAAAGGGAACAATAGTTTAGGGTTTTGAGGGCCCAGAGGCACTTTTAGGGCCATAGCTTCAAGGGATAGTATCCGGTGTAAGTTCATTTCCGGAAATAATCCTTCTTTTTTTTAGCAACTAGTGAAAAAGATGAAGTTACAAAAGCCGACTAAAATAATCTTCACTAATATCAAGTTCGTAAACTTTAAGCAGCGTTTAATCGGATTTTACAAGTTTGTTTGTAAGTATGTTGGTTTAAGCTTCCGGCTACAAACTAGCTCCCTAATTGAGATTCGACTAGGGCTTTTACATGGGCCCCTTAAAACGGGGGGTCTTAAGAATAACACTGGGATTTGTGATGAACATATTTTACTTCCTCCTTAATCTTTATAAGAACAAATACGTAACGATAATTTTTGTTTTAATTCGGATTCTCCACCGGAAATATATTACGATTGGTGGCACCTAAATTCTGTGTGCGATCTTTTTTTTTTTTTTAAAAAAAAAGTTTTCAGAAATTATAATTTCTCGCAACTTCCGAGTTTTCCTCAACTAATTTAAAGAGAAAATAGAATTTAATAAATTTACGGAATAATTATGACTAAAATAATTTAATTTCGTTTATATTCATCAGTAGCACAATTAGGGAGAGTCTGTCTCATTAAGTGCCACTTATAAAATGACGACATCTAAAGGCAAGAGAAAGTGTTCCGCTAGTGAACTCTCTTCTCAGAAGGCGACTTCCTATTTCTCTCTCTGTTCACTAAAGATAACACTTAATTGCGCGAAGATTTTTTGGAAATAAGGTGGTTGTGTTAGGCGTCATAAATTATTATTATTTTATCATTTTTTTTTTATGATTTAAGGCGCGTCAACATCTAAGGTTATTGGCGCCCGGAGCTTTTTTCAGTGCACTGCCAGCCTCCGGACAGTGTTCTCTCGTTACAGACAACTCTGTCCATCACCCGGACAGTGAGCTGTAAGAAGCTCCTAAGAAGAGAAATTCTAAGGGTCAGCTGCTGGATTGAACCCGGGACCTCCGCATGGGAGTCCAGTATGCTAACCTCATGGCTAATCCCTTCCCTATTATTATTATTGTCAGTAAAGAAAAGTACCTTAAGCGGTAGCCTATGGTACAAGAAAAGGGGTGCACTTAGAATAGCTAGTGCATATGGAACGGTGTCTGAACCGGCGGTTTTATTGGTGGCTGGAGTTGCACCTGTAGATCTGCTCACTCAGGCCAGAAGGTTAATTTACTCGCAGAAGGATGTCCTGGGGAAAAGCGTGGCTAAGAGAGTTTATTGACCGGGGCTTGGCGCGAACGATGGTCGGCCGATACTCGGGGTCGATGGTCAGCTAGTCTCATCCGAGGTACTGCAGCATGGGCGGATAGGAGACACGGCGAGTTAGACTACTAGTTAACCCAGTTCCTAACCGGCCATGGTTACTTTTGCTCGTATCTTGGCAAAAATGGGTAAGGTAGCCAGAACAAGATTCTATTTACGGGGATTCAGCTAACGATGATGCGAATCACACCTTCTTCGAATGTGAAAGATGAGCGGAAGAAAGAGCGAGACTGCAGAAAAGAACTGGTCCGCTTTCACCGCACTTCATAGTGGATTCTATGCTGCTTAGCCCGGACCAATGGGAGGAAGTTACCTATTTTGTTAGGGTCTGTGCTAAGACTATCGATAAGATCTACGGCCCAGACAATTTGCAAATTTATAGATAGTTGCATTTAATATGAGGCACCACCCTGAAAAGTAATGCTTACGGCGGTTCCAGGGTGGACGTTTTGACTGAAGAGGAGGGGGCTTTTGTAGTGGGTAGAACCCCACACACCCAGACTTAATCTGGAAGCATTTTTCTCCCTCAGGATAAAAAAAAAAAAATTTTAAGAGACAGTCGTGTGAGTGTTCACATTCTAATATTTTCCCAACAATTGCTGGTGATTCCCCCTTCAAAGCCTTTTATCGCTCCCGCTAGTCAGGATACAGCTTTATAACTTCCCCCCATATATGTACATAAAACCTATTCTCCTAGATATATCAACGAAAGCAAATTGGGAAAGAAGGAATTGAACCTACAACAGAGTTGAAAAGAAAAAATAAAAAAAAACGTGTAGGAAAAGCTGCGACTGAAATGTAAATAGTAAACAGAGGGAACAACATAAAAGTAAGTTTGATGGAAAAGGCGCTGGCGTACAAGGAGAGGATGTAAAGTAACTGGAGATGATGATAAAGATGTCGCGGTATCTATTCAAGAGAATGGTTAAATTCGATTTTATTTCCGCTTCCCCACAAGAAAACCTAGGAAGACTAGGTTATACTAGTTTTTGTGTGTGTTCTGGGGGAGGGAGTGGTGGGTCTTAAAGTGAAAAAGGTTCTCCAGAAATGCAGAGAAGGGTGTAGGGCGGCACAAAGTAAGGCTGTGTGTGACTCCCTGGAGGATTTATTTAGTACTAGAAGCACCATGGATGGGTGATGTTTTTAAAGTAAATACGTCGAGTTGTATAGGACAGGGGTTGGTAATGAACTCTATACCGTCCAGGCGGCCATGATTCTAAGAAAGGGTATCTGGTTTTTGTCACCAATATAAGAAGGGCTTTATTACCCCGGGGCCGGGGGCTGGTTTAGGGGTCTGGATAATTACACCAGTCAAAGGGGCTTTTTTTCTTTTTTTTACACTGACTCCTCCTTTGTTACGTTTAATGATGTAATAAGAGTTTTCAATGATACTGGGCCGACCTCCATTTTCTAAGTCTTCAACCACTTAATCCCACAGCTTCCTCATTATCCATAACTCTGCCAGATTACTTATCAGTGTAATCAAAGTGTTCAGTTATAATGGCCCAATTTTGTTGAAACTGTGTTTCTACAGAATCTATTGTGTGGTCCTTTAGGAGCTTGGGGAAATTCATTCAAGGATCTAGATTTTACTTTCTTTTACTTCAGGAAAATATTTCATTAACTTTTTGGATTCTTCATTACATTAGAAGTATGAAACCGGAAATATAATGTTCAGAACGTATTTATTTTGGATATTTTTACGATATCAATTTTTATTGCATTATTCGACAATTTATCAAATACCTATGGGGGAAAAATTAGTAAAAAAATTTAAATAGTATTTTTCCTAGAAATAATTACCAAAAACGATTCGCTAATCTCATTGGCGAACAGGATGTGTACAGTAGGCGGAATGTAGCTGATGACGTAGTGACACCGTAAGCCACTCCCTCACCAATAAAAGCACAGTTATCCAATACATAAAATGGTGCTCTTTCACTTTCAATCATTGATCTAGATTTTACTTTCTTTTACTTCAAGAAAATATTTCATTAACTTTTTTTATTCTTCATTACATTAGAAGTATGAAACCGGAAATATATTGTTCAAAACCTGTTTATTTTGGGCATTTTTACGATATCAATTTTTATTGCATTATTCGTTAATTTATCAAATACCTATGGGGGAAAAATTAGTAAAAAAAATTAAAACAGTATTTTTTCTAGAAATAATTACCAAAAACGATTCGCTAATCTCATTGGCGAACAGGATGTGTACAGTAGGCGGAGTGTAGCTGATGACGTAGTGACACCGTAAGCCACTCCCTCACCAATAAAAACACAGTTATCCAATACATAAAATGGTGCTCTTTCACTTTCAATCATTGATCTAGATTTTACTTTCTTTTACTTCAAGAAAATATTTCATTAACTTTTTTTATTCTTCATTACATTAGAAGTATGAAACCGGAAATATATTGTTCAAAACCTGTTTATTTTGGGCATTTTTACGATATCAATTTTTATTGCATTATTCGTTAATTTATCAAATACCTATGGGGGAAAAATTAGTAAAAAAAATTTAAATAGTATTTTTCCTAGAAATAATTACCAAAAACGATTCGCTAATCTCATTGGCGAACAGGATGTGTACAGTAGGCGGAGTGTAGCTGATGACGTAGTGACACCGTAGGCCTCTCCCTCACCAATAAAAGCACAGTTATCCAGTACATAAAATGGTGCTTTTTCTCTTTAACTCAAAGATCTAGATTTTACTTTCTTGTACTTCAGGAAAATATTTCATTAACTTTTTTGATTCTTCATTACATTAGAAGTATGAAACCGGAAATATATTGTTCAAAACCAGTTTATTTTGGGCATTTTTACGATATCAATTTTTATTGCATTATTCGTTAATTTATCAAATACCTATGGGGGAAAAATTAGTTAAAAAAATTTAAATAGTATTTTTTCTAGAAATAATTACCAAAAACGGTTCGATAATCTCATTGGCGAACAGGATGTGTACAGTAGGCGGAGTGTAGCTGATGACGTAGTGACACCGTAAGCCACTCCCTCACCAATAAAAACACAGTTATCCAATACATAAAATGGTGCTCTTTCACTTTCAATCATTGATCTAGATTTTACTTTCTTTTACTTCAAGAAAATATTTCATTAACTTTTTTTATTCTTCATTACATTAGAAGTATGAAACCGGAAATATATTGTTCAAAACCTGTTTATTTTGGGCATTTTTACGATATCAATTTTTATTGCATTATTCGTTAATTTATCAAATACCTATGGGGGAAAAGTTAGTAAAAAGAATTTAAATAGTATTTTTCCTAGAAATAATTACCAAAAACGATTCGCTAATCTCATTGGCGAACAGGATGTGTACAGTAGGCGGAGTGTAGCTGATGACGTAGTGACACCGTAGGCCACTCCCTCACCAATAAAAGCACAGTTATCCAGTACATAAAATGGTGCTCTTTCTCTTTTATTCAAGGATCTAGATTTTACTTTCTTTTACTTCAAGAAATTATTTCATTAGCTTTTTTGATTCTTCATTACATTAGAAGTATGAAACCGGAAATATATTGTTCAAAACATATTTATTTTGGAAATTTTTACGATAACAATTTTTACTGCATTATTCGTTAATTTATGAAATACCTATGGGGGAAAAATTAGTTAAAAAATTTTAAATAGTTTTTTTCCTAGAAATAATTACCAAAAACGGTTCGATAATCTCATTGGCGAACAGGATGTGTACAGTAGGCGGAGTGTAGCTGATGACGTAGTGACACCGTAGGCCTCTCCCTCACCAATAAAAGCACAGTTATCCAGTACATAAAATGGTGCTCTTTCTCTTTAACTCAAAGATCTAGATTTTACTTTCTTGTACTTCAGGAAAATATTTCATTAACTTTTTTGATTCTTCATTACATTAGAAGTATGAAACCGGAAATATATTGTTCAAAACCTGTTTATTTTGGGCATTTTTACGATATCAATTTTTATTGCATTATTCGTTAATTTATCAAATACCTATGGGGGAAAAATTAGTTAAGAAAATTTAAATAGTATTTTTTCTAGAAATAATTACCAAAAACAGTTCGATAATCTCATTGGCGAACAGGATGTGTACAGTAGGCGGAGTGTAGCTGATGACGTAGTGACACCGTAAGCCACTCCCTCACCAATAAAAACACAGTTATCCAA
The DNA here is from genome assembly GCF_049639745.1 of Rhodnius prolixus. Taxonomy (NCBI): domain Eukaryota; kingdom Metazoa; phylum Arthropoda; class Insecta; order Hemiptera; family Reduviidae; genus Rhodnius; species Rhodnius prolixus. Next base: position 61,542,378 of record NW_027411592.1, on the reverse strand, counting down.
TACATAAAATGGTGCTCTTTCACTTTCAATCATTGATCTAGATTTTACTTTCTTTTACTTCAAGAAAATATTTCATTAACTTTTTTTATTCTTCATTACATTAGAAGTATGAAACCGGAAATATATTGTTCAAAACCTGTTTATTTTGGGCATTTTTACGATATCAATTTTTATTGCATTATTCGTTAATTTATCAAATACCTATGGGGGAAAAATTAGTAAAAAAAATTTAAATAGTATTTTTCCTAGAAATAATTACCAAAAACGATTCGCTAATCTCATTGGCGAACAGGATGTGTACAGTAGGCGGAGTGTAGCTGATGACGTAGTGACACCGTAGGCCTCTCCCTCACCAATAAAAGCACAGTTATCCAGTACATAAAATGGTGCTTTTTCTCTTTAACTCAAAGATCTAGATTTTACTTTCTTGTACTTCAGGAAAATATTTCATTAACTTTTTTGATTCTTCATTACATTAGAAGCATGAAACCGGAAATATATTGTTCAAAACCTGTTTATTTTGGGCATTTTTACGATATCAATTTTTATTGCATTATTCGTTAATTTATCAAATACCTATGGGGGAAAAATTAGTTAAAAAAATTTAAATAGTATTTTTTCTAGAAATAATTACCAAAAACGGTTCGATAATCTCATTGGCGAACAGGATGTGTACAGTAGGCGGAGTGTAGCTGATGACGTAGTGACACCGTAAGCCACTCCCTCACCAATAAAAACACAGTTATCCAATACATAAAATGGTGCTCTTTCACTTTCAATCATTGATCTAGATTTTACTTTCTTTTACTTCAAGAAAATATTTCATTAACTTTTTTTATTCTTCATTACATTAGAAGTATGAAACCGGAAATATATTGTTCAAAACCTGTTTATTTTGGGCATTTTTACGATATCAATTTTTATTGCATTATTCGTTAATTTATCAAATACCTATGGGGGAAAAATTAGTAAAAAAAATTTAAATAGTATTTTTCCTAGAAATAATTACCAAAAACGATTCGCTAATCTCATTGGCGAACAGGATGTGTACAGTAGGCGGAGTGTAGCTGATGACGTAGTGACACCGTAAGCCACTCCCTTACCAATAAAAACACAGTTATCCAGTACATAAAATGGTGCTCTTTCACTTTCATTCAATGATCTAGATTTTACTTTCTTTTACATCAGGAAAATATTTCGTTAACTTTTTTGATTCTACATTACATTAGAAGTAAGAAACCGGAAATATAATGTTCAAAACATGTTTATTTTGGAAATTTTTACGATAACAATTTTTACTGCATTATTCGTTAATTTATGAAATACCTATGGGGGAAAAATTAGTTAAAAAATTTTAAATAGTTTTTTTCCTAGAAATAATTACCAAAAACGGTTCGATAATCTCATTGGCGAACAGGATGTGTACAGTAGGCGGAGTGTAGCTGATGACGTAGTGACACCGTAGGCCACTCCCTCACCAATAAAAGCACAGTTATCCAGTACATAAAATGGTGCTCTTTCACTTTCAATCATTGATCTAGATTTTACTTTCTTTTACTTCAAGAAAATATTTCATTAACTTTTTTTATTCTTCATTACATTAGAAGTATGAAACCGGAAATATATTGTTCAAAACCTGTTTATTTTGGGCATTTTTACGATATCAATTTTTATTGCATTATTCGTTAATTTATCAAATACCTATGGGGGAAAAATTAGTAAAAAAAATTTAAACAGTATTTTTCCTAGAAATAATTACCAAAAACGATTCGCTAATCTCATTGGCGAACAGGATGTGTACAGTAGGCGGAGTGTAGCTGATGACGTAGTGACACCGTAAGCCACTCCCTCACCAATAAAAACACAGTTATCCAATACATAAAATGGTGCTCTTTCACTTTCAATCATTGATCTAGATTTTACTTTCTTTTACTTCAAGAAAATATTTCATTAACTTTTTTTATTCTTCATTACATTAGAAGTATGAAACCGGAAATATATTGTTCAAAACCTGTTTATTTTGGGCATTTTTACGATATCAATTTTTATTGCATTATTCGTTAATTTATCAAATACCTATGGGGGAAAAATTAGTAAAAAAAATTTAAATAGTATTTTTCCTAGAAATAATTACCAAAAACGATTCGCTAATCTCATTGGCGAACAGGATGTGTACAGTAGGCGGAGTGTAGCTGATGACGTAGTGACACCGTAGGCCTCTCCCTCACCAATAAAAGCACAGTTATCCAGTACATAAAATGGTGCTTTTTCTCTTTAACTCAAAGATCTAGATTTTACTTTCTTGTACTTCAGGAAAATATTTCATTAACTTTTTTGATTCTTCATTACATTAGAAGTATGAAACCGGAAATATATTGTTCAAAACCAGTTTATTTTGGGCATTTTTACGATATCAATTTTTATTGCATTATTCGTTAATTTATCAAATACCTATGGGGGAAAAATTAGTTAAAAAAATTTAAATAGTATTTTTTCTAGAAATAATTACCAAAAACGGTTCGATAATCTCATTGGCGAACAGGATGTGTACAGTAGGCGGAGTGTAGCTGATGACGTAGTGACACCATAAGCCACTCCCTCACCAATAAAAACACAGTTATCCAATACATAAAATGGTGCTCTTTCACTTTCAATCATTGATCTAGATTTTACTTTCTTTTACTTCAAGAAAATATTTCATTAGCTTTTTTGATTCTTCATTACATTAGAAGTATGAAACCGGAAATATATTGTTCAAAACATATTTATTTTGGAAATTTTTACGATAACAATTTTTACTGCATTATTCGTTAATTTATCAAATACCTATGGGGGAAAAATTAGTTAAAAAATTTTAAATAGTTTTTTTCCTAGAAATAATTACCAAAAACGGTTCGATAATCTCATTGGCGAACAGGATGTGTACAGTAGGCGGAGTGTAGCTGATGACGTAGTGACACCGTAGGCCTCTCCCTCACCAATAAAAGCACAGTTATCCAGTACATAAAATGGTGCTCTTTCTCTTTAACTCAAAGATCTAGATTTTACATTCTTGTACTTCAGGAAAATATTTCATTAACTTTTTTGATTCTTCATTACATTAGAAGTATGAAACCGGAAATATATTGTTCAAAACCTGTTTATTTTGGGCATTTTTACGATATCAATTTTTATTGCATTATTCGTTAATTTATCAAATACCTATGGGGGAAAAATTAGTTAAGAAAATTTAAATAGTATTTTTTCTAGAAATAATTACCAAAAACAGTTCGATAATCTCATTGGCGAACAGGATGTGTACAGTAGGCGGAGTGTAGCTGATGACGTAGTGACACCGTAAGCCACTCCTTCACCAATAAAATCACAGTTATCCAATACATAAAATGGTGCTCTTTCACTTTCAATCATTGATCTAGATTTTACTTTCTTTTACTTCAAGAAAATATTTCATTAACTTTTTTTATTCTTCATTACATTAGAAGTATGAACCCGGAAATATATTGTTCAAAACCTGTTTATTTTGGGCATTTTTACGATATCAATTTTTATTGCATTATTCGTTAATTTATGAAATACCTATGAGGGAAAAATTAGTAAAAAAAATTTAAATAGTATTTTTCCTAGAAAAAATTACCAAAAACGATTCGCTAATCTCATTGGCGAACAGGATGTGTACAGTAGGCGGAGTGTAGCTGATGACGTAGTGACACTGTAGGCCTCTCCCTCACCAATAAAAGCACAGTTATCCAGTACATAAAATGGTGCTTTTTCTCTTTAACTCAAAGATCTAGATTTTACTTTCTTGTACTTCAGGAAAATATTTCATTAACTTTTTTGATTCTTCATTACATTAGAAGTATGAAACCGGAAATATATTGTTCAAAACCTGTTTATTTTGGGCATTTTTACGATATCAATTTTTATTGCATTATTCGTTAATTTATCAAATACCTATGGGGGAAAAATTAGTTAAAAAAATTTAAATAGTATTTTTTCTAGAAATAATTACCAAAAACGGTTCGATAATCTCATTGGCGAACAGGATGTGTACAGTAGGCGGAGTGTAGCTGATGACGTAGTGACACCGTAAGCCACTCCCTCACCAATAAAAACACAGTTATCCAATACATAAAATGGTGCTCTTTCACTTTCAATCATTGATCTAGATTTTACTTTCTTTTACTTCAAGAAATTATTTCATTAGCTTTTTTGATTCTTCATTACATTAGAAGTATGAAACCGGAAATATATTGTTCAAAACATATTTATTTTGGAAATTTTTACGATAACAATTTTTACTGCATTATTCGTTAATTTATCAAATACCTATGGGGGAAAAATTAGTTAAAAAATTTTAAATAGTTTTTTTCCTAGAAATAATTACCAAAAACGATTCGCTAATCTCATTGGCGAACAGGATGTGTACAGTAGGCGGAGTGTAGCTGATGACGTAGTGACACCGTAAGCCACTCTCTCACCAATAAAAGCACAGTTATCCAGTACATAAAATGGTGCTCTTTCTCTTTTATTCAAGGATCTAGATTTTACTTTCTTTTACTTCAAGAAATTATTTCATTAGCTTTTTTGATTCTTCATTACATTAGAAGTATGAAACCGGAAATATATTGTTCAAAACATATTTATTTTGGAAATTTTTACGATAACAATTTTTACTGCATTATTCGTTAATTTATCAAATACCTATGGGGGAAAAATTAGTAAAAAAAATTTAAATAGTATTTTTTCTAGAAATAATTACCAAAAACGATTGGCTAATCTCATTGGCGAACAGGATGTTCACAGTAGGCGGAGTGTAGCTGATGACGTAGTGACACCGTAGGCCACTCCCTCACCAATAAAAGCACAGTTATCCAGTACATAAAATGGTGCTCTTTCTCTTTTATTCAAGGATCTAGATTTTACTTTCTTTTACTTCAAGAAATTATTTCATTAGCTTTTTTGATTCTTCATTACATTAGAAGTATGAAACCGGAAATATATTGTTCAAAACATATTTATTTTGGAAATTTTTACGATAACAATTTTTACTGCATTATTCGTTAATTTATCAAATACCTATGGGGGGGAAATTAGTTAAAAAATTTAAATAGTATTTTTTCTAGAAATAATTACCAAAAACGGTTCGATAATCTCATTGGCGAACAGGATGTGTACAGTAGGCGGAGTGTAGCTGATGACGTAGTGACACCGTAAGCCACTCCCTCACCAATAAAAGCACAGTTATCCAGTACATAAAATGGTGCTCTTTCTCTTTTATTCAAGGATCTAGATTTTACTTTCTTTTACTTCAAGAAATTATTTCATTAGCTTTTTTGATTCTTCATTACATTAGAAGTATGAAACCGGAAATATATTGTTCAAAACATATTTATTTTGGAAATTTTAACGATAACAATTTTTACTGCATTATTCGTTAATTTATCAAATACCTATGGGGGAAAAATTAGTTAAAAAATTTTAAATAGTTTTTTTCCTAGAAATAATTACCAAAAACGATTCGCTAATCTCATTGGCGAACAGGATGTGTACAGTAGGCGGAGTGTAGCTGATGACGTAGTGACACCGTAAGCCACTCCCTCACCAATAAAAGCACAGTTATCCAGTACATAAAATGGAGCTCTTTCTCTTTTATTCAAGGATCTAGATTTTACTTTCTTTTACTTCAAGAAATTATTTCATTAGCTTTTTTGATTCTTCATTACATTAGAAGTATGAAACCGGAAATATATTGTTCAAAACATATTTATTTTGGAAATTTTTACGATAACAATTTTTACTGCATTATTCGTTAATTTATCAAATACCTATGGGGGAAAAATTAGTAAAAAAAATTTAAATAGTATTTTTTCTAGAAATAATTACCAAACACGGTTCGATAATCTCATTGGCGAACAGGATGTTCACAGTAGGCGGAGTGTAGCTGATGACGTAGTGACACCGTAGGCCACTCCCTCACCAATAAAAGCACAGTTATCCAGTACATAAAATGGTGCTCTTTCTCTTTTATTCAAGGATCTAGATTTTACTTTCTTTTACTTCAAGAAATTATTTCATTAGCTTTTTTGATTCTTCATTACATTAGAAGTATGAAACCGGAAATATATTGTTCAAAACATATTTATTTTGGAAATTTTTACGGTAACAATTTTTACTGCATTATTCTAGGCGAGACTTTATGCAGTCTCGGTCTCGGTCGCTCAAGTCTCGGTCTCGGTCTCGGTCTCGTCGAGATATCTCGGTCTCGGTCTCGGTTTTTTTGAATTTTTGTTTAAGTATTAAAAGTGGTTTGCTATTAATAATCTTTTCAAAAAATGTTATTATTTTCTAATAATTATTTTAATTTATATATTAGTAATGAAAATGTGTGTAAGAGAAGACAACTACTTACACTTCAATGCATCATATATTACTATTACTGTTATATATCTTTATATAATTTCAAAAAGAACGCGCCAAATGAAAGACCCAAATAACATATCTGCCTACTATAACAAGTCGATTCGTGAAATAAAAAATACACCTCCCAACAAACTTCCCGCTCCATTAGTTATGGCTGTTGGTGAAGATAAAGAATCTGGTGATTCACCTTTTGACGAGGACGACTGCATCAATATTTTTGCACTATTTGCTCAAAAATCAGCAAATATCACCGAAGAATGGAAGACAGAAATAATTACACCAAATTAGACCAAGCACCAGTAGACGTTGACATTTTAGAATGGTGGAAAACACTTGAGAATTCCTTCAAAAATTTGTCTAGAATGGCAAAAGATATTTTTAGTATCTGTGCAACTTCAGTGCCATCGGAAAGATTATTTTCGCAAGCTGCGATGATAATGACCAATAGAAGATCTTCTCTAACTTCTGACTCAGTAAAAGCTCTTTTATGTATCAATGCTTGAGCAAAGTGTATCTTAAAAACGAAAATTTGTGGCAATATTTTTTAGATGCATAGATAGTCTTTTTTTTTTTCAAATTCATTAATTCTAAAATTCTAAAATATAATTCAAATAATATCAAAGTTCAGAGTATTAGATTATTAATAGTGAAATTTATGAAATTGAATGAATGAATGATATGAATAGTGAAATTTAGTGAATTTATGTAAAAATTAGGTAATTCGAAGGGGGCCGCCACGGTAACCGAGCGGTGCGAGACCTGCGAAGATAATGTGTATTGTGGTACTGGGTTCGATTCCCGGTCTTAGGCCTTAGATTTTATTTAATGGATAATATGAGAAATTTACAGTAAAGTATGTTTGCTAGTCGCCTCCGTCCGCGACACCTAATTGGTAGTTGGACATAAAACCCCGCCTGAAAAAATAGTCGATTACTTTACTTTGCTTACTTTACTTATGTAATTCGAAGTCAAATAGATGTAGTAATATTGGACATATATAATAAAATCGTATCTTTTAATAATTAATTCAATACCCGTAAGGATTATTTATTAATAAAGAACACAATTTTATAATTTTGTAGCTAAAAATTAATATTTGAAAAACCGAGACGAGACCGAGATTTCTCGACGAGATATATATCATTTCTCGATCTCGGTCTCGGTCTCGGTTGCTCAAGTCTCGTCTCGTCTCGGTCTCGGTACCGAGACCGAGATTTGTCTCGTTTCTCGTGCAGCACTACATTATTCGATAATTTATCAAATACCTATGGGGGAAAAATTAGTAAAAAAAATTTAAATAGTATTGTATTTAAGGCGCGACAACATCTGTAGTCATTGACGCCTCTGGTACAGTATTCTCTTGTTACAGACAACGATCTTGGATCACTGTACAGTGAGATGTAAGAGACTCCTAGGAAGTGATAATCTCCGTTCCTGTGACGTGGTGAAAACGAAACATAAAATTAAACCATCTTCCTGTGCTTATATATATTCCCCCCCCCCAAACATTAATCACTTTGACGCATGCTGAGTGACGTAATCTGATTTATCCCTGTAAATTCGTATGTTTCTATCATATTTGATTCTAATCTAGCAGAAAAAAAATAGATTTTACAAGAGTTTGATGAGACTGTTAAAAAAAAAAACACTTTGCCGGAAAGAAAACTTTCTTTTTATTTAATAAAATATCTCCGGAAGTTCCCCCCTCTTGTTTGTCATTAACTCCCCCTCTCTTTTTAACTGCAAGAAGTTTTGGAAAAGGTTTAGGCTACTTATTGATCTTGTTAAAGACTTATTGATTACTGTAATCTCATTAGCCAATGGTCTTTTTCCCTTAACTGTCATCGCTACCTCCCCTCCCCGCTTTCAATGTCAACATCTTCTTACTTCCTCTGAGACAGTGTTACCATATTTCCGGTCAGAATGGAATCTTCAACCAAATTTACGTTCTTCTTAAAATATGTCTTAGATTTTTTTCTATTTTCTTTGATAATTTTTCGTTTTCGTTTCATTTATTTCCGGTACAAGTTTAGCAATATATTTTTTTCCTTGTTCAATGACTGATTCTCTGATTTATATTGATTCGTTCAATAGAATCTGCTTCTTTGGTGCCGGGGGAGAGGCAAATAAATTATTGTAGGTTTGTTCTGCGTAAAATGTTCTGTCGTAACATATATTTATGTGTATGTTTGTGAGTTGTGTAGTGAATTTGGCGGGGGGCGCGGTGAATATGTGTTGAGACCAACTTTGGTGATTTATGTCTTAGACTATGTGTAGAATTTAGTGCAGTCAGAGAGAGTGAGAGAGAGATACATCCCTCTTCCCTCCATGGCTTTCCGGGTCTACGTGTCTCATAGTAGTGGAGAAATAAACCCAACACACACACCCCACTTCCTGTAATAGTAATAAGATTCTGTCTGGTTACCTAGCAACCAACTCGAATGATTTCCTACACGGTCTACCCCCCAGGGTTAGAAAACTTCCAATTCAACTAAAGTGAAATTTGGGGGGTTGTTAATATCGCGTCATTTTTTTTTTCAGACATTGAATTTGAAAACAAATTTTCTGTATTTGAGCGGAAGTATATATATTTATAAAAAGGCGCTACGATAGCCGAGTGCTTAAGATACTAGACCCGCAATGCTTAGATGTATTGCTGGTTTAGTGGGTTCGATACCCCTGTATCTAGACTTTAGATTTTATTTAATGGTTAATATGAGAAATTTATAGTAAAGTATGTTAGGCGGTTAAGAGACTAGACCCGCAACGCTAAGATGTATTGTTGGTTTAGTGGGTTCGATTCCCCTGTGTCTAGGCCTTGGATTTTATTTAATGGTTAATATGAGAAATTTATAGTAAAGTATGTTAGGGGTTTAGAGACTAGACCCGCAATGCTGAGATGTGCTAATCTTCAATGTGTTCTCATTTCTGTTCTTTCCAGGCTACAGTGCATCTCGTTCGTCGGCAAGAAGCAGCAACCGCCTTCCTGTATCCTTTACTGTTACACTTCTCTTCAGCATCAGTTTTTCTCCATCTTCCATCTGCACGGGTTGTCTCGGTGTCTTTTGTTTGCCCTCTTTATGACCCTGGCCCTTCAGGCCTTGGCACCCCATTTGGTGTCGAGGTGGTGGGGCTTACGCACTAAGGGCAACTAGAGATTAACCCTTTCTAAAACTCTCGTGTCTTCCGCTTCTGGGTGTAGGCGTCTTCGCGCGCCTACAGGACTAAAACTTTATATTTCTTACTTTCCAAATTGTACACGAATTACCACATAGTATTTATGTACATCGTAATATAGCGAAAGCTTTTATGCTGGAACTTAGCAAATTTATTATTTATAAATAAAAATAAATATTTACTTTATTATGCTAATTCTTTTTGAGGAAAGCAAATAAAAATACAGTTAAATTAAACTTGGGCGTAAATGAAAACCTTTTTAAAGGGAAACTCTTCGTTTATAATTAAACGCTGGGAAACCTTTTAATTTTCTCTACATAAGAGAGAAAAAATTATACGCCAATACTGTCTGGTGGTTATATAAACGACCAGTTGGTTAATTGAATTTTTCTTAGAAAGAGAAGTTCAAAGGGCCTTAAACTTGTTGAAGGCAAAGTCCGTTTGTACTGAAGTAATTATTCTTTTTTTAAATCTAAATACGTATGCATAATTATGTTAATTGCATTAATAAAAAGTTTTGTGGCAAGGATTAGGTTATTCTGGACACGGAGATCACAGGTTCGAATCCAACTGGTGGTCTTTTCTTTTTTCTTTTTTTTGTTTTAGGGAAATTTATTATCTTTAAATGCGAACAGTAGTTATTTTATGATTAGGTGTGCACAAAATTTAGCTGAGTTTTATAACTCTCGCTACACAATAATTAAAATTAAGAAAATGCCAAATAATAGATCATTTATCAGGTTTATATATCGAAAATTTTGAATCGATTACAATAATTTTTATTATCATACAGAAAAAGTGAAAAACAAAGCAAAAAAAAAACCTACGTAAATTATATAAATAACCTCAAAGTACAATTTGTACAAGTAGAATAAAGCAGGTAATCGATTCTTCCTTTATCTTCGTCGTTCTATTATTCACATCTCTTTTTCTGTTTTTCATAAAATACAGAGAAAGAAAAGATTTTCACAGGCCATTTGGCACGTATCCGGACAGAAAGGAAATAACAGCAAAGGCGATGATGTTATACAGCATCACTTGCGCTTCTGAGGTAAAAAAAAAAAAAAATCGAGGAAGGCTAGGTAGTCAACTCTCGGCTAAAATGGCACGATCATTGTCGTACGGATATATTGCAAAAAGTGTGGGGATGCTGAGAAAAGTAATAAATATTTTCCGCCCACTATATAAATAAAACTACCTTTCCTTGTATACTCGTATTAGGCATTTATATACATATATTGTGCAGTCATAATATTTTATTTTTATGTACATCTTTATGTAGTTGAAAGTGCTACCTCCACCACAGAGTTTTCCACCTCTAACTGTCACCGCTATTCCCGACATTCAACCATGAATCATGTAGGTGAAAAACCAGCTATGGCTTTTCCGTACTACTAAAAATGTAAGAAATTCTACTTATTTTTCTTTTACCACTTATTGCACCAAACGTAACTGAATCCACCAAATGACAACTATACAATTCCCTTCAATACTACTAAAGACTCTAAATTACTACCACAATCCAGATGATTCAATTCAATCAACATTTATAACAAATCTTTAAAAGAGAAAATTTCTGATATACGATTCATAGTTATTAATCCTAGTAAAGAGCCAAGTCAACCAACATATAGAAATGCTACAAAAACTACACCAACAAACAGTTGACACAACTATTATCTAATTAAAAAAACCAAATCATCACAAAAGATTTAAATAGTTCTAGCTTCAATAGTTTCTGAGATATTTGAAGTTAAATTTTACGTTTCTTTAACTAGGTTCCAATTTTAACTTCTAATATCTCCCTTTTTAATGCACCATTTTCTTCGGAATTTTAGTCAAATGTAGAGAATGTTTATCTCTATAATTGACTGAAATTTGATAGTTCTAGCTTTAATAGTGTCCGAGATATTTGAAGTTAAATTTTACAATTCTTTAACTAGGTACAAATTTTAACGTCTAATTTCTCTCTTCCTAATGCACCATTTTTATTGGAATTTTGCTCAAATGTAGAGAATGTTTATCTCTAAAATTAACTGAAATTTGATGGTTTTAGCTTCAATAGTTTCCGAGATATTTGAAGTTAAATTTTACAATTCTTTAACTAGGTTCAAATTTTAACTTCTAATATCTCTCTTCCTAATGCACTATTTTTATTGGAATTTTACTCAAATGTAGAGAATGTTTATCTCCATAATTGACTGAAATTTGATAGTTCTATCTTCAATAGTTTTCGAGATATTGGAAGTTAAATTTTACGTTTCTTTAACTAGGTTCCAATTTTAACTTCTAATATCTCCCTTTCTAATGCACTATTTTTATCGGAATTCTGGCCAAATGTAGAGAATGTTTATCTCTATAATTGAATGAAATTTGATAGTTCTAGCTTCAATAGTGTCCTTCACTGAACAGTATGTTATTTGAGAAATTCCTAAGAAGAGAATAATTTAAAGGTTAACAGCTGGCTTCCATTGAAGTCCCTCTAGGTTTTTTTTCTCTAGGAGTGTGTGATTGAAGAGACCACATTTAGGCTGCCCGGTGCGATGCCTTTTACATATAACCAATCTATACTGTACAATACTGTTGCCGGCCCAACCCTTTTAGTATTTTAGGATTTATCACCTACATTCACCCATAGGACTTGCAGAGATTGTTTATAGAAGCAATTACTCGAGTTAAGCGGTGCCAACATGGTCAATCTCTAAATCAATGCCACAAACCTACCACCACATTAAATCAAACGACTTGTAGAATCATTGACATGCCACTGATATTGATACCACAATAGATTCCCTAGCTTACCATGGTTTTGGCATCTTGGCCACACCCTTTATTCATCCATCATCTGTGCCCATACGTAGGAGCAGTATACGAGTGGTGGTTATTAAATAACCAGACTATTGCTGTAAAACATTTTATTTTAAATTTAAACATATTTAGTTATTATCACCTTCAATATACACCACTTCCCTATCCCTAAAACGCTCCATGCAAATTTACCATTGTTCGAATCAGTCTTTTTCTGTCAGCTCCTGCATGACGCGTGCCGCTTTTTCTTTCACAGCTTCAACGGACTGGAAACCTTGTTCCTTTTAATGCAGATTTGACTTTGGTGGGAACAGATAAAAGTCACATGGGGCCGCCAGGTCAGGCGAATAAAGCGGATGGCCTAAAAACTGGGATGTTGTACTTAGCTAGAAACGTCATCTTGACAGACAATGCAGTGTGAGCCGGCGCCGCGGTTGTCTTGATGAAGAACCCCCGTGACTTGTTCTTCCACAAATCGGGTCGTTTTTTTTCCTTACTCTTTCACGGAGTTGAGCAAGCACCTCACGTGGTAGTAATGTTTATTAATTATAATAGATATTTTCATCCTTTTTGGACGTGGAAGGGCGACCCCGGCGGTCCATCATCTCCGACGTATTCTCGGGCCATCTTGGAAACCACTTGAACCACTCAAAAAACTTGCGCACGTGATTCAACATTCATCGCCATAAACTTCTTTTAATAAAAGATAAGTTTCAGTAGCGGTTTTTACCAAGTTTTGATACGAAATTTCACGATAATTGGTTGCTCTACTACGTTGTGTAGTATCGATGTTTTCGGCAAAACGAAACTAACACCTCTAATACCACAAACGACGGTTCCGGTCGGTCTGATTTTGTCTACAAACACGACACAAGGAGAAGGCTTTACGCTGCACAGCTGTCGGTCGTTAGGATTTGGCGCATGCATAGTTCTTCTGTAGCAGCATCAGTCTCGTTAATTAAGAGCCACGCCTCGTACCACAATTACCATAAAAAAAGGCACTGCTTCCAGTCTTTCATTAAAATAAAGTAGAGTTATATGTTCCAAATATTTTCACTAGATGCCTCTGATTATCGTACATACAAAATAAGACATACGATATTGTTAGGTTATAATCGATTTGAGTTTATAGATACATGTGATGCAAAGGTTCTTATTGAATGAGCGCGCTACTGTGCCATTTACATCGATTGTATTGTAAACTGAGTGCATACAGTGTTTGTATGTAGGCACGAAGATGGTATATAATTAAATGCTATTAATTACTTGAAAACCCGAGAGAAAGGGGGTGGAGCTAATTAGTTGGGAATGGTTGCTAGATGGAGCCCAGATAGCAACACATACGTATACGCACAAATATACTCGTGGCCTTTTTAGGCCACGGTAGAAGCGTATACCCAATAAATTCTCTTCATGATGTTTATGCGAATTTACAAGGCATGATTGCTTGATTAATCTGAGATGTATAGAACATCAGTAAATAATACTATCTTTGTGCAAGTTATACATTTACAATGTATATTACATATATTTATACACATACAAAACGCTGTCTGGACGACAAGACCCCCATCTATAGTCTGCATCTACTAACTACCAGCAACACTATATTTCCAGACTAGACCTCACCTAAACTCACTATTCCAGACTAGACCTGATCCTGTAATAGCAAGCCGTGCCCTCCAATCAAGCCTAAATCTTCCCGAGCCTTGGTTGCAAAAGTGGAGAATCAAAGTGAATGAACTGAAATCTAAATACATAGTACAGTAAGACCCCGCTTAACGCGGGGGATACGTTCCATCAAAGTAGAGCGTAATGCGAAACAGCGCTAAACGAGGCTATCTTAACATGTTTCTACTAACTATATAACATGAACTATTTCTTCGCCGTCTTCCACATTTACCTCATCTAAACCGGTTTGTTTCGCTAATTCCACTATTTCATCCATATCAAGCGCACAATTTTGGAGAATCCCCGTAGTGCTGCGAGCAATTTCTGGGAATCCCCTGGGTTGAAATAAAAGAGCGCTAAACCGAAACAGCGCTAAACGAAACAGCGTTAAGCGGGGTCTTACTGTATTCACTCTAAACAAGAAAACTCTCCCTCCTCTCTACTTCCACAATACTTCTATACCAATCACTAACCAAGTACCATATCTCGGACTACATCTTGACAAACGACTAACTAGGAACCCCCTACACGAGACTCAAACGAATTGACCCTCAATCTGAGGTATAAAATGTTGAAAAGACTGCCTCAACAAACGTTCAAAACTGACCCTGAAGAACAAACGAACACTATACAGGGCGAATGCGGAGGAGTGGTCGAACCTTCACTAATTTTTTTACTTCCGTTTTATTAAATAATAATTGTTAAAAACTAAAATGGTTACTTTTCTTTTTGTTCCTTCTCCAAAAATTGACATTTGAGTAAATTAGTAGTGAAAAGTCAGTTCGCAAAATCCCAGTTTTCTGCATTTACACCCCTCTGGTTCGGGGTAGGGTTTTATTCAAAACCAAAAAACCACCATATGGTCTTGTAGCTCAATAAATGCGCAACTTTTTCTGAATTGAGTGACTCCTTGATTCATAATTCGTTGAAAAAATGCAGTTGAAAATTTTAACAAAAATCATCGAGTACGAATTTTTTTGGACATTAAAGTACAAAATTTCCTCGTTATAAGAAACGTTTTGAGCCTCTGGGTTAAGCAAATTTATAGGAAATATAATGCTCCTTCGTTTGGAATAAGCAGATTTGTTGTAGGATAAAGGATAGAAAAGTTACGGCCCGTTTTTATGGTGAAAATCGCGAATATCGATGGAAAAGTTAAAAATGCGAAAATATCCTGGACACTATTGAGAATCGGGCCAAAGTGAATAGAACATTTTTTTTTGTTGCATTTGATCTGCTGAATCACCTCCCGAAGTTTCGACCAATCCTTCGTGTATACCCTGTAAACCGTAACAAAGAAAAAGAATTTTCTAAACACGAATATAATAATCGCTGATTAAAAGAAATGAAAAAGAAAGAAAAAAAAAGAAAATGGAAGGAAGAATAATCATTAATTATTATAATTACATTTAGTCATCATTATGTGGGTGTGGCAACACTGTAACAGCGGTCAGAGATAAAAGCGAACATCTTTTTTTTTTTTGTGCACAGTAAGGGGCCGCGCTAAAAAAAAAATAAAGAGCAATGCCAAACATGAATGGCGAACAAATTAAAAAAGAAACATAAACAAAAAATTGCAGAAGAGAATTTTGGCTAAATAATTTAGTAATCTAATTTTAGACAGATATAATTAACGATCAGGGTGGTCTCCCTTGTGAAAGACGTGGGAAATTTCTTTTATACAAAAAAAAAAATGGCTAAACTGACAAGAACTTTTTGATTGGCGTTTAGCAAAAAAAAAAAAAAAATCAAAATAAAATTATGCAAGGTTCTAATTATTATCTAATAAGCAACATTAGAACTCGTTTTTTTGTGAAGTACTTTTTTTTTATGGATGATTTTTCCTTTGTCTTATACCTGCACAGTTCTTGTTTTAATAGACATAATTTTTGGTTTAATATACAAACAAATTTATTTGTAGTTGCTTACACAAATATTTGTTTTTGTTTTTTGTTGTTGTTTTTGTAGACATACAAATTTTATTATTTATCTTTCTTTTATTTATTCTTTTTGTATTAATTTTTTTGTTTATTCATTAAGTAAAGAAAAGTAATTGCCTATTTTTTTCAGGCGTGCTTTACGTACAACTACCACAGTTAGGTGTCGTGGACGGAGGCGACTAGCAAACATACTTTACTATAAATTTCTTTTATTAACCATTAAATAAAATGCAAGTCCTAAGGCAGGAGAATCGAACCCACTAAACCAACAATACATCTTAGCATTGCGGGTCTAGTCTCTTAACCGTTCGGCTACCGTGGCGCCTGTTTATTCATTGTTGTTTCATTCCTACCTTATTGTATTGTTTTTGTATCTTTTAAGTTTTGTAACAAATCTATTTGTTTATAATCTATGTAATGTGTGAGATGGCCGACTCCCCCCGAATGGTCGTTGATCAGGAGGCAATCTTTAAACTAATAAAGACTTTATTGTTACTATTACTATTATTATTATTATTATTATTATTATTGCGCATCAACAGCTGAGGTTATTAGCGCTCGGAGCTTTTTTCAGTGCACTGCCGGCCTCCGGACAGTGTTCTCTCGTTACAGACAACACTGTCCATCACCGGACAGTGAGCTGTAAGAAGCTCCTAGGAAGAGAAAATCTAAGGGTCAGCTGCTGGATTCAAACCCGGGACCTCCGCGTGGGAGTCCAGTATGCTAATCTCATGGCTAATCCCTTCCCTTATATTATTATTATTATTATTATTATTATTATTATTATTATAATTATTATTATTTTTATTATAATTTTTATTATTATTTTTTATTTTTTTTTAATTTTTTTTTTTTAAGCGCATCAACAGCTGAGGTTATTAGCGCTCGGAGCTTTTTTCAGTGCACTGCCGGCCTCCGGACAGTGTTCTCTCGTTACAGACAACACTGTCCATCACCGGACAGTGAGCTGTAAGAAGCTCCTAGGAAGAGAAAATCTAAGTGTTAGCAGCTGGATTCGAACCCGGGACCTCCGCGTGGGAATCGAGTACGCTAACCACATAGCTAATCCCTCCCCTATATTATTATTATTATTATTTTTTTTTTTTTCCGGCGCATCGACGTCTGTGGCCATTAGCGCCTATTATTATTATTATTATTATTATTATTATTATTATTATTATTATTATTATTATTATTATTATTTGGAGCTGGGAACCGCGCTTCATGTATGATAGGATATTGTTTTAATGGTAATTTAAAGTACATTAGTTAATTCAGGTGTAAATCCAAATACCGATGAAGTGGTTGGTATATGATTGGGAAATAAAAAGCATAGAATTACAGATCAAGCTCCTAGTGTTTCACTGGTACTAACATTTAATCCCTAGTTCTATTACGCTTGCCTACAACAGAATTTCTGCAAGGATTCACAATTTGTAAACATTATACTGAAGAGTATTTTTTTTAAAGAAAAGATACGTCAACATCTGAGATCAAGGTCGCCGGAAGCTTCTTTCAGCGTACTCCCAGCTTCCGGACAGTATTCTCTCGTTACAGACAACACTCTTCCATCATCGGGAGGACTGTGAGATGTAAAGAAGTTCCTAGAAAGAAAAAAAGAAAAAAATCTAAGGGCCAGCAGCTGGATTTGAACCCATGACCTCCGCGTTGGAATCTAGTATTCGCTAACCACTCCAGCTGATTCTTTCCCTCAAGTTATTTTACTGCCGCTGTTCATTGATCTTTACACAGAGAGAGCTCTCCATTTGATTGATTTGTGCATCATGTACGCCTACCGTTTTGGTTTGTAGTAAACGTTAAAAACGTGCTAAAAAAGAAAAAATACCATGATTGCATTTATTGATGTTCAACTTGGGTCAAAATGACTTACTGAGCTTTTTGATTTTAAATATACCCAAAAGGAATCACCATATTTCCAATAGCAATACCCAGGTTCATGAAGGTGGCTTTTTTAGGAATGTTGTTGTGTGTTTGTGTGGGAGGGAACAGGCGGAAGTAATTGATACGAAACCCAACCAACCGTTTTGCTCAATAATAAATTTATATATTGTTTGTGCTTGTTTGTCTTGTCGTCTATCAGTTTGTCGGTTCAGTCTGCTGTATATTAAGTCCCAGGGTTGTTTTCATATTTTATTACATACATAATACAGTCGGCTGTGGTGAAAAAACATGCAAATATTTCTCAGGACTTTTAGAGTTTTCTGAAATAAATAAAGTGGTTTTTCCAATAAAGCAAAAGAAGGACAAAGAAAAACATACACGATTTTCTTTATAGGTCAACTTGAGGAGAATGGAAAATGGACAGAGGAATACCAAGTTTTTTTTTAAAGAAAAGCCTTAAAATCTTGCCTCTACGAAAAAACAAACAAAAAATTCTTATAAACAGAACTAAATAAGAGGAAACTGGCAAAGAGAAAAGGCCAATAAGAAAAGAAAATTTCGACCTGGTCAGCCATCTTGGGAATCAACCAACCAGAAGAGGCAGTTTAATAAAAAAAGTAAAAAGTAAAGTAATGGCCTATTTTTTCAGGTGGGACTTAACGTCCAACTACCATTTACTAGGTGTCGTGGACGGAGGCGACTAGCAAACATACTTTACTGTAAATTTCTTTTATTAACCATTAAATAAAATCCAAGGCCTAGACCCAGGGAATCGAACCCACTAAACCAACAATACATCTTAGCATTGCGGGTCTAGTCTCTCTTAACCGCCTAACATACTTAACTATAAATTTCTCATATTAACCATTAAATAAAATTCAAGGCCTAGACCCAGGGAATCGAACCCACTAAACCAACAATACATCTTAGCATTGCGGGTCTAGTCTCTCTTAACCGCCTAACATACTTAACTATAAATTTCTCATATTAACCATTAAATAAAATTCAAGGCCTAGGCAACGGGAATCGAACCCAGTACCACAATACAAATACATTGTTTCAAGAATTTGTGGAACCAAAAGTAGGACAATCTCCGGTGGAGAGAACACTGTGCAGTAGTCGGCAGTCTGGGGCTTCCTCTCCCGTTCATGTCATCTAATTCCAGTAGTTGGACGTTTAAGCTTCCGGCTTAATAAAATGGGCAAACTTTAATTACGATGTGGGTGAAAAGCAGAGCCGCAAAAATCTCCTCCACCTTTCTACTAATGAAATAATTTCTCTTAAGTATGAAGAATTAAATAGCTGACAACCCTTGACAACCTTGGGAGGAGCAAAAAGTACTTCTGGTCAAACAGAAGAATAATTGCTTAACAGTTGACAGTTAATTTGTACTAAGTTGGGAAAACCTGGGGAAATTTTTTTGATTGTATACACTTTAAGCTGACACTCCGCTTTCCAAAAAGTCTGTACTTACACTACCCACCCATAAGCTTTTCCAGAACAAGGAAGACGAAGAAGAACTCATACCACTAAGGAGCTCTAGGAGGAGGCAGCGCTCCACGAATCTGGAGTGTCTCACACTTTTGTTTCCCTCAATCCTTGTGTATCCCTTGACACATTTTTACTCTCGCCTGCCTCCAGGGCCAAGCCCCTCCCCATTCTCCCAAAAGAGGTACGTCCGCCATTGCTAGTTGACAGCTGTCAACAGTTGGAACATGCTTTCATATTTCCTGCCTCGGTTTTTTTTCTCTTTCTTTCTTCTTTTTATAGAACCACTTCCTTCTAACCAGCGGCAACACTTCCTGTGTTTTCCATCTATAAATTTTTCCAAACCTTGCAAACTTACCCTCCCTCCTACCATACCTTCCTTTACACATACTGTATTGAAGGAAACTCCATTTTCTTACAGAAGGACAATGAACCTGACTTGGAAAAGTTGACTGGTTGAGAGAATGAAGTGAAAAATAGGGAAAAGAAAATTGTCTATATTACGCAGGTGTATCATACAGAAAGGAGGGGATGGATTTTCCTTTTCTATTGCGTACATTCCGTTAGTTCTGACAAGAAAATTGCATGAACAGTATTATTACTTTTCTTTTTGGTGTACAAAATTCCAATGTGTATTTATCATGGAAATATCCGGTTTTAGGCTATTTTTTTTAAGGAAACGAATCGGTGCGCAAGTATGTCTGTGAAGTTTAAATAAAAGTCTAATTAGTAAACCGTCATTTCCGGTACTAATATCTTCATATTTATTTATTTATTTAATGTTTAATATAAGAAATTTATAGTGAAGTATGTTAGGCGGTTAAGAGACTAGACCCGCAATGCTAAGATGTATTGTTGGTTTAGTGGGTTCAATTCCCGGTGTCTAGGCCTTGAATTTTATTTAATGGTTAATAAAAGAAATTTACAGTAAAGTATGTAAGGCGGTTAAGAGACCATACCCGCAATGCTAAGATGTATTGTTGGTTTAGTGGGTTCGATTCCCCAGGTCTAGGCCTTGGATTTTATTTAATTGTTAATAAAAATAAATTTATAGTAAAGTATGTTAGGCGGTTAAGAGACTAGACCCGCAATGCTAAGATGTATTGTTGGTTTAGTGGGTTCGATTCCCGGTGTCTAGCCCTTGGATTTTATTTAATGGTTAATATGAGAAATTTACAGTAAAGTATGTTTGCTAGTCGCCTCCGTCCACGACACCTAATTGGTAGTTGGACGTTAAGCCCCGCCTGAAAAAATAGCCATTACTTTAGTTTACTTACTACTTACTTTATTATTATTATTATTATTCATGAATACAGGTTCAAGAGTCGATATTCTGAAACGATTGCTATACTTCCTGTTAATAGGTGCAAGAGCAGGTTTAATGTTAGGCCGAGAAGCATCGGCAGATAAAGGAATATGCTGTTGCTAATGATACTTTTTCATATAGACACTTTTGTGTAGGCATATTTCGTGGCGGCAAAACACAAGATAGTGTTCGAAATGTTGCCTATCAGCTGATATTGCCAGGCAAACAGCTGACGCAAGTGTGGCTTGTTTTGATAATATAAATATTATGTGAGGTTAGACATTTATTTATTTTATCTATATTCTATGAACAGAGTGCAGTGCAACTTAGATAATTTTTAGATAATTAATTTAGAAATTAATCGATTCCTCGAATCAATTCAAGCGGAAAGAATGTTCTCGTTATTGAGACTTCTATAATTTAGGTCAAACTAACCGGATGTGCTTTTAGAAAACCCCTGGAAATTGGAAAAGTGTTTTTCATTATGGCAAGCAAGATCGGGCATGGTGTTGATTTTATTAAACTAAGCTTTCTGGGAAATTATTAGATTTTTTGTGCCTAAGAAAAACCATTTGACCCCCCCTCCCCAACGCTTTACAATTTGACCCCCTTTGAAGATTAGCAATGTTAGAAAATTTTGTAATGAATAAATAGTAATTCCGTTCTGCTTTATATAAATTGCCACCTTGTAAAATACCCAAGCCGAATTGAAACTAAAAGGAAAACATTAAAACCCATGGGTTATTTGGTTAGCTATGGCACTAAAACTGTGCTAGTATATGACGTAATAAAACCCAGGATATTCCCCTAACCCAAAAACTCATTATGCAGTAAACTTTCCGGTAACTATGGTTATGGTGGATCCGCTTTAGATCCGCAGGTATTACAATTACAGGTACAACACAGACTGCCGGGTAGATTTCTGCATCTAAAACTAAACAGCCAGGCTGTTCTAATTTCCTAAACTGATCTTCTTATGTTTGAATATAACATCCGGATTTTTTATACCCGTGTTGATAAGCTCTCTATGAAAACATTCAATTTTTTTTTTTTTTAAATCTTCACGATTACAGGCCATCAATGAAATTATAACATCAAGAATAATTTTCATGAATACTTGAGTGGGAGTGTATTTATTTATTTTTAGCAGGAAGAAGATCTTAAGATGCTGTTTGTAGCTTCCAAGGAGACAATAAATTTTAATGAGAAATTGCAACTTCTATATTTTTGTAAAAAAATCATTTGCAAAAAAGTGTCTTGTTCCTTTTTTTTAAAAGAAAAAAAAAAAGACAACTCATGAATACAGTGTCGGTCTACGTAATTAAAGTGTCAGTACGTATATCTGTACGGCGGTGCACATTGAATCCATTTCCGTCTCTAGAGAATCTAATCTGATCCGGTGATCACACCCTCGAGCGGTGGCTTCGTGTAATTAAAGTAGATAAAA
The DNA here is from genome assembly GCF_049639745.1 of Rhodnius prolixus. NCBI lineage: Eukaryota > Metazoa > Arthropoda > Insecta > Hemiptera > Reduviidae > Rhodnius > Rhodnius prolixus. The sequence goes on along the minus strand of NW_027411592.1, from coordinate 61,520,219 downwards.
CAAAGATTAGATTCACTCTCGTCCGGTGCACAACTTCCTCTCATTAAAAAGGCAAACATACCACTTCCCCTATTTCCGCCATTTATTGCCTTAACTTTACTTAGGCAAGTGGAAGCAAACATGATCGAGCCAAACTTAATGTTACTTTAAAAAAAAAAAAAAAGTACAATTTAAACTATAATAAAAATTGAACAATAGATAAACCTAATAACAATAAACTGTATAAATTATTTTAGGTTACATTTTCGGCGTAATGTACGCGGTTTGTGTTTTACAAACTGTAATGTGACTAGGCGCCACGGCAGCCGAGCGGTTAAGAGACTAGACCCGCAATGCTTAGATGTGTTGTTGGTTTAGTGAGATCGATTCCCCAGGTCTAGGCCTTGGATTTATTTAATGGTATTGGCATTACTTTACTTTACTTTAATGTTGGTGACAATTAATATGGATCAAAATATTCTGAGTTTGAAAAATATTAATGAGTTCGAAACTAGAGATTAGTAGTAACAGGAAGTCGTGTGAGTGTTCAAAGCAGAGTTTTTTTCCCCAATTCGGAGCAAAATGTTTCAGAACAGATAAACTGGAGCGATCAAGGCCTAAAAAGAGAGTAAATGGCCGTTAAGGTTTCCAACCGCGACTTTTCTCGTTTTTCCCTTCAAATAGACAGAGAGGCCAAATGAGTGGGGGCAGTGCTAGGGAAAAAAAGGAAAAATCTCCCGAGAGATTTCCATCCTCTCCTGTCCTGTTTTTCTGCGGTCCATCCGCAGCTAGTCATCAAGTAGCTCTTGTTCTTCTTTCACTTCCTTACTTGCACGTACATCTCACGTCCGCTGCACGTTCTCTCTGGCTCATGTTAAATACTTCGCCCCCCCCAACAACTGGAGTGGAAAGAGGAAAAAAGTTTTCCTAGTTTAACCTTGGAAAAGTTGGGAAGCATCATCTCTTTATCGCAAGTTCATCATCTGACAAAGCCCTCCCTATCTGCAGAATACCTAATCATCATCTCATCCTTTAAAGCATCAAGTTTTTTCTGCCCTTCTATCTCCTTTGGTCTTAAAGATCCAAAGACTTCATAGCGCAACCGCTCGATTGCAACACAATCGAACAACAGGTGAGAGGCCGTTTCCTCCTCTTCCTATCTGCACAATGGTTCCGAGAATATGTACCTAGAATTAGAATTAGAATTAGAAACGGAACGGAACCTATACACCACGACACCTAAGCCAAAAGAGGCTTATTGTGCCAGCCCCCTTTTTGGATCTAGTAGACGAAATCCTCTACCCCCTACCTAAAGAGGTTGAGGACTTTCCCTACTAGTTCTTTTTGCTGTACTATCTCCTTTGGTCCCAAAAGTGCCAAAGGTTTCATCAAACAACAGGTGAGACGCCGCGTCTCCTGCTCTTCCTGACACAATCTGCACTACGGTTCCAATCTAATAAGTCCCATTCCCCACCTTGTACTTCAGGTGCTTCCTGAACCTACCCATGCCCCCGTGATTTCTGACCTAAGCGCAGAGTCTCTTTTGGATCTCTTTGTTTACACAGCCAAGGCCCCAGGAAACATCGCCCAGTTCTTTTCATGCTCTCTGTCCAGGATCCATTCTCTGAGAGCCTGCACCAACTGCAACCCCTTGGTAATCCCCAGTACAGGTTCCGGGCCAATGAAAGGAGTGTTAGCTCCGTTCCTGGGCCAGTTGATCAGCTGCCTCATTCCCCCTTGATCCCCCCACATGAACCGGGCACCCATGAGCCGCCGAACTTCATTGAGCTGAGCCAGTTGTCCCGGCTCTTTATATTCCCAAACCAGGAAAGAAGTAGTTCTGTAAAAGAATTAAGAGCCTCCAGTGCAGTGTCCGCAAAAGATGCAAATCTCCCTATTTCTTAAGATCCATTCGCAGGTTTTCCTCAGCACAAGTTTTAATCGCAAAAACCTCGGCCCTGGAAGACGGTGGCCAAGAGATCTCTCAATGAATACCTCGGGTTTTTAACCCCATACAGTCTAGCCCCAGTCCCACAGTCCATCTTGGAGCCATCCTTAAACCTAATACTTCACCGGAAGTACTTTTTCAAGGCAAAGAGAAACAAGCATTTCTGGTAAAAATTCAATTTTGAAAAATTCTACAATCTTGAACGCTTCCTTTTTACTATGTGAGAGATCTAATCGTATATTCTGTGTCTTTTTCGCGTAGCGGAAACTGAATAATCCATAATCCAAGGTAAGGAAATAATTCCATATTTAAATTCCATAGAAATGCCAACTCTAGCATAGTGCACTAAAGTTGAATTGAAAGTAGTAGTGGAATACAGGTTGTAAGGCACCTATGACGTGCCCGACTAAAATTCGTAGCACGTATACCATTACCAACCTACTTTACTGAACAAAAAAAAAAAAAAAAATAGTCCTTCCATTTTAACACCTAATAGAAAGGACACATGTTTTTTACACAAGTAGAAGGTTGGCTAAACTGCTGCTGTATTTCTACTTTCTCTTATCACAGGTTAGGAAAGAGTATTGCGAATTCGAGTTCTTTTAGCTCTGAATTTTCCGGAGTTTTTCTCCGGAAATATCTGTTTTGAGGCCCTCCCCCCCCAAAAAAAATGTTCGAAAATATGTAAATTGTAAATTTACGTATGTGTATGTAACTAAAAAAGAAAAAGAAAAATCGCCAAAAGTTTGAATTTTTCGCTTAAAATAGAGGACGCCTACGAGCATTTTGGTCAAAATCGACCTACCGGAAGTACGTCATAAATGCCTCCAAAGATTTTCTTTTAAATTTGTTTACAATACGAGGTGTGGCTATTACCAGTACCTCACCTCACCAGATTTCCTTTTAACCAATATTTTGTGGTGGGCTACATCCCACACCTTCTGAAATAAAAAACCTGCATAATTCCAATACTTTTATTTCTTATGTGTCAGAGAAAGTGAATGAAATAAACAATAAATATAAAGTATTGAGTAGAGAGCGGTTGTTGGTCTAGTGGTCAAGATAGTGGCTTTGTGAGTGGAAGATCGCCGGATCGAATCCCGTGAATGGCTACTTTTTATTTATTAGAAAAAATTGTTTATAGTAAAGTATGAGCTTATCCGCCCCCAGTCCACGATACCTAATTCGGTAGTTGGACGTAAAGATTGCCTGAAAAAAAATAGGCAATTACTTTACTTTATAAAGTATTGAGAGAAGTGAACCTAAACTTGCAATACTTACGGGAGGTATGACTGAAGGGGAGAGAGAAAGGAACACTATTAGTGAACCAAAAGATATAAAATTACTTCTAGTCGGAAAAACACTTGCAGAGAAAATGGGTATGCAAAAGAAACAAAGAAAAGGTTTCAGTTTAAAGGTGAGGTTTGGGGAAAAGTATTGGGTATTTTCAAAGCAAAAGAAACACAGAACTGGAAGGATAATCGGCCATTGACTGTAATAGAAGTGGCAAGAAAAAAGGATAAGGATGTGTGGAAAGTAGAAGAAAAGTGCAGGATAAGAAGCAGCTGGAAAAGTGGAAAAGCGAACTGAGAGAAAGAGAGATACTGCTGAAGAAGCCAAACATCCGCGGAAAATCGAAACTACTAAATCTTCCACTCACACTTTAGACAAGTTGGATGTGTGTTTTCACCCAGGGTTTTTCCAAACTCAAAGCAGGTTTTCTTTTTCTTCTTACTAGTTCATCCTGCCAAGTAAACTATTTTCCGCGAGCCCTATCGATCTGTTGAATCGAATATACTTAACTATTTAAAGTTAGCTGAAGAAATACAAGACAGAAAAGACACCAATGTTTCTCTTTAAGCTTTCGTTAAATGTGAAAGTTTTTTTCTCTCACTTGTGTGCCCTTAATGGCTTATCGTTAAGAATCAACAGAACTGATAAACACTAGCTGCGGAATGAAGTACCGGAAAAACATTGAAGGAAATCACTGGAGATCGCGCAATACTTCCGCTTCCAAAGACTGAAGGAGAACATAAAAAAAAATAAAAGAAACATGTTTTCTATGTAAACTACCGCTACTGCCATAAAATGTACGAGTCTACTACAAGGACAAGGTATCTCTAAATTGTAAAAGTCTACTACAACCAAAGCGCGCATCCTCTAGCGGCAGGATTAGGAAAAATAGAAGAAGATTTTTATATATACATACTGAGCCAGAGGAAAGAGTGGCTAACAGAGTGGCGAATGCTGCTCCTCCATATAGAAGGCACTGGCTTGTTTATTCAACGTCAGAAAAGCCAGCAGCGGTATGGTTTCAAACTTTTTAAAAAAAATATATTCTCCTCCATGTTTACTGGTTAACATACTTTTTATAAAAATAAATCCACCGCAATTTATTTATTTAACTTGGACTTTTACTGGATGCAATGCCGTACGTATCTATCTCACTTACACAAACACCCTCTCATTCTATCTCCCTCTTTCCGGCCTTTCTACCCGGACTTGCTTCACTTGAAATAGTGTGTAAAGTTTTCATTTCCAAGCCCGCCAGATGAGATAGCGTCAAGTCCCCACTTAAATGGTACTTCCGGTCAGGCAATTTACATCAAATTTGGGAAATTCAGTCTCACATTTGATTCTTATTAATACTATACAGTTGGTAAGCCTGTACAATGTACAGTGATGGCACTTTTTAAAGATAAAGTCTAACCACTCCCCTCACCCAGAAGTGCCCTTAATTGATTGTTCCCGGGAAAATGTTACAAAAAAAAGTTGTAGAGCTCTGTAAGAGCAATTAGCTCACCAAGTTTAAGGGAAATCAAAGGAGTCGTTTTGGAGAAAATCCTTGAAAACTGGAAAATCTATTCAGTAAAGTGGCACTTCCGGAGAGTAGATTTCCACCAAATTTGGGAAATTCAGCCCCACATTTGATTCTTAATAATGTTGTACAGTTGGTAAACCTGTACAATGTACAGTAATGGCACATGAGAGGTAAGTCTAACCACCCCCTCTTGCCCAGAAGTGCCCTTAATTGATTGTTTCCGGGAAAATTTTTCAAATAAAAGTTGTAGAGCTACGTAAGAGCAATTAGTTCACCAAGTTTAAGGGAAATCAAAGGAGTCGTTTTGGAGAAAATCTTTGAAAACTGGAAAATCTATTCAATAAAGTGGCACTTCCGGAGAGTAGATTTCCACCAAATTTGGGAAATTCAGCCCCACATTTGATTCTTAATAATGTTGTACAGTTGGTAAACCTGTACAATGTACAGTAATGGCACATGAGAGGTAAGTCTAACCACCCCCTCTTGCCCAGAAGTGCCCTTAATTGATTGTTTCCGGGAAAATTTTTCAAATAAAAGTTGTAGAGCTACGTAAGAGCAATTAGCTCACCAAGTTTAAGGGAAATCAAAGGAGTCGTTTTGGAGAAAATCCTTGAAAACTGGAAAATCTATTCAGTAAAGTGGCACTTCCGGAGAGTAGATTTCCACCAAATTTGGGAAATTCAGCCCCACATTTGATTCTTAATAATGTTGTACAGTTGGTAAACCTGTACAATGTACAGTAATGGCACATGAGAGGTAAGTCTAACCACCCCCTCTTGCCCAGAAGTGCCCTTAATTGATTGTTTCCGGGAAAATTTTTCAAATAAAAGTTGTAGAGCTACGTAAGAGCAATTAGTTCACCAAGTTTAAGGGAAATCAAAGGAGTCGTTTTGGAGAAAATCTTTGAAAACTGGAAAATCTATTCAATAAAGTGGCACTTCCGGAGAGTAGATTTCCACCAAATTTGGGAAATTCAGCCCCACATTTGATTCTTAATAATGTTGTACAGTTGGTAAACCTGTACAATGTACAGTAATGGCACATGAGAGGTAAGTCTAACCACCCCCTCTTGCCCAGAAGTGCCCTTAATTGATTGTTTCCGGGAAAATTTTTCAAATAAAAGTTGTAGAGCTACGTAAGAGCAATTAGCTCACCAAGTTTAAGGGAAATCAAAGGAGTCGTTTTGGAGAAAATCTTTGAAAACTGGAAAATCTATTCAATAAAGTGGCACTTCCGGAGAGTAGATTTCCACCAAATTTGGGAAATTCAGCCCCACATTTGATTCTTAATAATGTTGTACAGTTGGTAAACCTGTACAATGTACAGTAATGGCACATGAGAGGTAAGTCTAACCACCCCCTCTTGCCCAGAAGTGCCCTTAATTGATTGTTTCCGGGAAAATTTTTCAAATAAAAGTTGTAGAGCTACGTAAGAGCAATTAGCTCACCAAGTTTAAGGGAAATCAAAGGAGTCGTTTTGGAGAAAATCCTTGAAAACTGGAAAATCTATTCAGTAAAGTGGCACTTCCGGAGAGTAGATTTCCACCAAATTTGGGAAATTCAGCCCCACATTTGATTCTTAATAATGTTGTACAGTTGGTAAACCTGTACAATGTACAGTAATGGCACATGAGAGGTAAGTCTAACCACCCCCTCTTGCCCAGAAGTGCCCTTAATTGATTGTTTCCGGGAAAATTTTTCAAATAAAAGTTGTAGAGCTACGTAAGAGCAATTAGCTCACCAAGTTTAAGGGAAATCAAAGGAGTCGTTTTGGAGAAAATCTTTGAAAACTGGAAAATCTATTCAATAAAGTGGCACTTCCGGAGAGTAGATTTCCACCAAATTTGGGAAATTCAGCCCCACATTTGATTCTTAATAATGTTGTACAGTTGGTAAACCTGTACAATGTACAGTAATGGCACATGAGAGGTAAGTCTAACCACCCCCTCTTGCCCAGAAGTGCCCTTAATTGATTGTTTCCGGGAAAATTTTTCAAATAAAAGTTGTAGAGCTACGTAAGAGCAATTAGCTCACCAAGTTTAAGGGAAATCAAAGAAGTCGTTTTGGAGAAAATCCTTGAAAACTGGAAAATCTATTCAGTAAAGTGGCACTTCCGGAGAGTAGATTTCCACCAAATTTGGGAAATTCAGCCCCACATTTGATTCTTAATAATGTTGTACAGTTGGTAAACCTGTACAATGTACAGTAATGGCACATGAGAGGTAAGTCTAACCACCCCCTCTTGCCCAGAAGTGCCCTTAATTGATTGTTTCCGGGAAAATTTTTCAAATAAAAGTTGTAGAGCTACGTAAGAGCAATTAGCTCACCAAGTTTAAGGGAAATCAAAGGAGTCGTTTTGGAGAAAATCCTTGAAAACTGGAAAATCTATTCAGTAAAGTGGCACTTCCGGAGAGTAGATTTCCACCAAATTTGGGAAATTCAGCCCCACATTTGATTCTTAATAATGTTGTACAGTTGGTAAACCTGTACAATGTACAGTAATGGCACATGAGAGGTAAGTCTAACCACCCCCTCTTGCCCAGAAGTGCCCTTAATTGATTGTTTCCGGGAAAATTTTTCAAATAAAAGTTGTAGAGCTACGTAAGAGCAATTAGCTCACCAAGTTTAAGGGAAATCAAAGGAGTCGTTTTGGAGAAAATCCTTGAAAACTGGAAAATGTATTCAGTAAAGTGGCACTTCCGGAGAGTAGATTTCCACCAAATTTGGGAAATTCAGCCCCACATTTGATTCTTAATAATGTTGTACAGTTGGTAAACCTGTACAATGTACAGTAATGGCACATGAGAGGTAAGTCTAACCACCCCCTCTTGCCCAGAAGTGCCCTTAATTGATTGTTTCCGGGAAAATTTTTCAAATAAAAGTTGTAGAGCTACGTAAGAGCAATTAGCTCACCAAGTTTAAGGGAAATCAAAGGAGTCGTTTTGGAGAAAATCTTTGAAAACTGGAAAATCTATTCAATAAAGTGGCACTTCCGGAGAGTAGATTTCCACCAAATTTGGGAAATTCAGCCCCACATTTGATTCTTAATAATGTTGTACAGTTGGTAAACCTGTACAATGTACAGTAATGGCACATGAGAGGTAAGTCTAACCACCCCCTCTTGCCCAGAAGTGCCCTTAATTGATTGTTTCCGGGAAAATTTTTCAAATAAAAGTTGTAGAGCTACGTAAGAGCAATTAGCTCACCAAGTTTAAGGGAAATCAAAGGAGTCGTTTTGGAGAAAATCTTTGAAAACTGGAAAATCTATTCAATAAAGTGGCACTTCCGGAGAGTAGATTTCCACCAAATTTGGGAAATTCAGCCCCACATTTGATTCTTAATAATGTTGTACAGTTGGTAAACCTGTACAATGTACAGTAATGGCACATGAGAGGTAAGTCTAACCACCCCCTCTTGCCCAGAAGTGCCCTTAATTGATTGTTTCCGGGAAAATTTTTCAAATAAAAGTTGTAGAGCTACGTAAGAGCAATTAGCTCACCAAGTTTAAGGGAAATCAAAGGAGTCGTTTTGGAGAAAATCTTTGAAAACTGGAAAATCTATTCAATAAAGTGGCACTTCCGGAGAGTAGATTTCCACCAAATTTGGGAAATTCAGCCCCACATTTGATTCTTAATAATGTTGTACAGTTGGTAAACCTGTACAATGTACAGTAATGGCACATGAGAGGTAAGTCTAACCACCCCCTCTTGCCCAGAAGTGCCCTTAATTGATTGTTTCCGGGAAAATTTTTCAAATAAAAGTTGTAGAGCTACGTAAGAGCAATTAGCTCACCAAGTTTAAGGGAAATCAAAGGAGTCGTTTTGGAGAAAATCTTTGAAAACTGGAAAATCTATTCAATAAAGTGGCACTTCCGGAGAGTAGATTTCCACCAAATTTGGGAAATTCAGCCCCACATTTGATTCTTAATAATGTTGTACAGTTGGTAAACCTGTACAATGTACAGTAATGGCACATGAGAGGTAAGTCTAACCACCCCCTCTTGCCCAGAAGTGCCCTTAATTGATTGTTTCCGGGAAAATTTTTCAAATAAAAGTTGTAGAGCTACGTAAGAGCAATTAGCTCACCAAGTTTAAGGGAAATCGAAGGAGTCGTTTTGGAGAAAATTCTTGAAAAGTAGAAAATCTATTCAGTAAAGTGGCACTTCCGGTGGGTAGATTTTCACGAAATTTGGGAAATTCAATCTCACATTTGATTCTTATTAATACTATACAGGTAGTAAGCCTGCACAATGTACAGTAATGGCACATTAGAGGTAAGTCTAACCATCCCTCTAATATCTAAATTGCCCTAAATAGAATTTAACTTAGAAAAATGTTGTAGATAAAAAATTAAAGATTTTCATATTATTTATAATTAGTATTTAAAAAAAAAAAAATTGTATGAGCTGTTTAAAAAAAAAAAAAATTAAAAAAAATTTTCAGTGTAAAGGGGCTACCAGGCAGCAGGCGTGTTTGTAAAGTAAGTACCATTTTGAAATTCGGCCGCTGCAGTGCTGCGGTCGGTATTTGGCGCATGCGCGCTGTGTACCTAATATCCCAGTGTCATGCAGCACACTGGGTAGTACGATGCGATAAATGCTTTAATATTAGAGGCCATTTTTTTTGTGTAGAAAAGTAGATAAAAGGTATTAGGCTTTCTTGTTAAAATAAAATTTGTTAAGAAAATTACACTTGTTTGGTTTCTTTTATTTCAAAACGGTACTTTTACTTTAAAAAATTAAGAATAAAAATAACGCTTCGTATTTCCGGTTAACCCAATTTTGACGACACTATTGTAGTGGCATTCTAACTAAATAGTTCGATTTGATATCAAGTTTATACTTGCAACGATTTTTCGTTTATGAGTGACGGTGGGGAAAGAAGGCACCTTAAATCGGATATTCCCTTCTGAATAAAGAAAATTAGTAAAATAAAGAAGTTTATTCCCTTCTGAGGGTTCAATATCACCTTCAAACGCCCTTTTACAAGTATAAACATGTTGGCTTTACGTAAATATTGTTAACAAATTAATTCTAAGGAAAGTTAAGGCCCAGAGGTTAGTCTGAGGGGAAAAAACAAATATTTACATTTCCCTAGTTAGCTCCTAAACTTCTAGATTGTACACGTTTATAAATAAACGTTGTTTTGAACTTTTCAAACTGTAGTTTTGATTAAAAAATAAATTTACAACCTGTTTCATTTAAGTTTTTTTTTTTTTAAATGAAACATAAATATTTATTTGTCCCGAAAAGAAAAGTGTATTACATTATAATTAACTCCACAGCATCCCTAACCATCAATTTGGCTCCCGCAGCAATCACTCTACCATTCTCCTGGCCCGCTGTGTTCCAGAAAGCTTCTTTAAGCTTTTTCTCCAGGACGCACGTGCGGTTAAGCTTCTCACTAAAAGAGGCATTTAAGTATGATCTATGAGTCTTATTAATTTTCTGATAATAATATGACTTTAATAAGTAATTAAATTTTAATGAACTAATTAAGCTATTAACTATAACTATTAATATAAATAACTTTTAAATCAATTAACTATAAACTATTAATTAACGATATAGTTTCTGCAATAAAAGTTATTACGCAAATTGTTGTTAGAAATAGTCACCAGGGTACGTACTGGATTTTTTTTGGCACAAATTAATCGATTAGTTTTGAATGCAACAGTTTTGTCGTTGGTACTTCTTGTTGGTACCTCTTGTTGGTACCTCTTGTTGATACCTCGATGTTGGTACCTCAATGTTTGTACCTCTTATTGGTACTTCTTGTTGGTACTTCTTGTTGTTACCTCTTGTTGGTACTTCTTGTTGTTACCTCTTGTTGGTACCTCTTGTTGATACCTCAATGTTGGTACCTTTTATTGGTACCTCTTGTTGGTACCTCTTGTTGATACCTCTTGTTGGTACTTCTTGTTGTTACCTCTTGTTTGTACTTCTTGTTGTTACCTCTTGTTGGTACCTCTTGTTGATACCTCTTGTTGGTACTTCTTGTTGTTACCTCTTGTTGGTACTTCTTGTTGTTACCTCTTGTTGATACCTCAATGTTGGTACCTTTTATTGGTACCTCAATATTGATACTTCTTGTTGGTATCTCTTATTAGTACCTCTTGTTGGTATCTCTTGTTGATACCTCGATGTTGGTACCTCAATGTTTGTACCTCTTATTGGTACTTCTTGTTGGTATCTCTTATTACGTAGTACCTCTTGTTGGCACCTCTTGTTGGTACCTCTTGTTGATACCTCGATGTTGGTACCTCAATGTTTGTACCTCTTATTGGTACTTCTTGTTGGTATCTCTTATTAGTACCTCTTGTTGGTATCTCTTTTTGGTATCTCTTGTTGGTATCTCTTGTTGGTACCTCTTGTTGGTACCTCTTGGTCGTAACTAAAACCACTTTTTCAAACTCAGAGGACCACAAAGCGGTTATTTCTCACGAATAACTCAAAATGGAAAAATTTTTCAATTACCATACTTTTCTTTTAAGGAAAAATATAAAATACTTCAAACTTTGTAATGCTTTTTTTTTTATGAGTAAGAACTGAATAATACATATGTACATTTTACACAAAAGCATGAGATTGAATAAGCATTTGAAAAGCAGGGCTTCATACAAAGCATTTAAAGCACAATACATATGCACCTCCATACTAACATAACCTAGTGGAATCTAATTTTGGAATGTTATATTACCAAACATAAAAGCAGTGAAGTAAGCCTTCTAAGTTTTACAAGCCTTTGATAGAATGTGAAAGGACTTGAATTCAGCGGTGTGTGGGGGAAGGGTGGAGGGGGATACTTAGTTGGGGTGAATGGAAGAATCCTTTTGTTTTATATCTACCAGTGTTACGTCATAGTGGAAATGTGCATGGGGTTGTTGTAGAGGAGGGGCCAAAAACTCTAATGCGAACCTTGTGATGGTGCTTTTATTTTGAGATGTATACACGTATTGGTAGGTGGAAAAGCGTACAATTTCCCTTGTGAACACACACACACACACGTGTACCCAACTCAAAGAAAAGAGAGTGTGATTATGTGGAAAATTCCCCTGGTGTAAAGTGTGGGAAAATACAAGTGTATATAATCTTCACTCTCCTCCCCTCCCACTTTTACAGTGAATGATATGATAAAAGCTGTAACCGGAAGAGATTGTGTTGAAACCTTTTTTTAAAACGATAATAGCTAAGCCTAAACCTATACGAAGAGCAGGGGGAAATTTTGGAGCAGGATGTTTGGTTGGTTGGCATTCCTGTATATTTATCAAAGTGAATTTTATATTATATAGAAATATTTTTTCAATTAAAAAATAAAAATAAAAAAGGAAAATGTTTTTCCAGAAATTTTCACCAAAAAAAAAAAAAGGATTTATCAGATTTTCGCAGGGATAGCCTTCCTGGAAAATACGTATTTTTGGAAATTTTGTTGTCCATTTTTTTTTGTCCTTTATAGTTCAGGGAAAATTCCTTTTTAATATACATGATGCTCGCTTAATTACCTGTATATTACTAAGGAATGCATGATTGAAGATGTGGTTAGTTCCGGTGTGATGGATAAATATCTTTGATTAAAATCTGACCGGAAATTGGAAGTTCTTCCATCATCAGAGGTAGGCTTGATGTAGAGAATTCACTTATTTGTTACTATCTCGCACTTGTTTGATTGAGTGAGCTATAATTAGTGTTGTTCAGTTAAGGTTCGAGCTGAAGGCTCAACCGAGTCGAGTTTCAGAGCCTTCAGATCTCGAGCCTTATAGCCCTCGAAGCTCTAGCCGTGAAGCTCAAGCCGCTCACAAACCTGAAGTTGAAGGCTCTTTCACAAAGTGCGAGCCTTTTTAAATTCTTAAGGAATGACGAGTAATCAATCAATGAATAACGAACATTTTAAAAAATTATTGTATTCATTTATACAAAAAAATATGTGTGAAAAATTCATTAGCTGCTGCTATAACTTGATTTTATTTTAAGAAATGAATTTTATTAATTAGTACAAATAAAATGCTTCATATAAAAAACAAAAAAAAGCTCAAGCCTTTTGAGCCGAGCCTTGTTGGCTCACCGAGCTCTCTGTGAGGCTTCAGCTCGAGCTCTCTGACTTGAGCCACCCGCTGAGCCCTAAGAGCTCGAGCGTTCAAAGCTCGAACCTTATAGCCTTATAGTTCAGCTCTTGAACAACCCTATCTATAATAACATGGTGAACATTTTTTATTATACAAAATTCTTAATGAATCTTAATACCTTTTTTTTAGTAAAAATACCGAAATAAAATTAATGAAACCTAGTAATTGTTTAAGGTACGTTTAGTGCATGTGCAATGTTTTAGAAACTGTAAAGTTGGAGTTATATTTTATACGTGGAGGGGGACGTGAGTTTAAGAAGGCTTTGGCATTGTAAAGTACAACTTCCAACTTTACTATTCTGAAAACATTACGCATGCGCACAAACTTAAACATCCGGTACTAGGTTTCCTTAATTTTTATTTCAGTATTTTTTACGATTCATTAACATTTTGTGTAATACACATGTATACCGTGTAACTTCCCTTACTTAGTCAGTATAGTGTAGTGCAAAGCGGAAACATTATTAAAGCTAGCAACATAAAACCTGAGTATAACCAAATAAACTGTGCGATCAAGAACTTTGTTGGCCGCATCAGAGAATTGGCATTTTTAAACTCAAATATCGAGATCACTTTGCGTGATCTCCGTAACAACATTGTACTCTCTTCCTCATTCCTTTTCAAGACAGGTTCTAAAGGAGTCAATCCCTTTTCATCTTTTGTATTAACGTTCGCTCTGACTCTAGTATTTCTTTGCTTTCTGCATCACTCCCTCACTACTGCGATTTCTTTTAAATTGAAAATCGAATTCCGTACACCGGAAATTGATTAATCTACCTCTGATGATGGCTGCAAGTTTGAAACCGGTCTGGGATATAATAGGGCGGATAAAATCAGGGATATGTCGTCTGTAACTGGTATTTCAAACATGGAAAATTGGGCAAAGGCACCTTTGTGAGAGAAGGGGTCCTATTTTTGGGTTGTTTTTTTCTCGGAAAATGGTAGATTTTCTTTCGCTTAATGAATATATTAACACGAAGATCTACAGCTTTTCATTTGCAGTGAAAATGGTATGTTAAAAGAGCATGCGCGAACATGAAAGAGTAACAAGAACGTACAGGAATATAGTAGTTGATACCAAAACGAACACGAAATACAGAACATTATTGATCTTATTCTAGGTTCTAGAATTTGTTTAGTCTAAAGTTAGCCCTTTTACAGTCCTAGACAAGATCGTCCCAGTATACCGAGTTCATTGGGTAATGTAGGTTTGAAATGTACCCTAATCTATCCTAATGGACGGTACTCTGAACGGACAGGTCCTAAATAGCCCTAGACCCCCCCCCCCACAACATGGTTTTGACAAATGGGTAACAGCTGACATGGCTCTAGCTCCCGCCCGAATAACAAAAAGATGTACAAAGAGAACATATGTGTACCACAAACTACTCACATAGACGTATCGTTGTTACTCAGTAGCAAACAAATAAAAATAAATAATCTAGTTTGAAAACCCACGCTACATTTTCTTACCAAAAAAAATTGTTTAATTATTATTAAAATTATTTAACCACTAAGCGTAAACGTGAGCAGCGCAAAAAAATATGCGCTACGACTTACGATTGGGTACCAATTGGCAGGAGGTTTAGAGTACGACCAGAAAATAAACTCGTCGAATCAAGTTACGTCGAGAAAACTCCTCCCAAACTTGGTCCAGAATTGGGAATTTTCCACTTACAAGTCCACGCACATAACCAACACCCCATGATGCTACAATAAAATAATCAATAATTTTAGCTTCTCCACTCCCCACAAAAAACTTGGCCCAGAACTGGGAATTTCCCACTTACAAGTCCACGCTCATAACCAACACCCCATGATGCTACTATAAAATCATCAATAATTTTCGCTTCCCCACCCTCCACCCACAATTAAATCATAAAGTTCAACTCAAATGAAGCGTTGTGGTAAATCTAGTGCCCCCCCGCCGCCTCAACGGGAGTAATTCAAACACAAACTTGTGCCTTCCACCTGACAAAATTCAAGCAGCAGCTTGCTAGATTTAGTAGATCCTTCAAAATACAGTTTGGACGTTCCACTATTCAGTTTCTAGCAAATCAATAGGAAATTACGTAATGAATGGCGCAAATTTGTCCAAAAGGATAATCTCTTAGCTGTCTATTTAATAGATTAAACTTTACCGATAAAACTTTATTCAACAGGTTGCTAATGGTTCACCAATTGAAACTTTAAGCGAATTTCAATCGAAATAGTAATTAAATTTAATTTAATTGAGACCAGTAAAGCTAATATGTATTGTGGTACTGGGTTCGATTCCCGGTAATAGGTCTTGGATTTTAATTAATGGTTAATATGAGAAATTTATAGTAAAGTATGTTAGGCGGTTAAGAGACTAGACCCGCAATGCTAAGATGTATTGTTGGTTTAGTGGGTTCAATTCCCCCCGTCTAGGCCTTGGATTTTATTTAATGATTAATATGAAAAATTTGTAGTAGAATATGTTAGGCGGTTAAGAGACTAGACCCGCAATGCTAAGATGTATTGTTGGTTTAGTGGGTTCGATTCCCGGTGTCTAGGCCTTGGATTTTAAAACTAGTTCCAGTTTTAAAATAGAAGAAGAGAAAATTTTTACAATATATTGGTACATTGTATCAGTTATATGCCCAGTTTAAAGGCATCAGTTGGAGTGGTTACCCCCCTCTATTAATAAATAAATAAAACTTCTTTAAAGACGTCAATTAAAATTAAAAATTTTTCTCCCCAACAAACTTCAGCAAACTTCTCCTATTCAATAAAAGAAATCGTCCTTTCAATGCCCAAAGGGAAGGAAAATCTTAAAAACAGTACTTAAATAGATTAACTTTCCAACTGCCAGAGAGAGAGAGAGAGAGAGAGAGAAAAGCCATTCAATTGGAAAATTTGTTTCAAACTTATACAAGGCTTTTTCCATTAGCTTATAATTATTGTAACCATTCCAAGACTCTGTGATTACTTCGGCGAATTGGATGTTCCAGATCGACGGAAAGGGCGGAGAAGACTTCAAGAAGAAGAAAGAATTGTGCCCAAGCCAAAACTTTTGTCCTACTTGGAGTTCTTACTAAAAAGTTCCATGTAATTTTTCTTGTAAGACGCTTTAGATTATAATAAGTTGAAGATGTCTTAAAATTTTATTCCAATCTCTTTTTTTTTTTTTTTGTTACTTCCTCTTTCTACGTAAGGGAAATATTGCTATCGTGCCAAATTTGAAAATTCGGAAATATCCGTTTTGACGTCACCCCCGCCACCCCCACAGAGTCAGAAAAAAGGATTTTTTAAGGAAATGCTCTGCATGTTAGTGCATGTGTGAACAGAAATATCTCAAAAGCTAAGAACTACCAGAAGCTAAAACTCTCAATTTAGACAGTTTCCTACAAGTGGACCTGATTTTTAACAAAATCCAAGGCCTAGAAACCGAAAATCGAACCCACTAAACCAACAATACATCTTAGCATTGCGGGTCTAGTCTCTTAAACGCCTAACATACTTTACTATAAATTTCTCATATTAACCATTAAATAAAATCGAAGGCCTAAGACCTGGGGAATCGAACCCACTAAACCAAAATACATCTTAGCATTGCGGGTCTAGTCTCTTAAACGCCTAACATACTTTACTATAAATTTCTCATATTAAACATTAAATAAAATCCAAGGCCTAGACACAGGGAATTGAACCCTCTAAACCAACAATACATCTTAGCATTGCGGGTCTAGTCTCTTAAACGCCTAACATACTTTACTATAAATTTCTCAAATTAACCATTAAATAAAATCCAAGGCCTAGACACCGAGAATCGAACCCACTAAACCAAAATACATCTTAGCATTGCGGGTCTAGTCTCTTAAACGCCTAACATACTTTACTATAAATTTCTCATATTAAACATTAAATAAAATCCAAGGCCTAGACACAGGGAATTGAACCCTCTAAACCAACAATACATCTTAGCATTGCGGGTCTAGTCTCTTAAACGCCTAACATACTTTACTATAAATTTCTCAAATTAACCATTAAATAAAATCCAAGGCCTAGACACCGAGAATCGAACCCACTAAACCAACAATACATCTTAGCATTGCGGGTCTAGTCTCTTAAACGCCTAACATACTTTACTATAAATTTCTCATATTAACCATTAAATAAAATCCAAGGCCTAATACCTGGGGAATCGAACCCACTAAACCAACAATACATCTTAGCATTGCGGGTCTAGTCTCTTAAACGCCTAACATACTTTACTATAAATTTCTCATACTAAACATTAAATAAAATCCAAGGCCTAGACACAGGGAATTGAACCCTCTAAACCAGCAATACATCTTAGCATTGCGGGTCTAGTCTCTTAAACGCCTAACATACTTTACTATAAATTTCTCATATTAAACATTAAATAAAATCCAAGGCCTAATACCTGGGGAATCGAACCCACTAAACCAACAATACATCTTAGCATTGCGGGTCTAGTCTCTTAAACGCCTGACATACTTTACTATAAATTTCACATATTAAACATTAAACAAAATCCAAGGCCTAGACACAGGGAATTGAACCCTCTAAACCAGCAATACATCTTAGCATTGCGGGTCTAGTCTCACAGAGTCCGAAAAAAGGATTTTTTAAGGAAATGCTCTGCATGTTAGTGCATGTGTGAACAGAAATATCTCAAAAGCTAAGAACTACCAGAAGCTAAAACTCTCAATTTAGACAGTTTCCTACAAGTGGACCTGATTTTTAACAAAATCCAAGGCCTAGACACCGAGAATCGAACCCAAACAATATTACAAATAAAACAATATTGATTTGTTAATAATTACCGATTAATTAATATCTTTCGTTGAAATAAAATTTATATTGCGTAATCTAGATTTAATTAAAACTTGCCCTTTGGCTCTAAATAGTAACAACTCCAATAAATTTAAATTAGCAATACCCAGTACACATGTAACTATATTATGTAACCTAGGCACATACATATACCTCATGTAACGGGCAAATTGTAATTAATCGTCTACATACCAGTGCCCCATGGATATTATTAGTATCTAAACATAATATTCAACATAAATTAAAATTAACATTGTGAATTTTGAATTTATTACTTTTATGCACACATAAACACAAATACATAGACTCGTACCTCATATGTTCATATACATACGGTGTTATGAGGCTACACACATACATGAGGCTAACTTTCCTCTTAAAGTATGTACAGCATTGAGACCCCCAAAAAAGTGCAACTACATTATTAAATGACATACTACATTCATGAAAATATAGTATATGTATCCATAATTTGTCACGATTGCACGATTGCTGTACTTCCACTTAGTAGGTGAAAGAGCAGAATGGGTGCTTTAATGGTTATTTTTGGGGATTTACCTTAATCCCTGCAACCTGCTAAAAATTTTTCTGTCAAAATATCTGGATAAGATTTACTGAGTTATTAGTAACATGTATGGGGCTAAATCCTCTCCCATTCGATGTTCAGCGTCCAGAACCCCAATCTACATGAAATGGCGAATCGATTGACATATCATTCTTGAAAATCGATTCACGTATTTAGGCTCTACTTTTTTTTTGTGGTGGTATCTAAAAAAAATTTACCACGAAACGCAATGCTTTCCTTGTCAGTAGTTGGGAAAAGTAAAAACTCCTAGTTTGAAGGAAAAAACAAACTTTGGAAGGAGAAGAGGAAATCAAGTTTTCTTGTAATGATTTTTGGTGAATATCGAGGCGCGGTCTTGAATAAAAACAACTTTTTTGCCTTATACCAACGTTTCGGTAATTTTCAGTAATTCAACAGTTATGATGATATACTCGTAGCTCTACATTGAACTTCACAAACTTTTTTTATAATACCCTGAAGAAGGTAGTAAAAATTACCGAAACGTTGGTATAAAGCCAAAAAGTTGTTTTTATTTAAGACCGCACCTCGATATTCACCAAAAATCATTTTCTTGTAATGCCAGATATTCGTAGAAGAGTCACAACTTCTTACCTGTCAGAGGTTCTGGCAGAATTGTTGAAGAGTTATTATTGCAGTGGCCATAAAACTTCCCCAAACTCTGCTTCAACGATCTACAGACGGACACTTCCGCCTTCCACGCATGTACAAACAGACAAACGTGCGTTATCTTCCTGTTCATACATGTGGGTGGAGGTAGCCTCAGTTTCCAAACTAGATCTGTGCAACGCGCAGAACCCAAGGTTCACACAGTAAACAGTCTCTGAACTCTGAACCGGTCACACTAACACCACACAACTGCAGCATGATCGCTTCCAACCTTTCGCTTTCGGGTTGCCTTTCATTACCAGGAGTACCATACAGGGAACGGAAGCGTAGCGTTATTAATCACACTGTATAAATGATAAGAGGGGACAGAGCATGGCCCATGGGAATATGACAAAAGCCCCTAAGGGACCAGGTACGAACGTTATCAAGGAGAGATGATTCCTATACGGGTTCTATATAATTGGACGAGGGAATATTTGGGATCCCCAGGAAGGGTTCGATTGAATAACTTCCTTGCTTTGTTCGAAGGGTAAAAGGAAAAGCTGTGTTTTGTACAGGAGGCGTCATTACGGTCCCCGAACCCTTTCATTTACTTTTACTTGTAAGCATTAGCGATTAGATAGGGAGCTGACCTTTGGCAAAACAAAAAAAAAAGGCTAGGGAGAGCTGAATGTAATTACTGTTAAAACGGAAGTGAGGGAACCTTGCCGTTGTTACTAACTTAGTCTCATTTCCTCTGAACATTTTCCATTGAAAAAGGCGCCCTTTGTGCGCAGTCCAGGATGGCTTTCCCAATTTACTTCTTATTTTGCTTTGTTGTATTTCTTTTCGTTCATTTTAAAGAAATTTTCCAATAAGTTTAAACTTTAATTTTCCCACCGTTTTGTGATCTTCTGCACACATAAAATGGGATCCGTTCTGACAGAGCATCGCTATCAAATATTCCGCAGCTAAGAAGTAAGAAAGGGTTCTTAGCTTGTGATAGGGATCATCACAATCCTCTTTGTACAACAGCTTTCAAAAGCCTATCTTTACCCAATACTCTCCTTATAGACGGACTGAAGTGCCAGTAGCCTCGCGATCATCTTCACCAATACCAACGCCATGATATCTCGTGAGTATCTTCTTCAAATGTCATTCATGTCACTTTATTCTAGGTTCACATTTGCTTGCAAATGTTTTTGTTTACAATAAATTATTAGATGATTAAATAATAATAGTAAATACCTTGAAATGGACTAAATGAATCTCAACTGAGTCTCTTACCTGTAACAGAAAAACAAAAATTATGAATTTTGCGTTTACTTGTGCTGCAATCAGCGCGTCAGCGCTATAAGTAGCAATGATAGAAGTGAATGGTAGATACCAACCAAGTGTCACCCAGTGTTTTGGAGTGTAACAAAACATTAGACTATTAGTCATACTCTCTTCACTTGAGAGGGCTACTCGGGTTATCAGGAAGAGTTCTTGAAGAAAGATTTTGGAGCTAGAGGATTTGCTTGTGGATTGCAGGCTGAAGTGGAGTTTCCTGTAGTGTATTCAGCAACTTGTGCGATAAAAGGAATGGTTAAGGTCAGTGTGTATAGTCCAGGTTGGGAGACATAAAATGGAGCGTTTACTTATAGTTGGAAGTATTTTAGACTGAAGAGATTGAATCCTTTGCAGACTGGAACCCCACAGCTCTATTCCATACGTCCAGCTGGGTTTTAAAGTAGAGTTATAAATCAGTCTTTTGTTGTCCAGAGAGAGTTTAGATCTATCGACTCAGATTCTTTTATGTAGTCGATAGTGTCTGTTTAGTTCTGTTCTTTAAGTCCTCTGTTAGGATTATGAAATTAAAATTTTAATATTGTAACGAAGTAGACCTGGGCATAGAAGAAAGGCCTAGATTGTTCTAGGGGTTGAGCGATCAAAGTCAGTAACAGGCCGCCACTGCATAAACAAAAGACAAATAAACAATCTGGACCTGTGGCAGAGAAGAAAGGCCTAGATTGTTCTAGGGGTTAAGCGACCAAAGTCGGTATCAGGCCACCACTGTTTAGACAAAAGGGCCGGTCTCTCCTGAACTAGAAAGGAAAGGGCTAGATTGTTCAAAGAGTTAGTGACCTGTGTAAAAGCCAGCTAAGAGAAAGGCCTCAGTTGGGGTGGTGGCATGTGTGTTTTCCCAGCCAGTGATTGACAGGTAGGAGCGAGACAGAGAGTAGGAGGAGGGCGGCCCCAGCTGAGGTGGTGGCAGTATGTGTTTTCCAGCCAATGACCGGCAGGTGGGAGCAAGACAGGCGGAGTTGGAGTGGGACAGAGAATTAGAGGAGGCGGCTCACAGCTGAGGTGGTGGCAGTATGTTTTCTCCAGCCAATGAACGTCAGGAGGGCGTGGAAACTTATGCTCAGAGAGCTGGAGGAGGGCAGTCCCAGTTGGAGGGAGGCACGCAGTTAAAAGGAGGCAGACACAGCTGGAGAAGTCAGTTTTTAAGGAGTTCTTAATGAGTTGTTAATCAGTTTTAATCAGTTAGTTTTGAGTGAGTCTTGGAGAGACGTTAGTTTGGAGAGACACTTTGGAAGTGACAGTTTGAGTGAGTCAGTGTTGCGGAGTGCTTCAGAGATAGCTAGTCAGGCGGTTAGTCAGTTAGTGAGTAGAGCTTTGTTTGTGTAGCAGAGACTAGTGCAATTCGGTGCAGTGCGGACCAGTGGTCAGTCGGGGAACAGTTTTGTGGCGTTACGTAGTGAGTAAGTAACAGTAAACTGTTGTGACTGTTGTAAATGGTGACTGTAATGAATAGCGTTAGTTGCTAGTAAATGTTAATGTGAGTAAAGGTAATGTGTTAATAAATCAGGTTATTACTTACAAATTTAGCGAGTTTTATTATTTTATCAAACCCACATATTATTTAATAACTAGTGGCAGGCATTAGTTGTGTAAGTAAAGTTCTTTCTTAGTAAAAGGACAAGAAAAACTTTACAATATTTTACTTTTGATTAGAATGAAGTTTTCGCACAAAACAGATAATGTGAGGTCCTCTGAGTTCGAATTACATTTCCGGTAGTCTACATCCGGTCTGTGTTATAATTCAAAAACAGTGAATCTCTTGCCACTCCCTCAATTCCGGAAAAAAGAAAAGAAATGCAGAACAAATTAAATGAGATGTATAACTTCCAGCAATATATTTTGTCAAGCTGACAAAATAATCCGACCACGAAATAAAAAATAAAATAATAAAATGGTAGGATAGGAACCTTTTTTTATTTTTTTACTACAAGGATAAAAGTTGACAAATGTGCCCCATTATAGAGACTGGATTACAGGAACACTACTCTGGTAACAACCAGAACCTCGGCTCAATCTTACGTCATAAAATGAACACACTCATCATCATAAAGTCTTGCCGGCGGGGGGGGAGGGTGTGGGGATGATGGAGAGGAAGAGCTCTGCAAGCTGACTAGATCTATTACGTCACGGGGTGTCTTCCCTTAAAAATTCCTTTGTCAAAAATATGATAAATGATCTGATGGTGGTGCAGTTACATTCTTGTTTTTTTTTAACTTCTTTTATTTGGATATGAATGGCCGACAAAGCTGGGGAATATTTTTAACTTCCTGTTAGTAACAGGAAGTGTGTTAATCGTAGAGATTTTTTCGTATTGGAAATTTTCACCGGAAGTATCCTATTGAGTTGCCGTAAATATGAGAAAAAAAATGTAGACTTTTACAAAATGATCGGTGTGACGTATTATCCTACCACCGTGGACTGAAAAAAATATTTAGCAATCAAATTCAAATTTGACGATTCATTTAGAGCGCCAATAGAGGACAATTTTTTGTGTAATGTACGGTCCTACATACGGTCATTTAAAGGGGAGGGGGTAATTGTTTTGCTGAAATAAGAGATTGCAGAAAATTCCTAAAAAACCGGAAATATTCCATTGCTAAGCAGATCGTTCATTTCAAAGCTTCTAGGCTTTTCCGTGTTGTTTGTAAAGAGAGAACAGGGGAACTGCCCTGTGGCCGGGAGTGCGGATAAAAGAAACTTCTTAAAAAACCTTAAATATTGACGCGTCTTAAATTAAAAAAAAATAGGCAACAAGATCTCTCTGACCTTGCAGGAGGATCATGGTCTTGATCAACGCAATGACTAGTAAATTACAAGAAATCGGTAGGACAGCTTCTGCAGCTTGCAGGAGGATCATGGTCTTGATCAACGCAATGACTAGTAAATTACAAGAAATCGGTAGGACTGCTTCTGCAGCTTGCAGTAGGATCATGGTCTTGATCAATAGTAAAAAAGGAGGATGCTCCATGTGTTGTCGTGGCAAATGTGTAGACCAGAGTTAATTTACAATGTCCTGCCGTCAGGGCCGGATTTAGATCAAAAGAGGCCCTAGGCTATTCCACTTATGAGGCTCTTTCACATCCCATTTTTTTAAGTTTGTAAATTGCGAGAGATAATAAAATACATCACTACATTGATACATCACTAAAACAGTGTTTTAGTGTTCACTGTTTTTTTAGAATAATGTAATTTTAATTTTGCTGACAATTTGAATGTAGGCTCCTCTTGATCTTGAGGCCTCTAGGCTGAAGCCTAGTTACCTATGGGAAAATCCGGCCTTGCCTGCTGTGATTAAAACGGCTTGGCCTGGTTACATAGCTACATCGGCAACAAACATCACAATGAGCCTTCAGCAGCAACAGCAGCAGCAGCAGCAGAAGAACAAGAATTTGCACAGCATTAACAAAGGAGTAACAAAATTATGGAGTTTACCCCCCCTCCCAAAAAGAACTTCTCCCACAGGAACTGATTGTTTATTTTTAAAGTCCCTTAGTGACAACCGGAGAAGGGATTCAATGCTAGAAGATCGTTAGCATCAATAAGACTGGATGTCGTTCTTAGCAGACGAGAGCTTATAGAAGGGACCCATGTCCTAAATCAGTACAGAGCATACATGTAGGGAAGACAAATGCCCTTAAACCTGTCATGTGCCACTGTACCCCGTGGGGGTCCAGGGTATTTGTCCCTTCCTCACCCCCACCCACACACAGTCTGTCCACATGTATATTGGGCAACTTCACTTGAATAACCCGCACAGAGCGACATGCGCGCCGTCTATAAATACACCATAGAACTAAACTAACTGGTTTAAATAAATTTATTTATTCCTTCCTTTCCCCCTCCCCGTTCTTTGTGAGCTTTAACCCTAAAGTTAGAACTTTTAAAAAGCTGTTCGTGAAGAGTATTAGTGCTACCTATTTTTAAAGTCAGTAAACACTAAATTAGTCGAGTAGCTTAAATTATTTCTCTAAAAATATTTAAGCTACTGTAAATTTAATCGTTGAAACAAATTTATTTGTGATCCGTTCTAAAAATAGTAAAATTCTTTAAATTATTTTACTTCCATTTTGTAATTTAATTTCTCGATGAAAATCTCTATTCACCTAATTGCATTTCCGGTTAAATACGAGGTGTGGCTATTAAATAACGAGACTGATGCTGCTACAGAAGAACTATGCATGAGAGCCAAATCCTAACGACCGACAGCTGTGCAGCGTAAAGCCTTTCTCTTTCGATTGCAGCGCCGCCTCACGTGTAAGAGGTGTTTAGTTTCGTTTTGCCGTGAAAAACATCGATACTACAAAACGTAGTAGAGCAACAAATTGTCGTGGTAATTTCACATCAAAACTGGGTAAAACCGCTACTGAAACTTATCTTTTATAAAAAGAAGTTTATGGCCTTTGAATGTTAATCACGTGCGCAAGTTTTTGAGTGGTTCAAGCGTTTCCAAGATTGCCGAGAAGACGTCGGAGATGATGTCCACCCGAGTCGCCATTCCACGTCCAAAACGGATAAAAATATCGATTATAATTAATCAACATCACTACCGGTGAAGTGCTTGCTCAACTCCGTGAAAGAATAAGGAAAAAAAAAACGACCCGATTTGTGGAAAGAACAAGTCACGGGGTTCTCCATCAAGACAACCGCGGCGCCGGCTCACACTGCATTGTCTGTCAAGAAGACGTTTCTAGCCAAGTACAACATCCCACCAGTTTTAGGCCAACCGGCCTTATTCGCCTGACCTGGCGGCTCCATGTGACTTTAGATCTGTTTCCCAAAGTCAAGTCTGCATTTTAAAAGGAACACGATTTCAGTCCGCTGTGAAGCTGTGAAAGAAAAAGCGGCACGCGTCATACAGGAGCTCACAGAAAAAAGACTTCCAGCACTATTTCGAACAATGGTAAATTCGCATGGAGCGTTGTAGGGATAGGGGAGTGGGTGTATATTGAAGATGATAATAACTAAATATGTACAAAATTTAAAATAAAATGTTTTACAGCATCAGTCTCGTTATTTAATAGCCACATTTCGTATTAGGAGGATAAGTCCATGTTTTACACTGATAAGCTATGTTAGGGAAAAAAGTCCTATCTCTACCACCTGTTTTGGGCTATAAGTATACTTATTCCCAGGTAAAACATAGCAGAACAACTCATATACATGGGATACCAAGTTTAATGAAAATCTTAGGAAGAGCCACTTCGAAAAATACTGAAAAACTTCCTGCGGAAAAAAAAGCGACAATTCCATTCGGGTTGAACTTTGGCCGTGAAAGCTTATGGTTGAAGGCGGATAACAGATTTTAGACTTCCTGCAATTTGCCGATTACACAATCCACAGGAAGTCATACAAAGACGAACTTACAAAGCACTTTGTTTGTTTGGGGGAGGAGGTGATTCAGGGAGTCCCTTAAACGTGAATATTTCCGGTGAAAACTGGAAATCGATATAACAAAATCAATACTTTCACTTATCTTAGTTTAAAGGCAATTGTAATTGGAAAACCGGAAGAGAGAAGGAAACTGAATCGTTGGGCCCCATGTGCTCAGGAAGTTCTATGAGGTGATATATACGTGTGCTGAGAATGTGTTTTTCCGGTTTGTGGGGACGAAAAAAAAAGATCGTTTTTTTATTTTTCACCGAGTGCAGCTGTATCATCGAGATGCAGCGCCACCTGGCGAATACAGCATCCCCAGTTTCCTGGAAGAGCCAATTTTCATTTACTCCTTCACACAGATCATCCCTTATCTCGCTCCACTCTCACCACTTGTGCCAACTATCCAGGAGCGAGAAAAAAAAAGTCCCTTCAGCAGATTTATCCCCTCCACTCCACAGGAAGTCTCTGCTACAAAAGTTCCTATTGCCAACCATGAACACAGACACAGGTCTGTGCATTTTATTTAACAAGTAATTTCCCCATGGACTGAGGTGGACACCCTGCGTAATCTCTACCGGCAGATTATTTCCCCATTTTTCCCTCTTGGAATAGCTTCCGTTCAGTTTTTTCTTTCTTTCTTTCTTTTCTTCTACTGTAGTAAGAGGAAGTATTGTAATCATGCAGATTTTTTTCACCGGAAATAGCCATTTTGAAGTTATATCCGTTCATCGACTATCTTGATTTTGGGGGAAGTTTTGTGGGTAAGAGGTCATTGTGGTAAAAAAGAGAATGAAATTGTTGATACACTTGCAAAGGAAGCCACCAATAGTGGGGAAATGGCTAATTTTAAATTACCACACACCGATATCAAGGGTATAATTGCAAAAGCAGCACTACAAAAATGGCAGACAGATTACAATAATGGTGATACAGGTAGATTCTATAAAACTATGGCAGATCAGTTACCTAGACAACCATGGTTTAAGGGAACTGTCACTAATAAATGGGTTGTTACGACAATAAGCAGGCTGAGAGCGAACCACGCGGTGTGCGGATCGTATCTACACAGGATCAACAAAAGGTCCTCTCCTCTTTGCGTAGATTGCAATGAGGAGGAAGATTTCAAACATGTAATAATGATATGTCCACGTTATGTGGTAGAAAGGAAACGAATGTTTGACGATATATACAGGTATTTAGATGCACCATTTCGCTACGAAGACATTATATTCTCCACCAACAGTTATGTGCTTAAGTCGATAGCAGAGCTAGCAATGAAATATGAATGTATTTAGAAGCTATAGCCGAATTAGAATGAATGGAACAAAATGCTTAGAGAAGGATTACGTGATTTTAATTTTGGTTAAGCGAGAAGGATGGCAGGAGCACAGAGTGCTGCTCCATCCATTAGCAGTAGTTTATGTAAATAGCGGTATATAATAGAATGATGAATGTGTGAAGCGAATGTATTTGTAGGTAAGAATGGAGAGTGAGTGATATTCTAGTGATAAGCACCTAGACGATGCTGGCTGTATGGCGGAAGCCAATGCCAAAAAAAGAAAACAAAAAAAAAATATTATTAACAATTATTAAAGGCGCCACGATAGCCGAGCGGTTAAGAGACTAGACCCACAATGCTAAGATGTACTGTTGGTTTCGTGGGTTCGATTACCCCGGTCTAGGCCTTGGTTTTTATTTAATGGTTAATATGAGAAATTTAGAGTAAAGTATGATAGGTAGACCCGCAAAGCTGATGTATTGTTGGTTTAGTGGGTTCGATTCCCGGTGTCTAGGCCTTGGATTTTATTTAATGGTTAATATGAGAAATTTATAGTAAAGTATGTTAGGCGGTTAAGAGACTAGACCCGCAATGCTAAGATGTATCGTTGGTTTAGTGGGTCCGATTCCCGCTGTTTAGGCGTTGGATTTTATTTAATGGTTAGTATGAGAAATTTATGGCAAAGTATGTTTGCTAATCACCACGATTCCTAATTTGGTAGTTGGACGTAAGGCCTGCCTGAAAAAATAGGCATTACTTTACTACAATTATTAATATTCTAAATTTTTATTTCACAAATTTTAAATACACAAATATACAGGTGAAATTTATTAAAAATTTATTTAGAAAATGCAAACATCACGTAAAACTTACACGTAGTATTAAAGTAGGGTTGGTTTATGAAATTACATCATGATGTTGATATTTAAGGACGTCACAGTTGTAGGTAATACATTTTGAATGTAGGTTTACATACATACGTCATGAATACATACCAACATATACGTAAATATATTCAAACTGGTTGACGATGAGGGGTGGAGGGGGTAGCCAGCAATTCATGCTCAGTACAAGTTTAATGCAAAGTTTATGCACAAAATGTTAAAGCTATTTTCCAGGAAATATATGTTTAATGAAGTGTCACTTCCGGTTATCCGATTTCACCAAAACTTCTTTTTTTTTTTGGCCGCATCCGCTAGAGGCACTTAAACGTAATATCAAATTTCGTATTAGCTTGTGCATTTCTGTGATAATGCTAACAACAGACCGATAGATAGTTAGACTGAAGTAACACGCATAAACGGAAAAAGATTGAATTGCCTGAAATCATTACTCTGTGATTTTATGATAACAAAAGTGTATTTCCGGGATGCTCATAAACTCTACGATGATGAAAAAAGTGAACTTCCGGTAGAAATTTTTTTTTAAAAAAATACGATATAAATTTGCGAATATCATTTTCATCATAGCTCCAGCCACGATTAAATATTTTTCTCCAGAAGTTGTTCCAGATTTAGTCCAGACTTCTCCATCGTCGGCAGAACCCAATTTATAATCGTTGATTGTCTCCAGCATCAAAATAACATCCTATAACGCTAACCACTCGACATGAATATTACGATGCATGGTTTTAACATTCATCGTTGGATATGTTGGTGGTATACGTCATCCTGTACTTAACGGAAATTTACTAGTTACGTGCTATGGATTGGGGAACATGAACCGAGCATGTTAATATGGTACAGCATTAAATTTATGGCCCAATAACTGCAGGCTGGTGCCGAAATTGCCATGGGGGGGGGGCTAAAAGTAAGAGGGACCCTTGAAGACCCCCCTCCGACTCAAAATTGAACCAATGTGTGCCGAGGGGGGGGGAATTATGACCAAAAAGCATTTTTGATGTTGGCAATTTTTGTAGCCACATAATCGTAACCAAATCTGCTTTCAACACACACACACGACTTCCGGTTACTTCTCAAGGTTCGAATTCATGGTATTCCATTTAAAATTATTTAAATAAAAGATATTATCAGGATTACAAAAGGCACGTGTTGCAACGGATAACCGATAACATCAGCGCTATTTTGTTCTATTTTTCACTCTTTCACTGTACACACGGAAATAACATTTTTTTTGGGAGGGTGGTTCAGGCAGCCTCAAAATTCATATTTCCGGTG
Source organism: Rhodnius prolixus (assembly GCF_049639745.1). Lineage (NCBI taxonomy): Eukaryota > Metazoa > Arthropoda > Insecta > Hemiptera > Reduviidae > Rhodnius > Rhodnius prolixus. The sequence goes on along the minus strand of NW_027411592.1, from coordinate 61,491,178 downwards.
CAAACTCCAAATTAGGGTCATGAGCCCATTTCCTCTTATCGACAGTGCAGTAATCTTGAATCATGTCACTCACAATAGTAAGATTTTATAAGAGAGAAATAAGTGTGATAAAGAGAAGTAGAAATTGTAATACGCCAACCGGAAACTGGCTTTCAAGAGCAGTTCAGAGTTCCTTTTTGACAGTACAGAGTGGAAGGAAGAAAAGTACGTATAGATCCTGAACTCTTATCACGCAGGATGAATATAAAAAAGCAATATGGCAGATAATAAAACGGGTAAAAAAAAAAAAATAAATAAAATTGATGGCGACTTGCGGGGGGGGGTGGGGTGAATTACGAGCAAAAAAGCGGAAGTTGCCAGAAAAAAGAAAAAATTTCCTCCGAAATATCTGAAAATGTATTTTAGGGATTTTTACGCAAACAATTGGCTGCCCCCCCACTCTATGCCCTTTCACAGAAGGGCTATAATAGCGTGGGCCCTATAAGTGGCCCTAAAAAGTAGGGGTGCCAACATTATTTCCTCTTTATTATCTTAACGGAAAAAGAAAAGGTATAATTTTTCTGTTCATTTTCGCGCTTACCTTTTAAGAGGAAACTGTTCGAGTTAACTTCCTGTGTTCTCGTAGGTTTGTGAGTGTGTGATTGTGGGAGAGGTGTGATCACAATAAATATAAATATGCATTTACAGACGAACTATTTTTTTTTTTTTTTAAAGTTAGGCGGTTAAGAGACTAGACCCACAATGCTAAGATGTATTGTTGGTCTAGTGGGTTCGATTCGCTTTGTCTAGACCTTGGATTTTATTTAATGGTTAATATGAGAAATTTATAGAAAAGAATGTTAGGCGGTTAAGAGACTAGACCCGCAATGCTAAGATGTATTTTGGTTTAGTGGGTTCGATTCCCGGTGTCTAGGCCTTGGATTTTATTTAATGGCTAAAATGAGAAATTTTGTAGTAAAGTATGTAAGGCGGTTAAGAGTCTAGACCCGCAATGCTAAGATGTATTGTTGGTTTAGTGGGTTCGATTACCGGTGTCTAGGCCATGGATTTTATTTAATGGTTAATATGAGAAATTTATAGAAAAGAATGTTAGGCGGTTAAGAGACTAGACCCGCAATGCTAAGATGTATTTTGGTTTAGTGGGTTCGATTCCCGGTGTCTAGGCCTTGGATTTTATTTAATGGCTAAAATGAGAAATTTTATAGTAAAGTATGTAAGGCGGTTAAGAGTCTAGACCCGCAATGCTAAGATGTATTGTTGGTTTAGTGGGTTCGATTACCGGTGTCTAGGCCATGGATTTTATTTAATGGTTAATATGAGTAATTTATAGAAAAGAATGTTAGGCGGTTAAGAGACTAGACCCGCAATGCTAAGATGTATTTTGGTTTAGTGGGTTCGATTCCCGGTGTCTAGGCCTTGGATTTTATTTAATGGCTAAAATGAGAAATTTTATAGTAAAGTATGTAAGGCGGTTAAGAGTCTAGACCCGCAATGCTAAGATGTATTGTTGGTTTAGTGGGTTCGATTACCGGTGTCTAGGCCATGGATTTTATTTAATGGTTAATATGAGAAATTTATAGTAAAGTATGTTGGCTAGTTGCCTCCGTCCACGACTCCTAATTTGGTAGTTGGACGTTAAGCCCCGTCTAAAAAAATAGACGATTACTTTACTTTACTTAATTTATGGATTTACCTTATATTTGGTATTATAACCTTCCCTCGCATTATACGCAACCCAAAGAAAAGACGCGCAGTAATTCATTTGGTTACCATTATAGTTATGAAGGTTACACTTGAGACATGGTTATGCTTTGACGTATCGTTGCACCGCCTTCTTGATTGAGTTGTAAGAAAGGAAGAAAAAAAAAAGAAGTTTTTATAATTAGTTTTTCCATGTTCCATTGAGATCATCTGGTCATTTATCCAAAAAAAAAAAAGAATGGTGTTCAAAGAACCATTAAAATTACCCACAGAAAACTTAATTAAAAAAAAGGAAAAACGAAAAGGAAAACAATACTTCCGCTTTTACTAGGGAAGAGAAAATAAATACAAGTTGCGAGAGTGGGGGAAAAACCATTCGAAGCAGGTTTTTTTTTTTGTATCCACCTGATAAAACTTCCACAGGTAGGCTTGTTAGAGAAGGGGGGAACAGGCAACAATCCTAAGCCTTTATGGAAATAGCATAGGTCTGAATGTCTGTATTAGGCTGAACGTGTTGGTTAGTAAAAGTGAGATAAAGGCAGCATTATTATAAAAGCACCTTTAAAAATACTGGAAGAGCTTTAAAAACAAAGTACGCAAAAAAAACACTAGAACTTTTTATTTTTTAGTTTTCTTTGTTTTTTTCATTTTTCTTTTCAATTTTTTTTTAATTAACTAAAAAACTTTTCCACCTTAATAGTAAAAGGAAAACTAGATTTAAAATGGGAGAAAGATAAAAGTAAAATTGTAAGAGCTCCTAACCTCTTCTAATGGTACTAGCACTTCATAGATATGGTGTTCGAGATAAGGCAACTACAGGCTGTAGTTAACTATAACGACGCAAAGAGGGCACCAGTGTTCCTTATTACTCTACCAACACAATGAAGCTCAACTAAACAATGGCGTAATAAAAGAAAAAGCTCGGACAGGGGTTTTTAATCATTCTTTTTCCTTTTCAGAGTTTAATTTTTCTTTTCATTCCTTTTCTTTTTTTTTTGGGTGTGTGTGTGTGTGTATGTGCAGCCAGGAAACACTACCAGAGGAACACACAGTGGACATCCGGTGATGATAAAAAGATTGAGCGAGGAGATCACCACCACTCTCTGCCGGAAGTCAGAGCACATGATCATTAAACATGAAGGGGGCTTTGATTAAGCGTTCTCTAAGTACTTTAGGGCTTGAGTAGATCATATATGTGCGTGCGTGTGTGAGTGCATGAAAAAGGAAATGGGTTAAAAAAAAAAGGTAGGCTAAGGAAGCTAAGTGGGTTTATCGTTGTCATTTAGTAGCTACAACAACTCGTGTTATTACACTCTTGCGATTAAGAAAGAAAGTATTGTAATCGTCTAGATTTTTGTAATTTTGAGTTTTTACTATTTTTTTTTAGGTTCCTTCGGAACTTTAAAAGTCGTAAAAAGATAAAGTAAAGTAATTGCCTATTTTTTTAGGCGGGGCTTAACGTCCAGGTCTAGTCTCCTAACCGCCTAACATACTTTACTATAAATTTCTCATATTAACCATTAAATAAAATCCAAGGTCTAAGACCGGGAATCGAACCCACTAAACCAACAATACATCTTAGCATTGCGGGACTAGTCTCTTAACCGCCTAACATATACTTTACTATAAATTCCTCATATTAACCATTAAATAAAAATCCAAGGCTTAGACACCAGAGGAATCGAACCCACTAAACCAACAATACATCTTAGCATTGCGGGTCTAGTCTCTTAACCGCTCGGCTACCGCGGCGCCTAACTTTAAAAGTAGTACTATTTTTTTGTTTTCACCGTAACTATGGCTTCCAATTCCCATTCCAGTTCAAATTGATTTTTAATCTTCCTGGAAAAAAAAACAAAACAATTCCTTCAAATAAAAGTTGTATTCCTACAAATATGCGACTACTTCGCTAAGTTTATTTAAAGGAAACGGGGGAAAAAAAACGTTAGAACCTCTTTTTTGGATAAAATCTTGACAAAAACGGACAAATCAACAGTACTTCCGGTGGATCTATTTTATCTCCATTGAATGCAAACTCTCCAATCCCAGAGTTCCTATAACTACAATTAAATGCTCCATACAATCCACATGGATCTAACCATTCCGTAAGTATCCAACTCTAACCCAAATCCCGCTGTACTAATTTTATCCATTAATCCTCACCCCGTTTTCCAGAACATTCCCATCCAACTCTCCTCGAAGAGTTAGTACTTCCACACACCCTCAAAATAAAAAAGGATTCAGGGATCACCGCAAAAAAAAAAAAAAAGTTTATTTCCACTAGTTGCTGTTACCTCAAACTTCCCCACAGTAAAAATGGGAAATCAGATCATGATGGGCTTACTTATGGCCACATCCCCCATCACTCCCCCCTCCATAGCCTCATCATTTCTTGGGGCGTGATAAAAAAATAATAAGCTAGGCTAAGGGAAGGGATTAGCAATGCGGTTAGCGTACTGGGCTCCCACGTAGAGGTCCCGGGTTCGAATCCAGCTGCTGACCCTTATATTTTTTGTTCTCTTCCTAGGAGCTTCTTACAGCTCACTGTCCGGTGATGGACGAGAGAACACTGTCCGGAGGCCGGCAGCATACTGAAAAATGCTCCGGGCGCCAATAACCTTAGACGATGACGCGCCTTAAATCATTAAAAAAAATAATAATAATATAAAATAAGCTATGCAAGATTGTTACTATTGTGGTGCTATCTTAGTTTTGTAACAACATAATTTTACTAGTGGTAGTTGAAAAAAAAGGTTGAGAGTGTAATCTGAAGAACTAGGAAATAATGTTAAAGGGAAATATGAAACGATCCAAGTGCTTTCCATTAACAATAACAATGGCGCAGTAAGCCGAGTGAGCCACTACATGGGCAATACAATGCATTCAAAACAAAACAATAAAATCAAAACACAATAAGCTTTTAGAAAATGTATATTTATGCGGAGAATACTATAAGTGGCCGAATAGAAGCGCATGCGCCACAGAGTTGTGTATATGAATGTGCGCGGACGGTATGACCTAGGCAGGGACAGAGGTAACGACCCAGAGTATGACCCTAGGGTCTCAAAACTCACACACATACACAAACACCTTCCATTGTATTCTCCTCAACAAGTTTACAAAATAGCCAACCAAGCTTAATTCTATCCACAAATATGTACAATACAATCGCTGTTTGTGTTTTTGCTAACGTCATAACAATGACGACATCGCTAGCTGGTAGCGAATGTAAACACTGATAATTAACAAAAATTAACAACTATTTTCAACCTTCCCCTTCTTTCTCTTTTGTTTTTTTTTTTTTTGTAAGAGAAAGTGCAAGTTATCAAATGAGTAAGAGAAAGGAATCACAATTAAGTCTACCAAATGAGTAAGAGAAATAAAAGAAAGAGAATAACAATTGAGTCTAACTAATGAATAAGAGAAAGGATTAACAAATGAGTCTAAAAATGAGTAAGAGAATGGAATAACAAATGGAGTAAGAGAAAGGGATAGTAAATGAGTAAGGGTAAGGAATAACAAATGAGTAAGAGAAAGTTCTAACAAATGAGTAAGAGAAAGGAATAATGAGAAATGAGTAAGAGTAAGTACAAATATCTCGTTGAAGCCCTCCAAATCCTTATAATATAAATCTAATTTTTCATAAAAGCAAATATTTACAATATGCTCTTTAGTAGAGTGAAAGAGTTTTTCCCATTGAAAACGGAGAAAAATGGAGAAAATTGAATCTCATGAACAGACTATTCAGCCTTTCTTATATACAAAGCAGGCGATCAGCAAAAGAATATGGTGCCATGTGTGGGAAATGTGGCCAGGAAAATGTAGAGAGTTTTCAAAATGAGATTTCATCTTGCCCCCCTTCGCTCCATAGTTTGTGCTGATATTTTCCACGTATAGTTATGTATTTATGGTCGGCCATTTTGTGGAGGGGGGAAAGAATTACTATCTGCTTTTGTAGTAGTTTATGTTTACAAATAAATATGCATAATATGTGTGGGTTGGTTTTGAGCAATAGGTTTAGCCTAGGTGTGCATACAATGGCAGATCTAGAAAATATGATGCTGGAAGTGCCATCATTAAGATAGAGGGAGGGATTTTGGAGGATGGTCAGCTGGACCATTTACTATTAATACGTATAAGGGTAAAATATTATTGTTGATGGTGAGAATTAATATGGATCAAATATTTCGTGTTTGAGGGAATATTAATGAGTTCGAATCTTGAGGTTAGTAGTACAGGAAGTCGTTATTTTTTTTTTTTTTGAAATTAATAAATTTTGTGACAGGAAACACAGATGCGTAACAAAATAAGCAAAAGTATATCGCGCAGAACATATGTGAATATCATCGTAATTACCGGAAGTGAAGAAAAATTTTAGACTTTTGTGTGTACTTATTAAAAGAGGCCCATAACCGGCCCACACCTATGCTCCCATAATTTAGCATATAAAGTTCTACTTTGGGGGGGGGGGGGGAACAGTTTCTAAAAGTTTAAACTCTGTGTGCGATATCATTAAAAGGCGTATGAACTCTTATGTTTTATGTGCTCCTAATATGTAAAGTAGAAAAGATAGATAACAAGGCTTTGATATGTGACAGGAGTTTAGTTTAAACAGAGATAAGCGAGTAATTGTGTGACAGAGGATAAAAGGTGGAATTTGTTGAATTCATCTTGAATTTGTGTATACTTATTTTTTGTTATACACAATATATCGTTGATTTTACCTGCCATAGCATGTTTTATTGTATCCCTGACCGGGTTTCAGAGTTTCATCTTGAATTTGTACATACTTATTTTTTGTTATACACAATATATCGTTGATTTTACCTGCCATAGCATGTTTTATTGTATCCCTGACCGGGTTTCAGAGTTTCATCTTGAATTTGTGCATACTTATTTTTTGTTATACACAATATATCGTTGATTTTACCTGCCATAGCATGTTTTATTGTATCCCTGACCGGGTTTCAGAGTTTCATGCATCATCAGAGGTGGCTTAATCAGTTTAGTGTGGAGATTTCAACTTCATGCTGGTTCAGCAAGTATAGTTCGTAATGGACACGGAAATCTCTACCCCTAATCTACCTCTGATAATGGACGAAAATAAGAAAAAAAAAACGCATACTACTACGGATCAAGCTACGGATAAAGCTCGATTTATCTGACTGCCGAAAAGCTTGTACAAGTCCAAGTGTTACGAGTGCTTTTTTATAGTTGCCTCATACTGAAATTCAAAACACCACATTTCCGTTAAAAAAAAAAAAAAAAACTCAATTTAGAAAATTGTTCATGACTACATCACTTCCGTTTTAGAGTAAAATAAGAGTAAAGAAACTAGAAAGAAAAGCGACGCGCATATGAGCTGGAAAGTGCCACTCTCTCTCTTTCACAGAATTTCCCTCAGGAACTCCATCAAGAGGGATAGGTACCACGTACTTAAGGGCCACATGTGACCCTACAGCCCTTTAAACATATGTGCCTCAGGTCTATGTGGGTGTAAGTGAACATGCCAGCCACGTTATTCTCTGTTTTAGATCTTCCTGCAGTACACTCGTACTCATATAATCTACTCTATTTTTTTTTTTTTTTTTTTTTAACTTTCTGTTTTCCGATCCGTGCATGCTTTTTCTCTCCACGCACAATAAATAAAGAAAATTATTTTCACGACTTTTCACCGAATACTTTTCACTATGTTCGGCCTTTTTTCACCCTCAACAATTTCTCTCTTTTTCCGCTAATATTTTATTACGAACAAACAAACATGTGCGCACTCTTTTGACTAACAGAGTAACAGTAATCCTAAAGGATCCAACTTATAGATTTTACGTTAAATTTACGTCAATTTTTATTTTCTCCATTTCCTGTAAGAAGTGAATCAAGATCGTAACAAATTATCAGAATTGAATTTTCACCGAAAGTACAGTTTCCGGTGTGAACTCAAAATAGGAATTTTTAAAATGAAACACAAAATTCTTTCTCCTTACCTAAAAGTGAAAAAACGCAAAAATTTGGAAAATTCAATTTATTAAAGTCGCACTTCTGGTTCAAGGAAAAACCTTTAGAAATTGTCGAGCGGTTAAGAGATTAGACCCGCATTGCTAAGCTGTATTGTTGGTTTAGTGGGTTCGATTCCCTAGGTCTCTTGGCCTTGGATTTTATTTAATGGTTAATATGAGAAATTTACAGTAAAGTATGTTAGGCGTTTAAGAGACTAGAGCCGCAATGCTAAGATGTATTGTTGGTTTAGTGGGTTCGATTCCCCTGGTCTAGGCCTTGGATTTTATTTAATGGTTAATATGAGAAATTTATAGTAAAGTATGTTAGGCGTTTAAGAGACTAGACCCGCAATGCTAAGATGTATTGCTGTTTTAGTGGGATCGATTCACGGTGTCTAGTCCTTGGATTTTATTTAATGCTTAATGTGAGAAATTTACAGTAAAATATGTTAGGCGGTTAAGAGATTAGACTCGCATTGCTAAGCTGTATTGTTGGTTTAGTGGGTTCGATTCCCTAGATCTCTTGGCCTTGGATTTTATTTAATGTTTAATAACTAATTGGTAGTTGAACGTAAAGCCTGTCTGAAAAAATAGGCAATTACTTTTTGTGGAAAGCTATACCTAGTTTATGCGTTCTGTAACACACTCAAACGCCTAGAGAATCACTTTTCCCGATTTTACTGGAGCCCAAAACAAGAAGCTTGGATGAAAATTCCTGGGTGAGTTTAGTATTTCAACGCTGGAATTAGAAAATTAATGACTGATCTGAGAATGATTATAACTAGTGAACGGGTTCATATTACAGCAACCGTTAGAACTAGAATTAGTTGGAAATAACTAAGGTAACACAAAGTGCGGTTAGCTTATAATAATGTTAAAGCTTCCCTCGTCAAGTTGGCTAGTTCAAAGAAAGCGGCTGAAGGTAGGCACGGTAAATCTATTGTGCGGAATATTGCAAAAGGGTGGAAAACAATTTGCATTAGGACAAATTTTTAGTCAATATCAAATTAAACTGTACAATAATCCATGACTAGAAAATAGAGGGTGCATAAAATCAATTATCAAATCAATAATAAAAAAATCATTAGAGGCTAAAAGTTCGCATAGATTTCATTGGCCACATGGGAATTTTTGATTAGAGATAGTTTGCATACATCTGATCTATAATTATTAACGAGACGCCACGGAAGCCGAGCGGTTAAGAGACTAGACCCGCAATGCTGAGATGTATTGTTGGTTTAATGGTTCGGTCCCTAGTGTCTAAGCCTTGGATTTTATTTAATGGTTAATAAAAGAAATTTGTGGTAAAGTATGTTAGGCGGTTAAAAGACTACACCCGCAATGCTGAGATGTATTGTTGGTTTAGTGGGTTCGATTCTCTGTGACTAGGCCTTGGATTTTATTTAATGGTTAATATGAGAAATTTATATTAAAGTATGTTTGCTAGTCGCCTCCGTCTAAGACAACTAATTTGGTAGTTGGACGTAAAGTTTGCCTGAAAAAATAGGCATTACTTTACTTTACTAATCATTAACGAATTCCCAACGTATGACTTCATTTCTGAACAAAAATTAATTTGGAGTTATAACTTCAAATTAAGAAAACAAAACAAAAATGGGAAGATGAGTCAAAAATAGATATTGAAGATACAAAACAATAAATAAATAAATAAACAAAAAGATCGGAATTTACATTAGCATGAGCGTAAAGGTCGTTGCCAAGGCTGTTTAGCTTAACAGCGAACATATATACATAGCAACCGGCTGAAGAAGGCACTTGCCACCAGTATGGCGGCCCTACAAGAAAGCGACCTCTAGTGCAGGCTTGAGCGCGATGACCTTACTCCTTGTCACGCCGGTCCGACAAGCTCAACTCCGCAGGCTAACCCCGGAGAGTATGTGTATGGCCAATTCCTCTCTTACTCAGCTGTATGTCGGCCCTGATCTATCGTCTTTCTTTTTCTCACATCTCTTTACATGTGGGAATCGTGTACACGCATGCACTCTTTTATACAACACATGCATGTGTATATGTATATATACATTAAATCAGGGTTTGATTCCTTATTTTTATTTCACTAGCTATTATTTTGTAATGTCTTCAACAGTGCTGGTTTCAAGATTACTTCTGTTGTTCTAACCATGTTCATGATCTTCGTAAAGACCCATCGGATGTTTCTTTAATCTTCCGCCTATTCTCGTGTTTGCGCCTAACCGTCTTGGAATTTTTTTTTTTTTATTTAAGAATAACTTAGAAAAACACTGACCACTCGCTTACATATTAGATTTATAGCGTCCAGTTGTGACTCCACAGTAAGGAATTCACACGTTAGTTCCCAAAATTGGGGTAGGCGCACTGTAATGTGTATGAGTTTTTGGTTGATGAGCTTGAGCTTGCCTATGGTTTCGCTAAATCCAAGTAGCCGAATGTTTGACGCGACATATACAGGTATTTAGATGCACCATTTCGCTACGAAGACATAATATTCTCCAGCAACATCTATGTGCTTTAAATCTATAGCAGAGCTAGCAATGAATTATGAATGTATTTAAAAGTTATAGAATGAATGTAAGAAAATGATTAGAGAAGGATTAGGGTGATTTTAATTTCGGTTAAGCTATAAGGATGGCAGGAATATAGGAGTACTGATCCGTCCATTAGTTGAGTAAGTTTGTATGTAAATAGTTTAGTATATAGTAGAGGGATGAATGTGTGAAGCAAATGTATTTATAAGTAAGAATGGAGAGTGAGTGATATTCTAGTGATAAGCGCCTAGACGTTGCTGGCGGTATGGCGGAAGCCAATGCCAAAAAAAAGGCAACAAAAAGAAAAAAAAGTAGCCTGCACATATCTACCAACTCAGCAACCCTCTCTCTATACGAATGCTAAGAATGTAAGCGTTGTTAGGCTGGGATACCCGGCAGGGACGCCCCCTGAAGAAGTGGCTAGCGGAGTGGGAGGGAGGTATTAGTAGATGTACTACTCTAAAATCAATCTTTACTGGAAAATTCTTTCTAATACATTTTCTTGAACTTGGTATTTTTAAAAATGAAAAACTTTACATTAATTTGGAAAAGCGCCTTTTCCAGAAAAGCCTAGGAAACCCCTTCCCAGGGACTTCAATTATTTAGACTTCTTTTTAAAAAAAACTTATTCAGAAACAAAAAATAGTCTCAGTTCCGTAAATATTTAATTTCTGTGTGAAGTTTAGAGACCCAAAAAAATCTAATCTGGTTACGAGACGATATTCAATGATTTCGACTGTTTTATTTTCTGTCTCCGATCGATTTCGGAGTTTCAGCCATCATCAGAGGTTGATAAAACAGTCTGGTGTTGGGGGATTTGACTTCAAATATGTTTCCGTTGCACACTAATAGTTAGTTGCACCAAAAACTTAGTTGACTGGTCTCTCCCTCCATACACACATACACATATATACACACAAATTTGTTTAGACCATTTTTTCGTAATAAAAGAGTATTTCCGGGTAAAAAAAAAAAATTATAAAATTCTGCACAATTCCAATAAAAAGTACTAAAATCAAAGCTACAGACGGACAGACAAATTGTAACAGCTGTAAATAAAAGTAATTGTTAAAAAAAAAGAAAAAAAAAGTACATCCGGTACGAAAGGAAAAAAAGTAGACGGAGATATTTAGACGGCAGATAGTGGAGGAAGCAACTGGGGGACAATTCAATCAGATACCTGACTTCCTTCTGCAGTACCATCCACTTATCAAATATTTACATAATCCTGGAGCAGACGGAAAGCCGAGGGTGGCACCACCACCACCAACACGACGGAAGGAAATTCAACAGGCAACAGGAAACTCTGTCCAACCAACCACAATCCAAAGATGAAAGACATAGACAGGAACACTGTTAGAAATATCAGTACAGCCAACCTAAATAAATTTCTATTTTAGAATTTTTTTCTAAATTCAATTGTTTTTTTTTTCTGCTCCTTCGCTAGATAAATCTTCCAAATTGTTAGATCTTAATAATTTTTGTTAGAATTTTTTTGAAGAATTTAAAAATAAATAAACAGAAAATTGTACTCAAACGACATTCTTTTTGAAAGAATTGTACTTGAAACATTGAAGGCGCCACAGATAGCCGAGCGGTTAAGAGACTAGGACCCGCAATGCTAAGATGTATTGTTGGTTTAGTGGGTTCGATTCCCTCGGTCTCTGGGCCTTGGATTTTTATTTAATGGTTAATATGAGAAATTTATAGTAAAGTATGTTAGGCGGCTAAGAGACTAGACCCGCAATGCTAAGATGTATTGTTGGTTTAGGGGGTTCGATTTCCCCGGTCTCTAGGCCTTAGATTTTATTTAATGGTTAATTAGAGAAATTTATAGTAAAATATGTTAGGCGGATAAGAGACTAGACCCGCAATACTAAGATGTATTGTTGGTTTAGTGGGTTCGATTTCCCCGGTCTCTAGGCCTTAGATTTTATTTAATGGTTAATATTAGAAATTTATAGTAAAGTATGTTTGTTAGTCGCCTCCGTCCACGACACCTAATTGGTTGTTGTACGTAAAGCCCGTCTGAAAAAATAGGCATTGCTTTGCTTACTTACTTAACTACTACTTATTGAAACATTGTGCGAAAAAAAAAATCGAAAAAATAAATCTATTATCGTGAAAATCGTTTGTATTATTTTTATTTAAAAATTTTGCTTACAATACACTGAACTCCTATTAATATTATGCAGGCAATGAGACCCGTACATTACACTTAATTGACACTTAGTAAAGCTTGACTTCCGCCCTGTCGCAGAACTTCATTAAGCAATGTGCAAATGAGCGTATAAAGTTGAAAGAAGATCGTGAAGCAATATCAGTGTGGTTGAGAGGGGGGGAAGAATCTGTAAAATCGATTCGTGTGTGTGTGTGTGTGTGTGTGTGTGTGTGTGTGTGTGTGTATGTATGTAAAAGCTTATTACAATGAAATCAATGCTGTAATAATAAATATAAACTTTTCTTGAATTTTCCGACATATTTTTCCTCTTTTTTTTTTTGCAAAAACGCGGTCACTAATTCGGAAAAACAATTTTTCAGTTTCAGAGATCTACGGAACGGATATTTCCGGGTGAAAACTCAAAACCGGAAGTTTGCATAATTACAATAAATGAGAGGAAACAAAAAAAATTATAAAATTTTCAGGTTTCTATTGTGAAATTATGAGCACGTACCTAAAAAAATAAATATATGCGGTTACCATATTCTGGAATCCAGCATTTACAATGGTTTTCCTCCTTCAAAGGGGACAGGTTGTGCATAATAAATTAGGGTGTGGACAATCAGGACTGGAACACTCTGGAATTTTTTTTTTTTTTTTTTACTACAAAACAAAAAATCTGGACTGACAGACTGGCAATTGTGGTGCAAAAATACATAGGGTGTGCAGTTTTAGAGGAATTCTATATTTTAAGAATTATTTAAACATACTGGTGTAGTTTGTAGCTAAATTTTTGGTGGAAATTTGGTAGATTGAAGGTTGTTATTGAAGGCGCCACCGATACCCGAGCGGTTAAGAGACTAGACCCGCAATGCTAAGATGTATTGTTGGTTTAGTGGGTTCGATTCCCTCGGTCTAGCCTTGGATTTTATTTAATGGTTAATATGAGAAATTTACAGTAAAGTATGTTAGGCGGTTAAGAGACTAGACCCGCAATGCTAAGATGTATTGTTGGTTTAGTGGGTTCGATTCCCCCGGTCTAGCCTTGGATTTTATTTAATGGTTAATATGAGAAATTTATAGTAAAGTATGTTAGGCGGTTAAGAGAGTAGACCCGCAATGCTAAGATGTATTGTTGGTTTAGTGGGTTCGATTCCCCCGGTCTAGCCTTGGATTTTATTTAATGGTTAATATGAGAAATTTATAGTAAAGTATGTTAGGCGGTTAAGAGAGTAGACCCGCAATGCTAAGATGTATTGTTGGTTTAGTGGGTTCGATTCCCCCGGTCTAAGCCATGGATTTTATTTAATGGTTAATATGAGAAATTTAATAGTAAAGTATGTTAGGCGGTTAAGAGACTAGACCCGCAATGCTAAGATGTATTGTTGGTTTAGTGGGTTCGATTCCCCCGGTCTAGGCCATGGTTTTCTTTATTTAATGGTTAATATGAGAAATTTAATAGTAAAGTATGTTAGGCGGAACAATATCAACGGAATAAATATTATTTATTGAGAAAAGTCGTAGGAACCGTATTTGAGAAGAAAACTCACATAAATGAAAACAAAAATACAAAAAAAAAAAGAAAAAAATGTGGAACAATTTTCCCAAAAAAGAAAAGTGCCCCACAACAAACACTCGTCAGTCTATTTAGTAAAAATAGCACTTCCGGTTCACTGATTTCCGCTAAAAGCTTTTCAAACAAAAAAGCTTTTGGAATTTTAAACGCAAAAAAAGTGAACCAAGTTTTGAGCTTTCTAAAGCACACATAAACTACACTATGCGCTTAAAATTTATTCCTTTTCTTTCATAATCTGAGTTCCGGTAATATAAAAATACGTGTTTCCTGTGTGTGTAGTAAAATTAAGAAAAAATTTTGTGACACATAAAATTTGATTTTACTTAAGAGAAAATGGAAAAATCATTTATTCTGAATAAAAAAAAAAAAAAAAAAAAAAGCTGGAGCGAAAGAGAAAAGCACTTGATTTTCCCAAAATTGTGAATTTTTACTAAAATATTCATTTCCTGCTATATTATTTTTAGTGATAAAGAGAAAAAGAAACTTAAATGATACTTTTAGTGGGAAACTTAACCCAATCACTGCCCCTAGAAATGCGTTCTAATATTTCTGGGAAATTTTTTGGACCTAAAATGTGTGGCCTAAAAGTTTATTGGAAAAGCATTTTGCGGGGAAAAAAGAAAAACGTGAAAAATCAAATTTCGGAAAAATGGTATTTCCGACAGGCTGAGTTTTATCTGAAAACTTATTACGTATGATGTATGACATTGAGTGAAATTTTTATCAAATTTCTGATAATTCCCCCCACCCCAAAATAAATAAATAATAATAAACTTTGTTTTATTTTTGTTTATTCGAACTCATGGTATCACCAAAAAAAAAAACAACAAAAAAGTTAATTTCCGGTGAAAAAATTCAAAAATTTTAAAATTCCACCGGAACTTAATAGCTTTTCTTGTTTCGTAATCACAGGAAAAAGGAAACATTTTAAAATACATTTGTTATATATTACAATAATTAGTTCTTTATCTTGACAAAAAAGACGTACCCTTAAATTGTTTTATACATATATATATGGCATATAAAAGGCCAGAGGGTTAAGAGTTCGCATGTTGCATGACACAGGGCACGCCTTACACCTGCCGCGGGTGTCATACAACTTAGATAAGTGATAGGATTCTTAATGAAGCATAATATTGTGTTGTTTTTTTTTAATTGGTTAACTAAAATTAGGATAGTGAATTAAATTAATAAATAAATTAAAAAAATAAATACCAACCTTTAAATATTTTCCTTGTCCTTAATAAATAATTTATAAAAATTGGTCCTTTTCTTTATTATTTTTTGAGAGACCTCTGACCTCTGACCTCCCTAGATCAAATCAAATAAAGAAAACAGTCGAACTACGCAAGCTAGATTCAAATTTCCGGTGAAGTAAGCGTCCGAATTATTTTTATTTATTTATTTATTAATAAAAAAGAAGATGTCTAGCCCTAAAAAGGTTTTGCGTCTATTAAAAGTTTTTTTTGTATTTTAAAAATTTTTCCAAGAAATGAGTTCAAAAAATAAAAAATAAAAATACGTAACGTTCTACAACCAAATACCGGGTGTACTATCGATCTGACCGAACCGGCGGGTACAGTGTAGCACAAACTCCAGTATAACCAAGGGGGTAAAGGATGGGGGCAAAGTGGTGTACAGTAGAGGAGGTCTCCCCCCCCAACTGAAATATTTTTTGGAGGGATAGGCCCGGGGAAGGATTGGGGTGATAAAGAGAGTGTGATAGAATGAGGGGTTGCTTGGTTGCGCAATGATCTGGTGCGCATCCCATAGTTTAGGTGGGTGTGGGAGAGTGTGACGCTGCGAGAGCCTGTTCTGAGTGCGAGAGAGATAGAGGGAGCGAGTGAGCGAGAAAGGAGGAGGAGAGATCTGCGAGACATGAGATGGCAACGAGAGAGAGGAGGTGGCAGAGTTGATCGTTTTCCCCCTCCACCACTACTGTCATCTCTAGTTAGCTGAAGAACGTTGTTGATGATGTAGCCATCCACCTCCGCAGCTGCCAGCGGCCCGTTTCGTAATTCCGTCCATAGGATACGCTAGTGTTGTGTTGCTTAGCCGCCAAAAAATGCATCCATGTGTGCAGTGCAGTGCGATGCTTACTGCAAAGGGTGGTACGACAAACAATGATGATTACTCCCCGTCTTTTGGGTTCATTGGATTTATTAAATCAGCTTATCCAAGATTTGCAGGGGATAACAAAGCCTACAAAGAGTTAGGCGGACTAATTTATACAAAGTTTCGAAAATATTCAATATTACGGTCCATACAAGTGAAGCAATCTTCTGCCATTAATTAATTGTAATCAGAACATAATTATTACTTCTCAACAATGCAATAATTAAAAAAATAAATAAAAATAAAATAAAAAAGACTAAATGGAGCGGAAACTCCTTTCTTAGTTCAAACATCGCTCACAAGATGGAGAAGTGGTAATCATTTCCTTATACAGTATGGAATGTAGGATAGCGGTAAGGTGGTTGTCTCACAACAAACACTAACAAGAGAAGCAAAAATAAATAACGCTCACAATAACATCTGTTCAACTATATCAACTAGGCTGTTGCTACCGGAAGAAAGAATCTTGCTTTCTTCACCACTTCTGCGGAAATATTTTTTTTTTTTTTTAAAAAAAAGTATTCAATAAAAACTTGTTGCTTCCGCATATCTCTCGCAGCATTATTTAGCTCCGCTTTATGTCTACATCCGGTGTGGAAGGGCTGCAGCTGTGGCAATTTGACTTAGAGGTTCCAGCTCTTATCAGTTTCGTACAGGGGAGCTTACAAGCTGGGAACAGATTCGTTTTCTGGATTTGTTCTCTGGAAGATCTGGAACGCGGATGCCACTAGAGTGGTCTAGCGACTCTTTGTGGTACCACTTGCAGTACCTGAGATATAAGGAAGGGGAATTTTAGTCAGTGGGCTAAATTGAAATTTGACCTTTTGTTAAGCCTCAATAAGCTCAAGCCTTTCTAGACGGAGCCCAGTCACAGCAATACCATCTTTTCTTCGATATCTTAAGTCGTAGAATTAATAAAATTCTTCTCGATTAGCCAGCCGGCCTTTACAAGCTACTTATAGATAGATCGATTCTAGTAGGGCGGCCTTAAAGGCCTACGCGACCCCAATGGATCTATTGTGGCTCCCTTCAAACAAGTCCTCTTAATCAGACTCCTGATTCTGGAGAGCGACTCTTGGGTAGAGCTCTCCTGTCAATTCGATAATTGATTTTTGATCGATGTTTAATCGATGTGTGTCGAGAATAGAAGAGTAAGTAACACTTTCACAACTTGATTACATAATTATTTTCATTTTTATAACGTTTTTAAAATATATATATATTTTTTTTGTTCACACATGTTTGACACCATCACAATACTTAAAAAGGAAGTAGGTATATATATTTATATACATATTTTTGTATTCATTTTTCCTCTATTGCTTTTTTGTAACGCCTTTTAATGTCCGATAATGATAGACACGTGCTTGATATTTCCTTGATTGTTAGTTCGGTGCAATTTCAGCTAACCTACGGTGAATAAACTTGCTCACAGACGATGATCTACATATCGGATGTGCTAGCTTTACAGACAAAACTATACGATATCAGATTCGATTGGAATTTTACAACAGTAAAACAGAATGCGTGCTTAAGTACGAGACTTGTCTATTACGGGAAATATGAAAATGGGGGGGAACAGAGGAAGGAGAAAAAACCCAGTAAATAGGGTTTAATGGATTCCGAACGCGGACATCTCCCGGGTTCGAATCCAGTTGCTGCTGGCACTTATATTTGTTTTTTTTTCGTCCCAGGAGCTTCTTACAACTCACTCTGCGAGATTAGTTGACACATATTAATTCACAACAACATTATAGTTCGTAAAACCGTACATTAAACTGAAATGTAGCCTCACAGAGAAGCCTAACCCAACCAATACGAAGTTTACAGTATAGCCTAGAAGCCATTTACGGGAAAGTGGTCTATCCTTTGAGTAAAGCCTTAGACAGAGGGAATTGAACCCACTAAACCAACAATACAACTTAGCATTGCGGGTCTAGTCTCTTAACCTCCTAACATACTTTACTTATAAATTTCTCATATTAACCATTAAATAAAATCCAAAGCCTAAGACAGGGGAGTCGAACCCACTCACCAACAATACATCTTAGCATTATAGGTCTCGCCTCTAACCGCTCGGCTACCATGGCGTGAAGAATTTCAAGGATTCTGTCTGATGGGTTGAAATTGAAGGGGAATTGTATTCTCTGGAGATTGGAACGTTTGCATGAACCTCCAGGTTCTATTTCTTACTTCCTGTTCATTGAGAGACAGGATCTATCGATAAAGCAGTCTTTTAAATAGTCGATAATGACTATTGTTTTTTTTTTCACAATTGTAACTTAAGTAATAACCACTCATTCTGACATTTTGCTCTTTATCAAAGAGAACATTTAGCAGATATGTCGGAATTGGAGCGATATCGACTACAACAGAAATTGTTATTTTAAATTGTAATTTCAAATTAACTACAGTAATAGCTAGAATATTAACTAATTTTTGTCACTTAATTAATATAATAACTAGTTATACGTAAACTACTCAACACCGTTCTAATTTTAGTATATGTGTACGTATTTGTTAAACGATCACATTTGAAGACGACCATAATTTGAACATCTAAACCACCTTCTCAACAATGGTAAGTAGAATTCTATTTAGATTTATCACCAGTCCTCTTACTATTCAAGGTTAGCGGAAGTAAAGCAATCATGTCAAATTTTCGATCTCGAATTTTCTGCGGAAGTAATGGAAGATGGAATATGGTACGATTTCTGTGTACGGTTAGATAGATAGATTAGATTAGACTAGAGCGGCCTCAAGGCCTACGCCACTGCGACACCTTTGGATCTATTGTGGCTTCCCTCACTCTAAAAAGCTCACCCTCCAGACCTGTCCTGTTAATCAGACTTTTTTTTTGCTTTTTTTTTTGGCATTGGCTTCCGCCATACAGCCAGCATCGTCTAGGTGCTTATCACTAGAATATCACTCACTCTCCATTCTTACTTATAAAAATACACTCGCTTCACACATTCATCCCTCTACTACATACAAACTATTTACATACAAACTTACAACTAATGGATGGATCAGTACTCCTATATTCCTGCCATCCTTATAGCTTAACTGAAATAAATAATAACGTAATCCTTCTCTAATCATTTTCTTGCATTCATTCTAATTCGGCTATAACTTTTAAATACATTCATATTTCTTTGCTAGCTCTGCTATAGATTTAAGCACATAGTAGATGTTGCTGTAGATATTATGTCTTCGTAGCGAAATGGTGCATCTAAATACCTGTATATGTCGCGTCAAACATTCGTTTCCTTTCTCTACCACATAACGTGGACATATCATTATTATATTGGCTTGAAATCCTCCTCCTCGATTGCAATCTACGCAAAGAGGAGAGGACCTTTTGTTGATCCTGTGAAGATATGATCCGCACACAGCGTGGTTCGCTCTCAACCTGCTTATTGTCGTAACAACCCATTTATTAGTGATAGTTCCCTTAAACCATGGTTGTCTAGGTAACTGATCTGCCATAGTTTTATCAGACTCCTAATGCTGGAGAACGATTCTTGGGTAAAGCTCATCAGGCCTTGGTTTTTTTTCCTCCCCGAGAAGTAACATCCTTAGCCAGGCAATCTCCTCTGACACAACACGTCCAGAGGGCCGTTTCCTCCTTCTCCTCCTCCTCCTCCTGACAGGAACCAACAAAAGACTATCATTTTCCTAGCCCATGCAATGCATGTATTTTCTGAGCCTGCATTGGCCAGTTAATAGGCCTACAATCTCCCTTATAGCCCCACGGCCTTGATGGATTAATTCTGCAGTCAGCCTCTATGTACGGTAACACCAATTCCAGTCCCCTTAGTTCCACAGTTTCCAGGAGAATTTCCATTTATAAATAATTTCAAATTACAATCATGAATGCAATTAGCGGATGGCACAGATTTTACACACCTTGTAATGTGTGAACTCCAAAGTAATAATTCATATTAAGATATTTGATTTACTGAATTATAATATAGGAAATCAACCAAAATGCCTACAGCATTATTATTTTTTTTTTTTTTTTTGGCGCATCAACAGCTGAGGTCATTAGCGCCCGGAGCTTTTTCCAGTGCACTGCCGGCCTCCGGACAGTGTTCTCTCGTTACAGATAACACTGTCCATCACCGGACAGTGAGCTGTAAGAAGCTCCTAGGAAGAGAAAATCTAAGGGTCGGCTGCTGGATTCGAACCCGGGACCTCCGCGTGGGAGTCCAGTACGCTAACCTCATAGCTAATCCCTTCCCTTATTATTATTATTATTTTTTAAATATATAAAACAAAATTTCCAAAACAGGTGAACTTTACTTCCTTCGTATGTACGTTGGCAACACTGCTAGAACAATATTTTCCAGAAGAACTCGATCCATCGCTTAAACCAATCGATTCTGCTGATTGCCTGGAATGTCGACAAATAAAATTCGATTTCATTATTGTTGGAGCCGGATCGGCAGGTAATTTATTATTAATCATTATTATTTCATTTTATCAGTAAAATATTTGTAAACATGATTCCAACTTGCCTCATATTGAACAACATCAACTAGATAGCTATTTCATACATAATCTAAGGGTCAACAGCTGGACTCGAACTCGGGATCTCCGCGTGGGAGTCCAGTACGCTAACCGCACTTCTATATTTGTTATTATTATTATTATTTCCATTTTATCAGTAAAATATTTCTAAACATAATTCCAACTTGTTTCTCCCCATATTGAACAACACCTTATCTTATTTCTTGCCCATTTAATAGCCAATTGCCGCATCACCCCCTTGGCCACCTCTTTTTAGATAATTGTAGATGATAAGAAGCACGATACGTGGAAAAAAAACCTGGTTTAAATTAATATATTCCCTGATAGTAATCAAATTAATGTAAACCTACAAAAAAAAAAAAAAAAAAAAAAATTGATGTAAATATAATTTTATAAAGCTATATTCATTTCCAGGTTGTGTACTAGCCAATCGATTATCAAGGAATGAAAATTGGAAAATTTTACTAATCGAAGCTGGAGGCGATGAAGATTTCATTTCAGATGTACCATTTTTACAACCGAATTTGTATAATACAAGATTTGACTGGAATTTTACAACTGCAACGCAACAGCGAGCATGCCAAAGTATTTAATAATTTCTTTTTTTTAAATAATAATAATTCCAGGATGATAATTTTTTCCGATTAAAAAAAAGATTAGAGGATGAAAGAGTAGACAAAGCACTAGATAAAGGTGACCAGAGGTTAAATTGGTGAGAAAAAAACAAGGATAGAAACTAAGTTTGTTCTTGCCCTGAGCAGTACGCTATTAACAGGTTTTAGTGCGCAGAGCTGGGTACGCTCGGTTGGCCAATCATCTGCTTAAGATAGACAGGTCATTCTAAATCCACCAATAGCAATGAAGGAGTTGGAAAAAGAGGTATTTTGCTGACAAAGTACATGATATTTTTTTTGTTTTTGTTTTCTGTTTTATTAGATGCAAACGGAAGTTGCCAATATCCCCAAGGACACGCTATGGGCGGTTCAACCGCAGTGAACCTTTTAGCATATATCCGTGGTAATAGAGCCGATTATGATGAATGGGCAGCACTAGGAAATCATGGATGGAGTTATGATGATCTGTTACCATATTTTCGTAGAGGAGAAAATATCTCCATACCCGAATTAATGGACTCACCGTATCATTCAACAAAAGGTGAACTAAACGTCAGTTACAGTAACTATGACAATCAGTTCATCCAGGCGTTCTTAAAAGCTGGCAATGAATTTGGTTTGGAGACACTGGACTACAATGGCAAAGAACAGATCGGGATAAATTATATCCAGCAAACTATGACGGCCGGTACTACTAGATGTAGTGCGTCGAAAGCCTACTTGCAACCAATCAGATATCGTAGAAATCTGTACATCTTTAAGAATACGCTGGTGACGAGAATAATTTTTGATAAAACCAATCGTACTGCTATTGGTGTAGAATGTTATAGAAATGGGAAATATTTTACTATAACATCCACCAAAGAGGTTATAATCACAGCTGGTGCGATAAACACGCCAAAATTACTAATGCTATCTGGTGTCGGACCTAGAAGACATCTAGAAGAACTTGGTATACCAGTAATAGCGGATCTTCCAGTCGGCGAAACACTAGTAAATCATGTCTACATTCCTATGTACTTTTCCGTAGATCCGCAATTACTGGCAATGTACAATATATCCAGTTACGAAGCGATTCTGGATTATGCTAAAAATAGAAGAGGTGTATTGACAACAATAATTGGATTGGATGTGGTGGCATTTTTCACACAGGAAAGTCGGAAGTATCATCCACCAGATGTGGAAGTATTTCTTGGTACGTTGTTTAGCATGGACACTGGTCCCAATATAAGTCTAGTATATTTGAGCGTTGCTGTCTTAAATTTAAGACCAAAATCCATTGGTACCCTGAGATTGAAGACTAGAAATTTCCAAGATCCACCAATAATTGATCCAAATTATTTTGCAAATGAGCTAGATATGGAAATCACAAAATGGGGTATGCATGAAGTTTTCAAATTGATAAATATGCACAGTTTAGCTAAATATAACATGAAATGGTCAACCACTGATTCAGAAACTTATTGCGGAAATATTGACGCAAATAATGATGAAGATCTTGATTGTTATATAAAGTTTAATTCGCATACTGTATACCATCCTGTGGCTACTTGTAAAATGGGCGCCATTACGGATAAAACCAGTGTGGTAGATCCTAGTTTAAAAGTCCATGGAACTGCGAATTTACGACTAGCCGGCTCGCCAATATTTCCTACCTTAATCCGTGGACATACGAATCCGGCTGCCATTGTGACAGGTGAAAAACTTGCGGACATTTTATTCAATAGTTACAGATAAGTGGATTGGCTCATTAATTCTACAGCTGGCCTTTAAGTCACACGACTATACTCATTACAATTCGATCTGATAACGGAAATCACTAGACTTGAAAGCCTTTCCTCTAGGCGACTACACACAGACTTGATACTCTTACAAACAAATCTACTTGACGGCTCCCAAATTCTTCTCTGACTAAGTTTCTGCGATCCAAAAAAATTTAATCCCATTCCAAAACTAATGGACTGACGAACAATCTAAAACGTGACTGATATTCTTCAAATTTTTGCTAAAAGAGTAATAATTACCAAAATAGATGTTCGTAGTAAATAATTGATTCATACAAAATGAACTTGATATTCATAAAGTTTTATGATAAAAGTTATATGTACAATATAATTTTTTTATTGCTTAAATAAACAATTAATATCAGTGTTTTATTTTATATTTTAAGTCATTGTATTTGAGTCACTGCATTTAAGTTACTGTATTCGAGTCACTGCACTGTTTTAGTCATAAATTTTGTAGTCATACTATTTCTGTCATCAATTTTTAGTCATTTATAATTATCAAGTGTTATAATAATGTTACTATTGTTAACATTGATGTAACTGGGTATATACCCGTTTAATTTAATTTATTTAATAAATAAATAAATTCTCGAGATATTGACCTATAGGAACAAATTAATTTTGCAATTAGATAAATGTAATATTATGCTAATAAATACTTTTGATTTTTAATTTAAATATACTTTTGAGAATCGAACCCACTAAACCAACAATACATCTTAGCATTGCGGATCTAGTCTCTTAACCGCCTAACATACTTTACTAAAAATTTCTCATATTAACCATTAAATAAAATACAAGGCCTAGACACTGGTGAATCGAACCACTAAACCAACAATACATCTTAGCATTGCGGGTATAGTCTCTTAACCGCCTAACATACTTTACTATAAATGTCTCATGTTGACCATTAAATAAAAATCCAAGGCCTAGACCTGGGGAATCGAACCCACTAAACCAACAATACATCTTAGCATTGCGGGTCTAGTTTCTTAACCGCCTAACATACTTTACTATAAATGTCTCATATTGACCATTAAATAAAAATCCAAGGCCTAGACTTGGGGAATCGAACCCACTAAACCAACAATACATCTTAGCATTGCGGGTCTAGTCTCTTAACCGCCTAACATACTTTACTATATAATTTCTCATATTAACCATTAAATAAAATCCAAGGACTAAGATAGGGGAATAGAACCTACTAAACAAACAATACATCTTAGCATTGCGGGTCTAGTCTCTTAACCGCCTAACAAACTTTTCTATAAATTTCTCATATTAACCATTAAATAAAAATCCAAGGCCTAGACACCGGGGAGACGAACCCACTAAACCAACAATACATCTTAGCATTGCGGATGTAGTCTCTTAACTGCCTAACATACTATACTATAAATTTCCAAGAAATCGTTTCCTCTTTTTTTTAAATGCTCAGCCAGACAACACACTGTTCATGATTGTCAGTGAGCCATAAGGGCCGATAACTGGATTCAATTAAACAGTCCATGATATATGTATATAATATTTTATAATTTTAAAGTTGTTCTTATCTCTTAATTTTATTAAAAGTAAGTGAAAGTAGAAGTTAATACGCCAAAAAATTTCGCATTAAAAATTTTAATTAACAATTAAGATTGCAATAACCGCACTTAGTTTTTAAGATTGGCAGAAAACTGTTATACTAACTTAGTTACACTAACTTAGGCTTAATAATATTTTGATCGGAAATAGAGCTATTTAAACAACGATTGCTCATTAAAAAGTTAACAACACTTTAAAAGGGGAATAAAACTTTATCACAAAGTGTAATAGATAAGAGTGTAACTGCACAGCTAAGACACGTAATAGATAAGAGTGTGCATGTGAACGGTATATTATAATTAATTGTACTTGAGCAGTTGAAATATCACTCTCCTAGTATCTCTGAGGAAATCGAAGAATTTTCCAAATACTGAGAACATGGTAAGTATGCCCATTAAATTATCGTACAGTTTTTAAGCTTTTCCAAAGCTTTTTATTTATTTTTAACTTAGTAATCGAGCAGATGGTTCGATGAGCTTTAACCAGAAATATATCGATATTGAGGTCCTCCCACTGGCCACAAACAAATATTTGCATAACGTTCAAATTTGATATTTAGCTTAGATACTATCAGGAAATGACGCAATAAAGTTTTGGCCAAAATCAGTCTACCGGAAGTGCCAATTTACTGAATAGATTTTTCCAGTTTTTCAGGATTTTCTCCAAAAAAGAAAAACAGCTCGCAACGATTTCCTTTTTTCCAAGAAAAATGCATTTTAGGGCACTCTGGGGGAGAGAGAGCTTTTTCCTCTAAAGTGCCATCACTGTTTGCTGGCCTGGTTTACCATGTTAATAATTTTAATATGCAAGAATTGTGTGACGAAATTTCCCCCCCCCCCCCCATTAGATGGAAGCCGATTGACCGGAAGTCGTCTTTTATAAGATTTCCTCGTAAACAGCCTTTTACAATTTCCTTTAAACTTTGTCTAGCGATTTTCCAAATACAATTTTTTTTACCGG
Source organism: Rhodnius prolixus (assembly GCF_049639745.1). Lineage (NCBI taxonomy): Eukaryota > Metazoa > Arthropoda > Insecta > Hemiptera > Reduviidae > Rhodnius > Rhodnius prolixus. Next base: position 61,465,626 of record NW_027411592.1, on the reverse strand, counting down.
AAACATTGACATTTTATTAAGGGTGGGGGTTGCGAGAAGAGGGTGGTGGCTAGATTTCTTCTAAAGTTTCGAAGACAACTTGGACGATAGAATGTGTACAATAAGTCAACATGGCATCCTCACTAGGCTGTTATACTATTGCAACTGCAATACACTCTTAGATTTTTTCCTAAGATGTATTGTTGGTTTAGTGGGTTCGATTCCCGATGTCTAAGCCTTGGATTTTATTTAATGGTAAATATGAGAAATTTATAGTAAAGTACGTTCGCTAGTCGCCTCCGTCCACTACACCTAATTTGGACGTAAAGCCCCGCCTGTAAAAATAGGCAATTACTTTACTAATTCCTTTCCTATGAATGAGTAATAAATCACAACTTAATCTTGAACTGAGTATACGTCATAATTTTACAACTATTTACTTTTACAACTTCATAAGTTGTCATTTTACCAATAATATATTAGTTACAACTAGCAAAAGAAAACAACATAAATTTAAGTTGACTCACGGGCTAAAAGTTTCAAAACTTAAGAGAGTGGTTTAGCTCAGTAATTGGATTCTAACGCGGATAAGCTGGTTTTGAATCCAGCTGCTGGCCCTCTTAGATTTCTTCTCTTCCCTACAAAAGCTCACCGTCCGATGTTGACTGTAACCAGAGAAAACACTGTACGGAGGCCGGCAGTGCACTGAGTATAGCTCAAAAAAGACTATTTTCATTTTTTAGCATTTTATAAGACACACGAACTTTACAAAAAAAAAGTATACTAGTTAATAAACCGGTTTATGTCTAATTTTAGTCGAATAATAGACCTCGTAAGTACACTTTTAAGGAATTTATTTTAGTAACTAACATAGTTACATAGTTAGGTTAAACTTTACTCTTTATTTGGTAAAACCTTTAGAAACCTTCAAATTTTTTTTTTGTTTAATTAAAACAGGTGAACTTTACTTCCTTTCTATGTACATTGGCAACACTGCTAGAACAATATTTTCCAGAAGAACTCGATCCATCGCTTAAACCAATCGATTCTGCTGACTGCCTGGAATGTCGACAAATAAAATTCGATTTCATTATTGTTGGAGGTGGAGCGGCAGGTATTATTTAATATATATTGTGTTCGTGTATAGTAATTGAAATAATAATTTACAAAACAATACGTGTATGTAGTAAATACGAAGTATAAAGGAAATCACCGGAACACCGGAAAAGAAACGCCATTCAAGAAAGTCTTATTTCCGATTGTAATGTTTTCTTAATACTCGGTGCAGAATGACATACTTCCCCCCTTTACATTCCAAAAAATGTGTAGAAACTGAAATTTTAATTTAAAGGAAGTAGAGGAAAAAAAAATATACAAAAAGTTGAAATTTGATGATGTAATTAATCGCAGGGGACGCCTCTCCCAATATCTCACTTAGAAGTAACACTTTTCTTGAATTTTCCGCAAAACGGCTGTAACGATTTTCCTGTAAACTTAGTTATAATCTGTTGCTGATTATTACGGTTTTTTTTGTGGGGGGGGGGGATTTGCTCATGGACAACGGTCCAATACTATTAATTTATTATTTATTTTACAGGCTGTACATTGGCTAATCGATTATCAAAGAATCAACAGTGGAAGATTTTACTAATCGAAGCTGGAGACGACGGAAACTATATATCGGATGTGCCTGCTTTACAGACAAAACTATACGATACCAGATTCGATTGGAATTTTACAACAGTAAAGCAGAATGCATGCTTAAGTACGAGACTTTTCTTTAACTGGAAATATGAAAGGGGGGGGGGGAAACAGAAGAAGGAGAAAAGGCCCAGTGATTAGGGTTTACTGGATTTCGAACGAGGAGTTCCCCCGGGTTCGAATCCAGCTGCTGCTGCCACCTAGATTTTATTTCGTCTCAAAAGCTTGTTAGAACTCACTCTACGGGAGTATTTGACACATATTAATTCACAACAAGATTATTGTTCGTAAAACCGTACATTAAACTGAAATTTAGCCTTACAGAGAAGCCTAACCTAACCAATACGAAGTTTACAGTATAGCCTAGAAGCCATTTACGGGAAAGTGGTCTATTCATTGAGTAATCGAACCTACAAAACCAATAATACATCTTAGCATTGCGGGCCTAGTCTCTTAAACGCCAAACATACTTAACTATAAATTTCTCATATTAACCATTAAATAAAATCCAAGGCCTAGACCAGGGGAATCGAACCCACTAAACCAACAATACATCTTAGCATTGCGGGTCTAGTCTCTTAAACGCCAAACATACTTTACTGTAAATTTCTCATATTAACCATTAAATAAAATCCAAGGCCTAGACACCGGGGGAATCGAACCCACTAAACCAACAATACATCTTAGCATTGCGGGTCTAGTCTCTTAACCGCCTAACATACTTTACTATTAAATTTCTCATATTAACCATTAAATAAAATCCATGGCTTAGACCGGGGGAATCGAACCCACTAAACCAACAATACATCTTAGCATTGCGGGTCTAATCTCTTAAACGCTCGGCTACCTTGGCACCTTTCATGATACCAAGGTTTTAACCTAGTGATATCCATTTTTTTACTTCCTCTTAATAAATAAGAGAAGTAACTGTTTTGGGGCAAATTTATGATTTTTGAGATTTTATCGAAAAATATACGTTTTGAAGTATACCCCCCCCCAAATAAAATAGTTTTTACAAATTATTTTGAGTATGAATGTCTGTCAGTTTGTATCCACTCTATTTCAGAAACAACAAAACATCGCAGAAAATTCAAATTTTATATTTTGGTTAGGTGTGCCAAAAGGTTTTTTTTTTTTTTTGGTGGAAACAGATTTTCTTGGAAAATTGGTTCAGTGGTTCTTTTTTTAGGAGAGGGGATGCATAAATACCTTCTAAAGTTCCAGTTTGAGGTAATGTAAGTCCCTACCTCTTGTGTCCCGATAAGAAGGATTATAGTGGATGTAAACATTCTGAGTTTGAAGAAAATCCCTTAATCCAAAGTAGATCCTTTACTCCAGGGATTCTTTTTGGGATTCTCGTGAAAATGGCTCCTCGGATTTTCCGAAAAACTTTGTATATATACTACATACATACAGATGGACTTATACAGTCGTATCTGTCCGGGTAGATTCCCTGTATTGCTTGTGAAATGTTTTACCAAACTTTAAAATGTTGGTAAGTATTAAATGTAGAAGATATTGTTGTTGTTTGAAGGAAATTTGTAAGTAATGACCTTGAGAGTTACCGGAAGTCATGTGAGTGGGGTCTCACCAGTATTTCTTAGTTTTGTTTCTTACTTAATTTTTGAATTTATTTTCCAGATAAAAATGGATTCTGTGCATACCATCAAGGGCATTGTCTAGGCGGAACTAGCGTCATCAACACCATGAGATATATACGCGGAAATAGGGCAGACTTTGATGATTGGGCCGCACATGGAAACGATGGTTGGAGCTATGCGGAAGTGCTACCATATTTTCTCAAAGCAGAAAATAACTCAATACCGAATTTGATGGACTCCCCGTACCATTCAACAGACGGTCCATTGTGCATAAGTCATAGTAACTATGACAATGATAATCCGTTACTCAGAGAGTTCTTAAATGCTGGCAATGAATTCGGCTTGGAAACGTTGGACTATAATGGTGAACAACAAATTGCGGTTGATTATCTACAAAGCACTATTCACGATGGTACTACTAGATGCAGTACCGCCAAAGCGTACTTAGAACCAATCAGATATCGTAAAAATTTGTACATCTTTAAGAATACGCTGGTGACGAGAATAATTTTCGATGAAACCAATCGTACTGCTGTTGGTGTAGAATGTTATAGAAATAGGGAATATTTCACTATAACAGCCACCAAAGAGGTTATAGTAACAGCTGGTGCGATAAACACGCCAAAATTACTAATGCTATCTGGTGTCGGACCTAGAAGACATATAGAAGAACTTGGTATACCAGTAATAGCGGATCTTCCAGTCGGCGAAACTCTATACGACCATCTCTACTTAGCGTTGAACTTCACTATAAGTTCACGATTATTAGAAACATTCAATGAAACCAGTTACGATATAATAGTCGATTATGCTAAAAATAGAGACGGTAAGTTGACAACAGCAAATGGGGTAGAAATTGTGGCGTTTATCAATCAAAAGCGTTTGACAAACTTCCCACCAGATGTTGAAATATTAATGGGTCCTTACATCAGCATTGAACAAAATTTTACTATACCATTTTTAACCATTGCTGTGGTAAAATTAAAACCAAAATCCATAGGTACAGTGAAATTACAAAGTCGAAATTTTCTTGTCCCACCATTGATTGATCCAAATTATTTTTCAAATTCGGTAGATATTGAAATTACTAAATGGGCTATAGGTGAAATCCGCGAACTAACAAATACTGCTTCTTTGTCAAAGTACAACCTGATGTTGATAACTAAAGATGTTGAAAGCTTGTGCGGTCCTATTGATCTAGATAATGATACAGATCTGGAGTGTTTTATAAGGTATGGGACACGATCTCTTGGACATCCGGTGAGTACGTGCAGAATGGGTAAAATTACTGACGAAACTAGCGTAGTTGATCCATCATTGCTAAAAGTACACGGTTTTGCAAATTTACGCATTGCTGGCTCGCCTATATTTTTCGACATGGTACGAGGGCACACGCTGGCCGCTTCAGTTATGACCGCTGAAAAACTCTCCGATATAATATTAAGCGGTTACAATTTTAAGCCTTAAGTAAAAAAAAAATGAATCAAATCTGCTCCAATAATTTACGACTCCAGTAAAGTAAAGTAATTGCCTATTTTTTCAGGCGGGCTTTACGTCCAACTATCAAATTAGAAGTCGTGGACGGAGGCGACTAGCAAACGTATTTTACTAAAAATTTCTCATATTAACTATTTAATGCAAGGCCTAGACACAGGGAATCGAATCCACTAAACCAACAATACATCTTAGCATTGCGGGTCCAGTCTCTTAACCGCCTAACATACTTTACTATAAATTTCTCATATTAACAATTAATTAAATAACAAGGCTTAGTACCGAGAATCGAACCCACTAAACCAACAATACATCTTAGCATTGCGAGTCCAGTCTCTTAAGCGCCTAACATACTTTACTATTAATTTCTCGTATTAACCATTTAATAAATAAAAGGCTTAGTACCGAGAATCGAACCCACTAAACCAACAATACATCTTAGCATTGCGGGTCTAGTCTCTTAACCGCTCGTGGTGCCTGTGTATAAAATACAAATAACTATTTTGATGAAAACGGTATCGGAAGTCAGCATTTCCCGAAGGTTTTATAGTTTTTCGCACGAATTTTATAATGTATTTTTTTTTTTTTTTTTTTTAAACTCATTTAAAAAGCTGTATAACTGTTGTTAGAAACGTTTTTCCTAAAAAATATTCCTTTCAAGGCAGTTTAGGAAATGGAAGATTTGAGGCTTTTCTTTGAAGGACCATTATAGTGAATTGTAAACCCTTTTTCCTTTACGTAATATTTGATTAGAATTAAATATTAGGTAAAAATTATTTTTGAAAAAGAGTAAATATTGAATTTATTTACTTTTATCAAGTTACTGTAAGCTTTAAGTGTTCTGTAATAAAGTTTTAAATTTTTAGCAGCTCTTAAAAGAAATTATCTTGGCATTTCCTTTCTTTTCAACATACTTGAGTTGGCAACAGTGGGTTTTTATATTCTTCTAAATTTTTAATGTAGTTTTTGTTTCATTTTTAATTTTGTGTTGTGAAATAAGTAACAGTATTTTCTTTTGTATAATGTACACTGTAAATTGTCCCGTGGGAATCTATTCCCTGAGCATTATTGAACATTCTCTTCCACGTTTTCTGAATTAAGGAAATTTAAAAAAGATATTTGACTCGCAAACTGAATACCGAAAAATTTGAACAAAATAAAGTAATGCTTATTTCTTTTTTTTTTTCTTTCTTTCTTTTTTGAGGCGTGCTTTATGTAAAAATTACCAAATTAGGTGTCGTGAACGGAAGCGAGTAGCAAAAATACTATACGGTTAAAATGTTCGTACTAAAAATACGATATCACTTTTTTGGGGGTGCTCAAGGGGACCTTCAAAATGGATATCTCTAGGTTAAAAACTCGGTATCAAAAAAAAAAGTGTCACGGTAGCCGAGCGGTTAAGAGACTAGACCTGCAATGCTAGGATGTATTGTTGGTTTAGTGGGGTTGATTCTCGGTCTCTAGGCCTTGGATTTTATTTTGTTTAATATGAGAAATTTATAGTAAAGTATGTTAGGGGGTTAAGAGACTAGACCCGCAATGCTAAGATGTATTGTTGGTTTAATGGGTTCAATTCCCGGTGTCTAGGCCTTGTATTTTATTTAATGGTAATATGAGAAATTTATAGTAAAGTATGTTGGGCGGTTAAGATACTAGACCGGCAATGCTAGGATGTATTGTTGGTTTAGTGGGTTTGATTCTCGGTCTCTAGGCCTTGGATTTTATTTTGTTTAATATGAGAAATTTATAGTAAAGTATGTTAGGCGGGTAAGAGACTAGACCCGCAATGCTAAGATGTATTGTTGGTTTAGTGGGTTCGATTCCCCTGATCTAAGGCTTGGATTTTATTTAATGGTTAATATAAGAAATTTATAGTAAAGTATGTTAGGCGGTTAAGAGACTAGACCCGCAATGCTAAGATGTATTGTTGGTTTAGTGGGTTCGATTCCCCTGGTCTAAGGCTTGGATTTTATTTAATGGTTAATATGAGAAATTTACAGTAAAGTATGTTAGGCGGGTAAGAGACTAGACCCGCAATGCTAAGATGTATTGTTGGTTTAGTGGGTTCGATTCCCCTGGTCTAAGGCTTGGATTTTATTTAATGGTTAATATAAGAAATTTATAGTAAAGTATGTTAGGCGGGTAAGAGACTAGACCCGCAATGCTAAGATGTATTGTTGGTTTAGTGGGTTCGATTCCCCTGGTCTAAGGCTTGGATTTTATTTAATGGTTAATATAAGAAATTTATAGTAAAGTATGTTAGGCGGTTAAGAGACTAGACCCGCAATGCTAAGATGTATTGTTGGTTTAGTGGGTTCGATTCCGCTGGTCTATGCCTTGGATTTTATTTAATGGTTAAATTAATTTTACTGGAAATTTCGCATAAAAGGCAATGCTTTCCTTATCAGTAGTAACAGGATGTTAAAATAAGAAATATTCTGATCCTAACACTCACACGACTTTTTCTTACGTAATTTACGTAATTAAATTTTTCTAAAAACTTAGTATTTTTATCAAAGAGATTGATGGCTCTAATATTACGCATAACTATGAGTCTATGGAAGTGACGTCACCAACTGAATAAACATCGCTAAAAACTTGTTAAAAAAAAAATAATCTAAAACTTTCGATCACGCATTAATCTTAGAATTTTAAAGAAGTCGTCAAATTCTTCTTAACTGGATGTAAGTTTTAAGACGGTTATTCCATTTACAGGGTAATTTTCAATATTATTATCTACAAATAAAAACTAAAGATAATTTTTAATTAACTTTTTTTTATATTTAAAAACAAAAAAAAAGAAATGCAGTTCTAAAGTAAAATGGAGTTGTAGATAAGTAAAATGGAGTTGTAAGATAAGTAAAAGCAGTCAACCCTACACATTATGTATCCATAATCATACATATAATTACAATTATATAATATACATATCACGTTATAATCATAATGTGTATAAATGTATGCAATTTTTGTTCTACTTCATTTATCTGTTTCTATCACATGTATGCGAAGTTTAGAGACAATTGTAGGAGTCCTTGATAAAAATGTAAAAAAAGAAAAATGAAAACCCCATCAGTTTTTCATGGTATTTTAGAAGAGAGCTCGTTCTTTTTTTTTTTTTCTAAAATTTTCCACTTTTCCTGGGTCAACAATTATTCAGACTGCACATAATAAAAATTAAAATTAAATAAATCACACTTATAACTTGTGCAAAAAATTGTATTTCCGGTAAAAAATGGAATTTTAATAATTCAATTAATAAAGTCGATCGTAAAATATTTTAGACGATGAGCAGAGAAGTTAAAAAAATCAAATAGTTAACAGGAACTGCTGTGTAGTATCATCATAGATCCGATATATCGATGTTTTGTTACAATACGTATGTAATAATTAATAATAAAACTAAAAATTAACGAATAAGGAAGTACTATATAATTAATTCTTAGTAATTAACGTATCATAAATTAGATGCAAACAGGTGAATTTGCGATTTCATTTCCGTTTTTGTGTACTATTAATCGTAAATTAGTCAGTTTCTGAAGGTGAAATTAAATAATTTTTATAACGGTATGAAATAAAACAAGGTTAAAAATAAGTCTGCTTTGAATATTTAGTATTTTTCTTAAAACTTAGTATTTTTACTAAAAATTAAGTTGATTTTGAGCCTTATTGAAAAGGAGCGAGAGGATAGTTGGGAAAAGAAAGAGATTGAATTGCTTAGAAATGGAAACTTTGATTAGGCACCTAGCATGGATGCTGTGGATTGATTTGGCACCTTTAAAGATGTAGTCTTTAAAGAAGAAGACTCGTGAAATAAGTTCTTAAGATAGATTGGAGATAAAATGCTACAAGGAGAGATCTGGAAGCTGATAAACAAACTTCATCTGGTTCTTTTAGTTAGAATGGACCCACGAAGTAGAAGGAAGACACAAAAATTACCAGGTAAAGCGCAGACGATTTAAGCTGCGAGAATTCTAAAAAAAATTCCAGAAGTAGAAGGGATTCTGATAAAGAGAGCACAGTTCTTTTCGGAAGCTGGTATCTAGATACACAGGATAGGGAACATCCAGATAAAATGGATGATTTTCAAAATGGATGATTAATCACAAATCATGGATAAAAGAGTTAGAAATACTTTCTAACATCCTGGCAACTTCAGAGACTATAGCCTAGAGCAGTTATTTACGATCTACCGGAAAAAAAGTAAATACTTTAGTAAAGTGGCCATTTCTTAAAACGCCACAGTCTGGACAGAGATGTAGATGAAGAAAAGTGTTCGCTCTTCTCATAACGTTCAGGACTAATGGCACTTCCGCTTTCCTGTTACCTCTAAAGTGTTGGAAACTCTTTAACCGAACCAAGTGCCAGCCAAATCCTAACAATACTTCTTCTTCGAGATATTCCCTACTCCCCTTATCAACACCTAGGATTTAGCCAACCAAACCATTTTCGAAGAAATCGCTGCTCCCGGTTATAAGGCGGGTTAAGTGGCGAGACCTGCAAAGCTAAAATGCATTGTGGTACTGGGTTCGATTCCCTCGGTCTAGGCCTTGGATTTTAATTAATGGTTTAATAGGAGAAATTTATAGTAAAGTATGTTAGGCGGTTAAGAGACTAGACCCGCAATGCTAAGGTGTATTGTTGGTTTAGTGGGTTCGATTCCCGGTCTTGGCCTTGGATTTTATTTAATGGTTAAATGAGAAATAGTAAAGTATGTTTGCTAGTCGCCTCCGTCCACGACACCTAATTGGTAGTTGGACGTTAAGCCCCGCCTGAAAAAATAGGCGATTACTTTACCTTACTTTACTTTACTTCCGGTTATAGATTCCATTTTCCCACGATTATCCGGTTTTGAGGTATATTCTAAGATATTTCATTAGTGCTATGGAGAAGTTTTAGTATTAATTCAGTTAAGTGTTTAACAAAGCTAAGTAAACCCATTTTAGACACGCAACACACTTCCGCCACTTTGGCTACTAATTATCACCACTACTAATCTTGATCCGGTTTGAATATAATCACACTTTAATGATGGTATATATATACATCTATGAAAATAATCACAATAAAATAACGCTTGTTTATACGTACATTCAATAACAAGGATATAGCAGTTATGGTGGGAGTAGAATAATTGGTGTATATATACACTATTCTTGTACAAAATTAACCAGCAGTTCATAAAGGAAATATGTACATAAAATATAATAATCAGTGATATAAAGACAGTTCGTGTTTGTATCAGGATTAGAAATTTTTTTTTTCTTTTTTTTGTCTGGATAGTTTCTGTTTTGGATTAAACCAAATTATGGTGAGTGAAACCAGAAAAAAAATCTGGTGTAAAACAATTAAACGACTTATTGCATTCCTGATCGGTTCGAACATTCACCCATCATCAGAGGTTAAATAATAATCAGTTTTGGTGTTTCGGAAAAAAAAAAATTGATCTCATTTAATTCTAGTTTCCTAATAAGAGCTCTTTATGTGGATGAGAATTTGTTTATCATTTGAGCTATTGAAGAAGGTCCGTGAGAACTTTAACGAACTGTCCAAAAGAGTCTGAGGAACAACAAGAAAAAAAAAAAAAAAGTTCAAGTATTTCCGCATAAGAGAATTCAATAAAAGAGAAGGTGGTTAAAAGAAGAAACCGGAAGTTGAATTCTTCTACAATAAAATGGATTAAACAAACCTCTGATTATGAATGAAAGTATGGATCTGGTCAGGGATGCTTGCTTTGACGAATAAAATCAAAGATCCAGCATTGCCAACCTAACCCAATGTGTTTATTTATTTTTTTTATTCTGCCTATTTAATTCATTACGTCAAATAATAGTTACACACTGTGCTGCTCATATGGTATAACCTATAACATCTAGAATACATACATTTTTTTTTTTTTTAATCTAAATATTCACATTTCAGGTTGAGTTTACATCATTCGTATACACTCTAACCTCTTTAATAGGACAATATTTTCCAGAAGAAATCGATCCATCGCTTAAACCAATCGATACAGCCGACTGTTTCCATTGTAGACAATTACAATTTGATTTTATTATTGTCGGAGCTGGATCAGCAGGTAAGTTGTTTTTTTTTTAACAATTAATCTAAATAAACTCGATAGGAATTAATCGATAAGAATCGATGATAATTTTTTTACAATTAATCTATATAAAATCGATAGGAATTAATCGATAAGAATCGATGATAATCTAATTCTATTTAAAGTAATGGTCATGCCTTAATTGGTCACTCTTTCAAGTTAAAAAAAATTACTTACTTGCAGGATCTGTGCTGGCGAATCGATTGTCAGAAAATGAAAATTGGAAAATTCTAATAATCGAAGCTGGAGACGATGAAGATCATATTTCAGATGTGCCAGCTTTACAGACAAACTTATTTAATACTAGATTTGATTGGAATTTCACCACGGTACAGCAACGTCGAGCATGTTTAGGTTAGTTGAGTGAGTTATTTTCTCTTACTTCCGGTAAAAGGAAGTTAGAGCTAGCACTGGAGAATATGTTGCATGTTTTTACTTTAAAAAAAAAATTAGTTGTTACGAACTGGTCTGGGTGTCGTACCCTAAAAATGGGCAATCACCGGATATTAATGCACAAAATTTGTGGAGTGACTCATCAATCAACCAACATGAAGTATGGATTATTGTCGATTTCATTCGCAATGTTTGATTTCTTTTACTGCCAACCTTTTGACCTAGAGAATAGGTCACATCATCAGGGCTTATACTTATTATGCGTGTTTGCCTTAACAGTAAGTGGCTTCTAACGTGACGAAGAGCCAAACATTCAACATTTGTAGGTTTTATGCTGTTCTACAGCAGTCAGAAATGAAGACATACCAACTGCTGCTGTAAACAAGCCTAAGGTTAATCACATTACAATAGGTCACAAGTATAAGCCCTGTAGATGACCTTATAGTCCCTAAATCAAAAACTTGGCAGTTAAAAAAATAAAATAAATAAATAAAAAAGAAATTTAACAGAAATTGATAATTGAAAAAAATTCTTCTCCTTAAGAATTTTCTAACAATGGCTCCTAGATTATTATTATCTAATTTAAGGTGCGTCAACATCAGGAGGTCATTGGCTCCTGGAGCTATTACCAATACACTGTCGGCCTCTGGACAGGAGCTGTATTAGGAGCTGTAAGAAGCTCCTAGGAACAGGAGCAATCTAAAGACCAGCAGCTGGGTTCAAACCCAGGAGGAACTCCCTATGATTATAATTTTTTTTTTTTTCTTCTTCTTCAAATATTTTTAAACGAATTATATTTTGTTACAGACAAAAACGGATTCTGTGAACTTCCGCAAGGACATGTGATGGGCGGTACAAGTGCCATAAACACCATGAGATATGTCCGAGGTAATAGAGCGGATTTTGATGAATGGGAAGCCACAGGAAATTATGGCTGGAATTACAATAATATTCTGCCATATTTCCGGAAAGCGGAAAACGTCTCAACAACCGACTTAATGTATTCATATTATCGTTCAACCAGTGGTCCAATGGTGATAAGTTACAGTAACTATGATGAACCAGTTTTACGGGAATTCTTGAGAGCCGGCCAGGAATTCGGTTTAGAGACTCTGGACTATAATGGGGAACAACAAATTGGTATAAATTATTTTCAAAATACCATGAAAGATGGAACCACCAGATGTAGTGCGTCAAAGGCTTACTTAGAACCAATCAGATATCGTAAAAATTTGTACATCTTTAAAAACACTCTGGTAAAACGAATGATCTTCAATGAGATTAGCCGTACTGTTATCGGGGTTGAATGTTTGAAAAATGGTAAACAGTTTAATGTGTTAGCCACTAAAGAGGTTATAATAACAGCTGGTGCGATAAACACGCCGAAATTGCTAATGCTATCTGGTGTCGGACCTAGAAAGCATCTGGAAGCGTTTGGTATACCTGTAATAGCGGATCTTCCGGTAGGTGAAGCGCTTTACGATCATATCTATGTACCGATGAAATTTGCCGTAAATAGATTAATATTCAAGACTTACGATGAATTTAGCCATGAAGCGATTGTGGATTATGCCAAATATAGACGTGGCATGTTGACTACACCAAATGGTGTAGAGATGGTAGCTTTTATGAATCAATATAAGGTTAAGCATTTTCCACCAGATGTTGAAATAATGATGGGAACGCCCGTTACCATGGAAACCAGTTACAGTTTAACTATACCATATTTCATTTTAGGCTTATTTAATTTAAAACCAAAATCTCGTGGAACAGTTAGGCTACAAAGTTGGAATTTTCTCGATCCACCATTAATTGATCCAAATTACTTTGCAAATTTAGAAGATATTGAAATAACAAAATGGGCGATACGTGAATTATTCCAATTTCCAAACACACCAACTATGGCCAAATACAACATGAAATGGATAACCACAGATGCGGAAAGATATTGCGGTAATTTAGACTATAATGATGACGTAGATTTAGAATGTTACATTAAGTATTTATCGCAGAGTATCGCCCATCCTGTGGGAACTTGTAAAATGGGCGACATTAACGATAGATCTAGTGTAGTCGATTTTAGTACGTTAAAAGTCCATGGAATTGCGAATTTACGATTGGCTGGCTCACCAATATTTCCCAGCATGATCCGTGGACATCCGAATGCCGTTTCTATTATGACTGCGGAAAAATTATCCGATATCCTGATAACTAGATACAGATAAAGTTGTTTGAAATCATTTTGCTCGACTTTAAAATTTAAAAAAGAAGTTTTGGAAAACAGGATAACTTATTAAAAAAAAGGAATGTTTTCTTGATTGTTTACGTACCGAAATGTATTTGGCGTAAAAAAGTCTTTCAATTTCTAATATTGTTAATTCAGCCTGTGTCATACTTTTTTTTACGATATAAGTTATTTAAAAAAATCAATAAATATATTTTTGTATTTAATCAAATTTTTGAATTTCTTAAATCCTATACTAGAATTTTGAATTGTTAACATCCGTAACCTAGCAACCTTAAAAAACAAAATCCATAACCTAGCAACCTTAAAAAAAACAAAATCCGTTGCCTAGCAACCTTAAAAAAACAAAATCCATAACCTAGCAACCTTAAAAAAACAAATTCCATAACCTAGCAACCTTAAAAATATAAATTCGTAACCTAGCAACCTTAAAAAAACAAACAAAATCCGTTGCCTAGCAACCTTAAAAAAAAAAAAACTTTAAACAACTGGTGTACAACTTAAAACAAAAGAACGTCTTCAACTGGTAGAACTTGATAAAAACTGCCAAATTAAAATGGATTTTCCACTCTAACATCCATTGTTCAGCCCCCATTCTTCTCCTTATTCTATCCTTCTCTTTCTCTTTGATGAATTGATGGAAAACCGAAAGTCGAGAAAGGTTTTTCCCAATTTTACCCTAATTTTGGAGAGACAATCGATAAAGAATTTCTTTAGTACTTGCGACATAATAATGAACGAAATAAATATGGAAATTAAGTAAAAAGTCCGAATTTCAAGAAAATGTAAGAACATTGTGTGCTGTTGATGCGAGAAGTTCTGCTTTGAGTAGATTCGAGATACATTCTGGTTTCAAAGGAACTAATGTAATGAGCATAACTAACAAGACGGAAGTCATACTTGTTCACAGGAAGTTATACCGCATTTTAAGAAAACTTCTTACCTTGCGGGTTCGTAAAGAACGGAAGTAATTGTTTATTCGAGTATAATTTATTTTTTATTTTTTGTTTAAAGTTGTTATTATAATTAAAGATGTAAGAAAAGAGTGAATTATTAACGTTTTTTTTTATATAGAGAGTAGAATTGTTACTAATTAAATGAAAACAATCAACTGAAAGCGGAAATGAAGATATGAACTTGAAAAACTACAGTTATCTTGTTTTGGAAGTTGAATATGTTAAATCCCAAGGTCGTTTGCAAACTACCAATTTCTTTAAAAACCAAGAACATTCAGAATCGAAATTTAAACTAATCGAATGTTGTCTTTATTGAGATCTATTTCATTGACAACTGTTCAAACTCAAAATGAATTTTCGCACGAACTTTTGAGCCTTTATAAAAAGAAGATTATTTGCCAGAAACAGAAGAGCCTGTGTGGCTCTGCACCAAAACCAAAATTTCTTTTAACTGTAAAGTTTAAAACAGGTATAAATCTTACTTTTATCTTAATTAGATTGTGAAACTGTAAATTATGCCGCAATGACACTTTTAATCTACTCCAAATTCCTCTTCATAATTTCCAAAAACAAATTCAGCCTCCCCCCCCACAAATCCAAATCAAAGATACACGTAGTAAGGTAAAAATACAAAGTAAAGTAAAGTCTATTTTTAAAGGCGGGTTTTACGTCCAACTACCAAATTAGGTGTCTTGGACGGAGGTGACTAGCAAACATACTTTACTATAAATTTCTCATATTAACAATTAAATAAAATCCAAGGCCTATACCTGGGGAATCAAACCCACTAAACTAACAATACATCTTAGCATTGCGGGTCTAGTCTCTTAACCGCCTAACATACTTTACTATAAATTTCTCTTATTAACCATTAAATAAAATCCAAGGCCTAGACCAGGGGAATCGAACCCACTAAACCAACAATACATCTTAGCATTGCGGGTCTAGTATCTTAACCGCCTAACATACTTCACTATAAATTTCTCATATTAACAATTAAATAAAATCCAAGACCTAGACACCGGGAATCGAACCCACTAAACCAACAATACATCTTAGCATTGCGGGTCTAGTCTCTTAACCGTTCGGCTACCATGGTTAATTCAAAAGATACAAACTTTTTGACTGCAATACTTTCCCTGGCATTAGTGTAAAAGAAAGAAAACCTATTAAAATACAAACATAAAGAGAATGAATAAGAAAATAATCTTAGAATTTTTCCTCAAGACCAACAAACACTGAAAATGATATTGAAATAAATTCACAGAGTGTGGGAAATGATAAGAACTTTTCAACAGGACAAAAAAAGGAAAACCTTTCTCTTCGTGTATATTTCTCTTTACAGCTTTCCCTGTGTACAGTTTCCCAAACAAAGGAACATTTTCTTGGAGTGAGAATGGGTAAGGCCAAGAGGGAATTCATTTTCCTGAAATCTGTTCACACTTCGAATTCTCAACTTAGAATTGCAAACGGCTTTCTTAGTACTTTTTCTTGACCTTATTTTCTTTAATGACCTCATCTCCTGATGATAACATAAAGAAAATATTTTTTCAAGTACAATAGATGCACGTATTTTGTTTAGTGAGAAAAAGACTTGGTCCAAAAATCTGGACAATCTGGTGTATAACCATTCAGCGGAGCCAAAAAAACAAGCAGTGAAGGGACAAGATTTTCTCAAAATAGGCTATTACGATTATGAGTACTTCTTGGGAGGAGATGATTGGCAGTTTTCTTCTTCCAAAAGTACCATCCCAGGGTAATGTTCGTGGTCATAGTCCCATGGAGGAGGATTAAGGAAAGGATGGCACGGCGAACTGTAAAAGTAATGTGCAAGGTGGGAAGAGTTAGCTTTCATTTCGCCATTTCGTAAGCCACTCTTATAGAGAGTTCAATTAGATCTGAAGAGCTCTGCAGGCAAGAACAAGATTATAATTTAGAGCTATGACTCCAGCATCATGGGCGTAGGTAAAAAAAGAATTGTTTTCAGGAAAGGTGGAAATGTCAGCAATTAATAATCCAAAAAAAAGTGTAAAAAACAAAAGCTAGGGCATTTCTACGTAGAGGAACCCAAGGGTAACCAGAACATGCGGTGAAATCTGGGAAAACTTAAGGATTAGATGACACGTGAGGGGAAGGATGTTCTTGAGCCTTCCACAGCGATTCAGTGAGCTGTATACGCGAACAAATAACAACAAGGCGATAACAAGTAACCTGGCCTTGGGCAGTACTGTTTACTGTCCAAGAGCAGAAGTGATGACATTGTTGGACTGTGCAATGACGAGACAGAAAGTTGGAACTGGTTATGTGAGAGGAAAGAGATCGATGCGTTTTAAACCGGAAGTAAGAATTAAAAAGTATACCCCCATTAATTTGGAGTTTAAAGGAAAATGGCTAGATCAGAACGTTGAACGTTTTTCGTTCAAAGGGGGAAAAATCACAATGTGTGTATTCTGTAAAAATTTTCACGGCTTCAATACTTCCCTTTAACGGAGAGTAAAGATCAGAATATATTATCGATACTAAAGTAGGGTTTCAAGGAATACAAAATGGCGTCATTTCAAGAAGCATAATAATTGTTTGCTTAGATTTATGGTGAAGGCGGTTTCAGTAAAAAAAATAAAAAGAAGAAAACTCTAAACACATATTTCATTTTTCAAATCTACAATTCAAATATATTCACCCTGTACCACCCCCAAGGGGCGTCGGGAGCGGCATTTCAGATCTGTCTGTCTCCAGGACGGCCCGTCCCCCAAACAAACTTTTCCCCAGACAGCCTTCTCTCGTTTTGTCACACATATCAAAATTCAAATAATGCTCCAATCTCCATTTCCTGTTCAGTCAAAAAATGCAATCGTACAATTTCCTCTTTACTATAAACTGCGTTCTAATTTTTCCTGCGAATAATTATTCTTCTTTTTCTTTTATAATCCTGTTGGGGAAGAATCACAAACTAATTGAACAAAGCATGCGAGAGCCTGGAGCCTTTTTTCCCCTTTAGTGATGAAAACAAAATTGGGATCATTGGGAAAAGTGCTCGCTTGATTTATTATTAAGGATCGGAAAAGCTGAGGAATTTATCCTTGATCTTGAGGTTATTCAGGTGGCGAGGGGTCTTGTACTCGCACATTGTATGATAAATTAAACCAGTCTGGGAACAGAAAATCGATAGGAAGTTTTGATAAATCGTGCTGGCCAATCTTTTTATTAATAACTCAGCTGGTTATTAAATAAAAGGCAATGTAATAATTGTATTTTTCTGTCATCAATCAACTGAAAGGTAATTTAATAAAAAGGTATTTATAGTAGATTGGAGTGGAATTATTATTTTCTTCTTCTTAGTGAAGAGGTTGAAGACTTCAATGGGCAAGAGACGTGAAGAAAGTGACTGACTGGGAGTCACGCTCTAGAAGATGGATGATATTGTCAGGGAGTCATTCGTTTGATTATTCATTCCAGTGCGGTAAGAAATAGTCGTGTGAGTGTCTACATATTTCTTATTTTAGATATTTATTTTAATTAAGACCTTAAAATATGCATTTCCTAAGAGACTAGACCCGCAATGCTAAGTTGTATTGTTGGTTTAATGGGTTCGATTCCCCCGGTCATAGGCCTTGGATTTTATTTAATGGTTAATATGAGAAATTTATAGTAAAGTATGTTAGGCGGTTAAGAGACTAGACCCGCAATGCTAAGTTGTATTGTTGGTTTAGTGGGTTCGATCCCCCCGGTCATAGGCCTTGGATTTTATTTAATGGTAAATATGAGAAATTTATACAGTAAAGTATGTTAGGCGGTTAAGAGACTAGACTCGCAATGCTAAGATGTATTGTTGGATTAGTGGGTTCGATTCCCCAGTGTCTAGGCCTTTGATTTTATTTAATGGTTAATATGAGAAATTTATAGTAAAGTATGTTAGGCATTTAAGAGACTAGACCCGCAATGCTAAGATGTATTGTTGGTTTAGTGGGTTCGATTCCCCCGGTCTAGCTCCTTCCAACTTCTTTAATGGTTAATAAGAGAAATTTATAGTAAAGTATGTTAGGCATTTCAGAGACTAGACCCGCAATGCTAAGATGTATTGTTGGTTTAGTGCGTTCGATTCCCGGTGCCTAGGCCTTGGAACCTTTCAAAGAATTCTCCCAGTAAGTTGTACTTTTAAATGTTCTTTTTTTCTCTCTCTGAAACCTGGAGACTGTTTAATAATTGGACGCATGCGTGGACTTCATGTTCCAGAAAAGGAAGGATATATTGGTTATTATAGAACATGTGTTGATGACGTGGAACTGGCGAGTGAGTGGTAATATGTCCGAAGCACGCACTTAAAAGGGGTTGGAAGCGTGGAGTGTTTTTCACAGGAAGAAGGAAAAAGGAGTGTACTCTTGTGGCTAAAAGGGAAGACGGAGAGAGTGTGACGATGTCAGTGTCCTGGGTTCCTCCTCATCACAGGAGATAAATTGACCCCTCACCCAGAAGACACTATACCCGACCAATGTTAAGATAAAGGAATTCATTCTACAGCTTCCACAGTTGTTTTTGTTGAATGTACTGATGGCCATTCTAGTCCACAGTTGATGGCTCCCCCCCCCCACTTCAAGTGGTAAAAGATGGAATTTTGTCATCACTGCGTTCCAAGTGATCTATCCAGGCTTTAAGATGTTACTTCATCTTTGCTTTATTTACAACAACCCCCATAATCCATTATTATTGTTTCAGACTGTCTTGGAGTTGCTAGCAATAAAAAGGGATACTGTTGAAGAAAACGTGACGTTACAGTACCCCTACACACAACATTCCTGGAGAGCACAACCTGGTTCGAACACTCACACGACTTACTCACACCACAATCCAGGAAGTTACTAACATATTACATATTACACCCCCAAAATGATCACAAAAATGTATAATTATTCAAATTTTTGAGGAACAAATTTCAGTTAAGTGAAAAAAAATGTGTGGCACTTCCGGTAGTTTTAGGATTTTCTACTAACTTAAAAATTTTAGTGAAGACACTGCTTAGGCGCCACGGTAGCCGAGCGGTTAAGAAGCGGGACCCGCAATGCTAAGATGTATTGTTGGTTTAGTGGATTCGATTCCCCCGGTCTAAGCCTTGGATTTTATTTAATGGTTAATATGAGAAAATAGCAAAGTATGTTAGGCGTTTAAGAGACTAGACCCGCAATGCTAAGATGTATTGTTGGTTTAGTGGATTCGATTCCCCTGGCCTTGGATTTTATTTAATGGTTAATATGAGAAATTTATAGTAAAGTATGTTTGCTAGTCACCTCCGTCACCTAATACGTCTTCCTAATAGTTAGTTGAACGTAAAGCCCGCCTTAAAAAAATAGGCAATTACTTTACTTTACTTTACACTGCTTATATAATATAAAACACGTAGAAATCATTCCGTTATTCTGAACCGGAAATTTAGAATGGGAAAAAAATAGCCCCTAAGAGTAACCTTCAAATCAAATTGCTCTGGGCACGGAGAAAACTTCAGGCCAATGTTAGCGCAAGAAAAATTAACCGATTTTGGTAAAATGGGTACTTCCGGTTCCGGAAATTTTCACTAATCTGGGATTTTTGAGGAATACATTTAACAGTAAAGACACTTTTTCGTACTCAAGAAACCGGAAATAGTATTTTTCCGGAAATTCGAAAATCCGCACGAATGCACAAAAATTTGCCTCTTACAAATATTAATATTAACAGTAAGAGGAAGTGAAAATTGAAAAAAAAAAATTGACAACAGGAAGTGGTGTGTTCACAGCCGCCAGATTTTTAGCCTTACTTCCTGTAGCGTCTCCAGATTTTTTTTTTTTATCTTCTTAGATGGGAAACGACCAATGGAAGATAGCAGCTCCAACCCATCGGATACAATGGAAATATCCTACAGCAAAAAGGGCGGGGGGAACAGCGAACCGGAAGAAGGATAATCAGGAGTTTTTTTTATTACACCATACATTATATTCCAAACAATCTAGACGGCTTTTTTATTGTCATTATCTCTTTATAATTCTCTCATTTTTTAGATTATTTTTCTTTTATTTTTAAAGAAGTGTTATCTCTTTCTGAGAATGAGGTGAAAAAGATGCTCCTCGGCAGTGTTGCCAACTTTACAAGAATACATTGGCGGGGGGAAATTACCCATTTGCTAGGGACATTTTTATTTCCTCCCAAAAAAAACAAAACAAAACCCAACCTGCCCCAAGGACTAACTTTTCTCCATTTTTATAACCTAACACTCTCTTGGTCTAAATAACCCAGCTGATCTTTTAACAATAAACACTTCTCTGTTTATGGCGACTGTTAAACAGCTGAAAAAAGAACAGCTTCAGTAAACAACTCGTTTTATTGTAAGTTTTGGTAGAATTTATAAACTTTTCAAGTATAACTAAGATATTATGATGGTTGCCGATTATTTATTCTCTTTCACTTTTAGTGGTCCTTCATCAAATCTTTTTGCAGTCAAATTTGTAATTTTAAATTTAAAGAAATTTAAAAGTACGAAACAAAAAATATGGTTTACTATTATTCTAATTATTTTATTATTCTAATTTATTCTATAGTTGAATTCTCACAGTTATACAAATAACAATGGGAACGTATAGAATACAGTTTTTTAACGTTCCTAATAAATTAAGGGTACCAGTTCGCTAAAACTTAGTAGAACAAGACTTCAGTGGAAAAACATTTCCAATTTTGGTCTTCCCGGGAGGACATTAAAGGTGTTCCTTTACCTAAATGTAGGGAAAACATAGCTGTATAACTGGCAGTATTTACAATGTTCTAGAGGTATTAGTTAACGAGATATTAAAGGTTAAATTTTGGAGGTTTTCTAATTCATTCAAATTTCAAACGTTTATATCTCTTTTTGTATTTGTTAGATTTCAATGATTTCTTTACTAATAAGTAGAGAAAAGTTAGCTTTAAATGTCGCATAAATGGCAATATTTTAGTGATAATAGTTCGGGAGATATTCAAGATTAATACAGTAGCCGAGCGCTTAAGAGACTAGACCCGTAATGCTAAGATGTATTGTTGGTTTAGTGGGTTCGATTATCGGTGCCTAGGCCTTGGATTTTATTTAATAGTTAATATGAGAAAATTTATATTAAAATACGTTTGCTAGTCGCCTCCGTCCACGACACCTAATTTGGTAATTTGGGCGTAAAGCCCAAACATGAAAAAATAGGCATTATTTCACTTTTTCCTTTATATGGGGTTAAAAGATGAGACAAAACTATTACTCTACCATTTTTCTTACAATACAATGGTATTTTTAAGGAAGTTTATGTTTATTGTGGAGGAAACATCGTGCTGGTAGAAGAAGAAGAAGTAGGAAATGCTTTTTATTTTCTTTGCTTTTCTATTTCCTCGCTTTATAGGATACGAGGAAAAAATAGGATGAAAATGTAAAACGAATTGTCAGCGTCTAGAATTCCCAGTGTCAGCAACATGCTGCAAAAAAGAATTGTTTACTAAATGTTAGGGAAAAGTGAGGACGGGATCCTGCTGGGAACTCGTAAGGTTGCTTTCAACTTCCCGGCTGGCTGACACTAACACAGAAGGAGTTCTGTAAGGGAATACAGGGAAATCGGATAGGATTAAACGTTTAGGAGGGGGTTGCGGAAACCACCGTCGCTATAACTAAACCTATCTTTATCGATTCCTCAATCGAACTAGGAACAATAGAAAGACCTGACTTGAAGTAAGCGCGGGTTTGAGGAAGGGTATATTTATTTATTTATATATTTTTATATAAATTTACAACTGGTTTAACCATATATGGTATACAGTTGGAGATAGACCTCAACAAATACAACAAATAATAAAAATAAAATAATAATAATAAATAAATATAGGGTGAAGGGACCAGTAATTGACTGGGCACCAGTAATTGACATACCAGAAATAAACTGGTATTATAAGGGATATGTGCCGTTTTTAGTGGTGATTCTTTCAATTTCGTTATTGAGAAGCCTTTGGGCAGCAGTTCCAGAAAAATATTAATTATTGGAAGGTTCCTTGGTATCAGTGGAAGGTTATTTGTGTAAAAAGTTCAAAATCAAGGAAAAAACAAGCCGTTGCTAAGGAGGATTGATAAGAAAATAATTTTTCTTTTTTCTTATTTTTCGTTTATTTGTTCATATATTCGTGAGGTTATCAATGTTCTGTTATAATTAGTATTACTTGTAGATTTCATTTATGTAGTTTTTTTTTTAATTATAAGAAGCATTGAGGATTAAAATGGGGCTGTCAATCACTGGTCCTTGAAACGGCAATCTGCCCAGTAATTGACATGTATGTCAATTACTAGTCCTACAGCTTTTTTGTTTGAGACCAGTGATTGACTTCCTGGGAAAATGATAAGATAGGTTGGTAAATTTTATTATAATAAAAATTCAATACATTGTAAAATAAAATCATTGATAAAAATCGGCAACATAAAATAAATAGTAAAACTTCCAACAAAATATGTTTAAATTAATGAATTAGCAAATGTACGCCTTATTTCAAGAGGGCATGCAGAATGATTATTCTGTACAGAACAACAATGTATGAACAACAAACTGGAATAGTCGAGATCGCCGAACAGTTTCACGAGGCCAACGTGACTGATAAAAACGACGCCCACTTATCGGAGTTTGAAAATCTCTCATTCTCCCTCAGTTTTGGGTCCTTGCCACATGCCAAAGAAGAAAGGGAGGAAATGGCTGAACCATAGAATTCCATCAAATAAAACGGCCAGGGGAAAAATGAAGCTCCCTCAAGAGAAGTACCAGGTGCGAAATTAAACATAAGTGGAGAAGTTGGTGACTTAGTGATGTTACACATTTCTTACTTTTTAATCTAGTTTTTTTTTCATTGATGTTTCATTTATTTATTACTGTTGTAAGTGCGAATGCTTACAACCTGAGGCGGGACGCAATGAACGTGCACAGTGTATTTATACATGAGCCCAAGAGGTAACTCAGTAATAATAAACAACCAAATACTGTTTAGATGCAGAAAATAAGAATGAATTACATTCAGATAGTTTGGTTTCGAAGCAAATGACACTGGCAGCACAGATTGTGGAAAATATTAGTGAAGCGCTCCAAAAGAAGGGAAGCGTAGGAGAAATTTTGTTCACTAGAAAGCACCAACAACTCGAACACAAGGACGCGTAGATGCCATCAGTAGCAACGTTATAGGCGGAATGGATAAAACAAGGATGTGACCACATAGTCTAATCCAGTGGTGGGCAAACTTTTTTAATGGGGGGCCACAAAGTTTAAGAAATTCTAGAGGAGGGCCAGAATTATAGATTAAATGCATTTTGTGTTAAAGCTTTTAATCATAATATTATAAAAACATTACAGCATTACACACTTGTGTAACTACGCGGCTAGTTTAGCTTCACCTATAGGTTATGCATCTATTATTCTACTAAGTAGAATCTACTTTATAATTCTCGACCGTCAAAACGTAATTATAGCGGGGGATATACTATCCATGTCAATGGACCCTCGGCGGGCCGGATTAAATACTTTCGCGGGCCGGAGTTGGCCCGCGGGCCGTACTTTGCCCATCACTGGTCTAATCGGAAGTAGAGAGTTTGGTAAAGTGAGAACCAAAAAAAAAATTTCCAAAAAGAGGTTTAGGTAACAAAATATTTAGCGGAAACTTGAAAGGATAAGAGAGCGGAAGAGTTGAGAGAAAGAGATAAAAGCGAGCCGACAGACATTGTGTACGATCTAACAAGTATGTTAGCTAATATCTCCGTGGTACTATTGAAAGTAAGGGCTGTTATTCAAATTACCTGTCTTGGCTTGGGGACTTAATTAAAACTGTCCAGTAGGACAGTTGTGTAAGGGTTGGTCGTCAAAAACTGTATAAAATAGCGTAATGTTGAAAAATATTAGATTATTTAGGTTTGCCTATTTAAAAACTGATTGTAATTAATTATGAATAAGACCGATTTTTGTTATAAACCCAATTGAAAAAGTGATTTAGGTGATTTAAGTGATTTATTTAGATTTAAAAGTGATTTTGAATGCATATCTTATGTCGTTTCATGAATATATTTGTATGTCAATTACTGGTCCCACCCCATGTCAAACACTGGTTCCACCGAAAATTCGGTATGTCAATTACTGGGTCATTGACATACTTCCAAAAAAAATCATTTTTTGTTGACATAAAGATCGAATTTACTGCTTTTAAAATATTAATAAAATAAAATACATCCTACTGGAGCAGTACAATTTTACAACCTACACCTGGAGCCAAAATAACGGAAGTTATTCTCCCTTAAACTCGAATTTTTTCTTAAGCAGTCAATTACTGGTCCCTTCACCCTATAAGTAAACTTTTAATATAAGTAAAATAATAATAAATAAGCAAATGGAATACATAATTTTTTTAAAAAATAAGAAAAGATAAAAAATAATAAAATTAATTCTAACATAAACAAGAGTCTCAAACGGCAAAAGAAACACAAAAATACTCTATGTACCAACAAAACAAGAACAAAAATAAGAAATACTTCTGTGACCTTAATAAAAAAGAAAAAATTCCCCCTATTTAAAAAATAAATAAATTCAAGAGTACTTAGCAGAAAACAAAATAATAATAATAACAAAAATAAATATAAAAGGCAAGAATAGTAAAAAAATAAATAAAATGATAGAATAACCTTGAAAACTAACAAAAAATACTTCTTAATTTAAAAATATTTTGACAGAAAAGAAAAACATCATTCAACTTACTGAGATGACCTGGCTCCGTAAAAGAAAGAAAATTTTTTTTTTTTTTTTTTTTATTTGTCTTAAGGGCAGAGCCCTATACAAAGAGGTTTGGCTGTACTACAAAATATATTTATATGATACACAAATGTTAGAAAGAAGCACATAAACAGAAGTCAGGAAAATGAAAATTCGAAAATGAGACCAACTTAAAAACCACATAAACTCGCAATGCCAAACAAAAATACCTCTAATCATTTAACATAAATGATCTCAATTTCAGTGCTTCAACAAAAAAATTGAATAAATTAATTACATTTCTCTTGCTTGGTGACTGTAGGATCAAAGGAAACTCAAAATATTGTATATCGTTAATAATAGAACATAAATAAACCGCTCTTAATGAAGAATAAACAGAACAGGAAATTAGGACATGGTACAAATCCTCTTGTTCATGAAGGCTGCATAGGCTACATAATTCTGGTGGGTTTATTTTATAAGTTATACAGCCAATTGTTATTTTTAAGATAAACTTAGAACCCAATCGAAGCTGAGCCAGAAACTTTAGAAACTTGAAATTCATATCGTATGTTAACTATGCCTGAGGTTGCTGATCCTTTAAGTAAAGAGAACTATATATTCAATTGAAATTGGATTGATTTACTTTGTCTAAGTCAAGTTCTCGCAAATGGTTTCTATAAACAAATAAAATTTCTTTAGACTTTTTTTTAAATAAATTTAAATCCTGTACTGAAATTAGGCCTGAAAAATCAATAGAATTGAAAGTATTCAGTAACTGAGTAACCCAATTAAATTTACCATTGGCAATTCTACGCTGCTCACACAGTTTTAAAAAACAAAGAAAGGGGTACCTGTCGGAAGACATATTTTTCAATTTAAATAGCCAGTTAATGGCTAGCTTTAACACATTGTACTTAATGTGAACAGTTCCCACTTCTAGGCGAATCGCAAAATTGGGGGTGCACCGTGATAGACCTAGTAACCGCTTATAGAAATTTAAGTGACAAACTTCCAAAGAGTCACAGTACCTAAGTCCCCAAATCTGAGCGCCATAAAGAAGTACTCCTAATACAATAGCATTGTTCAATTTGGTTCTGGCCTCCCATTGAATTATTTTTGCACCGGCACAAGTTTTCAGTACAGAACCAATAGCTGTGTTAGTTTTGCCAACAGTATATTCAGTCTGCTTAAGAAAAACGCCAGAATTAGAATACAATATACCGAGGTAATTATATACCGATACCTGTTCCAAGTGTGAATCGTTAAAAATTAAACGCCTGCTACTCTTTCTATGCGATTTTGAAAATCTAATAATTTTAGTTTTGTTAGTGTTAACGTGGAGAAAGTTTTCTTGACAGTAGGTTTCTAGCAGGTTCAGTTTAGACCGAACATCTGTATATGAATCACCAAACAATACCATATCGTCTGCGTATAGCAGCATAATAATGTCAGTGCTCTGACCAATAGGGATGCCCGAAAAGCCTTTACTTCTAAAATAAATTTCGATGTCGCTCATAAATAAATTGAATAGGAGTGGGCTCAGTGTTTCCCCCTGGAGAACTCCTTCTGTTATATCAACAGGTTCGGATAACTCACTACCACATCGAATTTGAAGAATCGCATTATCATATAAATACTTGATAATTCTTATTATCTTACTGCTGACACCTATTTTATTCAATTTAACCCAAAGTAAACCATGATTCAAACTGTCGAATGCCCGTTTGAAATCAATGAAGGCACAAAACAATTCACCTCTAGGCCTGGATAATTTAACTTGTATTAACGAAGAAAGCACGAAAATGTTGTCAACACAGCCTCTTCCCATTCTAAACCCATTCTGTGATTCAGGTATTGCCCTAACCATGTCCGACCATAAAGTCAACCTGTTCAAAATAATTTGCGTAAATATTTTTAGAATGGAGTTAGCTAAAGCGATCAATCTATAATTTGTTAATTGTTTTCTATCTCCTTTTTTAAATAGATTAAAACCTATAATTTTTGTCCAAGAATGTGGGACTTTTTCTGTGGAGAAAATATGATTAAACATAGTTATAATATACAGAAGCCAGTTTTGTGGTAAGAATCTATAAAATTCATAGTTAATATTATCATTACCTGGTGCTTTTCCAGATTTGCAATGGTTTAATATATGGTATACTTCTGAATCAACTATAGGAGCATCCAAAACAGGGTGTCTTATATCTAAAAATGTCAAATCTATAACATTTCTGGCAGGATAGGTGTCCCTGTAATAAGATACCCATTCTCCACACGAAATAGAAAATTCCGAGGGAATATTTTTGGCTTTACGATACAGATTAATGGTATTCCAGAAGACCCCACTACTCCTACAATCACCAAGTTTTTCTATAATAGATACAGTATATGACTTCTTTTTATTTTTAACTAATTCAACATACTTTTTCTTTTCGCTAATATAAACATTCTTATCAGGTTCATTATATTTAGAGAGCTTCATCTGTTTTAAAACTTGTTTGACCCTCTTTTTAGACTCGACACATTCCAAATCATACCAGGGTTTATTGGTCCTGTACCTGTTAACACTTCTGATTTTTTGACATTTAAACAATTCTAATTCATTAGAAGTTTCCTGAATAGCAGATACCAAATTATCATACATAATTTCAGTAGGTAACATATCAAAGTTAACAGAAATTCTATTAGAGAACTTCATCATATAGTTGTATTGGGAAGCCTTATCACTATTCCAACTTAATTTTAAAATTTCCGCTAATTTCGTATCAGTATTATTAGCACTACCAGGTAAATTAAGAGTGACATTTACTGGAAAATGATCTGACTTTGTAACTATATCATCTACCTTTAAATCACTTACTAAGTCTATATGTATTAAGTCACACCAAAATAGATCAATGGTACTACTACCAGTTGTCTGAACATAAGTAAAATGACCTAAAAAATCACTTGTAGAACGACCATTGACAAGTATCATAGAATGTAGTTCCATAAAATTAACTAAACATTTACCTCTAGTGTTACATACTTTATCCATATTCTTTTATGATAAAGAGATGTACCACAAAATATATTCTCATCTCCCTGATTAAGCTCCGCGACGCGACAATTAAAGTCACCCCCTATAAACATTGGATAAGATAAATGCTTATGCTGAATCTCTCTAATAGTTTCATCTAATAAATCTAGCAATATCTCCAAATTTAATGAATAATTAAAATAGACTAATCCTAAAATAAAAGTAAAATTTGACAAAGAGATACTAACAAAAATCCAATGTTGACACTTATGCAAAACAGAAACATTAAATTCTTTCTTAACAAATATTAACAACCCACCACTAGCGCGTCCAAAACGCTTCTCTTTAATTGCATTGGAGTTAATTATAGTATAATCTGTATACTTTGTGGACAATATATCATAAACTAAATGTGTTTCTGTTAAACAAACAATGTCATAATTAGAGAAGTTAAATAAATCGTGTAAATTAACAAAACCTTTCATATTCCAAAAAACTATCCTAAACTGTTTACCAAAATTAGCCCTTGTTGAAACATTCTTTAACTGCTAAGATGGAGTCTCTGCTGAGCCCGTCTTCTTTTTTTTCTTCAATATTTGCTGGGTTTTTTTCCTGTCCGGAGTACTTAACCATTGTTCCAACTGAGTTCCTTTTGTAGTAACTGGAGTGCTCGGACGAATATCTTCAGTTATAACTTTTTCGTCCGAATCACTTTCCCTTCTCCTAATCATTCTTCTAGTGACCAATGGGACTTGATCAACAATATCATGACAGAATACCTTCTTTCCATTCGAAATAGCAAAATTATACATCAGCCTAGCGTCATTTCCATTTTCGACTTCCTGCTTCACCCACTTGTGCAAAACTTTCCTTTCCTCTCTCACTTCCGCTGGATAGTCTTCACTTAAAAAATAGTTAGTGCCTTTAAGCAGTACTCTTTTAGAGAGCAACTCCTTCATTTTCCTTTCCGAATCAAATTTTATTAAAATATGACCACCGCCAGTCCCTCTTCCTAGCTTACGAAAGTATACAATATCCAATAAATTACACTCCACTTTTAAATTACTAACAATAAATGTGACGATCTGTTGTAGGCATTCAGCTCTATCCGAAGATTGCAATTTAAAGCCATAAATTATGAGGTTCTTGCACCTTGCTTCTCTATCCAAATATCTAATCTTCATAGATTGTTGTTTGTTAATTTCTCTTAATTTCTCGTTCTCTTTTTTAATTATATCGAACTCTTTTTCCAGAGATTGAAGCTTAATATAAGTCTCCGAGGTTACTTTTTTAATTTCATCAATCTTATTAGTATTTTCATTAATGCTAATTCTTAAAGAATTAATTGCACTCAGAATTTTTTCTGTATCATTCATGATGAGAGGCGGAAAAGAAAAAAAAAAATTTATGCTTCTCAAAATACGATGTAAAAAGATAAGTAAATAGTTTGAACAAACTATTTGTTAGTAAATAGAAGAGTATTAGAGAAATTTACAAAGATGTCATCATAATTGTCCACAGCACCACAATATTTCTGAACAAGTGGAACTCTAAAAGATGAAAGGGCAGGACACCTTGCAATGGCATGAGCTATGTCATCAGGTTCATTTAATGAACACAGTTGACATAATTTATTATTATTAAATTAAATTTTTTTCCGATCGAAGTATATTTTACAGATTTTTTTGTAACTTAAACGGAGCTGAGCCATTAATCTCAACTTTTCAATATGAACATTGTAAGTAAAGTAAACTTCTCCAAAATTTAAATTACTTAAATGTCTGTAAAGCGGATTATAGCGACTATTCAGGACTGACTCTATATCTTTAGACAGTAAATTGTTCCTGAACGAATCCAATACTCGACGGAATTCTTCACGAGCCATATCTACGCTCTGACCAGCCCACAGGTCCTCAACACCGATAGAAGAGAGGCAATGTCTCAACGAACTCACCCAATTGTATGGTATATTACCACTACCATCCAATTCCTTCAACCTTCAATAACACAGTTTAGGAAGGCGACAATCTGGCATTTCTAGCAGCCTTAACAACCAGCCTAATACTCTGTTAAAGATAGGAAGGGTATATCATATAGATTTTATCATATTGAGTTTTTCTCAATTATAAACTATAGTTATTTTGTGCACAGACCTAAAAAGGTAGAAGATATAAAGGGTTGAAAATTTTGTGGGTCATAAAATTCTGTAAAATTATGGCCGTTCTATATCTCCCACTGTGAACCACGTATTGGTATGGAATTTTGTTCTCTTGTACACATTGTTTTTCTCAATTATAAACTATAGTTATTTTGTGCACAGATCTAAAAAGGTAAAAGATATAAAGGGTTGAAAATTTTTTGGGTCATGAAATTCTGTAAAATTATGGCCGTTCTATGTCTACCACTGTGAACCACGTATTGGTATGGAATTTTGTTCTCTTATACACTTTGTTTTTCTCAATTATAAACTATAGTTATTTTGTGCACAGACCTAAAAAGGTAGAAGATATAAAGGGTTGAAAATTTTTTGGGTCATGAAATTCTGTAAAATTATGGCCGTTCTATAACTCCCACTGTGAACCACGTATTGGTATGAAATTTTGTTCTCTTGTACACTTTGTTTTTCTCAATTATAAACTACAGTTATTTAGTGCACAGATCTAAAAAGGTAAAAGATATAAAGGGTTGAAAATTTTTTGGGTCATAAAATTCTGTAAAATTATGGCCGTTCTATGTCTCCCACTGTGAACCACGAATTGGTATAGAATTTTGTTCTCTTATACACTTTGTTTTTCTCAATTATAAACTATAGTTATTTTGTGCACAAACCTAAAAAAGTAGAAGATATAAAGGGTTGAAAATTTTGTGGGTCATGAAATTCTGTAAAATTATGGCCGTTCTATATCTCCCACTGTGAACCACGTATTGGTATGGAATTTTGTTCTCTTGTACACTTTGTTTTTCTCAATTATAAACTATAGTTATTTTGTGCACAGACCTAAAAAGGTAGAAGATATAAAGGGTTGAAAATTTTGTGGGTCATGAAATTCTGTAAAATTATGGCCGTTCTATATCTCCCACTGTGAACCACGTATTGGTATGGAATTTTGTTCTCTTGTACACTTTGTTTTTCTCAATTATAAACTATAGTTATTTTGTGCACAGACCTAAAAAAGTAGAAGATATACAGGGTTGAAAATTTTGTGGGTCATGAAATCCTGTAAAATTATGGCCGATTCATATCTCCCATTGCGAACCACGTATCGGTATGGAATTTTGTTCTCTTGTACACTTTGTTTTTCTCAATTATAAACTATAGTTATTTTGTGCACAGATCTAAAAAGGTAAAAGATATAAAAGGTTGAAAATTTTTTGGGTCATGAAATCCTGTAAAATTATGGCCATTCTATATTTCCCACTGTGAACCACGTATTAGTATGGAATTTTGTTCACTTGTACACTTTGTTTTTCTCAATTATAAACTATAGTTATTTTGTGCACAGATCTAAAAAGGTAAAAGATATAAAGGGTTGAAAATTTTTTGGGTCATGAAATTCTGTAAATTATGGCCGTTCTATGTCTACCACTGTGAACCACGTATTGGTATGGAATTTTGTTCTCTTGTACACTTTGTTTTTCTCAATTATAAACTACAGTTATTTAGTGCACAGATCTATAAAGGTAAAAGATATAAAGGGTTGAAAATTTTTTGGGTCATGAAATTCTGTAAAATTATGGCCGTTCTATGTCTCCCACTGTGAACCACGAATTGGTATAGAATTTTGTTCTCTTATACACTTTGTTTTTCTCAATTATAAACTATAGTTATTTTGTGCACAGACCTAAAAAAGTAGAAGATATACAGGGTTGAAAATTTTGTGGGTCATGAAATCCTGTAAAATTATGGCCGATTCATATCTCCCATTGCGAACCACGTATCGGTATGGAATTTTGTTCTCTTGTACACTTTGTTTTTCTCAATTATAAACTATAGTTATTTTGTGCACAGATCTAAAAAGGTAAAAGATATAAAAGGTTGAAAATTTTTTGGGTCATGAAATCCTGTAAAATTATGGCCATTCTATATTTCCCACTGTGAACCACGTATTAGTATGGAATTTTGTTCACTTGTACACTTTGTTTTTCTCAATTATAAACTATAGTTATTTTGTGCACAGATCTAAAAAGGTAGAAGATATAAAGGGTTGAAAATTTTTTGGGTCATGAAATCCTGTAAAATTATGGCCGATTTATATCTCCCACTGCGAACCACGTATCAGTATGGAATTTTGTTCTCTTATACACTTTGTTTTTCTCAATTATAAACTATAGTTATTTTGTGCTCACACCTAAAAAGGTAGCAGATATAAAGGGTTGAAAATTTTGTGGGTCATGAAATTCTGTAAAATTATGGCCGATTTATATCTTCCACTGCGAACCACTTATCGGTATGGAATTTTGTTCTCCTGTAAACTTTGTTTTTCTCAATTATAAACTATAGTTATTTTGTGCACAGATCTAAAAAGGTAGAAGATATAAAGGGTTGAAAATTTTTTGGGTCATGAAATCCTGTAAAATTATGGCCGATTTATATCTCCCACTGCGAACCACTTATCGGTATGGAATTTTGTTCTCTTGTACACTTTTTTTTTTCTCAATTATAAACTATAGTTATTTTGTGCACAGATCTAAAAAGGTAGAAGATATAAAGGGTTGAAAATTTGTTGGGTCATGAAATCCTGTAAAATTATGGCCGATTTATATCTCCCACTGCGAACCACGTATCGGTATGGAATTTTGTTCTCTTATACACTTTGTTTTTCTCAATTATAAACTATAGTTATTCTGTGCACAGACCTAAAAAGGTAGAAGATATAAAGGGGTGAAAATTTTGTGGGTCATGAAATTCTGTAAAATTATGGCCGTTCTATGTCTCCCACTGTGAACCACGAATTGGTATAGAATTTTGTTCTCTTATACACTTTGTTTTTCTCAATTATAAACTACAGTTATTTAGTGCACAGATCTATAAAGGTAAAAGATATAAAGGGTTGAAAATTTTTTGAGTCATGAAATCCTGTAAAATTATGGCCGATTTATATCTCCCACTGCGAACCACGTATCGGTATGGAATTTTGTTCTCTTGTACACTTTGTTTTTCTCAATTATAAACTATAGTTATTTTGTGCACAGATCTAAAAAGGTAGAAGATATAAAGGGTTGAAAATTTTGTGGGTCATGAAATTCTGTAAAATTATGGCCGTTCTATATCTCCCACTGTGAACCACGTATTGGTATGGAATTTTGTTCTCTTGTACACCTTGTTTTTCTCAATTATAAACTATAGTTATTTTGTGCACAGATCTAAAAAGGTAAAAGATATAAAGGGTTGAAAATTTTTTGGGTCATGAAATTCTGTAAATTATGGCCGTTCTATGTCTCCCACTGTGAACCACGAATTGGTATAGAATTTTGTTCTCTTATACACTTTGTTTTTCTCAATTATAAACTATAGTTATTTTGTGCACAGACCTAAAAAAGTAGAAGATATAAAGGGTTGAAAATTTTGTGGGTCATGAAATCCTGTAAAATTATGGCCGATTTATTTCTCCCATTGCGAACCACGTATCGGTATGGAATTTTGTTCTCTTGTACACTTTGTTTTTCTCAATTATAAACTATAGTTATTTTGTGCACAGATCTAAAAATGTAAAAGATATAAAAGGTTGAAAATTTTTTGGGTCATGAAATCCTGTAAAATTATGGCCGTTCTATATTTCCCATGTGAACCACGTATTGGTATGGAATTTTGTTCACTTGTACACTTTGTTTTTCTCAATTATAAACTATAGTTATTTTGAGTGGATTAGGATGACAGACTAGGATGGAAAGGAGTTTTGAGCAGACGATTTTGGATATAGGAGTGTACTAAGGATAATGGATGCAGTCTCCGTGGAGTGAGTCAATGACTAGGTCTTTTGTGACTGTAGAGAATAGAAGGATGTGTAGGAGGATATGTCGCGGCAGAGTGGATTAAGATGACAGTCTGGACTGGAAAGCAGGTATAGACGGATCTGTAGGAGGCTATCTCGCGGCAGAGTGGATTAGGATGACAGTCTAGGATGGAAAGGAGTTATAGAAGGATCTGTGGGAGGCTATGTCGCGGCAGAGTCGATTAGGATGACATTCTAGGATGGAAAGGAGTTTCAGCAGATATGATTTTGGATATAGGAGTGTACCAAGAATAATGGATGCAGTCTCCGTGGAGTGAGTCAATGACTAGGTCTTTTTGTCTATAGGTCATAGAAGGATTTTTAAAGGGTTATGTCAAGGCAGAGTGGATTTGGATGACAGTCTAGGATGGAAAGGAGTTTCAGCAGATATGATTTTGGATAGAGGAGTGTACCAAGAATAATGGATGCAGTCTCCGTGGAGTGAGTAAATGACTAGGTCTTTTGTGTCTGTAGGGAATAGAAGGATCTGTAGGAGGCTATCTCGCGGCAGAATGGATTAGGATGACAGTCTAGGATGGAAAGGGGTTTCAGCAGATATGATTTTGGATACAGGAGTGTACCAAGGATAATGGATGCAGTCTCCGTGAAGTGAGTCAATGACTAGGACTTTTGTGTCTGTAGGGAATAGAAGGATCTTTAGGAGGCTATGTCACGGTAGAATGGATTAGGATGACAGTCTAGATTGGAAAGGAGGTGTAGAAGGATCTGTAGGAGGCTTTGTCACGGTAGAGTGGTTTAGGGTGGCAGTCTAGGATGGAAAGGAGATATAGAAGGATCTGTAGGAGGCTATGTCGCGGCAGAGTGGATTAGGATGACAGTCTAGACTGGAAAGCAGGTACAGAAGGATCTGTAGGAGGCTATCTCGCGGCAGAGTGGATTAGGATGACAATCTAAGATGGGAAGGCGGTATAGAATGATCTGTAGGAGGCTACCTCGCGGCAGCGTGGATTGGGATGATAGTCTAGAATGGAAAGGAGTTATAGAAGGATCTGTGGGAGGCTATGTCGCAGCAGAGTGGATTAGGATGACAGTCTAGGATGGAAAGAAGTTTCAGCAGATGATTTTGGATATAGGAGTGTACCAGGGATAATGTATGCAGTCTTCGTAGAGTGAGTCAATGATTAGGTAGGTCTTTTGTGCCTGCATGGAGATAGAAGGATTTTTAGGAGGCTATCTCGCGGCAGAATGGATTAGGATGACAGTCTAGGATGGAAAGAAGTTTCAGCAGACGATTTTAGATATTGGATTGTACGGGGGATAATGGACGCAATCTTCGCGGAGTGAGAGTCAATTTTGGTGCGTCGGAAACAAAATTGATAAATGATATAATGAAAAGGCGAAATGTCCTAAAATAGGAAATAAACTGCTACAACTGGAGATACTGGAGTTACTGGAGTTTTTAACGCATTCCATGATTGTAATTATTCATCTGAATCATTCACCAAAAAAACAAACAGCTGCTGTAGCTAAATCAATTTACCATTTGAATACTGTACACACGTATTTTATATAACAAACCATCACTTAACCTATCCAACCACATAAATGTGTTGGAAGGTTACCTGACGATAAATTAGGCGCTGGATATAGATAGAGCGACGGGGGGGGGCTACCCCAGTACAAATT
This sequence comes from Rhodnius prolixus, assembly GCF_049639745.1. Lineage (NCBI taxonomy): Eukaryota > Metazoa > Arthropoda > Insecta > Hemiptera > Reduviidae > Rhodnius > Rhodnius prolixus. The sequence goes on along the minus strand of NW_027411592.1, from coordinate 61,429,747 downwards.
CACATGAAATTCCTACAATTAAACCAGGATAAGGTTCAACACGGTTGAATGGATAGCAGAACAAGTCAGGCAAACCTAAATGTGCACAGGGCTTCATTATATTGTTCTCACCCCCCCCACGGCACATTTTTGGTTAATCAGCCAACAGACTATTGTTTACAATTGAACAATATAAACACAAGCATAGATTGCGTGTTTAAAATTGTGTTCACCACCACACGTATTAAATGTTGAAAACAGCTGTATTAATTGAATAGACAAAAGCCAAAAACAAGTGTGTCAAAAAAAGAAAAGAAAAGAAGAACAGTGTTGCCATTCATTACGGCTAAGTTGTCCAACCTGTCACCCAAAATATCCCTACTAAATTAATTACTTTTTCCTTATTTTTTTTAATTATTACTTTCTTTTATATTTTTAACACCCTCACTAGTTACTTTTATAAGTATTAACATTATTGTGAGATTTAAAAAAAAAATACCCGTTAAAAATAAACAAGAATTTTTATGCATGAAACGTTTTTTGCAGATCGATTGTTTAAATTGATTTCCAATAAATCGATAGATCAAATTGATTATTATGAGTACAATTTGAACACCAGTGTAAAAATAGCCAGCATTATTTTCGAAAAAGTTACAGAAAAGTTTTAAAATTCATTGTAAAGCACCCCAGACTTCCTTGTAGTTTTATTCTCATTATTTTTTTTTCCAACATTGACTTTTTACTAAACACTAGTTAGCTTCTTCGTAGGTGCAGTATAATCAAAACGGCTCTTGAAGGAAACGAGTCATGCCGAAATCCCTGGTTAACATGAATTATCATACAAAATAATTCCAAACAAATGCAATAGTTCATTAAATTAGTAGGAATGCTAAAAATGAAATCGTTTAAGAAGTGAAAAGTAAAGTAAAGTAATTGCCTACTTTTTCAGGCGGGCTTTACGTTCAACTACCAAATTAGGTGTCGTGGACGGAGGCGACTAGCAAACATACTTTACTATAAATTTCTCATATTAACCATTAAATAAAATCCAAGGGCTAAGACCGGGGAATCGAACCCACTAAACCAACAATACATCTAAGCATTGCGGGTCTAGTCTCTTAACCGCCTAACATTCTTTACTATAAATTTCTCATATTAAACATTAAATAAAATCCAAGGCCTTCACCGAGGGGAATCGAACCAACTAAAGCAACAATACATCTTAGCATTGCGGGTCTAGTTTCTTAACCGCCTAACATACTTTACTATAAATTTCTCTTATTAACCATTAAATAAAATCCAAGGGCTAAGACTGGGGAATCGAACCCACTAAACCAACAATACATCTTAGTATTGCGGGTCTAGTCTCTTAACCGCCTAACATACTTTACTATAAATTTCTCACATTAACCATTAAATAAATTCCAATGCAACCTTGGAATCGAACCTACTAAACCAACAATACATCTTAGCATTGCGGGTCTAGTCTCTTAACCGCCTAACATACTTTACTATAAATTTCTCATATTAACCATTAAATAAAATACAAGGCCTAGAGACCGAGAATCGAACCCACTAAACAACAATACATCTTAGCATTGCGGGTCTAGTCTCTTAACCGTCTAACATACTTTACTATAAATTTCTCACATTAACCATTAAATAAATTCCAATGCAACCTTGGAATCGAACCTACTAAACCAACTATACATCTTAGCATTGCGGGTCTAGTCTCTTAACCGCCTAACATACTTTACTATAAATTTCTCATATTAACCATTAAATAAAATACAAGGCCTAGACCGGGAATCAAACCCACTAAACCAACAATACACCTTAGCATTGCGGGTCTAGTCTCTTAACCGCCAAACCTACTTTACTATTATTTGCTCATATTAACCATTAAATAAAATCCAAGGCCTAGGAAATAAAACTAAAAAAATCTAACCTGATTTTTCTTGTCTGTAAATAAGAGAAAGTAAAAATATGCTTTTACCGTCGGAAAATAAAGAAAATGGTGTTTGCGGGGGGTGGGGGGAAATAAGCGGTAAGATAAAATTCTTTCCTCTGACAACCCTCATCAATCATCTTTATACTTCTTCTCGCAGTGACGTCAGCAAAGAGGGGGGAACACTACTTTCCTGTGTGGTCACTACCAAAATAATTGAGATAGTGGCACTTACGTCACCCTCTCTAGCCTATAACCACTTTAATTGATATTAATTGCTTTCCCTCTCCTACCAAAATTTTTTGTAAAAAAAAAAAAAAAGTTAAGAAATCAGTCTGATGGTTGGGGGAACCAGTTTTGCGCATTCCCCCACCACTTCTAAGAGTTTCACAATTTTTCATTACGTCACTGCCAAGCTAAGCGATGATGATCACTTTTTAAAAAGTTTTTCTTGGGGGGGGGAGTCTTTCAAGATATTGATATTGATGATTCTGTGGGGGGCGATTTTTCGCAACCCTTCATTGTATTACGCTCTTACATTTTGACGTGATTAAACCCCCCCCCCCAGTCAACAACCACTTTTAGCATTTTCTTTTTTCTTTCCAAAAAATTCAGTGAAAAAAAAAAACGGCCCCCAGATTAAAAAAGATTTTTATTTACAAAAAGATTTTTACCCCTCCCTAAATTCTGAAAATATTAGAGTCACAAAAAAAAATACATGTACGTAAAATTTCGAAATCGAAATTTCAGAAATCGAGTCAAACGTTTAGGCTGTACAAAAAAATAATCATGAAACCAATCAAGGAGCAGGTGCCCAGCAAGTTACAGGATTAAAATAACTGGGCCCACCCCACCAATGCTTCAGGCAAAAAAAAAATTGATCTTTAGCTAACCGCCTAAAAGTTAAATGGGTACTTCCGGTTCGTTTGGTCTAGTCCAAAATCTTATTACAGGTGCCCCGAAAATAGAACCTACTAGAAATATTATTAGATCGTTTTCTAGGAAAGTGAAGAATCGACACGTTATCGTTTCTACTTAATCGATTATTAACATTTTTATAACATTAAAAGACTAAAAAAAGGGGGTGCACACAATTTGACAATAAATAAATATTGTTATAATTCTTACCTTCATTGTTCATGCTGGGCTATCCCTCAGGATGTCAATGTCTTCTTCTCCATCCATCCCACTGGACACTGGACACAATTTAAAAAAAAACAACGTAAAAATCTTACGCATTACAATTTTTTGACGGAATTTTGAAATAACCGTATTAATTTTTTCTATTTTTTTGTACGCACTGGTTAAAATTAATCACTTCATTCTTTACGCCAAAAAATAAAATAAAGTGTAAAACACTCCCGTAATAATCACTTCCGGTAGTTTAACACACCCGCACTTCCTGTAAAAAATAAATAAATAAATAAATTAGAGTGCAGTAAAAATAAAATCCAGTAGAATGCGCTAGGTGATAGGTTCCTAATTCAAATTTCGTCCAACAGTCATCCATCTTGGAAATAACCAAAATACAATAAAATTAATTAAAAACTTCACAAAACTTGGAACTTTTACTAAATTACTTTTACTAAATTAATCATCTTCTCACCTCTTCCGACAGTTCCCGAAGGTAGCCGAAAGAAAGGCGAGGTTTCAACACCATTAATCTATCAAAAACAACGATCATAACTTTAGTGAACAACAACTATAGTGTTTGAAGGGCTGCAAAAAAAAAAAAATAAATAAAAGCATATTCGTAGAACACGTAAAAGATTTCTCCCACCGCCTTAATCAAAGCTCCATTTGTATGCAGAAATATTAGGTAGCAATAGAAGTTTTAGAAGGAAAACCTCCGTAAGATATGTGGCTGGCGAAAGGGAAATGGAAGATGTGAAGCGATGCTGATCTGCAAGAACAGATCTTATAGTATTCGCAAAACAGGCTAGCTAGCCTGGAGATAAGGTGGTATACCAGGTAGAAGGAAGCTCCAAGAGCTATGATTCTCAGGTAGTTGCTGTAAGGGACGATGCGTGCTGGTTGAAGAAGGAAAAAGACCGCTTTTGGGATGGCTGGATGATTTGAGAAACTGTGGCTAGAAAGAGACGAAGAATGAGTGGTTAGAAGTAACCTGAGAAGATCAAGGTTCATAAATTATAAGATTAATAAAGATTTTAAGGACTGGGGGAAAAAAATAAAAGGTAACGCCTGAAAATCAAAATAATGTAATGTCCCTTTTATCCCCTTTTTAATTGTTTTGAGCTTATTGTAGAAAATTAAAGAATTGAAAATCAGTGGTTCAAAATATAGTACCCACGAATGGGCAATTGGTAAACCCTTAGCGTCTTATATTAAAAGATTTTTAGCAAACAATAAATCAAATGCAAAGCAGATGTTACATAATGGACAGTGGGAGTCTTTGGTTAAAGCTAAACTTAGTACTACCATTACAAATGAACTTAACAATGCTTGTTTCTAGAACAGTCTGATCTAACAATTCACTTCTTATTAACGTGACAGTCCATTAACAAAATAATTCTCTTCCCTAAACTTTAAACTAGAGATGTTTCTATAAGTTATACTTGGAAGTTATAGCTTTGTTTATTATCTTGCTTCGAAAAGTTTAGAAACCTTATTTGGTATTATGTCCTGGGTCCGTTAGTAAGCCATAAATCATAACACTAATGCAAATCGATAAGTTACAAATCAAAGAACCGATTAAAAAATTAATAAACTACAAAGAGAAATTACTTCTAAGTCAATAATTAACAAAATTAAATGAATGAGCATTTCTTCAAGGCCAGATTCTCTATTCTTCTAACCTCTTCATTATTATCTCTGAAATACGAGGGTCGTTTGAAAAGTCCGTGCAAAGTCAGAGAGATAGCACTACTGGCGCGTATCGAGGTTATGATTAGTTAGTAGCATCTCTTGGAAGAACACACACCAAGTTTCAGCCAGATCGGTCCTATTTCTTTGTGTTTGGCATTCGTTTGAATCGAGGAAGTCGAGTGATTTTCATAAAAATGGACGAAAAAGAATTTCGTGTGTTGATTAAACACTACTTTATGAAAAGCAAAACGCCTCAGGAGACTAAAGAGAAGCTTGATAAACATTATGGGTGACTCTGCACCTTCGATTAGAACAGTTTATAAGTGGTTTCAAAATTTTCGGAGTGGCCATATGGGCACAAGTGACGCTGAACGTTCTGGAAGCCCTGTTGTTGAGGTTACTACTCCAGAAATCATTGATAAAATCCATGATATGGTGATGGATGACAGAAGAGTGAAGGTGCGTTAGATTGTTAGTGCTGTGGGCATCACGAATGAACGGGTACATAATATTTTGCATCAACATTTGGGACATGGCAAAGCTATCCGCAAGATGGGGGTGCCGCGATTGCTCACGCTTGACCAAAAACGAAATCGTGTGAAGTGTTGTGCAAGGACGGTTTGCAGCTGTTCCAGAAGAATCCGCAGGACTTTTAAGCGTCGTTTCGTCACTGTGGATGAAACATGGATACATCACTACACTCCTGAGACCAAAGAACAATCTAAACAATGGGTTACCATCTGCGCCAAAAAAAGGCGAAGACCGTTCCTTCGGCCGGAAAGATTATGGCGACTGTCTTTTGGGATTCGCAAGGAATAATCCTCATCGACTATCTGGAAAAGGGTAAAACTATTACAGGTGCATATTATTCATCGTTATTGGACCGTTTGAAAACCGAGCTGCAAGAAAAACGCCCACGATTGGCCCACAAAAAAGTCCTTTTCCATCACGACAACGCACCAGCTCACACCTCCAGCAGTTGTGGTCGCAAAATTAATGGAAATAGGGTTCCAACTCGTTTCACATCCCCCCTATTCTCCAGACTTGGCTCCCTCAGACTACTATTTGTTCCCCAATATGAAGAAATGGCTGGCGGGAAAAATTTTTGTATTCAAACGAGGAGGAGGATTGCAGAAAAACGAATGGCTATTTTTCAGACTTGGACAAATCCTATTATTCGGAAGGGATCAACAAACTAGAGCAGCGTTGGACGAAGTGTATAAGCCTAAAAGGAGACTATGTTGAAAAATAAAAAAGGTTTACCCCAAAAAATTAAGTAGTTTTTATTTTTGCACGGACTTTTCAAACGACCCTCGTAAAGCTTAGTTCTTAAATAAAAATAACTATAGAAGAGAACAAAACGAGCAAAGAAGTCTACAGCGCCTAACACACTCTCTTGATCGGAATCCAAAAGTAAGAAGTGGAAAAAGGCCGAAGAACTAATTTTGCACCGAAATACAGAATGTGAAACCTTCTATTTTGTAGACTGATTGATTCAACCATCAGAAAAAGACTCTACAATGTAGGTCCAAGAGCCAATCGAACAATCATCTTCAATCACTGAAGTAGAAATCGTTTTTTTGGATTTACAACAAAAGAAGTTAACAGAGAGAAGAAGTTTGAAAGTCCTAAAGATGATCTAATCCCTAGGTCGAAAAACTTGGCAAAAATTAATTGGAAAAAAAAAAAAATACCCAAAATTGGCAGAATCTGTTCTCTTTTAGTTGAATCAATCACCAAGAAAAATGAACAGTATTCCATAATATTGGATACGAGGCCAACTGATCCAACATAATCAAATTTGGTCACACGTTTTTTTTGGATTTAAATAGAAATTAACGTCGGTTAAAAGCTTGCAAAAAAATCAATTGACAATAACTTCTCTTGTATCTGAAATATTTACTGTCCAATATTAACTCAAAACCAATACCGATTAAATTTTCATTCCTTAACATCCAGTTTGTCTTTGACTTTGCTGAAGGAACACTTCTCAATTACCAATATTACAATAGGTTTTGGATAAAATAAATAAATAACCTTAATTATAAAAAGCAAGAATCTAAATATAATAAATTAAATACGTAGAATAACTGAAATCCATAATTTTAATCGTATTTTTTTACTTCAGATTGCAGAAAAATGATTTCGCACAATGCCAATAGATGGCTCGCTTGACAACTTGGACAGCAGGTTTCTGGTACTAATAGATATTATTTGTAAAAATGTGTAAACAATAGGAAAGTTAGGTTAGGTTATCTAATGAACGAAATTAATTTTTTTTGTCTTTTCAATCTTATATTTACTATTTTAGTGTAAAAATGTTTTAGTTAAACTAAATTAAATGGCAGAAATGTTAACGGAAAGATAAAGTTTGTAAGAATGTACTCTATTGATTCGTGTAATTAAGATATGTTGCACGCTTCCACTTGCATTATTTTTAAAGTTTCAACTAAACTTCAATCAATTACAAGTAAATTTCTATTGAAAAATCTGTGTAGTGAATTTAATTTAAAGTACTTTGTCTTTATATAAACGTTATGGTTATTTATTTTGAAATAAGAAAAACAATTATCACAAACAATATCACTGTCAAAGCAGAGTAATTTCCGCAAGTGCAGAAAAAAAGAAGAAGAAAATTGGAAGGACATCCTTACAACTTCCTGCTAAACTTACGTAATATTGTTTAGAAAACCAAAGGACTAACCAAGGAGGTTACAAAACGGAGATGGACAACTTTATTTTACGATTAAATTAACGGAAAAACCTGAAGAAAAGCAAAAACGAATTTATTGCTAGAAGAAAAAGTACGTATTTTCAAAGTAATTGGTAATGTTTTGACTGGAAGGTTCTTGAGTTCTAGATTCTACGAGTATTTATTTGTAGTTAAAAGACAGCTAAAAGAAGAAATGTGTGCAATGAAACCTGCATTAGACGCATAGCTGATGAATTTTACGGCATCAGTAACCTTGAAAGAAAAGCTAGGTAAAGAAAAACCAGATTTACAGCTGATGTTATCATTCCCCCGTACAGTTCAGCACCCTCTAAAATAAAGTTTTTCCTACTTGGAAGAGTAGAAATCTTGGATGTGAACATCAAAAATAAGGCCAATGAGATTTAGGTTACTTGGAACATGGAGAATATGTTACTTAAAAGTAAGGTTCAGATTAAAAGTAAAAATTCAGAAACATAGCAAGTTGTAATGGAGACTACGCAAGTATTCTTTTTCTTATTTTGTTGTTTAATTATCAAATTGAAAAGACCTACAGCTACTAATCATGGCTGTTAGGATGTCAACTAAAGTAAAGTAATGCCTATTTTTTCAGGCGGGGCTTTACGTCCAACTACCAAATTAGCTATCGTGGACGAAGGCGACCAGCAAACATACTTTACTGTAAATTTCTTTTATTAGCCATTAAATAAAATCCAAGGCCTAAAGACCGGGAATCGAACCCAGTACCACAATACATACTAGCTTTGCAGGTCTCGCCTCTAACCGCTCGGCTACCGTGGCGCCTAGGACGTCAACTGTCTACACAGAACAATTAGAGATATAATATATTCAAAAGTCTCAACACAAAATTGACGACGCTAGGGCCGTTTATAAACACTAGAATAAAGTAAGTTCAACTATTTTTATAATAAAACTCCAAATTATATTAAATACACGTGAAATTAATAATTAAAAATAAGTAATTTCTTAGATTTTAAAGGATGTATTATAATTTCCATTTTTGCTAACTATTTTTATCATGACTTTTTTTTGCTTTACTGCTAAAAGCAACTAATAGTTTTCTTTGATGTGCATTCCTACTAATTACTAAAGAAGATTTTATAAATAAAATTGCAACGTTTACAAAATAATGAAAACATTACCAGTGCAAATCCTTAGATTCAATTTAAAGTTGTATAATTATTAATAAGTTGATTAATAGAATAATCAAATTGTTTACTTACTTGATTGCAGATGATTGATTATAGTTTGCGAATCCAAAAAATTTCATTCTACGCTCTGGAAATTAAAATTGCCGAACTCCAGAAACAAAAAAATTAAACCTGTAATAGAAAAAACGAACTTCAACTTAGGTATGATCATAAAAAAGTATTATTTAAAATAAGGATAGAGTAAAAAGGCTAGTAGGAGCTTTTTAAATTCTACCTATGTACATATTTTTTCATATTTTTCATTTTGGGCATATTTTCATAATTGGGAGGTGGTTGACAGGAACTGTGAACCACAGACTGTAGGGCTGTGAATCACAGTGGGTACAATGGTTATTGTAATTTAATGCTGCTAAACAGTGACGGGCACTTGTTAGTTCTTTGAAGTTGTCTGACGTTGTCTGTTCTTTCAGCTCGTTCGTTGAAGTGTCCAATTCATTTCGTTCGGTCATTTAGTGTATTCTTTTTTGGGTGAAATGCCACGAACATCGGCCTCAAACAAACAACTGGTTGCTAAATATCTTCGCGAGTTTCCAGCAGAACTTTTTCGAAGTGATGGAGACATTTTGTACTGCACAGCTTGTGACAAGCGCGTTTCTTGTTCTCAACGTTCCCAAGTCACCCAACATATTGCCACCGGATCGTACATAGAGAATAAAAACAGAAAGAAAGAGAGGACGTCCTCTCAAGCCTTCCTTACATCTCCATCATCAAGTAAGTCTACTCTGAGTACAGATCTGTGTCGGGTTTTGGTTAGAGCAGATATCCCTTTCCACAAACTTAAAAATCCTCATTTCAAAGGATTTTAGTCGTTACAAGTCCATCTTACGCCCAGGTCGTCGTCACTTTACGTTCCAACATTTGAAATTTCATGTGGTTGCAAACAATTTCGAAGAGTGAAGTTTTCAAAATTGAAAATTTAACACATCTTTTTATAAATAATAGTAAAAATGTTCTTTGTTGTATAAATCATTATAACTTGTAAAAACAAATTATTTTGTTCCTAATAAATTATTATAAATTGTAAAAATGTTCTTTTCTTGTATAAATAATTATAACTTGCCCCCCCCCCAAAAAAAATTCCATTTTCATAAAAAAAAATGTCCATTTTACTTAAATATTCCAGAAAATATTTTAAGAAAATCACATATTTTCCACATAATTGACGAAAATAAATGCATATTTTAATTAAATATTTGGCATTTTTAAATACTTAAAAATCCGTTGCTTACTAATAAGACACAGTGTTATGCAAAGATTTAAGTATAATTATTTAAAAAATTTTGTTCTTCAAGGCTAACGCCCATAAGGTAAAACAAATTATAATTTTTTTTAAATAATTAAAAGCCATGAAAATGACTTAAATTTAATAATCTCTTGGTCAAAAGCTTGGCAATAAAAACAGTTTAAAATAATTGAGACTGAAATTGGCAATGATCTTTCTTCAATTTAGATTTAATGAATCAGTCACCAAAAAAAGATAAACAATACTGTATGAAATCAAAGAAGTTGTTATCTCTACAATGGAATAAGACCAATGTAAAGTTGGAAATTGTTAGTACAGTTCAAATTTTTTAAGTACTACATGTTCTTAAAGATTTCAAATGCTTTAATTGAATACCTAAAGTTAATTGTAATAACCTTGAAGATAAGAATTTAGTTTAAATTTGCAGCCATCAATTGAAGTTAATAACAGCAGTTTTAAAATTAACATTTATTTTTTAAATAGACAAGTTTCAACTTGTGAAAATTCAATAACTTTAGGCCAATATATCTTAAAAATAATCATGTTTTATGATTTTTTTTAAATAAAATTATAAAACAAATTATGTAGATTCATGGAATGATCTTATGCTTTTCAATAGTGGATTTCAGGCGAGCTTTTTCAAGTTGAAATCATGCAATAATCCATGCAAACTTAGAAGTTTAAACTTTATAATTCACGTTTTTTCTTTTACCACATAGCTTTTTAATATATCTTCAATTTATTAAGTTAATTATAAATTACTTACCACAAAAGACCCATCTCGATGCTTTACAATGGCGGTACCGTACTGTGAATCAACGGGTACTTAAATCGCTTAAACATAAAACTTTAAATAAGTATAAAAATCATTCTAAATGTTTAAAAAATAAAAATAAATTAGAATAAACTAATTTCATTTAATTTACAAAAAATATGAAATTAGTATTTTTTTTTTTTTAGGCAGGCAGTTTTCTTTGATGACGTCATCCTTCTTTTGGATTTTAAGGTTAAAATTTGATTAATTGTATTTATTTATTGTTCATTTATTTCTTGAATTTTATTTTTGAAAGTACGTATTCAGAATTCAAAAGTAATTAATGTTTGTTGATTAAATTAAACTTTAATATTTTTCTTTCTTACAGAGTCTCAAGAAATCGTTTAACGTTTTGAAATTGTACATTCATACTTTGTTTGAAGTTTCCTCGTGAGATTATAGAATAGAAAATAGATGAATTGGAAATCTGCAGGTATGTAAAATCAATTTTCTTCTGTTTAGAACTCGTTACAGTGATGGAGTTTTCTTCACACAATACTTTCAAATGAAAATGAGGTGTTTTCATTATATTTAATGCCTAGATTTATAAGGTAAATTACTTTCGTTTACATTTCTTTTACAAGTGTATGTGATCTTCGTATTTGCTTTTAATTTTTCCCCGAATATTGATGGATAAAATCAACAAAATCAAAGATCCTATCCAGCATTGCGGGCCAATTTACATTATTAACTCCTACTTTTAGTTTTAAGGTACTCGCTTCGGAGGTACAAGTACTACTTTAAGTTTTAAGAAAGAGGAGTTACGGGACTACCTTCAAAAGTAATTTTTTTTATAATGAACATGAAGTGATAAAGTAAATAGTGGACAGAGATACAATATCATCAAAAGATATGTAATAGAAACTTTATTAGAATTATCTCTGTTAGACAAACTAATGTATTTTTGGAGCGTGAAGAGTATACTATATATTTTATTTTGTTCCTCAGAAATTCCATCAGAGTGATCGTAGTATATTTCTGGAAAGAAGAAAGGCCATACAGAGAAAGCAAGTAGTGTGCGATATGAAGTTGCGCGGCGATGAACAGATGGCATTAAGAAGTACCCAAAAAAAAAAGAACTGCTTCTTCGCCCTTGTTAAAGGAGGACCCAGGGTCACTTGTTACATTAGTCCTTGTTATTGTAAGAAAGTACCAGGGTGAGTAACACGCCAGAGAAGAACCAGACACGTGTAAGAGAGATAGTAACATGTGCTGGGCAAGTGCAGTACCAAAACCATTATACTGTGGTGGTGGGTGGGACAACCCCTTTGTAGGTAGTGTTGGTTCAAGTACATCAATCTTAGAAAAACCCTAAGGTGATATTTCACATGACTGGACAAGTTTCTATTGTGTTCAACTCCCCCCCAAAAACCATTCCGCCGTAGCATATCTTTTTCTACTGCCTTCAATATTTCATAGATTCAGGAAATTCTCTACCTATTTTTTTTAATATTGATTTCCTGAACAATGAAGTGGCTCACCTAGTATTATGGCCATTTTGGACCATTTCTATTTTGCTCAAAAGTCTCAAAACATCCAACCAGAAATTTCTCTCTTCAGCTTTCTTCAAGCCTCTCATGTCATGTAGTCCTGTACAAGAGACGCCTGTTCTCAAAAACGGTTCAGTAGCCTGGGACCAAATTTAGACAAGTAAATCTGCTTATAACGTACTTTTCTAGAGATTATTGCATGCATCTACACGTTTTACTTTGTTTTCATCTATTAGTAGATTATTTTTTTTAGATTTACTCGGCGGGACTGGGACCCATGCCCCACGGCACCGCAGCCACCAAGAGGCTTATTGTGCCTTCCTTCTAAGTCTAGTAGGTGAAACCTCTTCTTCTAAGAAGGTAGAGGGCTTTCCCTACCAGTTCCTTCTGCGCTACAATCTCCCCTAGTCTCAAGGTACCAAAGATTTCGTAGCGCAGTCACTCGAGTGCAACGCAATCGAATAACAGGTGAGAGGCCGTTTCTTCCTCTTCCCGATGGCACAATCTGCACACAACGGTTCCAAGCTAATAAGCCCCCACCTTGTGCAGATGCTTCCTGAACCTTCCGTGCCCTGTGTGTAGGCCTGTAATCAGAGTGATCTGATTCCTGCCCAAACCTAGAGTCACTTTTGGTTCTTTGTTTGCACAGCAAGGGCATAACCCTCTTGCTGTGTTTGACCCTAGGAAGCATCACCCGGTACTTTTCATGTATCTATTAGTAAGAGAAGATTTTTTATCGCGCAGATTTACGACTTAGAGTATTCTCCGGAAATAACCGATTGAGGTCCCTTGAGTCCGAAAAAGTGGTTTTTTACAAATTAATCTCCGAGTCTGTTTCTTCTCTAACTTTATTTAAAAAAAAAAAAAAAAACTACTTTGCATGCAAGATTTAGAATAAAACTACCTCTGAATTTGCCATAACCTGTTAACTCGACAATAAACCTGGTTAACACCAAAATCACTCCGGAGATGAACAACTGAGAGTCTGTTAAAAAAAGGGTGTAACCAACCATTAAACAATGCTTCATGATAGCTTTTTTTTTATCTGGGGCATTTCAAAAGCCCTAAATTAAAAAAGAAAAATTAGTATTCATTAAAACATTCATCAGTGATGTACCTAACACCCAACAGGATAGAAAAGATTTTAAAGAAGGCCGGGCTGAACAATTAATTGAAGCGAATTTAAACTTTTTTTAAAAAAATTTTCTTACACCTACATCTGTATGGTTTATTGGGAAAAAATGAGTTTTCAGATAATCCTGAGGAAGCCTATATTAGTTGGTACATAAAATTTTTAAAAAAACTATAATATTAAACCAATTAATATCTTTCTCTTGCTACTAATTTCAAGCTTTCTAACTTAAACAGTTACTTATTCATAGAAATACCGAGTTTGAATTTATGAATGCAAAAAAAAAAAAAAATGCCGAATGAATTTTCGTGGCTTCAAATTCAGTCATCTTCGAAAAACTTCATTTCAATTGAATAATTTACTCGTATTCTTATTGAAAATTTATTTAAACTTAAAGAATTTATAATTTTTGTTACAGTATGAAGAGACACCCAGATGGTTTGATTCCTTGCTCATGTTTTCAACAATTGTCCACCACCTGAACACCACTTCTCATTGTCAGCGAAAAATTTCTCTTCAGTCAGCTCCAAGATGTTTATAGTTTTGGATAGTATCTGAATGGTTATATAGGAGAAGTAAGTTTCTGCGCAATTGTTAGTTTTGCATTTGAAGATCTACGGTTATATTTTTTTTGAAAGGATTCTGTTTTTTTTTTTTTTTTTTTTTGCTGATTGTCATCGGACTAAACTGGCTGTAGACTAGGGTTTTATTGTCATCTAATTCGATTTAGTGGAACTTGGCTGCTGTAAAGAGACGTTTTAAGATATTGCGTAAGTAATTTGAAATTCTATATTTATTTTTTTCTAAATAAAAACTGTTAGAAACAAAGATCACGTCATAGACTAGAATACTCGTAATTTCTTTTCTTCAGCTGTACCTATAAATCCTTAGTGCTGCATGAGACCGAGACGAGGCGAGACTTTATGCAGATCTCGCCTCGGTCTCGTATGACAAGTGCCTCGTCACGGTCTGGGTCGCTCAAATCTCGTCTCGGTCTCGTCGAGATATCTCGTTTTTTTTTTTTTTTCAATTTTTGTTTAAGTATTAAAAATGGGGGGGGGGGGGGAAATGAACCCAATATCTGAGCCAAGCACCAGTAGACGTTGACATTTTAAAATGGTGGAAAACATATGAGAATTCCTTCAAAAATTTGTCTAGAATGGCGAAAGATATTTTTAGTATCTGTGCAACTTCAGTGCCATCGGAAAGATTATTTTCGCAAGCTGCGTTGATAATGACCAATAGAAGATCTTCTCTAACTTCTGACTCAGTAAAAGCTCTTTTATGTATCAATGCTTGGGCAAAGAGTAACTTAAAAATGAAAATTTGTGGCAATATTTTTTAGATGCATAGATAGTCTTTTTTTCAAATTCACTAATTCTAAAATTCTAAAATATTATTCAAATAATATCTAAGTTCAAAGTATTAGATTATTAATAGTGAAATTTATGAGATTGAATGAATGAATGAATGATATGAATAGTGAATTTATGTAAAAATTATGTAATTCGAAGTCAAATAGATGCAGTAATATTGAACATATATAATAAAATCGTATCTTTTAATAATTAATTCAATACCCGTAATGATTAGTTATTAACAAAGAACACAGTTTTATAATTTTGTAGCTGAAAATTAATATTTGAAAAACCGAGACGTGACCGAGATTTCTCTAATAAATCTCAACGAAAAATATATAATGTATAATGTCTCGGTCACGGTTGCTCAAGTCTTGTCTCGATTCTCGTGCAGCATTATAAATCCTTACATTACACTGAAATCCACTGGTTTCGAATATTCGCCTTTCATCGAGGTTGATTAAATCAGTTTGGACACAAATCGTTTAAGCCATTTTCGAAGTTAGTACGAAAAGTAGTGAAAGGTCCATTCTTTAAAAGAGGTATTTCTTGTTGGATATTTTGTGCAAATTCAGGATTTTAATCAACTTTATCCTATATTATGCAGTATAGTTTGTGCTGTTTTCAGGAAAATCAACTTTCAGGGCGATTTAAAAAACAAAACAATTCACAAAATGTCGGTTGTAAATTTGGATAATAGTTAATTGAATAATAGTTTTAAAGAAACTATTTTTTTAGTAAAGAAATCACTGAATCTCTACTAAGTCTCATACTAAATGGCAAGAAATAGAGAAAATATGGTGTCAAATAAATTGTAGACCATAAAGAATCAACCAAACCATTGTTACGGTTACCATGAGGGAGCACCAGAGTTGTTATTGTCATAGCACTAACACTGGACGGTCTCCTACCATAGTTCAACGTGCGCTCCAAGAAAAAACAAAACCTTAGCGAGCGACAGACCCCTTTTCGCTTTTAATAAGGAAAAACCCCCTAGTAACTAGAACTTGGCGTTCAAAACCTCCCCGAAGAGTTTGGCCAACGAGTAACACAAAACTTTTTAAAGAACATCCCCCCGCCCCCACCTTTACCACCACCTAAAGAATAAGTTGAAGATGTAGGAGAGCCTCCAGCCAGCTTGGGCGGAAATGCTGGTGCCCTGTAAAGATTTCTTCCATTTTGCGTGATATACGGCCAAACTTGGTGACGTGCCCAGGGTCTTTCCGCCGACTTACTTATAAGAGGGAAGCCCCATCTAGTGTATCTAAGAAGAACATTTTACTTAAAAAAACCCTCTTACTTGTTTAATAATGAGAGTAACAATCTGGAGACTTCTCTTACCTTGGTTTGGGCAATTAAATGTTTCTTATAAACTTGAAATTATACAAAAAAAAATCTGCTTTGTACACTCTCAGGACTACTGTAATTATCGAGTTTCTTCGATAGCTATTTCTCATCGTGACTTGGACTGCGTAAGAACACCTGATATCGTTATTTCATGTGGTTATTGCTATATTGTAATCTTATATTGAATTAATCTATTTTCTCCTCAATATTTTTCCTTTATTTGTCTTTAAATCCCACATTTCGCTCAGGGAATGCCATATCTTTTTTTTTCTCGGAAAATATTCTTACTTCCGTAGCGTTAATAATAACAAGGCCCTCTCCCTGCAGAACAAAAAAAAATTGCCTGGAAGGAAAATAAGTTGTTAAGTTGTTGGGGCAACTGAGAAAATAAGACAATTTTTTTTAACTAGTGAAAATTGACCTCCCACCCGATGGAAAAACGCCCAAAATAAAAAAAAATGTCCAAACAGAGAAATAGGAAAAGCGTGAAAATAAAATTGAAAAGAAAAAGAAGGAATAGAAATAAAATAAAGCACATCACTGAAGAAATAACTCTGTACACTACTAACTTCCCGGTAAATGGGTTAAATAGCAAGGACAGTCAGTTTTCCCCCAGATACCTTGGCACGTCCATAGCAAAAAAGCAGAACAATGAAACCTCCGTTGGCTTGTACAAAAATGTTGTTGCCAAAGGGGCGATGAATGCACCGTAGTCAACGGAGCTTACAAAGCACAAAGCAGAAGGAAATAGTGCCTTACAAACTGGAAGAGGAAGGAAGTTGTGAATAAAAACCGGAAGTGCAAATTGGTGAAGCTTGTTAAAGAGCAGTTTTAAAAAAAAAAAAAAGAAATAAAAAAAGTTTGTATTATTCTTTGTTACGAAAACATCTTGTAAGGAATATCTGACAGATGGTGAACATCATGCTAAAACCTGACCTTGCATTAAATCTAGCGTTGCACTATCTCTTATCAAAGGAAGTATCCTTATCTTACATCCGCTTTGAAATAGACGATTTTGCGTAAAATGAATTTTTAAATTCAGTTTTTATTTTTATTATGAAAGATAAACATTTAGGTAAAATTTCATTTATGTGGACGCTAAACCGTACGATTGAGTATTTCGCAATTTGGAGTTTTGTGCGTAGTACGTGTGGCTATTAAATAACGAGACTGATGCTATAAAACATTTTATTTTAAATTCATACATATTTAGTTATTACCACTTTCAATATACACCCCTCCCTTATCCCTACAACGCTCCATGCGAATTTACCATTGTTCTGAAACAGTGCTGGAAGTCTTTTTCTGTAAGCTCCTGCATGACACGTGCCGCATTTTCTTTCACAGCTTCTCAGCGGACTGAAATCGTGTCCCTTTTTAAAATGCAGATTTCACTTTGGGGAACAGATCTAAAGTCACATGGGGACGGGCCAGGTCAGGTGAATAAGGCCGGATGGCCTAAAACTGGGATGTTTGTACTTCTTGGCTAGAAACGTCGCCTTGACAGTCCAATGCAGTGTCGGAGCCGGCGCCGCGGTTGTCCTTGATGGAGAACCCCCGTGACTTGTTCTTCCATAAAATCGGGTCGTTTACTTTTCCTTACTCTTTCACGGAGTTGAGCAAGCACCTCACGCGGTAGTAATGTTGATTAATTATAATCCGATATTTTCATCCGTTTTGGACGTGGAAGGGCGACCCGGGCGGTCATCATCTCCCGAAGTCTTCTCGGCCATCCTGGAAACGCTTGAACCACTCAAAAAAAAACTTGCGCACGTTATTAAAATTCATCACCATAAATTTCTTTTAATAAAAGATAAGTTTCAGTAGCGGTTTTACCCAGTATCATGAGAAATTTCACGACAATTCGTTGCTCTACTACATGCATTCGGCAAAACGAAACTAAACACCTCTTACACAAACGGACGGTTCCGGTCAGACAGATTTCTCCTCAAACACGTGAGATGCTGCACAATCGAAAGAGAAGGCTTTACGCTGCACAGCTGTCGGTCGTTAGGATTTGGCTCACATGCATAGTTCTTCTGTAGCAGCATCAGTCTCGTTATTTAATAGCCACACCTCGTATCTTGAAATTTATTGTTAGGACTTGTGAATTATATTAAGACCAAATTAGTTTTTCTCTATCCTGTTTTTCCCATGATAAATGTTACTAATTTCCCAAAACTCCAAACCTCATATTTCTAATATTTTCTTTGTTTCACCGTAGAAAGTATACCAACCTGACTCGTCCTATTTTCAAACTGCAGAGTCCTTGCCACGTGCTCTCCTCCCAAAACAGGGGCTGATGGTTTGTATAAAGAAGTTTGTTGTTCAGGAAGAACGGTTGATCGTCGGGGGGGTGGGTGGAAACGTGAAAAACTTTTTATAACTACTAGTCTATTTCCAGCTCTGGATGTTCGTCCAGGTTTCTGGAGTAAGGTGAGGCAAGCAAAACTTATAAACACGCACATACAAACACAAAGAAAAAAAAAAAATATATATTGAAGAGTTTTCCTTCAACATTACTTGGGAAAGTCTCATTTGCTCACTCTGTTAGACGGCTGGTTTTTCCACTGGTGTCTGTTTATTGCAGTCGCTTTTCCTGCACAATGTGAGATGGAAAATATTGTTTTTATAAGAGGAGTTTTGATCGACAATAAATTAATGTTGAAAAGGAGGAAGCATGATGGGTCCTTTTTCTAGGACAACTTGTTTAATAAGCAGGAAAATTTTTGTTGCTGTTAGTTCATTTTCTTTTTTCCTGTAGGCCATTCCCCCGCCCTAGAAGTACCTCCCAGATGGATGCACCATTGGTATCCATCCAGCAAGCCTTCAGCAAGACTTTCAGTTGCATCCTATCCAGCGAGAAGAAACTTCTCTTACCTTTACTTGATACGCTTATCTTGAGAAGCATCAAATTTTGTCTTTCCAAGGTTATTTCCCAAATTCCTTTCTTGCAATCTACCTTTTGTATAAAATTGGATGACAAAATCACTAGCCAGTTTATCCACATATCCCCTGTAACTAAGTACAACAAAATACATTTTTCAAATCATTGATCAGAGACGGTTAATATTCCCAGTGAGTCTTTTAGCTACCCTTTAGGACCCCCGTACACCGTCCCCTGAACTACCACCCCTGAACTAATCAAATACTAACTTTAAACATTCAGCAAATTTTCATTTCTGAGTAATTCTGTTTAAAAATTATAAATACAAACGCCATCATTTTTAAAAAGTATGCGCTAAAATTTTGGAGCATGAAAAAAACTCCTTAAAAAAACAGAAGATAAAAACAGCTGGTATCATTAACAACACGTTAACAGATTATTTGCCGATTAAATTCTTTCTTTTTTTTTTAATAACATTTTAAAAACACATTTTCATTAAAATTAGATTTAAAAAAAAAAAAGTTTGTTTTTTCATTTTATTTTCATCGTGAGAGGCGCCATGAAGAGTGACAACGAGTGGGCAATTGCTAGCGTTTGAAGTAATTAGCATAGGCCTTAATTGCATGGCAGGGAGAGGAACAGCTGATCGCGAATGACACTGGAAACAGTTGGACGTACTTTGAACCAGCTGTAATGTCCAAAACTGCCACCGTCCATTTTCAATTCACGTACCGTTATGGACCAGAGGGATTCTGTATAAGTGGGTAATTTGTCTGTTAGTCTCTGTATATGGACGCCATATGTTGTGCTTCCCCTTTTAAAAACCAATGTGCGGTATTTTAGGTCAACCGGTGTGGTAGACCAAAAAACCTTTGGCTGACCAAAAAAACACATCACCATATCCGACGAACTCTCAGTATGAAAACGCGACATGTCCAATATGTACCTAAAAATACATCCTTCTTTTTTAACCCATGGTGATGAATGTTAATCACATGGCTGTCACCTAAATGGCCTACAGGAAAAAAGAAAATTAACCAACAGCAACAAAAATTTTCCTGCTTATTAAACAAGTTGTCCTAGAAAAAGGACCCATCATGCTTCCTCCTTTTCAACATTAATTTATTGTCGATCAAAACTCCTCTTATAAAAACAATATTTTCCATCTCACATTGTGCAGGAAAAGCGACTGCAATAAACAGACCCCAGTGGAAAAACCAGCCGTCTAACAGAGTGAGCAAATGAGACTTTCCCAAGTAATGTTGAAGGAAAACTCTTCAATATATATATTTTTTTTTTCTTTGTGTTTGTATGTGAGTGATTATAAGTTTTGCTTGCCTCACCTTACTCCAGAAACCTGGACGAACATCCAGAGCTGGAAATAGACTAGTAGTTATAAAAAGTTTTTCACGTTTCCCCCCTCCCCCGCCAAGCAACCGTTCATCCTGAACAACAAACTTCTTTATACAAACCATCAGCCCCTGTTTTGGGAGGAGAGCACGTGGCAAGGACTCTGCAGTTTGAAAATAGGACGAATCAGTTTGGTATACTTTCTACGGTGAAACAAAAGAAAATATTAGAAATATGAGGTTTGGAGTTTTGGGAAATTAGTAACATTTATCATGGGAAAAACAGGATAGAGAAAAACTAATTTGGTCTTAATATAATTCACAAGTCCTAACAATAAATTTCAAGATACGAGGTGTGGCTATTAAATAACGAGACTGATGCTGCTACAGAAGAACTATGCATGTGAGCCAAATCCTAACGACCGACAGCTGTGCAGCGTAAAGCCTTCTCTTTCGATTGTGCAGCATCTCACGTGTTTGAGGAGAAATCTGTCTGACCGGAACCGTCCGTTTGTGTAAGAGGTGTTTAGTTTCGTTTTGCCGAATGCATGTAGTAGAGCAACGAATTGTCGTGAAATTTCTCATGATACTGGGTAAAACCGCTACTGAAACTTATCTTTTATTAAAAGAAATTTATGGTGATGAATTTTAATAACGTGCGCAAGTTTTTTTTGAGTGGTTCAAGCGTTTCCAGGATGGCCGAGAAGACTTCGGGAGATGATGACCGACCCGGGTCGCCCTTCCACGTCCAAAACGGATGAAAATATCGATTATAATTAATCAACATTACTACCGCGTGAGGTGCTTGCTCAACTCCGTGAAAGAGTAAGGAAAAGAAAACGACCCGATTTTATGGAAGAACAAGTCACGGGGGTTCTCCATCAAGGACAACCGCGGCGCCGGCTCCGACACTGCATTGGACTGTCAAGGCGACGTTTCTAGCCAAGAAGTACAAACATCCCAGTTTTAGGCCATCCGGCCTTATTCACCTGACTTGGCCTGTCCCCATGTGACTTTAGATCTGTTCCCCAAAGTGAAATCTGCATTTTAAAAAGGGACACGATTTCAGTCCGCTGAGAAGCTGTGAAAGAAAATGCGGCACGTGTCAAGCAGGAGCTTACAGAAAAAGACTTCCAGCACTGTTTCAGAACAATGGTAAATTCTGATGAAAAAGACTGATGCTGCTACAGAAAAACTATGCATGTGAGCCAAATCCTAACGACCGACAGCTGTGCAGCGTAAAGCCTTCTCTTTCGATTGCAGCGCCGCCTCATGTGTTTGTAGACAAAATCTGTCTGACCGGAACCTGATGTGTTTGTGTAAGAGGTGTTAGTTTCGTTTTGCCGAATGCATGTAGTAGAGTACACATGTAGTAGAGCAACGAATTGTCGTGAAATTTTACATGAAACTGGGTAAAACCGCTACTGAAACTTATCTTTTATTAAAAGAAATTTATGGTGATGAATTTTAATAACGTGCGCAAGTTTTTTGAGTGGTTCAAGCGTTTCCAAGATGGCCGAAAAGACGTCGGAGATGATGACGAAGGCCCGGATCGCCCTTCCACGTCCAAAACGGATGAAAATATCGATTATAATTAATCAACATAAGTACCGCGTGAGGTGCTTGCTCAACTCCATGAAAGAGTAAGGGAAAAAAACGACCCGATTTGTGGGAAGAACAAGTCCGCGGGGTTCTCCATTAAGACAACCGCGGCGCCGGCTCACCACTGCATTGTCTGTCAAGACGATGTTTCTAGCCAAGTACAACATCCCAGTTTTTTAGACCATCCGCCTTATTCGCCTGACCTGGCGCGGCCCCATGTGACTTTAGATCTGTTCCCCAAAGACAAATCTGCATTAAAAGGAACATGATTTCAGTCCGCTGTGAAGCTGTGAAAGAAAAAGCGGCATGTGTAAGGCTTAGTTTGTGTAATCTACTTTTCAAAATTTATTTCATCGATATAGTTTAAATTAGGCAAATTTCTGATGCAAAACAACCATGATTTCTTTTGTGTGTGTGTGTGTGTGTGTGTGTGTGTGTGTGTGTGTCAGTGTTTACTCTATTAAACAATCAACACTTGTATTTGTTTTACGCAATAACTGGCTGGTAGGTTTTTAAATATTGTAATTTTTAATAAATTCTACCAAAGACGAATACACATAGATATTTGAAAATATTATCTCCTTAAAATAGAGGGGAACAGTGCAATATCTTGTGATCTCATTAAAAAACTTTTCCCTTTCTTTTTTTGTAATTAGGGCATACCATAACTATGTGTTCAAAATCCTCCGTCTCATTACAACTCCTACAAAGAGGAGAGACCAATTTACCAATTCTAAACAAATATGACCTACAAAATACCATGGTTTGCTCGCACATTCTATTTATTATGGTAACAATTCTTTTGCCAAAATAACCATCTTTAAACCATACTTTATGGGTTAACCTGTGGGTACCATGGTTTTGTAAAAATAAGCCCTTATCCGAATTTTCAAATTTCCACTGCCATTTTTCCATGATTTATTCTTTTTTACCCAGCCCTTTAAATCTGATGGTGGAAGTGGGATCGCTAAGTACTCACCAGAACTACTTGGCCTCCTTAGCAAGTAAATCTACAGTTTCATTGTTACAAATACGATTTCTCTTATAATATACGAAGTAACATATAACATAGTAACTAGATTTAGATTTTGGACAAAACTTTCAGTAATACCAAGTAGATATTAGCTAACATACTTTGTTAGATTGTACACAATGTCTGTCGGCTCCCCTTTATCTCTTTCTTTTTTTTCTCTTTCTCTCAACTCTCCCGCTCTCTTATGCTTTCAAGTTACCGCTAAATATTTTGTTACTTAAACCTCTTTTTGGGATTATTTTCTTGGTGCTCACTTTATCAAACTACCCTCTCTACTTCCCATTAGACTATGTAGCCACATCCTTTTTTTTATTCAGTCCGCCTGTAACGCTGCTACTGATTGCATCTACGCTCTACATCTAAACCTTTACTTCTTTAGCGCTCCGTTGATATTTTGTGCTGCCAGCCAGTCTCGTTCACTTCCAAACCAAAGGTAAGTTATCCTTCTTTTTTTTTGCAACTATTCAGTATTTTATTGTTTATTTTTACTGAGTTACCTCTTGGGCACATTGTGTGCACGCTCATCGCGTCCCGCCTCAGGTTGTAAGCATTCGCACTTATAACACTAAACGTTAATGAAAAAATCTAGATTAAAAAAAATTAATCCTGTTGTTGACCCTTTAACTTGGTAAGGGATAGGTATCAAAATACACATACAAGTAAACAACTGATATTCACGTAACTAGGTGACCAATTGACTAACATATGTGTTGTTATTAAAATAGGTACACCGTAGAAGGTAAAAATGAATGGAAAAAACAAAATATTTCGGAATACAAAGCAAATGCACATCATAATGCGGCCTTACCCAGTCTCGCCAATTTGCGCTGGCTGTGGTGAATCCCCAATGAGACTGTGCGGCACTTTGTAGAGGTGTGCCCCGTTTATTCTAAAACTAGATTTCTCGTCTTCGGAAGGTCAAATGTCTTCCTACCGGAGATTGTAGCATCTGGTAATCTTAACGAACTTACTAGGTTTATTCAGTGCACTGAGGTGATTGAGTCGCCATGCTCCCTAGTGTCCTGTTACAACTTTATTAGTTTATTGTATTAGCATCTGGCAAACATTATCTGGATTTGTTGTTCTAAAGCCCCGGTATCTCTTATTAGATGATGGGTGGGCGGGGAACAATGGGCATTTTGGTTTGCCTGCGTTCCTTCCCCTTTCTGGTGGAGCCGCCCGTCTAATACAATCTACAATCTGCAAAATGCACATCATAATATATCTTATGTAATTGATAATTAGCCGGTTGAAATCACAAGCCATTTGAAAACCACACTGGTCTACATCAAGATCCGATCACTTCCTTTTCGTGGTGCCACTCAAACAACTGCTCCTGCTAGAGCAGGCCAAAAAAGAGAAGCAGATTTGTGACATAGCCGGGATTAAAATAATTCTCAATCTTACATCTCTTTCCTATAATTGTTAAGGATGAGGTTTATCATCCACAGTACATCTAGAGATATTCTAGAAATGGGTAGGGAGCAAGATAGACTGCTCTCAGGCTCCCCCAACAGCACTTTCTTAGCCCTTTCCAAGTCATCTTGCAATCCATGCCCAAGTATGGATGGTACAGGGGGTGATTGTGACGAAAACGGAGCTCGGAAGGATATTGGACCATGACACTAAAAGTCCTCAGTACGGTTGGTGAATGAAAATGTAATCTTGTTCGTGTTTCTTGTTCCTTAATTTTCCTTAATAAGTTTTACCTATAATTAATGGTTAATATGAGAAATTTATAGTAAAATTTGTTTGCTAGTCGCCTTAGCCTACAATACGTAATTCATTAGTTGGATATTAGCCCGCATGAAAAAATATGCTTTACTTCAATTCGCTGTACAAATATAAATAACATTGTGTTTCAAAATTGTATCTAAGTACAATTCAATAAGTATTAACTATTCAACAGCTCATTATTTTATTAATCGATATGAAGAACTCGATAGAGTAAGATCTCGAATTGTATGTACATACCTCTAGTGGGAAGGTACTATGAGTCAGGTTAATTTATGAGTTCAGAAGTGTTTTTCTTATTTTCAAGTATTCCTAATTGCTAAAAAAAAGTAGTCTATAATTCTGTATTAAGTATTAATCTTAAGGATTTGTATGGTTAAATGCAAATTTATAATCATTCAAACGACCTAATTTTTTGTGGGCAACATGAATTTATATACTACTAGTATCTGTGCATTGTCTAAGATCAGTGAAGTGAATTACTACTAAAAGGAAGGAAGAATATTGCAAATTGCAGTCATAATTTTTTGCAAGCTTTCACGTTCCAGGGTCTGAGACATCTTCAGGGCTTATGTTTATTTATAGTAATATAATAATTTCTATTTACATTGTTAACATCCTAAATAGAACGCAGAAGTCACAAACCTTTAATGTTAACTAAGCAAAATAATAATAATAATTTGTTAATAAACATAAGCCCTGAAGATGACCTTGTATTGCATTATTTATAGCTCCAATGTTCAAATAATTGTACTTTTGGTTATTTTGACAAGTTGTAACAGGATAAGTTATAATTATTTGTTGATTGATTCATTTTAGAGTTTGAGTAGAAGCAAGGATGGCAACAACAATTGCATTACTTCGTGATGAAGCATTTTATTCAAAACTAAATCCTTATCTTGATGAAATAAATAAAAAGTGCATAGCTATGAATGATAATAAGAAACTATGTGTGGATACAACAATGAACGTAAGTCTTTCATATTAATTTATACATTAGTTTAGAAATTGCAGGGCAGTGTTTTTTTCTAGATTTTGAGGACATTAATGAAGAAAAGTAATCTTTTATACTGCAGTTTAATTTTTTTACTAAAAGACATAGTATATAAAAATTTTTACAATAAAAATGATTGGATTATTATCCCGGAAAGTGTTTTTAGGTCCTTTTTAAAGAGTACTGCATTATGTGTCTACTTAGTTTAAAATTATTTGTGTCTGACATTGAAATTAGAGCAATAAAATTTCCTAATGCTGGAGGAAAGAATTTATTGGCTTTGGAGTCACCTCACCCAAGTCGGATGTTTTCATCGGCTGGCTTGTCAAGTTTTGCCTGGATAGTCTAAACGTTATCAAACTCTTTCGGTCTTAGTTATGCCTGCCATTTCACTTAAATAGAGATTTTAGAAGATTAGATGTTGGCTAGTCAAAGTATATACAACTCTTTGGAATTAATGAGGATTGGAAAGTAATTTTGAATCTACACTCAGCCATTTTTTTTTTTTTGATTTTTTACGCCGGCAGACTTGATCATCTAGCTTGCTGTTCTTATCACTCTTGTGATTTCTCGATCGAAGAAGCTGTTCTCTGGCAATTGAACTTCGAGCTACTAGAAGATTTCCACTTTTTATAGTAATTTCATCAGTTTCATTTTGATCCGTTTAATCTCATGTTTTTTTTTAGCTCTCCTTGAAACAGCTTAATTTTTTTTTTTGTTTTTCCTGAAGATTTGTGAAAAGCTGATTGTCTGCGAAAGTAGGAATCGACAGAGGAAACTGTCTTTTAAGTTCACATTTCTCAAAAGGTATTTCTTTTTTTTTTTTCCTTTGCCATCTTAGTAGCTGTGTCCAGGACTAAAATAAGTAGAAGAGGCCCTGGTGGAGAATAAGTATGTTAAATAAATGAACTAGTAATTAAATTGTGTTTTTTATAGGTAATTGACGCCGTAATTAACCAATTAAAGAATAAAAACCCAGTTTTTGAGTACTTTTTTAATGGACTTACTCATGTGGGCAGTTATTTTGATGGATTACGCGTAAAGGAGGCCACTGAATTTGATCTGAATATTAATTTGAAAATTCCATGTTATTTAGAAAAAATTAAGGTAAGAATAAAGTTATAAAATTATTTCGGCTATTCAGGGCAATTGTCATAGGTCGGCTAAGTCAAGGGCTGACCAGACAAGCGAAAAAAAAAAGAAGAACATTTTAAATCACATTCATCATTTATTTAGATAGAAAATTCATCCCACACTCCTGGATATGTGCGTATAAATGTTAAAGATGCCATGTTCAAGCATTCTGAATTTTATGGTTTACCATGTGCAAGGTAAGCTAGAAATCTGTAGCAAAATAGGACAAAGTAAAACCAACATCCAGGAAAAACAGAGAAAAGATATAAAGATTCTTTTTTCTTTTTAGGGAATGGATGAATTGGATAGATGAGGAAAAATATTTGCTACCACATAAAATTCTCAACTGGTTGGATAGTGTATTCTCCAAGATTTCAGATGGTGGAATACTTCACATTTCAACTAATGGTAAACGTTATACGGTAAGTTTTTAAAAATAATTTGGTGAGCAAAAATAAATGAATAAAATATCTTCTCTCGGCTTCCTTTTATTTATAATTTTCATAATTTCTTAAGCGGATTTTTGTTCTCCATATCTTTTTGACATTGCGAATTCTTTGGGTTAACTCTCTAAGGCTGGAAACATAGTGGAGCGGCGATGATAGCGAAGAGCAAAGCGGCGAAAATAAACACTCTCTATAGATAGCGTTGCTCTATCTTCGCTTTGCTCTCCACTATGCGTGGTCCCATATGTTAACTTGTGTTTGTTTTCGTCGCTTTGCTCGCCGCTCCACTATGTTTCCAGCCTAACTATCCAGTTAGATAAAATGTGTTACGATCATATAAAAGGTACTTCTGTGTCCAGGCTTACGCAAACTGCACTGATACGCTTTCAGTTCATAAATTTATTAATAATTATAGTTTATTTAAATTTTAAATAAATAATGAATTAGGAAGCAAAAGATCACCCTTTTGTGATCACTCACTTATTTTTTTATGAACCAGTTAAGCGTGGAATTTAGTTTTGTTTTTAAAAAAAAACTCAGTGGTGCGAAATTAAAATCAGTCAATGACGTATATACACGTGTCGAACGCAGCAGGGCAAAACAAACCAAAAGTTTACAATAGTCGTAATAGTCACTGCAAGCGACTTTTTCTGCAATCTCTCTGGGGGCTTACAGATTACCAGAGCATTCTGTGCTCATTTCAAAAAATCTTGCACCGCTTCACGTATGCATTGCTCCTAGTTAACTAGGGACGCAAGTTGCTTTTACAAGGAAGAAAAGAGCTTTTTGAATTCTGTGCAAAATTTAAATCATGCTCGTACTGAGAGGTCTGAACCTCTTATCGTAAGGTAAAAACAGCATTGCACAAGGGTTGAGAGCTTCTATTTGTGTGCATAATTCCCCAATCTCTAATGTGGAGACCAAACATGTACCAACCACTTATCAATTTGGCTGACTCCCACAGCAGTTCTATTGGTAAAATAAAAGGAAACATCCCACCAAAATAATATTCTTATTGTATTTGATTAAAATTTCGAGTTTTTATAGTTAATGGCAATTTTATATTTTTCACAACGAGTATACACGTCGAACGAACTTTAATAGAGATTTGGTTTTGTCGTGTATACACGTCAAACGCGCTTAACTGGTTAATTACCTCTTATATTTATCACTTTATATTTAAATCATAGGTGATACATATCACTCTTGCGGTATGTTCCCTTGGTAGTTTCTGTAGTTTCATTTCTGTAGAGGTGCTCGGGAAATTATTTCCCATTAACCCCTATTGTCTCCAGGACAATTTACTGTTCCCATAGAATTAATTTACTTCTACGCTTTAAATCGGAGTTAAGAGGAAGAAGTTTGTAAAGAAGTAAGTATTCCAGATCTGGAATATTTTAGCTATTAATTGAACCCTTTGTTTTTGTACCAGAGTACTAAATTAAGCTCTTAATTTTAGGTGAAACGAAGTATGAATGGGCCAGCAAATACTTTACATATCTCTGAAGGTGGAATAAACATTGATGTAGACTTAGTTCCAGTGATCCAGTTCCCTTCAACGATACGTCCTCCAGTTACAGTACGCTGGAACGAAGAAATGGTAATTTTTAGCTTAAAAATGTGTACTGAAAGTGTTTTTCTTTTTAAAAATAATGAGTCTTAGCATTTCTGCTGTTTTTTTCGGTCAAAGTTCAATTTAGCTGGCCTATTTTATATTGAAGCGTTTGCTTCGTCTTTCTTGATAATATTAAATTTATGAGTTTTGTTGGGAAAGATGCAAAAGCTCTACTCTAACCCAATTCCCAATATGAAAACCCTATGAGCTTTCCCGAGTGTATTCGGTGTAAAACTGGTGGAAATGACTTTTTAAATGTGAATGTATTTGCAACAAAGATACATGTAAACAAACAAGATCTAGCTTTTATAAATCTCCCACATTTTTGCTACACCAAAATGGAAGAGTCAGAGAGCCCCCAATGTGAAGTAGAGTGAAGAGGTCCTAAGGTATGCTGTTAAATCTTGCCTTCAGCTACTGGACAGTTGAGCATTGAGCAGCTTTTATCACTGAAACATTTGGTCTCTCTGCCTTCTACTCGCAAGGAGTTCGCTTATAGAAGAGTGTTTTAATCCTATCTTGTTAATAAAAACAACTAATAATTAACCAAAGATAAAAACTATTTAACAGAATGCACCTTGGATAGTAGTACCAAAACCTATGGCTGACAACACAATATGGCGACTGTCTTTTCCAGAACAGGAAAGAAAATTAATGAACGGACAAAATCATCTGAAGTTTGTCAATAGATACTTAAAGGTGAGTTAAACAAATTAAAGTGGCTTAATTCATTTGAGAAGTGGGTTGGGTAGCCTAGTATTTCAGTAAAAATGTTTGTAAAATATGTTACAGGAAAAAAAAAAATGCGTCACTTTTAGTAAAACCTGTCCTACAGGGCCGGATTTTCCTATAAGCTAACTAGGCTTCAGCCTAGGGCCTCAAGATCAAAAGGGGCCTTCATTCAAATTGTTAGTAAAATTAAAATTACACTATTCTAAAAACCGGTGTACACTAAAACGCTGTTTTAGTGATGTATCATCGTAGTGATGTATTTTATTATCTCTCATGTAATTTACAAACTTAAAAAAATGGGAGGTGAAAGGGCCCCTCATAAGTGGAAATAGCCTAGGGCCTCTTTTCATCTAGATCCGGCCCTGCCTGTCCTTATTAGTTGATCGTCGAAACAGCATGAAAAAGCGTAATGGTTGAAAAAAAACACCCAACTTTGACCATTTTTTTTTTTCTCTAAAAGATAAAATCTCAAAAAATTGTCTTTAAAATATAGGGCATAACCTCGATTATAAGTGTAATTATTTTGCATCCATGTAGAGCAAATATATTTCGAGCAAAAACGTTACTAAAAATAGGTAAAAACGGAGTTTTCAGAATTTGTACTTATGCTTACCTTTTTTATTTATTTATTTATTATTTTTTTGTTGACAACATAGCGCCTAAACGCGTGAACCGATTTTCATGAATGAAGTATTCGATTCGAAACTTTACGTATATATGGTCTTTTGGGGGTCTCAACGCTGTACATCCAATGGGAGAGGGATGCATCCTTAGAACTTCTAGTTTGCATTTTGGATAAGAGGGTTGGCTTGAATACATCCAGAAAAATGATTATTCCAAGGGACTTCTCGCATTTTCTCGGGGCTTTAATGATGGGAAACCTGGGATGGCTTAGACCAGGTGTAGAAGGTGAATGTACCCTGTTTCATGAAATACTTTTTTGTTGTCAACTTCGTCTAGGATATTTAAGGGAACGTATTACACGTGAGGGTGATTTGGCTCTAGGGAGTAAATGTTAGCTCCCACTTCGTCTCCTAGTATTTCCTAGAGCAGCGTTTCCCAACCTTTTTTGGCTCGCGTACCACTTGGTAGTACATCATTCTAAATTGTACCACTTCGTAAAAATGATTCTATTTCGTGAAATTTGTTATTCCGAGTGTGTTATTTTATTATTATCATCTTTATTTCTATAGAGGTACACAATGTATCTGTTACAAAGGAGTTCCAAGTTCATGTTCACTTTATAAACTTTGTAAAGTGTAAGATCTTAGTTTTAAAAACGTTTTTTTTAAATAATTAAAAATTGCGTTCATATTTTTCTCTTCAAAATTATTAATTAATTTACAAAGTTCTTCTTTAAGGATTATTATAATTGTACCCAATCTTATAAATTAATTTCTTTTAAGCATTCAACTACCTCTGTAAGTACCAATTAAATTTAATATTGCTGGGTTAGAGCTTACCATTACAATCAAGTCTCTGTAAGCAGATTTTTACTTAGTTATCATTTAGAGTTCAGTTACATGATAATTCTATTAAATTTTCTTTATCTTTTATTGATAATGTTGTAGCTTTTCCTAAATTTTCTTTATAGAAGGGGGTTTGAAATCCAATTATCATTTGTGTTTTCAGATTTTGGGAAAATACTCGCATAAAAGACTAATTTTAATCCTGTTAAATGTGCTATTATATTTTCTCGTATATCTTGAGACAGACTAACCTTATTGCTGAAGGATGAAAAAAATAATTGCCATTACAGTCGTGATACATTTATTCTGCCGAGCTTTCGACTAGGAGGGACTAGGTCATCTTCAGGGCTAGTTTACTAATATTTTTATATAACTTCCAAGAGTCCATGAACAGACAAGACAGAAGACACACCAACCCTGAAATGTAATAGTATTACTTTCTAAACTAGCCCTGAAGATGACCTAGTCCCCTAGGTCGAAAGCTCGGCAAAATAAATTTTTTCTAGACTGAAATGGCAGTTATTTTTTCAATTCCATTGAAACTATGAATCAGTCACCAAAAAGAATAAACAACTTATTACTGTGTACATATTAACAACCTTACTGTATAATATTATTAATTAAAATAATTTTTATGTATTATAGGGAAAAACGTTTCTATTGTATTTTTATGATTTTTTTTTTTTTAATTTTTTATCTCCACCATTATTATGATTTGATTTTTGATTTTTTATTCAAGACCGCACCTCGATATTCACCAAAAATCATTATTACGATTATTTTTCGCGTACCACAGGTTGGGGATACGCTGTCCTAGAGTATTGCATAACCCCTGTGAGGGTTATAAGATCTATCTATAAATCTAAATAAAAATCGCAGTGAAAAATACGAGGGTCGTTTGAAAAGTCCGTGCAAAAATAAAAACTACTTAATTTTTTGGGGTAAACCTTTTTTATTTTTCAACATAGTCTCCTTTTAGGCTTATACACTTCGTCCAACGCTGCTCTAGTTTGTTGATCCCTTCCGAATAATAGGATTTGTCCAAGTCTGAAAAATAGCCATTCGTTTCTGCAATCACCTCCTCGTTTGAATAAAATCTTTTTCCCGCCAGCCATTTCTTCATATTGGGGAACAAATAGTAGTCCGAGGGAGCCAAGTCTGGAGAATAGGGGGGGATGTGAAACGAGTTGGAACCCTATTTCCATTAATTTTGCGACCACAACTGCTGAGGTGTGAGCTGGTGCGTTGTCGTGATGGAAAAGGACTTTTTTGTGGGCCAATCGTGGGCGTTTTTCTTGCAGCTCGGTTTTCAAACGGTCCAATAACGATGAATAATATGCACCTGTAATAGTTTTACCCTTTTCCAGATAGTCGATGAGGATTATTCCTTGCGAATCCCAAAAGACAGTCGCCATAATCTTTCCGGCCGAAGGAACGGTCTTCGCCTTTTTTTGGCGCAGATTCCCCCTTGGTAACCCATTGTTTAGATTGTTCTTTGGTCTCTGGAGTGTAGTGATGTATCCATGTTTCATCCACAGTGACGAAACGACACTTAAAAGTCCTGCGGATTCTTCTGGAACAGCTGCAAACCGTCCTTGCAACACTTCACACGATTTCGTTTTTGGTCAAGCGTGAGCAATCGCGGCACCCCCATCTTGCGGATAGCTTTGTCATGTCCCAAATGTTGATGCAAAATATTATGTACCCGTTCATTCGAGATGCTCCCACAGCACTAGCAATCTCACGCACCTTCACTCTTCTGTCATCCATCACCATATCATGGATTTTATCAATGATTTGTGGTGTAGTAACCTCAACAGGGCGTCCAGAACGTTCAGCGTCACTTGTGCCCATATGGCCACTCCAGAAAATTTTGAAACCACTTATAAACTGTTCTAATCGAAGGTGCAGAGTCACCATAATGTTTATCAAGCTTCTCTTTAGTCTCCTGAGGCGTTTTGCCTTTCATAAAGTAGTGTTTTAATCAACACACGAAATTCTTTTTCGTCCATTTTTTTGAAAATCACTCGACTTCCTCGATTCAAACGAATGCCAAACACAAAGAAATAGACCGATCTGGCTGAAACTTGGTGTGTGTTCTTCCAAGAGATGCTACTAACTAAACATAACCTCGATACGCGCCAGTGGTGCTATCTCTCTGACTTTGCACGGACTTTTCAAACGACCGTCGTAACCCCATTAACAAAATACAATAATCACAAAAAAAAATATACAGAATACTCATTTAATTTTTTCATGTCTTCCAGAGATTCAGAGATGTGAAGGGATTAAATATTTCCAGTTATTACATAAAATCCTTATTTCTGTGGGAAGCTCATGAGAAATGGCAAAATCATGATGAAATATTCTGGAATAAACCTGTTTCTTATTTGTTTGTTTATGTAAGTAAAAAAAAAAAAGAAGAAGAAGAAAAATTATGTCAAGTTTTTAATAAGCTGAATGTAATGTTTTAGAGTAATTTTTGTTTTTAATTACTTAATGTTTATGATACCTAGATGCTTGTAAAACTTGCGGAAAGTTTGGAAAAAAAATCATTGAAATTTTATTGGCATACCGAGTTGAACTTGTACAGACAAAACTGGAGTCCAACAATCAATGAAAATTTGGAGAATATGAGAGGTTATGTTATAAACGTAATAAAGAGCATCAATCAGCTGATAGAAAGAGGTTATGACCCAGCTATAAGAGCTTACATCTGTCAGATATTTGGTGTTTCATTTTTCTAGTTTTGGAAAATTTTATTATTTAGATTTAAAAAATAAGGCAACCTGCATACATCTTTTAGTCACTGTTGATATTTTAGTGTCCTTTTTATTGACAATATTTTTTTATTAATCTACAAAGTGTTATTAATTAATTTTCACTTTTCTTTTTTTATTAATAAATTTTGTATATTTTTTAATGCACATAGTTTATCCTCTTTTTTAGTTCAATAAAAATAATGTTCTGTGTAAAGATTTTATAAAATAACGGTAGCTTTCAAATTGTAATGAAAGACGAAAGATTTTTCTAGAATTATATTCTATTTTCTTACACTGAGAGGCAAGAAAAAAAGTGACCACCCTTCAGTATGTGTACTGATTTCCAATCAATTTCTAATTAACATCTCCACAAACCTTTATAATAAATAACAGGCCATTTGTAACATACTTAGGAATATTAAAAGTAAATAATTACAGGTGGTATTTTTTTTTTTAAGAAAAAGAAAAATTATTAATAGGATGAAAAATAAATGCCATTTCAGTCGTGATACATTTATTCTGCCCTGAGCTTTCCGACCGACCTAGGAACTAGGGTCATCTTCAGGGCTAGTTTACAAAAGTAATATTTTTACATTACAGGGTTGGGTGTGTCTTCTGTCTTGTCTTGCTCATGGACAGATCGAACACACTCAGTCCATGAGCAAGACAAGACAGAAGATACACCCAACCCTGTAATGTAAAAATATTACTTTTGTAAACTAGCCCTGAAGATGATGGCCCTAGTCCCTAGGTTCGGTCGGAAAGCTCAGGGCAGAATAAATGTATCACGACTGAAAACTGGCATTTATTTTATCATCCTATTGAAAAAATAAATGAACAAAAAAAATTATTAATTAATTAGAAAATTAACAAAATGTTAATTTACTAATTAATAGGGGGCATGTTTCCGCCACTTACGTGTTTATTACGGCTTGCATTCGACGGGACATTTGACCTAATAAGATTTTGGATAATTTCCTGAGGGATATTTTCCATATTCTTCCGCTCGTGTAACCCTTAAACTCCTGAAGGGAATCTGCTAATGTTGGACATCTCTCTTAATTCGTTTTGACAACTCATCCCGGCTTTAGTTCTGGACTACATGCTGGGCCCACTCTAAACATCGATCCGATTGAAACGTTTTCCAGGTAGCGGGAAACAATCTTTGCTATATGAATGAGGCCGTGGCATTAACGTGTTTATTAAATGAAAATTCCTCGCCCAATGGGACAACAGCCTCCGAAAGAATGTCTCCGTCTATGTACCCAGCAGCCGTTTATAAGAGACTACTCTATTAAAATTAATTCAGTCCAAGCTTCAAATTTAATCCTGGCCCAAATCACATCACTGTGAATTTTAAGGATTAGTGATCAAAGTTTACAAAAACGAACGGTGTACTGGTGATTTGTTTGTCTTATTTTTTCCATATTTCCCTATTTTGAATTTCCTTATCATTTTTGAATATATAGGCTTTATGGCCGTAAATTTTATTAAACTAAGGATTCAAGATTGGCGAGGAATCGGTCCAAATAAAAAACAACAACTCGTCTTTTTGCCCAACGTTTCGACAAATATATTATCCTCTTCAGGGCCTGGATATTACAAATACACAAATACAAACAATTTAGAGAATCAGTAAAACGTAGAAAATCAGTAAAAAAAAACAGTAATATAAAAATAAAATACAATACAATAAATTCTTTATAATTATTGAGTTGCCACGTAAGTTTTCAATAATTAAAAAGAATTTATTGTATTGTATTTTATTTTTATATTACTGGTTTTTTTTACTGATTTTCTACGTTTTACTGATTCTCTAAATTGTTTGTATTTGTGTATTTGTAATATCCAGGCCCTGAAGAGGACAATATATTTGTCGAAACGTTGACACCGATTCCTCGCCAATCTTGAATCCTTAGTTTCTTAACATTTCTTTAAGCTACCATACGTTTATCAACAAAATGCATGCTACAAATATTTTAGTTTTGCAATAAACGAATGGTTAAATACTCTTTTATTGCTGCTCAGTGTAGATAATCACAAAATATTTTTTAAGCATACAATTTTATTGATTTTTTTGATTGTTTTGATTGCTTGTTTATTTGTGGATTGCTTTTTCTTTTTTATTTGCATTTATCTTTCATTATATATTCGAAAGAATCATTTCTTGGATATCTTTCTTTCTTTTTTTCTTAATTTCTGCCTGAAAACATAGTGTTTTTAATAAATAAAAGAGTTACAACAGAATAAAGGTTTATTTATTTATTTTACACCCGTTGATTGGTACATTAACTAATGGTAATACTGTTATAAGTACAAGAAAGTGATTAGCAATAGGATAATTCTAAGTTCGAGCCAATACTCCAATAATAGTCAATTTAGGTTTAGATTGCTCTTACTTTTTTTGACTTTTACCTGCCAATTTATTGAGGAAAAAATGAACCAACTTCTTTATGGTCATATGGTCATCCTAGCTTGTTGTTATTTCATACTATATCCACTGATTTGGGTCATCGACCATAGTTCTTACACCAAGCATTGTACTTAGTTATTTAGTTCACACGTTTATAGTCCATTTATTTTTAAAATGCTACATTTTCCAGTGTTTCTTGCATATTTAAATCAAAATTAAATTTTAAACGTCTAATCGAACACACAATGCAGCAAAGCTGGATGTGACATAAAGAGCTGATCTTATTCTGAAATAAATATGCAGGAAACAGTGGAACAAGTAGCATTCTAAACGCTATATAACATAAAGTGAGTGAACTGAATTACCAAACACTAATATTTAGAGCAGTGCTGGATGTAAGAATCATGGACGACCTTATTTCCAAATATTAGTGCACAAAGTACAGGAAAAAGTAGAAATCTCAAATTAGGTTGACCAAAAAGAGGTAACTTTAAACTCTGATCACGAGATTTTAGAGCAGTGCTGGATGTAAGTATCATGGACGACCTTATTTCCAAATATTAGTGCACAAAGTACAGGAAAAAGTAGAAATCTCAAATTAGGTTGACCAAAAAGAGGTAACTTTAAACTCTAATCACGAGATTTTAGAGCAGTGCTGGATGTAAGAATCATGGACGACCTTATTTCTAAATATTAGTGCACAAAGTACAGGAAAAAGTAGAAATCTCAAATTAGGTTGACCAAAAAGAGGTAACTTTAAACTCTGATCACGAGATTTTAGAGCAGTGCTGGATGTAAGAATCATGGACGACCTTATTTCTAAATATTAGTGCACAAAGTACAGGAAAAAGTAGAAATCTCAAATTAGGTTGACCAAAAAGAGGTAACTTTAAACGTTATCAACTAATATTTAGAGCTGTGTTGTATGTAAGAACCATGGACGACCTTATTTTCAAATATTAGTGCACAAAGTACAGGAAAAAGTAGAAATCTCAAATTAGGTTGACCAAAAAGAGGTAACTTTAAACGTTATCAACTAATATTTAGAGCTGTGTTGTATGTAAGAATCATGGACGACCTTATTTTCAAATATTAGTGCACAAAGTACAGGAAAAAGTAGAAATCTCAAATTAGGTTGACCAAAAAGAGGTAACTTTAAACTCTGATCACGAGATTTTAGAGCAGTGCTGGATGTAAGAATCATGGACGACCTTATTTCTAAATATTAGTGCACAAAGTACAGGAAAAAGTAGAAATCTCAAATTAGGTTGACCAAAAAGAGGTAACTTTAAACGTTATCAACTAATATTTAGAGCTGTGTTGTATGTAAGAACCATGGACGACCTTATTTTCAAATATTAGTGCACAAAGTACAGGAAAAAGTAGAAATCTCAAATTAGGTTGACCAAAAAGAGGTAACTTTAAACGTTATCAACTAATATTTAGAGCTGTGTTGTATGTAAGAATCATGGACGACCTTATTTTCAAATATTAGTGCACAAAGTACAGGAAAAAGTAGAAATCTCAAATTAGGTTGACCAAAAAGAGGTAACTTTAAACGTTATCAACTAATATTTAGAGCAGTGCTGGATGTAAGGATCATGGACGCCCTTATTTTCAAATATTAGTGCACAAAGTACAGGCAAAAGTAGAAATCTCAAATTAGGTTGGCTAAAAAAAAGTACATAATTTTAAACTCTAATCTCTGCACCTTACACTAGTGGTGTATGTGATATAAAGTTTTTATTTTCAAGTAAATTTGGGATAACACTGGAATCTCAACCACGATTTACAAGAAATGAGTATGTTTAATCTCTGATGGCAACTTTCTAGGGGAAACCTGGTTATTAGTTAAAAGGTTCTCTTATTTCCTAATAAATGTTTAACAAGCATTAGAAAAAGTTGAAATGCCAGATGAGATAGACAAGAATGGATTAAATGATTTTAAGTTTTTATTGCTGTAACATTTTTTTATTTTCCTTGTTTTGTAACTACCTAAACAATTTCTAATCTCGTTTCTTCAAATATTCGCTTAGCTTCTTACGCTGATTTTACAGGGAATATGGAATTAAGATGAAACTGGAATTATTGCTTAAATCTTTGTCTGTAATGTGGCGCTCATCTGTGGCATTTATATGAACTACTTTGTTATTTTTCAGTTTTGGTGAGGCTTTT
This sequence comes from Rhodnius prolixus, assembly GCF_049639745.1. Classification (NCBI taxonomy): domain Eukaryota; kingdom Metazoa; phylum Arthropoda; class Insecta; order Hemiptera; family Reduviidae; genus Rhodnius; species Rhodnius prolixus. The sequence goes on along the minus strand of NW_027411592.1, from coordinate 61,391,323 downwards.
TTGAATTTCTAAGGTTATCTTTTAAATTCCATGCAAATTGGTTTCAAAAGCAGACCTTTTAATTATTTCCTAAGATATTCTTTTAAATACTCTTTTTTAAAACTAACGGTGTTAAAAATAATAAGTGTCATGATAATGTACAAACTATTTTCTCTAGCACTGTGTTAAGATTTTTGAATTATGGAAATAAAAATTGTTTATTACAATACTAATGAATTGAAAAAGAAATAGGAATACGTATTTGTTGAAAATACTTATTGGCAAAAATGCGGTTTTATGTTGTAGTTAGTAAGAATAAAGCAAAAAGATTCCGTTGGAAGTTTTTATTATTATCAGATTTGATTAATGAAGTAATCAACGTAAATACTTGTGTTTGGGTATAATTTAGATTGATTTATTTCAATCTGATATTCTTTTATTTACAGAATTTCATACAAATATATATTAATAATGAAAACTTACTATTACACTTCGGTATTTATGAAAAATGTTACATCTTAGTTGTTCTAACATATAATTGAAGAATGTGACGTTCTATAGCGAGAGAAGCCAGGATAATTTGTGAAGTTGAAAAGAAAACTGCTCATCAAAGGAAAACATTGATTTCCAAAAATTTCATAATGGAAAATCTAGCTTGGTATGAAAATCAAGCTCACCTACCTTCTGTAGTAGTTGTAGAAGCTGCTCTGACCGAAGCTGTAGAGGTCTGCATTCTAACAAAAAATATTCTTTAACTATGATCTGATCTGGGATTGTTTCAACCTAATTTAAACCAGCTTCTTTGCAACATTGGTAAAGAGAAAATGTGCTTGTAGATAGTTTTTCGTGGGTTGACTTTAGTAAAGCACCTTGAATGAAGAAACTACTTGGAAAAATCGACTAAAATATTACGGTATCAATTAGTCGAACATGCGAAGAAATCTTTAGACGTGATTCAGACTACAGCAATATCTGAAAAAGTTATTTCATTTTTTAATCACGAGGGAATTACCTATCACGAGTCTATCTTATTGCGAACAGTTCGAACAGTATGGATAAAGGCTCTTAAGTCAGACTTTAATGAACTGACAACTCTACTAACAAGATAATGGACGTCCTTAACATTGTAACAACAGGAAAATTCAAGAACCTAACAAGAAATGAGCTGTTACCTAAAACCCATCAGATGATCATGGTTCTATATAAGGCCCGATGCACCCAAGGAACCCTTGATCTTGTTACCAGAAAAGTTTACGTTGATTGAGAAGTTAAGTTTCAGACTAGGTCACATGTGAATGAGCAGGGAATTCCTTTTCAAACAAGTCATTCCAGGTATTTTTTACATTCTCAATTTTCGCATGCTTATATCAGTACTCTTTATTGTTACATGAAATCCTATCATTTTATCTAATGCCTAGAATGCTACTTACTACGTCAATTACTTAATTAAAATTAAGGATGAAGCAGGTTTATTATTTTTGATAAAATGCCAGGAAAAAAATTAGTCAATTTGTGAAATATTATGATGAAGGGCTTTAGATTGAAAGGTACAGATTTATTGAATGTTGGATGGTTTCGCGGAAGCCCCAAGTTCGGCTCCGTTACAACAGATCAATCTCAGAAACGTTTAAGCTTGTCTGCAACTGATAATTAATAAAATTATTTAGTTTGTTTTAGGTTAGTTAGTTGCTTTAACTAGAAAACATTTATTAAAAATAACCACACTATTAAAGTTACGTTGTGTTTTCTTTACTCGTAAATCTTATTTCTTGTTTTATTTAATTAACGTAATTTGAAACTGTAATATGGCAGTAGTGACGTTTAAATTGACTAGGCATTAGATAATATGCTAACGCTTGCACATCATGCCATTAGCATAACATCATACTATCATTCCTCTACTATTGGCATCAAAATAGTTGGCCGGATTGATATAAGACATTTAAGAACTACCTTCGTCAGTTAGTGTGTCTCCAAATCATTTCTTTGGATCACGTAACAGTCAGAAACCATACGTGACCAATTTGTCCAGTCCAACTTTAATAAACAGATTTGACATTCCTTGGTTAAAAAAAAAAAGTACACAATTTATTGTTTTATAAAATAATTTAGTATCCAACTTAAATCCATCTTTCCATCAATTTTTATTTCATCTGCAACGTAATAATAACATCAAAACAGAAATATTCAAATAAAAAGAGTAAAAAAATAAGAAAACTACTTTTAAAAGATTCACGAAACACATAAAACGACACAAAATAGTAAAAATATAAATACGTTTAAGCATATTTACAACAAAGTGCAATTTTGGTTATAACCTGTATAACCTTCTACTGTTTACCACTGATTGTAAGAAATTAAAGATATCGATAAATCGAATCATGGCTAATAATATCACATTAAATCAAATGATTATTATTTTTTAAATATTATATTAATATTTATTCACTAGATTTATTTTTATTTAATAAAAGGTTTGTTTTTTTTCACTTCATTAAAAAATAAATTAACAAAAAAATAAATATAGAAACACTTGCTTTCTTATAACTATTATCTCTATAGACATTTATTTTTAATAATACTGCTTTGTACTTTATTTTATCTCCTTTATCTATTTATTCATTCTATAAATTACATATATATATTTTTAAAGAATATATTGTGAATAATGTAACAATAGGGAGATCAAAAACATCAAAAAAGGATTTTAAAAAAAACACAGGACTCAATATGACATAACTTGACATATACTGAACTGAGTCCTATTTTTACACGAATGTTCTGACCATTCCCCACTGTCTGATAGTGCCCAACAATTCCTACGGGTGTCATTTCTAGCCTGTTGTTCAGCTATTGGGAAAAATTTCGTGTCAGACACTCTACGTCCTGAAATAGAAAAACGTATTAAAAATAATTAAAAGTTTAATATTTTTAGTAGATTGTACCAAAGGAAATGATCGACTCGGTCCAAGACGGTTGACAATTGTAACCGAAAGTGATCAAAGTAAATACAAAATATCCACAACAAATTACTCACCATCCGATAATTGTGGATTTCCTTCCAAACGATTGTCCGTCAATCCGATCCAAGCGAATTGTGCTTTACTAGCTTGCAACAGTGCAGCCGCTTCTTTGTTAATGCTTGGATCAGTTAACGAGACTAGTCGTCCATTTTGTCCCCGGCAGAGTGCGTCCGCTTCGGCAAAGTCTGTCACCTTTTCCATCAGTTTCAGACAGGAATCACTTTCAGCGTGGTAGGTGTAACCATTTTCATTGACTGAAATAATTTTTCAGAAAAAGAAAAATTAGGTTTTCTATTGATTACGTTTTAGATATCCTCATAGGATCCCTTAGGAGCTGAGGAAATACCATTTTCTCAAAGGATTTTCTATTTCAGAAGATTTCTAAGGCTGGGAAAGTTGAAGCAACGTTACGTCATTATATAGGCCTGCTTAAAATTGCCCTTCAGATAAGACTGGAATTAAAGCTCCAAGTTGGCACTTGTTTAAAATGAAGACGGAAATTGGTTTGTGTGGACAAGTTCCGCAACGAATTCTCGAGGCCTTTAAGGCACGAACAAGAACCTAAAGCAAAGTACTTAATCTTGCAAGCCTGATTAAAAGTTGGCCATTAAAAGATAAGTAAATACACTTGATTATTAATTGGAAACAATTAAATTACAAACATGAAGTGCCAATGCTTACTTAGATAGTATACAGAAAAGCTTAGAATGGAAGGAGCATGAAAATAAGCATGGGAAAAGGATGGAAAACCTGCAGCTTTTCTCTTAGAAAGCACCATTTCCATGCATCTACTACTTGTCAAGTGGATATTTTTAATTGAGTTTTTGCAGAATACTGGCGTTTATAAACAACTTAGGAGACTACAAAGGAAATAGGAGGAAAAACATTTCTTGAAGTGTGCGCAAAGAATGGATTCTGCATTTAAGCAGAAGCAAAGCGTAGGGCAGTTCAAGAAGCAGCAAAAGGGCTTAAAGCCCAAGATATCATAAGAGGCAACTACCTACGACAAACTTTTTTTTTCCCTTTAACTTAGAAAAAAAAGGGTTATTTTTACATCGTAGCAAAATGGCATAACAGAGCAGCCACACATTAATAGTCGTGGCCGGAAATCCTCTAGCAAAAAAAGTTGTCTCTAAAAGGCTACAAAGTAGGCTGAGAAGTCGATCATAGTCCCTTTTTAGTAGGGCAGACTGGGTAAGCACTTGGGATCAACCAACACTTTGTGTAGGTTTGTCACTAACGGGAAGAAATGGAACTATAAGTACCGGGTATTTCCGGTCAGAGTGAAGGTCGTGTATGCTTGAGAGTTCGGTTTTTTTTTTGGAGAGAAGAGAAATCCCTACATTCCAGCTTCTGCCCAGGAGTGTTTCCTTAGAGAGAGTGATCAGTCAGCACTGAACAGGAGCGCCAACTATGGGGCACCACATTGTTTAGATTGACTGGGCCCCCTTCACCAATTTTTTTTTTTTAAACTGATGAGAGAAAAAAGTAAAACTACTCACTCATTGGCCTTTTAGTGAAATGCATATGTTTGGTAGATCTCTGCAAGATGACCGTTGGTGAACATCTGGTAAATATACGACATTTATGCGTTGAAACTTCATAGTTGGCAGCATCGCAGGCCGGCTGTTTATTGCACAAAGCTAGACACTGTTTGGCACTTCTGGCCAATACGGAGAAACCAGGGCCTTCCACCTATTTCACCAAAAACAGAAAACAGTTTCACTTCACTTTCTCTTTAACAGAAATTACATTCTCTTAAAACCAAGCATTTTTACTAAAACAAATCAAGATGTAGTTATTCTAGGCAGAGTACGGGGTGATCTACACGCACGGACTTCTTCACTTATTTCAAAGTAAGTACCACAAATTATTCACGGACTTCTTCACTTATTTCAAAGTAAGTACCACAAATTATTAACCTGTCAAGTGTTTTTATGGAGGTTACACATCCCAAGCAACCCTGCTAACCACCCTCAGGCTGTCTTGCAAAATTTCTGAGATCGGATTGGTTTAACAACTCCCATCTACAACCCATCTGAAATTCCTCACCCAATATCTGTTATCTAATTCCAGTTTGTTACGTCAAAACAAATTTCAAATGTCGTATTTCATGTAAGATTTCTTTCAATAATAACCTGCATTCATAAAATTTCATTTTTCATTTGTCTGATTAGGAAAAAATACATTTTTAAAAGTATTTTTCCTTTCATCAACCAATCATTAACCTTGAAAAGTTTTGCGGTCATTGCTTACTAAACAACCAATGAAATCATATTTACTTCACGTGATTAATACATGCACTGATTACTAAAAAATTAGCTTAATTTGACATTGTTCGCGTATTTTATGTATATATATTATTTGTATATTTTTTTTCTCAGTAAACTATTTGATAACCTAAACACTATCAGTGTGAACTACTTTTTCTCGTCTTTTTTCCCTGGAATAATCTATCCTGAATAATATTAAATGATAATTTTATTACAAAAGCATTATCTACCATGTTGAGATAAGGAAAAAACATCGAAGCCAATGTGTTTTTTTTAAATTTTTTTAATCGATCGCCTGATTCAATGAAGTTCAGGGCAAAAAAATCGACCTTTCACTCAACCCAATAAAATTGCCATTATCTCCTTTCTCTTTCTCTTTTTTAAATATCTTTATCGTATAATTTGTAACCTACAAAGGTCAATCAATAAGTTACAAAGACTAAAAAACTAACCTTTGTTAAGTGCTAAGAAACACCAGGTGAAGAAAACAGCTGTGCAGAGTTTGGGGGTTAGTTAACCTAACCCTGTGGGTAGAGACTGTTACTGGAAGAGAAGGTTATAAACCGCGTAGCTATCGCGAAATATCGAGATATTTGGTAAATTTCCTGTCAGACGTGATCTCGTATCCATAACAAGGATCTAGGTTGAGTAAAATCCTGGACCAATTTAGATGAGAGGACCTACTAAATCATCTAAGAAGGGATGGGTACAATAAAAGCCTCTCTGGACTTTGCCTGGAGTACAGGAATTAATAGAAATATTTCTCTGGTTTTTGGCCTCATTTTATAATCCCTTTTTTTTTAAGTTATTAAGTTACACCAGCGCCTAGATACGACGTAAGTAACAATGACAATAACTGACCACTACAGACTCACTAATTGATGGGGGAGAAGTTACCCAGTGATAACACTCCCTAAGTCGACTCTAGGATTAGCTACTCTCTTCAGAAGAGAGGAAATCACGAGGCCACCAGCGTTTTAATCGTCTCGGAGGATGATCTGGATGGTGATGAGATGATAAATGGCAGCGGACAAGAGGATTGGAATGAGCGTAATGAAAATTTTTATAACCTAGTTCGTGCAAACCTGGACCTACAAACGGAATTTCCCAGGTCTGCGTGGATGGTTAGATTTGAAACATAAAATGGAGCCGTTTAACGATAGTGCGGAGAATTTTAGACTGAAGAGATTCGAGTTCGTTGGAAGATTTGGAGCGTTTCGTTGAACCCCACAGTTCAGATACCGTGCAGTCCAGGCGGGATTGTAAATCAGTCGTTTGTTATTAAGTGAAAGTTTTGAACGTTGGTCTAGTCAGTCTTTTAAGCAGTCGATAACGGCCTGTTAACTTCACTTTGTTTAAGTCGTGTGTGAGGGATAAAAATCTTAAAATTAAGGATCAAATGCCGACAAAGCTTACCTTAGCTCTGGCTATAGCCTTAGCTCGCTGGCCGGAACACATCAATATCATCATTAACGCCAGCAGTATCGTGAAGCTTGCAGCACATCTGTGGCAGAGTAACATCTTGGCATTGAGAACAATCTACAAAAAATAAATACAAAGAAGTACAAAAAAATTGGGAAAATTTCAAGAATTTATAAAAATTAATAAATAAAGATTACCCTAACAAGAAAACACTGTATGTTTTGTCTTCGTATGATTTAATTATTTTTTGTAATAAAAGTTCACCGTTTTTTTAGTAAAGGATGCGAGTCGAAACTCAGAACCGGAAAGAGAGAGACAGAAACAGAGTGAACAATTTAAATTATCCTAGTTGAATTATGTGAAAAGTAGTTTCCCGACCGACTACTGGAGGCGCTTGTGTGTGCATGTAAAAGCTTTTTGTGCACAAAATAGAGAAAAAGCTCTTTATTATAAAACTATAGTGTGAATCGTTTACACATAGATAATCCACTCATACACTCATGACATGTACATACATAACATGTTATGTATGAATAGGTTTTTAGGTTAATGTGTGTGTAAACCGTTATGCATTATTACAGTTGTAAAGTAAATTTGAATATAACAAAAGGTACAAAATTTACCATCTACAGAGGAGCATGTGAACGATGAGTAAATGCACTCTGGTTGGTATACAAGTGCTTTTAATTAAGTCACATACTTGGAAAACCATGTTACATGTCCTTACAGGTTTACTGTCACACAAAATGGCGGCTAATTTATTTTCCTTATTACAAATACAAACACACACACACACACATATGTAACGACATATTGTTTTATACAAAGTAGTTGCCTTATCACATATTCTGTCTCTCTCTCACACACACACTCACATATGTAATGACATATTGTTTTGTACAAAGTACTTGAACACAATTCCCACTACTATTGTATAACACATTGTTACTAACATGTGTAAACTTGTTAAAAAGTTTTTTTTTTTTTTTTTTTTTTTTGTTTTTTTATGTAGTTGTTCGTATACACGTGTTAGAACTTAACTAAACACGTGTTCCTGACAAGGGTAAATCAAAAAATTATCTAGCGTGAAACATTCACTTGTCATTTTTTTACTCTAATTTATTTATTTATTTTTTAATTTAATTTAAATAAAGGCGGATAAATTCCTAAGGTTATTGTCGCCTAGAGCGTTTTTTTTTTTATTTTAGTGCACTATCGGTTATAGACACTGTCAAAAAAAAAAAAAAAAAAAAAAAAAAAAAGGCCAGCACCTGGGTTCGAACCCACGATCTCCGGGTCGTAATATGTAATAAATAAAGTTTCATTTAAACATAATAATTATAACAGTTCTCAGGCAGGGAATAGGCTGAGTGGTTAGCGAATACTGGATTCTGTACCGGAGATCTCGGGTTTGAATCCTCATCTGCTCGCCTTTAGATTTTTCTCTTCCTAGGAGCTTCTTTTTGGCGATGTAAAGAGTTCGAGTGTAACGAGAAAACACTTTGTACTGAAAAAAAGAGCTCCGCGTACCAAATGGTCTAAATGGTTTTAGAGTGTCAAAAATTAATATAAATAAATAGTTTTCCATATTTTTTTGGAAAAAGGAAATCATTGAAACTGACATAAGTTCGCTTGCCCGAGAGTTGAGATACTCGAAGGAAATAGAAAGTCGAGCTTTCTGCAAAATTTTCGTTGTTTACAAAAAAAAAAGGAGAGATAGAGAGAGAGAGAGAGAGAGAGAGAGAGAAACACGTTTCGAACTCAGAGGATCTCAAGACAGAACTACGATACCTAAAATTGGACTCAAACTCAACACTTGTTCATTTCTATGAAGGGGAAACAAAAAATACTTTTTGTTCATTGACGTCACCAGCCAGCAAAGTTCATGCTTTTGTTATATTTGCTTAAAAGCCGTGGATTAGGCTTTGCTTTTGGGGAGAGGCAGGGTGGGTGGGCAAACCAAAAGTTCCTTCTTTACAAAGTTTAGTCCGGCATTCTTGTCACTTTTGTTTCCTGTGCTTTAACTTGGAATCTTTATCTCTCGCTAGCTACTTCCTTTTTACTTAATCACTTCAAACACCAGGCGGCCCAACTTCCCTGCCGGCTCTTGAGAATAGTCAACTTTTCTGGAGTGCCATTCGTACTGTGGTTACAACAGATTACTGGAGGCGTTACTAAAACGTTTAGAACATTAACTAAAAAGAGAGTCTACTAGGAATAATGGAAGAGCGAGAAGTACTTTCCATGCACCTAAATAGGGAAGAGTTGGTTCCACCAGGATTTAGGGGGAACTCCCCACCTTTATGGAACGGGGGAAACGGCAAACAATGGAGGGGAGGCCCAGAATCATGTCCTTACAGAAGGGGCGCGCGCGGAGAGGGATTTTCATTAAACTTATCCTCATAACTAACCCAATGAAAACATATCCCTTTCAGGGTGTGGGTGGGGGGAAGACACCCCGCTGTGGGGCACTCCCTCATACCGCAATCTAACAAGCCTCCCAGCCTCTCTAACTCCTGCATTGTTTGGGCTTCCAACACGTTGTTAGTTAAATGTTGTCCCAGAACCCAGCGGGAGGAGTTTCTCCTCGAATGTTCTAATGAAAACATAAAACAAGTCCTCGGCGAGATATACCGTTTTGTCTTCCTTCCAGTAACTCTTAGACGTCCAAGAACTTGTTCTATATTTTTCATCACTTCTATTATATAATAAAAGAAATTAAAAAATATATATACACACGTACGACATTTCCGGTGCAATGAATTCACTTGACTTCCTCATTCCAGTAGCTTTTACGTAATTAAAATTTCTGGAAAAATTGGAATCTGTAAGGAACATGCACTACCACAGTATTCCACATCATATATCACAATGGATAGTGTTGAAGCGAGCGTGAAGTCACAGCCCAGGCGATCCAAGCAAAATTCTTTAAAGTGACTTCCGGGGAAATAAACTGTTGAACTAGCAAACTTCCGGTTAACTGATGTTCTCATTATGGTGGCCGCAAACTCTCCTTACATCTTCGTTTCACACTTTATGGTGCCTCAAGTTCCCGGATATGAGAGTGTTCCATGTTAGCTGGAAGAGATTTATCGTCATTACAACTTATCCCGTCCAGTCCCAGCTGTTCCAATACATTTTGCCTCCAAGAAACTTTACTACCAACCCACAACATAAAAGCAGGAAGCGTAAACCATCGTCCTGTCGCTCGGAGAACTCTTTAACCCCTTGCAATATTGCTTACTCGCTCCTGGTTCAGTGGATGAACGCCTGGGCGTTACAAGAAATCTAGAACACCCTCCAGGGATGTGGGATGTGATGCCTTGCCGGGCCGCAAAGTTAGTACGTGCTGGGCAAGTTTAAGGGTGGCGTAAGCACTGTACGGGCACGTTTAGGGAATTAAATTACTATAGCCCGCCCAATCCGCAGGGACTCCCTCCCAATTTCCTTAGCTCCCCTCGCTAGTCGCTCCCTAATCCCCAATTCCTGAGCCATGCTTTCTTAATATCATACACTATACATCGCCCCCCCCCCCGGCACTCAGTGTGGAATATTAACGCTACATATTAGAAGTGATTTATTGAATTTAAACAAAAGCAGGTCAACCAATCGTGTCCCGTCTTTGAATCTGTACCAGGATCACGCACTAACAAACTGACATAGGTATTATAGGTATTGGTAAGATAAAAAAAATCTTTACACCAACGTTTCGAATTATCTTGTAAGTTCATCTTCACAGATACAAAACCGAAAAAAAACCCTAGAGATTTGGGTGTTTAAAATTTCAACATGAAAACAATATTCACAATTCGTGTTGAAACATGATAAAATATAAAAACTTTAAAGTTAGTTCATAACTTTACAGTTAGAATTTCGAGAATTACAGCAAGTGGAAATCATACTGTAGCGATCGCCATGATTCCTCGAGATAAGAAAGAATCCCCTTCCTATCAAAATTAAAATCCAACACTTGTGCCAACAGCAGAACGATGTGCCTTCTCGGAAATCCAAAGAAACTGATGACGATACTCTCTTTTCTTAGGATACAATTCTTTTTCCGGTTTTGTTGGAGAATTTCCAAAACTGGGCAAAGATGTTTTTTTTTTCAATTACTATTACCAACCATTACTTCTAAAGTAGTGTCTAATTATAAATGCGGAAAGGGAAATAAACTCTACTCCACATTCTGTTACGATCGTAAGAACAAGCATGGCGACTGTGATAAGGTTTCACAAATATTGATTCCAACTTCCTGGGAGAAAAGACATAAGAAAAACCTGCATTTACCTGAAGATCCATTTCTGGTTAATTTGAAAACCTAAAAGGGATACTTCCGGTGATAATTTGGCAAGCTTCATGTTACTTCCCTTTCCTGGCAACACTAGACCGACTTCCTCTTTTCTCCAGATTCTAGGACTCACCAGATTTTCCAACACCGGACATTTGCATTAAATTTTTCATTCTTACTAACATTATTTAGTTATTAGGTAAATCGTAAATTACGTTGAAATGAACTCTAAAAAGGAAGGAAGTCTAAAACAACCCGCTCCCTTTTGCACGAATTTTCCACGGAAAAAGGTCAAAGTAAAAGTTACTCAGATCTATGAGTAACTAATGTTTTTAGGAAAATAAAAAGAAAATGCTGGGAAAACTAACTCAAATAAGTAAATAAGAAAAAAAAGAGCAATTTTCGAGTGAAAGAAGCGTCGATCACCTTCTCCTTGAGGTGTCATTTGAGATAAAAGTATGATTATAGTTCTATTAACGAGGAATTAAATGATTACTTAAAATCTCAAGTTCTTGCACAGACCCTTTTTCATAGTTTTCCAAGATTTCCATGGAAAAAGAAAACCACCCAAGATTATTTTCATTGAAATTCTCTCTAAAGTCCATTTCTGTTTAGTTATGACGTAAAAATAATATCAGATAATAATCCGTGGGAAATATTTTTACATTTAAAACATGTAAACGTGTTTTCTTTAAAAATAGTTTTAAGTAAAAATTCTCATTTTAAAATAATAATAATAAAACACACTTACCTGGTCTATGTGGATGATTTTTTAAAAAATTTTGATGGCACTGATACACGAAAAACAAATAATTTTTTTTAAAGAAAAATAAATGGAAAAATAAAAAGAAAACCTTTTCAAATTTTGGCCCTAATCATAACTAAAGAGAATAAAAATTTTCCCCAGAAGAACAAGAAAAATAGAAGTGAAAAATCTCGCCACACGATTAACAACAGGAAGTCAGAATTAAACTAAGAAGAAGCGAGCGGACACTTGTTGCTATATGTGCCGGCTGGCGTACATACGCGCAGGCGCTCTGTCACCCTCTGGTGGGTAATAGAGGGGGGAGTACGTGGCTCTCCCCTCCGCACCTTGGTAAATGGTTTGTTAAATAAATGCTGAGGGGTGTACAAATTCTGCTGCTGCTGTTGGCCTGTGTCACCCTCGAACACATGTTCAATGGTGGCAAGAGAGGGGGCGTCAAGGCTATAGCCCCCCCCTCACCGAGTCTTTAATTCTAGTGGCTGTGGTAAATATTACACAGGGTACTATGTGAACTACAGCTCATCGAATTTTGGGTATTCAATAGCTTGGGGTAAAACCCGCATTGTGAGCCTTCGTTTGTTTTTTTTTTACATGGGGAATTTTCTCTCAATTATTTGGAATTTATAAATTTAAAAAAAGTAAAGTAATTGCCTATTTTTTCAGGCGGGGCTTAACGTCCAACTACATAATTAGGTGTCGTGGACGAAGGCGACTAGCAAACATACTTTACTATAAATTTCTCATATTAAACCATTAAATAAAATCCAAGGCCTTAACACTGGGAATCGAACCCACTAAACCAACAATACATCTTAGCATTGCGGGTCTAGTCTCTTAACCGCCTAACATACTTAACTATAAATTTCTCATATTAACCATTAAATAAAATCCAAGGTCTAGACCGGGGGAATCGAACCCACTAAACCAACAATACATCTTAGCATTGCGGGTCTAGTCTCTTAACCGCTCGGCTATCGTGGCGCCTGCCATAAATATTAAATCTCACCAAATTACCGAATTTTAAAATTAAAAATAAAATCTATGATACAAAAAACATGGCTTCTATATACTGTTATTCCCAAAATTCTGACTCATAAATGTTCTCCGAACGTTTATTAGGTCATATTTAATTCTTATCACTTCAGCAGGAAGGTACCCAACACGCACAGGGAGATACCCTTAATCAAATTCAGGGAGAAGAATTGTTTCCTGTAAAAGTTGTCGTTTTTGTCTGTTTGTTTAATCACGATACAAATTTTCTAGAAAATCGCAGGATCCGTTATGCGAGGAAAATCCTTAAATTACGGAAATAAGGAAAATTCTATTCAGTAAAGTGATAACTTCCGGTTGAATTGATTTTTAACCAAAAACCTTTTTTTAATAGGCACTCCCTCTGTTAGCCCCCAGGCAAAGTATTAAATTTAAGTCTTTTTGCTATTTTTTTTTTTCATTATTGAATTACGATGGATAAAAAAAAGAAACACACATAAGAGCAGATGAATCACTTTGTTTCCGGATTCTTGGAGGACCTCAAAACGAAGACATTTCCGGTTGTAATACCATCACTTTCCAGAGAAGAGCCATTTTAAAAAAAGTAATGAATTCTAATTTTGCAACGAGATATTGTTGCCAACATTACTATTTATTATTCAATTTAATATATCTATCTATCTATCTATCTATATATATATATATATATATATATATATATATATTAAAGATGTGAAATTATCAGAAAATGATTATCCTTATCAGTTACCCTTTGTTACTGCCGTGTAAGTTTAACTGATTATAACCAGTTTGAAGGTTCTTATCGCAATGACTTGTTTGCACTAATTTTTTTTCTCTGGATTTTTTTAAATTTGTTTTTGTTCTTTTGTTCTTTAGAATTAAAGAAAAATATGTTTTTCTGAATTTTGAATTATTTTCTAAGAAAATAAAATCTTTAGTTTATTTTTATTTATTTTTATGATTTAAGGCGCATCAATATCTTGAGTTTATTGGGAGGACGGAGTGTTTTTTCAGTGCACTGCTGGCCTTTGGACAGTGTTCTCTAGTTATGGACAGGAAGCTCCTCTAGGAAGAGAAAAATCTAAGGGTCCAGCTGATGAGAGAGTAATTAGATTTGAATTTTGTGCACCTAACATGGGCGGACACTGCAGCCGGACGGTGAAAACTGCTATGACCTAATGAAACTTTCTCGGTCTCTTAGCCTTGGATTTTATTTAATGGTTAATATGAGAAATTTATAGTAAAGTATGTTAGGCGGTTAAGAGACTAGACCCGCAATGCTAAGATGTATTGTTGGTTTAGTGGGTTCGATTTCCGGTATTAGTCCTTGGATTTTATTTAATGGTTAATATGAGAAATTTACAGTAAAGTATGTTAGGCGGTTAAGATACTAGACCCGCAATGCTAAGATGTATTGTTGGTTTAGTGGGTTCGATTTCCGGTATTAGTCCTTGGATTTTATTTAATGGTTAATAAAAGAAATTTATAGTAAAGTATGTTTGCTAGTCGCCTCCGTCAACGACACCTAATTTGGTAGTTGGACGTTAAGCCCCGCCCCTGAAGAAGAAGAAGAACAAAACAAAAACAATTTTTGAAAATGCCGTTTTTGCCCATTTTCATCAACGAATTTCTCGAAATCTATTTAATCTATGTTGTTGCAAAAAAAATTACAGTTGTAAAGGAGGATTTGCCTTATATTTTTAAGAAAATTTGGGATTTTTATCTTTTATAGAAAAAGAGGAAAAAATTGTCAAAGTTGGGTGTTTTTCAAAAGTTACGCTTTTTCGGTGCAGTTTTTTGACGATCAACCCTTGTACAACAACTGTCCTACAGGAAACAGTTTTAATGAACATTCCAAGTTTGTAAAAAATTCAAGAATTATGGTAACAGAGATTTCGAGACCAAATTTGATTTCATCGCCATCTTTATCCTTCCGACTACAGTATAATTCCATTTCCCCTTGAATACACCCTTCCGCAGTAAATTTACATCTTCCCTTTGCTTCCGTTTACTACTTTTATTCTGATCACTTCAAATCGATTTACTGTCTACAAGTGTTCTTTCTGGTTAACACAGTCAGATATCTTGACGTTAACTTCACATGCCATTATGATTCTCTTTAGCCTGACTGAACTGACTCACATACAGGCAGACACATGTCACTCTATACGCGATGTAATAACGTTTAGGGTTGCACTGCCTCGAAACTATCATATAAGACACCCCAGGATCCAGATGTATGGTTTATTCCTCTATATTCATCCTTTAGCCTGGACCAGATTAAACTATTCGATTTACTATAAACACAAAGTCCCCGGGATGCCATATTAAGTTCACAGGCCTCCTCCATCAGTACTTTGTAAGTCTTCACTGAAGCACCAGCAAGCCAAAGTTCAATAAACTATTATTAGTGCAAATTACTATTTTCTAGCAGAAGCGGAAGATTGGCAAACGTGGGTTAATTTTTTATTTTTTAGAAAATGAGTGGCCCCCACCGGAAATGTAAGTTTTGTGGTCTTACTCTGTGGCAGAGTAGGAGAGACAAAGGAGGGGCAGAAAAATTAGGACACCCCAATGAGAGGGCTGATACAACTGAGAGAATTTATTTAGATCTCTGAGTGTGAGCGTTTAATACTTGGGGTATTTCCGGTACTCCCGGAAGCCGCGAAGTAGAGTAGCGCAGCCATGCGTACAAAAAGTTGTGTTTTCTTACTGTAAAAACTTAAGTGCCTTTAACTTTCAAACCAAACTTAACTTCCTCCAACCACTACTTCGTCCTTCATCATCCCCCTTCCTTTGTAGCAAAACCAACTAGCAATACACAATGCTTGCGCTAACTTTACTTCCTAACGTGCACGAATCGCCGCCCCTGGTGGGAACTGTTTTTTTTTATTCAATTCTATCAAGACAGAGAGAGAAGGGACAAGAAATCCATTTTTCTATCTCTCACTAGGAATTTAGACTACAATTTCATTTAAACTAAGTTAGAGACTAGACCCGCAATGCTAAGATGTATTGTTGGTTTAGTGGGTTCGATTCCCCAGGTCTAGGCCTTGGATTTTATTTAATGGTTAATATGAGAAATTTACAGTAAAGTATGTTTGCTAGTCGCCTCCGTCCACGATACCTAATTGGTAGTTCAAAGTTCAATAAACTATTATTAGTGCAAATTACTATTTTCTAGCAAAAGCGTTAAGCCCCGCCTGATTATTTATACTTAAATTGTTCGATGATAAGCCTTTACTTGATATCCAAATACTTTAAAGAAACGATGAAGTTTTCTTTACTAGCTAAGAAAAGGTGAAAAATATTTTTTTATAACTACAAGAAAAGAATTGGACCGGAACTTAGCGATCAAAATCTGTACCGGAAGTGGCACTTCAGGGAAGATATTTACTCTTTTTTTTTTCTTTTTTTGCAAGGGTCGGTCAACGTATCTCCAGCGGACGGTTAAGGAGGAAGTTAAATGTATTATTAAAGTAGAGAACGAAAAAATTTCCTCCACCGGAAATACCCTTATAACAGTTGATAGTTCCCTTTTTCGAAAAATGACTCCTAGGCGGTACTGAGAAAATTTTGTAGAAAGAGAGAGGGAGTGAGTGGTGCAAGTGAAGGTTTCATAAGTTTTCTTTACAATTAAATTTATCTCTTATAAAATCGTAACTTTTTTTTTATTGATTTACGTCATAAAAATAGCAATGATGACGAACATTGCATTTTTATTGTCGTAGAGAAGTTATTATGCACTATCAAGGAGGCATATGCATTATGAAATTAAGATAAACGAGATTTTAACTCCTTTTTTCTACGCTTCTCTTGCAATAAACACCAATACATTTAAAATAAAACTATTAAAGAATTCTGTAATATAAATTAAATTCTGTAATAAAAAGCCAACTAATTTGCCAAAGTTTAATTGAATGAAATTTACTATAATAAACTAGGGTGACTTTAATGCCAAAATTGGCAAGAGGAGGAGATATTTAGCGAGTTTATAAGAAGATTTATGAGAAGAGTCACAGGGATAATGGACACAGAATGATAAATGCTGCACCCCTCCTTACCTCTAGGAGCGAGAGAATATACAAGGAACAAAAACATAAGGATAAAAAAAAGAAAAGTTTAGAAGGATATAATAAAGGAGCGGGCTGGATGAGAAGCTTACATCAGCAGCTTGGTCGGGGAGGACTGTAATTTAATGGAGACGCGTGACCTGAGGGTACACTTCCCAGCCGCTGGACCCACACGAGATAGATGTTCCAACTGGTGATAAACTGCTTTTAGCATCCTGCTGGTAAACCACTAACAGCTCCTGTAAGTTCCCAACTACTACGTCACCTTTCTCCTGGTGCTGGTGTAGAAGTACTTGAAACTGATCGTGCCCATCACCATTTCCGCTTTTAGAGGTTGTTTTGCAGGAAATATACGTGTATTATATACTTCCGGTGATGAATCTTGGACTCATCAAATACACATCAATTTCCTGTGAAGTCTCCCCCCCCCCTACCGCTGTCTTGAGTTTATCCAGCACTGTGGGAACCTAAACCTCATTTTCAATAATCAAGAGGACTTCCCAATAATTTTAAACATAAACAGAGTGGAGAGTATCAGTTACCGTATAACAAGGCTACTGACCTGTGGTCATGTATCAATAAGAACACCAAGTTCAAAAAACTCCTGAAAAAAAATTGACGCCCGTTTTGTAAACAGGAACTGAAAGTTAAAGAGTTCCTAGTAAAATACCAGTTAACTAGGCTAAGTGCCAGAAGTAGTTTTGACAGCTGATGGAATTTGTGATGTAAACAGCTGGGTAACAGTATATGAAGGTTATATTTATATTTTTTTGTTTGCCTTGTGCCAGAAATTGTTTCTATTTTTGGTCGGTTAAGTTGTAGCTGGGGGGTGTATTTACTCTCTTGTTATTGTGTTAGTAAAGGCTGTGAGGAAATCTGGAGATGAACTCGTCAATACAATACCACTAAATGGGGAAGGGATTAGCTATGAGGTATTGGATTCCCACGAGGAGATCCCGGGTTCGAATCCAGCTGTTGACCTCTTAGATTTTCTCTTTTTCCTAGGTAGCTTCTTACAGCTCACTATCCGATGATGGTCTCAATGTTGTCTGAAACGAGAGAACACTGTCCGGAGGCCGGGGCAGTGCACTGAAAAAAAAGCTTCCGGGGCGCCAAAATAACCTCAGATGTTGACGCGCCTTAAATCATTTTTTTTTTTTAAATACCGCTGAAATGATTTGCGCTCTCTTTTACAGCCGCAATAATCTCAGCTTCATATTTCTGCACTGGCAGTGGACTTGAAACCGGATGTTGCCGCAAATCTCATGATATCTGCTAGTTTCAGCTCGAAACTTCAAGCGTGCTTCCAGAAATGTATTTATTAATTTTTTTAAATATAATATTTGTTCACTTCCTCTGTGGGTATATAAAATTAAACTGAATAACCCTCGCACGACCTTCTCCTACTACAATTTCCGACGCATTCATTTCCGGTGGAAGTGCAGCTTCAAAAATTTGTTACATTATCTTATTTCTTCCTTTTACTCTAAGTGTACTGAGAGAGAGGACAGTAATGGACTTACCATTTTTTGGGGGGTATATTATGTGTTATTTACGTAATACATACTTATGTATACATACAATCTATGTAACATATAACAAGTTATTTGCAAACTAAATGTAGTAGTAATGGGTGAGAGAGGGGAAACGTGATATCCAAGGGTAGCAGCCACTTAAAGTCCTACAAACAAGCGTTTCCACGGCAACAGCGTCTTCCAGCATCCCTTCATCTCTCTCTCTAGCAGCGTCTCTGTATAGATTGTACTAGAGATCATGAATAATACATGTGATGACACACTCCCCTCCTCCGCCAAAACCTTCCTCCATTACCCGCCAAGTTTCCCTGCTCCATCTCCTGTTTTTCCTAAGGGTTGCTGCTTTTCTTCGTGCGCGCACGCACATGTTATATATTCATATATTTTTTTTTTTTTCTCCGACATCACATTAATATGGAAATGTTTTTCTATAAAATCCCGGGAAGCACTCCATTTAATGCTCTGTATACGGATATTATGGGGGAAAAAATGTCCCTTTTCTAATAGGGTAATATCCCTGTAATATGGGATCTGAGGGATAAGATGGATACTATATTCAGATTTAATCGATGTTATAAATATCTGATATCGAAGTTTTATGCAATTAAATTTCCTTGAAGTTTAAGATTTATATTAAAAAAATAATTGAATTCAATTTTAAACAGGAAGCCGTTAAAAGGGGATAAAAACTAATGGCGAAATTTCCGGTCAGTAAAATAAGGAAATTTCCGGTCAGTTTGGAATAGTAAAATAAGGTAAAGTAATGCCCATTTTTTCAGCCAGGCTTTGCGTCCAACTACCAAATAAGGTGTAGTGGACTGAGGCGACTAGCAAACATACTTTACTGTAAATTTCTCAAATTAAACATTAAATAAAATCCAAGGCCTAGAGACCGGGCGAATCGAACCCACTAAACCAACAATACATCTTAGCATTGCGGGTCTAGTCTTTCTTAACCGCTCGGCTACCGTGGCGCCTTCCAGTTTGTAATATATGTTTTTTCCCTGTGACTTATTTACCACTCATTTAAAAGTAATAGGTGATAACTGGTTATATTTCACTAAAATGGCACGTTAGAAAGTAACCCAATCCGGGCCCAGTTTTTAAGGGCTCTTAAAATGGATATTTACTTTTTAAAAAAAAATCGTAGTGTCGTTTTCGAATCGAAAAAAATCGATTCAGTAAAGTGATTAATCGATTTGGGCTAAAATCATTTTGGGCCGTTGGGTCTATTGGCACCTAAGCGATGTTTTAACCTTTCTTTGACCTTCATGTTAACCGTTATTGTGTAGAGACATATATTTGTAAAAAAAAAAAAAAAAAAAAAACACTTTTCAGCACTCAGTTAATTACGCTACATCCGTTCTTCCAGGTGTAAAGAGGAAGTGAACAATCTGGCTGGAACACCCACGCGAATTGCTCTTACTAAAAAATCTTTGAGCTTCATTTAAATGGAGGTGCTAGAATTTCTAGTTTTACAGGAAGTTCCGCTATACTGAGTCGATTTTTCATCTTTTTCCCCCCTGATTTTCTCTCTACTTCCTGTTTACAATTTATGTGGGTAGATCTATAACTTTTATTATATAGATTTTTTTTTTTTTCTGGAAGAATTCGTTGAGAAGGGAAGTTGGGGGTTGACTTCCGCCTTTTGACACGTCATGCCCGTTTTTACGGCTTTACATATACAAGTTGAAAATATATATGAAAATACCAAATTTTGAATCGACCAAAAAGCTGTTGCTGCATTTTTTTTTTGGGCGGGGGCGGCCAAAATTTAAAAAAAAATCAATTTGGGCAATTGGCTCAAAAATTAAATAACCTCTGAAATCGCTCAGATCTCAGAAGGTTACTTTATTTCAAGCGTTAGAGAAAAAATATTATTTTTCAACTGTAACTTCTAATGATTACGGTTCTTAATTTTAAAAATATGTAGAGCACTTATTTTAGAAAGTATCACGTGATGAGCGCACGGTTGTCGCGTGATAGTAACGTGGTTAGTGCGTGGCTACAGTTGGACACAAGCCGCTGCATTCGTCAGAACTGTTTACATCTGAGAGAATGCTTCATTCAGAGAATTAATTCCTATAATACTTCAGCTTTAACTGTCAACAAGACACACGCTATGTGCGACTTACTTCACAAAAAGCTTGAAAGATAAACGCAGAGGAAATATTCCTCAATTTTTTCCTTTTTTCCCTGTGACTTTGTTTCCTGGCCTAGGGCTTAGTTTTGAAAGAGCTTTGAATTATAAATTAATAGATGGACTTGATAACACTAATAAAGTGGGACGTCTAATAAACATTGATGCAAATGAAGTCGTAAAGGCAAAATTAATAATAGGGAATGTTATGTCATCTATAACGAGAGAACACTGTCCAGAGGCTGATAGGGCTTTGAAGAAAAAAAGCTCCTGGCGTCAAAGCTCCGGGCGTCAAAAAAGCTCTCCACCAGGATATTGATGCGCCTTCAATTAAAAGAAATAAAATAAATAAAAATAATAATTGAGATAACACAACTTCTTCTTTTTGTAGCGCTGAGAAGTCCCAAGGTTTTAAGCCCCGAGCATGATGCTTCCTAGGAGCTTCTTACAGCTCACTGTCCGTCACCGTCTCACGGTCAGTGTTGTCTATAATGAGAAAACACTGTCCAAAG
This sequence comes from Rhodnius prolixus, assembly GCF_049639745.1. Classification (NCBI taxonomy): domain Eukaryota; kingdom Metazoa; phylum Arthropoda; class Insecta; order Hemiptera; family Reduviidae; genus Rhodnius; species Rhodnius prolixus. The sequence goes on along the minus strand of NW_027411592.1, from coordinate 61,370,301 downwards.
GCCGGCAGTGCACTGAATAAAGATCCGAGTACCCTTTTAACTAGCAAGCTGATGCGCCTAAAATAAAATAAACAGCAAAGGAAAAATCTGCAAACTCAGACTGGGAAAAGGAAAAACTGTTTTTCTTTTTCACTTATTTTTTTTTTTTTACATCAATTAAATACTACAGTTTTTCATTTCAAAACCATTGATAAGTACATTTCTAAAATAAATAGGACATTTTTTTTTTTCATTTCCCTAAATATTTTTTCATTAAGAATTTTCCAACATTTATATACAAAAAAAATTATTTACAAATATTTTTCCTTAATAAATGCTATCACGATATGTCTCATTTAATGTGGCACAATTCTCTATAATATTTCTAAATAGTAAATTCTACAAACATATGATCAGCTGTTTGGTATTAATCAGCTGGTCGACAGGGCAAACGTTTGGTATTAATCAGCTGATCGACTGGGCGAACAGCTGTTTTATATTAATCAGCTGGTCGACAGGGCAAACGTTTGGTATTAATCAGCTGATCGACAGGGCGAACAGCTGTTTTGTTTCTTTTAATTTTTTTACAAAAATGAAAACATGAGCCACAATTTGGTTTTTGTAAACATTATCAATTGCTTTACCTAACTCTAATTTAGCCACAATATTGTTCGTCTTCTATTTCTAAATAATTTCTTATCTAGGATAGTTTTTTTTTTTTTTAAGTTCTAGTTTGTTAATTTCTAATTGGTGATTTTATCATTCTATGAAACTATCACTTACACAAAAAAATTGTGGGTTTTTTGTTTTCTGCTTTTTATCTAATAATTCGCTAATCATTGCTTGTTTTGATTTCCCCCCAAATTTTAATGTTGACAGTGATTTAGTCGATAAGAAAATCAAGATGATTATAATTTTAGGTCGCTCATATTATCGGGGAAATACCAGTATTTAATTTATTTCTCGCTTTGATTCTACAGGTCGCCAGGACCCAATTCCAATCAGCTGGTGACCGACCTTATCTTAATGGAAGTTATCTGGAGAGTGTGGGCTATGGTGGGAAAGTCCTGTGGGTGAATTTCGGGTGGGCTATGGGCGCTTATCCTATCCCTGGATTTCTCCTTATATAGTCCTAGGCGGTTACCATAGTTAATATAAATTCGGGACCAATTTCTTGGGAATATTTTGGAAGGGCTTTGCAGAGAGGGATGCATGGGGGCAACTGAGTGATTAACGGCTTCCCTCTTCCTCCAGGGAAATGCTTGGAGGTAATGTGATTTAGGAGCCAAGCTAATTGTTTGAGGAAGAGGTGATTTTTTTTTTTTTTTTGGAACTCTTTAGTCAAATTCCAAAGATGCAAAGATGCTTTCTGCAACTTGGTAGAGTAACCTATGACTATGAAGCGTGCATCCAAATCTTAGTCAATTCAAAGCCATGCTGCTCTCAATTTGTTAGGAACTGTTTCTGTTGCTTGGTCCCCCGGGTCATTCCGGGATTCCGGGTAACGAACAAGGCTGATGAAACAGCAAAGGAAGGAGCTGCGTTGATAACCAATGACTCCTCCAGCCTATTATCCCCTGCATCCTATCGACGTTGTAGAACAGAGCAGTGGAGCAGTGGATTTTGAAGGAACATCTGGAAACGGTGGAGATCCCCGAGCTGAAACTGCCACCAAGCTAAGGAAATCCTTGGCCTGTCAAAAACGGATATGGTTGGTTTTAGCAGGTCCCCCGGATACGGCCAGTTTGGTTCAGGTTGGTTGAGTGGACATGCGAATTTAGCGTATTCATCTTTTCAAATGCGGCCTTACCCAGTCTCGCCAATTGGCGCTGGCTGTGGTCGAGTCTAATGAGACTGTACGGCACTTTGTAGGAGGTGTGTCCCCGTTTATTCTATAAAACTAGATTTCTCGTCTTCGGGAGGTTAAATGTTTCCCATCCCGGAGATTGTGGTATCCTGGTAATCTTTACCCCAGAACTCTCTAGGTTTATTCCAGTGCACTGAGGCGATTGAGTCGCCATGCTCCCTAGTGTTCTGTCACGGCTTTATTAGTTTATTATATTTAGCATCTGGCAACTTTTAGCCGGATTTGTTGTTGTTTTAAAGCCCCGGTATCTCTCATGAGATGAGGGGTGGGCGGGGAACAATGGGCATTTTTGGATTTTGTCTGCGTTCCTTCCCCTTTTTTTTTGGTGGAACCGCCCTTCTAATAACAATCTAATGAAGCGTGCATTCAGAGTGGGATGAACTTAAGAGTTCATGGAATGATCTGGATGGATTACAGATCAGAACGAAAGCGAGAAAATAGGAGAACTGTTCAGGAAATCAATTTACAAGATGGCTGTGGACATTTGCATAGACTGAAAGACCCTGGAGGCCCCAAAGTTAACATCCCGCGGGGAACCAGAGACCCCGCGGGAGTCCGAGAACCAAATGGGCGGAAGTAAACTTTATTCACATACGTTACATAATAACAATTCAATATCTAAGTAAAATTTCCAAATATGAGCGGAAGTGCCGGTCTATTGAATACAGTTTTCTGATTTTTTTTTCAAATTCCAAGTTTAATTAATTAAGTAAACTGCGGCACACAAAGTCGTGTGAGTATTCACACCACTGTTTTTTAAGTTGAAAACTTGGTACTTCTCTAAGTTACCAGAAAAAAAAACGTTCCTTTTTTTCCTTGCGGGATTAAAATAACATTTCACAATTTTTCAAAAAAAACAAAAAATTAGATACCATTTGATGTTTGCATTACTGGAGGCGATGGTTCTTCTGGTATAGTATCCGCCTCCAAGGTATCCGGTCAGCATACTGAGAGTAGAGCTGTCTTACGCATACGATATTCAGTTGGCGTCAACAGGCCTCTGTTGATGATGATGGGTGCAGCCAAAAAAGATAAAAAGAAGACCTGCATTAGTTTACAAAGGTTTGAAGGTGGACTGCCGGGAGAAGGGGTGATTAGGTTAACAGAAATGAAACATGAGAGCTTAAAAGCTCCCGAGCAGGAAGCAAGGAACAAAAAAAGAAGGAAATTAGTCGGTAGCGGAGTAGGATAAACCAAGAAATCCAAGGCTATCCTTCCTAGGAACCACTCACAGCCTGGAGGAAAATATTTTTTATCTGCAGCGAGAGAACACAGCTACTGAACAGCTTCCGGCAGCTGAATGACCTTTTTTGGGTCAATCAAAATCACAATAATAAAATAATACCAACCTGAGCACAGTTTCAAAAGAAACCGACAGCCCTCTGTCGGACATTTTCTTAAACAAATCCCAACATTCTTTCTCTTTGGCCGACTTGAAGTCTGGTTTCGCTGGATCAGTGGATTCTACGCTTGTTGTTGTTGTTGTAGTAGTAGTAGCAGTCGTGGAATTTATGTTCGTTGTTGTTGTTGTATTCACGTTCGTTGCTGGAAGTATTATTCTACTAGTGGTAGTTGTTGTTGGAACATTGTTCAGGATCATCTGTCTAGCTGAACTTGTTGCAGAAGAAGTTGTGCTTCTTCTAGAGGTTTCTGCAATTTGGCTGTTGCTAATAATTGGCACTACATCATTCTCCGTTCCTTCTCTGTGAAGAGGGGGGGAAAAACAAAATCAAAGAAAATGAAAATTAAAGCAAACAGCTGAAAAAAAAGTTTACAATATTGAATGACGTCATGCAAAGGAAGTTCCTGAAAAGGAAAATGGAGGAAAATGATTTCCTTCTTTTGTGAAATCTCTTCTTTCTCCTTTTTTTGCCCCCTTTTTTCCAGGACTTTTCCAAGCACTTTTCCAGCCGAAGGAAGTATGGTTAGAGCAATGGTCGTCCAAAGTGGTCTACGTATTTAGACCCCCCCAGGGGTCTATTTAACAGAAGTAGGGGGTCGATCTGTGGGCAGGGGGTCGAAGGAAAAACAATTTCAAACCCAATATAGCGAGAACCTCGCAAAGAAACACCAGGAGCAACCCATCTCATTAATTAAGAAGCAATACTGTAGTTACTTTACTTATTATTTAATAAATATTAAGAGGTATTTAAATTTTAACATTTAAGATATTTTTCATAAAACTATTTGTTACACAATGTAAAATTACTTTAATAAAAATGTTTAAAATCATAAAATAAATTGAACAAACACAGTACCCTAATAAATAGTTTTATTTTAATTAACTGAAAATTACTTTTATATGGGGGGTCGATGGAGATTTCTGTAAAATTATATAGAGGGGGGGGTCCATGATCAAACAAATGTTTTGTCGGCCCCCTGGGTTAGTGCCTTGTTCAAGAGCACTTCAATGACACGTATGAACGGAAGTGGTGTATCTAAGAATAAACCGGAAGAGAGATCCCAAAAACTGCTTCTCAACAGTAATGACTGAGAATGCGCGTAAAAGATGAAAATGTGAACAATTTTTTTAGCCAATCAAAACTAGCAATGAGAGGAACTCGATGATATTGTTTTTTTTTTTCCAGTTATTCAGACAGGAAATGATGAAATAAAGTTCACTAGTTTCATCACAGAGTTTTTCCGCTTAACAGTCAGTAGGTTTTTAATAAAAAATATCTGATTTTTTTTTTTCAGAGAGCTTTTAAAAAGAATTTTCCGCCCAGCTTTTGGTTACAATCATTGCTAGCTTTTAAAAGGGAGAAAACCCTGACTTAAAATAAACAGAATTAATTGAATTTTTAAATTTTCCATTTGTATGAAAATGTAGGCTTGAGTACTATAAAAGTCTCCCACCCGGAAAGCTTTGGGAAATGAATTTGTTTGATAAATAAAAAAAAAAAAAAGAAAAGTTAGTCCCTACAATATTGGACACCATAGAGGAAAATCTACATATTTCCTTTTTGTTCACATAAACTGAATATTGATGAGGGTGGGAGCACAGTTAAAAAAACCAAAACAAAAATCCCGGAAAATTAAAAGAAAAACCTGCGCTGAATGAACAGCAATTTCCCGGAATTAAATCTTCATTTAAACTACAATTTGTTTATTTTAGCAAAACATTTATCATAAAGTACTTATTTTTATTTTATTTTTTTTCATTTAATAAGTTTAATGTTTGTGAGATTTTGAGTAACATATTTTTTTTTTCTAGTTATGAAAAACTCACGCGAATCCTCTTTCTGTAGATCTCAAGTTGTCGACATGTTAAAATCTCAAAATGCCCAAAATGAGTTTTTTCTCCCCCTCCTCCCCAAAAAACGTATTCAAAATGGTGCACCCGTCCTTTCATCGAATAGCCACCCTCAAAAGTTGGTATCTTTTTTTTTTTGGAGGAGAGAGGAGCAGATTTAATCTAAGGTCTCTCTCTCTTTTAAGGAGAGTAAAATGTCTCAGGTGTTCTCTGAAGTACGAGGTGTGTTCAAAAAGTAACGGGAATTTTCGTTTTTTTGAAAAAAATATTTATTTATTCATCTACATTAATATTGTCGCCTTCAAAGTAGTCCCCTTCGAAATAACACTTGAGCCAGCGCTTTTTCCAATCCTCGAAACACTTCTGAAACTCGATCTTTGTGATAGCTTTCAGCTCTTTCAGCGATTCGCTTTTAATGGTCATCTATGCTTGTAAAACGACGGCCTTTTAATGTTCTCTTTATGTTTGGAAATAGAAAAAAGTCACATGGAGCCATGTCTGGCGAATATGGAGGCTGGGGCATCGTTAAAGTTTTGTTTTTGGCCAAAAATTCACGAACAAGCAATGAAGTGTGAGCAGGTGCATTATCGTGGTGCAAAATCCATGAATTGTTTTGCCACAAATCCGGGCGTTTTTTTTCGGATTGCTTCACGCAAACGGCGTTGAACTTGTAGGTAGTACTCCTTATTGATTGTTTGACCTTGTGGCAAGAATTCATGATGCACTATGCCATTAAAATCGAAGAACACAGTGAGCATAACCTCCACTGGGACGATTGAGCCTTAGTTTCGACATCATATCCGTAAACCCATGTTTCGTCACCTGTTATAACACATTTCAGTAGATCCGCATCGTTGTCGACTTCATTGAGTGACTCTTGAGCAACTTCCATTCTCCGCTGTTTTTGTTCGAAATTCAACAATTTTGGAACAAATTTTGCTGCCACACGTTTCATACCCAAAACATCCGAAAAAATTTCATGGCATGAGCCAATTGATATGGCAACATCATCAGCGACTTCTCTGATTGTGATTCGGCGATCGTTCATAACCATTTCTTTAACTTTTTTCACGTTTTCATCGGTTGTTGATGTGCTTGGACGTCCAGGTCGTTCGTCATCTTCAACGTTTTCGCGGCCATCTTGGAAACGCTTATACCACTCGTAAATCCTTGTTTTACTCATAGCAGACTCACCATATGCCTTTATTAACATTTCACACACTTTATTTCATTTTTTACGCAAAATTTAATACAAATTCTTTGATCCATTTTTTTTTAACTAACAAAAATCGCCAAGCTCGAAAAACACGTCTAACCTTAACGGCTGCCACTTAAGAAGTAAACAATGAATATTACTGAAAATTTTATCGTACTTCAGGGGCATGTGTACCAACATAATAAAAAAAAAAAATTTTACAATCAGACTCTCCAAACCCGCGAAATTTAAAAATTCCCGTTACTTTTTGAACACACCTCGTATATCCTGGACACACTTCCGTTTCTCATCCTAGCAATTTTTTGTTGCGTTTATTTGTGCTATAATCACAGCACGTTGGCGCTATAAGTAACAATGATAGAATTGTGTGGTAGTAGATACAAACGAGTGGAGAAGTTACCGCACTGGTATAAAACTCCCAAAACATTAGACTGTTACGATGAAAAAATAACTACCTGTTTCAAGCAATGATTATATTTTTATTATGCCGAGCTTTCCATGAGCAAGACAAGACAGAAGATACACCAACCCTTTAATGATGTAATAAAATATTACTTTGTAAATTAACCCTGAAGATGACCCTAGTCCCTAGGTCGAAAGCTCGGTATAATAAAGTTTATCCTGACTGAAACTGGCATTAATTTTCCCATCCTACTGAAACTATGATTCAGTCACCAAAAATAATGAACAGTAGATTAGACTATTAGTAAATCTCTTCACAAGGAGAGGAGATCATACAGGCCACCTCTGTCTCTTTAACCCGCGGGTTATCAGGAAGAGTTCTTGAAGCCAAGATTTTGGAGCTAGAGGATTTATATGTGATTGCAGGTTGAATTGGAGTTTTCTGTATCGTGTTTTCAGCGACTTGTGCGATAAAAGGAATGGTTAAGGTCCAGTGTGTACGAGGTGTGTTCAAAAAGTAACGGGAATTTTTAAATTTCGCGGGTTTGGAGAGTCTGATTGTAAAATTTTTTTTTTATTATGTTGGTACACATGCCCCTGAGGTACGATAAAATTTTCAGTAATATTCATTGTTTACTTCTTAAGTGGCAGCCGTTAAGGTTAGACGTGTTTTTCGAGCTTGGCGATTTTTGTTTGTTAAAAAAAAAATGGATCAAAGAATTTGTATTAAATTTTGCGTAAAAAATGAAATAAAGTGTAATAAAGTGTGTGAAATGTTAATAAAGGCATATGGTGAGTCTGCTATGAGTAAAACAAGGATTTACGAGTGGTATAAGCGTTTCCAAGATGGCCGCGAAAACGTTGAAGATGACGAACGACCTGGACGTCCAAGCACATCAACAACCGATGAAAACGTGAAAAAAGTGAAAGAAATGGTTATGAACGATCGCCGAATCACAATCAGAGAAGTCGCTGATGATGTTGCCATATCAATTGGCTCATGCCATGAAATTTTTTCGGATATTTTGGGTATGAAACGTGTGGCAGCAAAATTTGTTCCAAAATTGTTGAATTTCGAACAAAAACAGCGGAGAATGGAAGTTGCTCAAGAGTCACTCAATGAAGTCGACAACGATGCGGATCTACTGAAACGTGTTATAACAGGTGACGAAACATGGGTTTACGGATATGATGTCGAAACTAAGGCACAATCGTCCCAGTGGAGGCATTCTGGATCGCCAAGACCGAAAAAGGCTCGACAAGTGCGGTCGAATGTGAAGGTTATGCTCACTGTGTTCTTCGATTTTAATGGCATAGTGCATCATGAATTCTTGCCACAAGGTCAAACAATCAATAAGGAGTACTACCTACAAGTTCAACGCCGTTTGCGTGAAGCAATCAGAAAAAAAACGCCCGGATTTGTGGCAAAACAATGCATGGATTTTGCACCACGATAATGCACCTGCTCACACTTCATTGCTTGTTCGTGAATTTTTGGCCAAAAACAAAACTTTAACGATGCCCCAGCCTCCATATTCGCCAGACATGGCTCCATGTGACTTTTTTCTATTTCCAAACATAAAGAGAACATTAAAAGGCCGTCGTTTTACAAGCATAGATGACATTAAAAGCGAATCGCTGAAAGAGCTGAAAGCTATCACAAAGATCGAGTTTCAGAAGTGTTTCGAGGATTGGAAAAAGCGCTGGCACAAGTGTATTGTATGCGAAGGGGACTACTTTGAAGGCGACAATATTAATGTAGATGAATAAATAAATATTTTTTTCAAAAAACGAAAATTCCCGTTACTTTTTGAACACACCTCGTATAGTCCAGGTTGGAGATATAAAATGGAGCGTGAACTTATAGATCGAAGTATTTTCGATTGAAGAGACAGGTGCGATTGGTTGAACCAATATCGATAAGTGCAGATGATGCATCAGTCTTTAGTTGAGTAGAGGCAGTCTAGATCTATCGTCTAAGTTGTCAATAGAGTCTGTTTAGTGCTGTGAGAATTCCCATCTTAATAATTTAAAACAGAATAGTCAGTATTAGCAGACAAAGGTAAAATGTTAAATGATTGAAAACGTAAAAACGGAAATGAACAGCAGCACCTCCCCACAAATTCTACTTTTAAAACTGTGTAAAACGGCGCAGTAGATGATCTGTATTAAAGATCGATTGTGTTAAGCACCAGAAAAAACAAAAAAAAAAAGGTAACCCTTTTTAAAATAGTTACAGGTAAGAGTGGGAGAAAAAAAAGGTTGAATGGGGCATAAAATTGAATAGAGGTATTCAACCCCATTGTGTGGGGAAACAAAGTTGGGGATGTAGAGGAACAATTGCTAACGTAATTGTTCCTCTGGTAGAATATAAAGCCCAAACTCTATCACAGCTTTTGGCTTTTAAGCAAAAAAAATATTCAATTACCATGGTTACCAGGCATGTCTGTACATGCAAAAGCTCTAGTCTGCCATTAAATCATTAATAGCTCATCCTCCTGTATTACATTGTAAAGGCCTCTCTGGTAGTTGAAGCGCCGAGAAAATAAAGGGCTCCGCGTACTAAGGGTGAGAAAAAGTAAAAAAAAATCAATAAAATTGCACTTCCGTATGATGAAATGCAGCCCAGAATTCCGAAGCGACGTCACGCTACACTGAACTTCCTTTTTCATATTACACTCACAGACAAGCTGTTAGAGCCAGCTGCAATAGAACAGAACGCATCACTTCCAACATCTTTAATTAATATGCACACGTGTATAAGCCATGAAGAAAACCAGCACTGTTTTCCTTTCCTTAAAAGAGGAAATCCCGGATACAACAGAGAATCGATGAATTTCCCATTAGAAGATTAGGTACACGCCCTTCCGTTTAGTGCCCATCTACTTTAGGTTGGCACTGTCCAATTAGTTAACGAGTTTCCCGGGCGCAGTTCCCAGATTTTCCCAATTGTTTTCTTCAGGGACCTATTTCCTACCCCTTCCATTCTTTTTTCACTATTTAGGTAACGTATTTCCTTTCTTTTCCCGCGCAATTTCTTTCACTCTTTCCGTTTTACTACCAGAAAAGGGGCGGGGCTTTAATTGTATTAATGGATCACTAAAGTTCTTGTACGTTTAAAAGAAAAGATTGGATTTTAATTTAGAAATTAAACGACTTTAAATTAATTATATAAATGCAAATTTAATAGAGATTGTCAAAATATCTAAAATAGAATGAAATTTTAAAAGATTGCAATAAAAAAAGTAAAGTAGAGTAATCGCCTAATTTTTTTCAGGCGGGGCTTAACGTCCAACTACCAATTAGGTGTCGTGGACGGAGGCGACTAGCAAACATACTTTACAGCAAAATTTCTCATATTAACCATTAAATAAAATCCAAGGCCAGGGGAATCGAACCCACTAAACCAACAATACATCTTAGCATTGCGGGTCTAGTCTCTTAACCGCCTAACATACTTTACTATTTTCTCATATTAACCATTAAATAAAATCCAAGGCCTAGACCAGGGGAATCAAACCCACTAAACCAACAATACATCTTAGCATTGCGGGTCTAGTCTCTTAACCGCCTAACATAATTTACTATAAATTTCTCATACTAACTATTAAATAAAATCCAAGGCCTAGACCAGGGGAATCAAACCCACTAAACCAACAATACATCTTAGCATTGCGGGTCTAGTCTCTTAACCGCCTAACATACTTTACTATAAATTTCTCATACTAACTATTAAATAAAATCCAAGGCTTAGACCAGGGGAATCAAACCCACTAAACCAACAATACATCTTAGCATTGCGGGTCTAGTCTCTTAACCGCCTAACATACTTTACTGTAAATTTCTGATATTAAACATTAAATAAAATTCAAGGCCTAAAGACCAGGAATCGGGAAGTTGAACATTTGGCACGATCGCAATAGTGAGAGAAAATTAGAAGGACTTAAGTAAATAAACTGTAAGTAATTACTGTAAATAAAAAAAAATTTACCTTTTACTAATTTTCTTATTTTTCCGCTTAAGCTTGCTCATAATGCCGTACTGACTTAAAGAAGCCGAGCTTCCAACCGACTGATGGATTTGCCTACCTAGTATATTGTCTCATTAAACTTGCTGGAATCAGGGAAAGCGTGCTGAGGAAGAATGTAAAAAGGGGAGTAGCTCTTAATTCATTTCCTAGAGCAGGTATGGTGGGCTTTATCACCTGACAACGCAAACGCATTAGGGAGTGCCCTTAGTAGAAGGCGGGGGAAGAAGTACGGTCTGTCCTGGGGTCCTTTGTGTTAACGTGTAGGTGTGTCCGTGCGATCTAGGAAGTAGATGAATACAGGAAGTCGATAATGTTTCTCTCACTTCCCGGGACACGCTCCTGTTTCCTTTATTGTTCGACACCCCCACGACAGATTTTGATTTGATTAGTTATTGACTTTTCCCTTTCCAAAAGTAATCTTTTCTTCACCTTAATGGGGAATTCGAAACTCACTAAGGTTTGTACATTTTTTTTTTTTTTCTGTAAAGTGTTTTGCAAACAGGAATATACCACTTTAATTCGCCAAAACATTTCCCCGATGTTCCTAGATTAAGGTTGATTTCTGGGGGAAGAAGGAGAATGGATTCCTTCCCCTCCTAAAGCAGGGGTGTCAAACTGGCGGCCCCCCTCAAAGTAATTTTTTCGGTGGCCCACTTTGTTCTGAAATAAAATGAAAATCGAAAAAGAAAATTAGCGTTCTGGGAACATCAAGGCAATACCGTGCACACAATTCCCTCTCTCTGCGTCAACTCTTCAGCTATTGAAGACGAGTATACAGGATGAACCGGTAAGTATTGTCCATAGGCTGTGTGTAGTACATCTAAAGTGGAGTTCAATGACGTATTGGCCAACTTCATATTTTCCACTGTTCTTGAGTGACATCACTTTAAATTTTTTTTTCTAAAATCATTACTTTTTTCCAATAAAAATGTTATTACTCAGAAAGTTTTAGTCCGAATTCGATTCTGATGACACGGTTAGAAAGACAGATAAATTTTCTACAAATTTATACCATTTTGAAGCATAAGTTATTCTCCAAACAGCCTCAATCTTCCTCCGAATGCTGGAAAAATAAAAGAAATCGAAAAATGTTTAAGAAAACTCATTAGGCCCTTACGTGACCATTATCAGACCTAGGTGCTGACACTTTTTAGTAAAAGTTTCCTTGTTTAATGGGCTTTCAAACAGTGTATCATTTTCCAGGATTCCTTTTATCGTCATACGAGAAGTTACGTTTGTTTTTACAAGAAATCGTTGAAAACTCTTTTAGATGGACTATAGTAGTCAATTTTAAAGTAGGCTGTCTTAAAGTAAGGAAGTCATAGGATACAAATTGCACTTTAAACATTTACTTCTGATCTCTCTCAAATATTAGAGAAAATGTTAGGAAATATTTCTAGAATTCGGACTAAAACTTTCTGATTAGTAACATTTTTATTGAAAAAAAAAGTAATGATTAAAAAAAAAATTAAAGTGATGTCACTCAAGAACAGTGGAAAATATGAAGTTGGCCAATACGTCATTGAACTCCACTTCAGATGTACTACACACAGTAAGCCTATGGACAATACTTACTGGTTCACACTGTATATAAATAATAAATTTATATAAATAAATTTTTTTGTTTCTAAATTGAAATCTTCATTTGTAATCATTAAATATGGTACACATCTATGAATGAATTTCCGTTTCATTGACAATAAAGGCGTGTTCATTAAGTTTTAATGACGATGACGTCAATCGTCGCGTTTGCTCTACAAAATCTATGTGACCATTACCGTGAATGACTCTGACACATACGAGGGTCGTTTGAAAAGTCCATGCAAAAATAAAAACTACTTAATTTTTTGGGGTAAACCTTTTTTTATTTTTCAACATAGTCTCCTTTTAGGCTTATACACTTCGTCCAACGCTGCTCTAGTTTGTTGATCCCTTCCGAATAATAGGATTTGTCCAAGTCTGAAAAATAGCCATTCGTTTCTGCAATCACCTCCTCGTTTGAATAAAATCTTTTTACCGCCAGCCATTTCTTCATCTTGGGGAACAAATAGTAGTCCGAGAGAGCCAAGTCTGGAGAAAAGGGGGGATGTGAAACGAGTTGGAACCCTATTTCCATTAATTTTGCGACCACAACTGCTGAGGTGTGAGCTGGTGCGTTGTCGTGATGGAAAAAGACTGTGGGCGTTTTTCTTGCAGCTCGGTTTTCAAACGGTCCAATAACGATGAATAATATGCACCTGTAATAGTTTTACCCTTTTCCAGATAGTCGATGAGGATTATTCCTTGCGAATCCCAAAAGACAGTCGCCATAATCTTTCCGGCCGAAGGAACGGTCTTCGCCTTTTTCTTGGCGCAAATTCCCCCTTGGTAACCCATTGTTTAGATTGTTCTTTGGTCTCAGGAGTGTAGTGATGTATCCATGTTTCATCCACAGTGACGAAACGACGCTTAAAGTCCTGCGGATCTTTCTGGAACAGCTGCAAACCGTCCTTGCAACACTTCACACGATTTCGTTTTTGGTCAAGCGTGAGCAATCGCGGCACCCATCTTGCGGATAGCTTTGTCATGTCCAAATGTTGATGCAAAATATTATGTACCCGTTCATTCGAGATGCCCATAGCACTAGCAATCTCACGCACCTTCACTCTTCTGTCATCCATCACCATATCATGGATTTTATCAATGATTTTTGGAGTAGTAACCTCAACAGGGCGTCCAGAACGTTCAGCGTCACTTGTGCCCATATGGCCACTCCGAAAATTTTGAAACCACTTATAAACTGTTCTAATCGAAGGTACAGAGTCACCATAATGTTTATCAAGCTTCTCTTTAGTCTCCTGAGGCGTTTTGCCTTTAATAAAGTAGTGTTTAATCAACACACGAAATACTTTTTCGTCCATTTTTTGAAAATCACTCGACTTTCTCGATTCAAACGAATGCCAAACACAAAGAAATAGACCGATCTGGCTGAAACTTGGTGTGTGTTCTTCTAAGAGATGCTACTAACTAAACATAACCTCGATACGCGCCAGTAGTGCTATCTCTCTGACTTTGCACGGACTTTTCAAACGACCCTCGTAAGAAGTAATTCAGAAATTGTGTGTGCCACATACCCGAACAGATCGAATCACACGCGCTCGACTCATGTTTTCGAATAATTATATTTGCATATAGGTTAACGTTTGAAAAATAGTAATGTATAAGCAAAACTTGATTTGGAATTCTTGTTACGTAATTTATACGTGTAAGACGGTTTTCAAAAACCGATTTTATTATTCTGTAAAGAATAATAAAATCTGTTTTCGAAAACCGTCTTAAAAATTAAATTACTAGTTATATTTCATCGTCGTTAAACACTATGAAAACTGTAACGTAAACACTCTAAAATGACGCTAAACCTTCCTAGACTATAACCTAACATTCAGGCTGTGTGGCGTTGTCGGCAGCCCCCTCTGATGGCATTTTTACATACGTAATTTCAGTAATTATTAATTTTTTTTTTTTTCTTCTGGAATAATTATTATTATTCTGTAAAGACAGTAAAATGTTAGTGGGGGGGGGGGAGGGCCGCGATTGGTGATGAGCTCGAGCTCGCCTATGGGGTTTGCTAAATACAAAATACACATTGCAAGTCCTGTAATGTACATTGTTTGGGATATCCAGAGTGTTGTTAGGCTGGGATACACGCAGGGGACACCAAGTTCTTTGAAGAATACTGGCTAGTATCAGCTGATGCAGTATGGGCATTTTGGATTGCCTGCGTTTTTTCCGCTTTTTGGTGGAACCGCCCTTTTAATACAATCTAATCTAATCAACTGATTCAGCAGCTGATGCAAAGTAAAGACGCTGTTTTCTAAAAATAATCATTTAAAAAAAGGAATGAATATGTTTTACTGAAATTCAAATTTTTTTTTTTCTTGATTAAAAGCATCTTCCAAAATGGTCCATACAGCATCGCTGAAATAATTATCTACTCATTTTGATTTACGCTGTATTTGTTTATCTTCCCCCCCCAAAAAAACAGCTGCTGATCTATTGGTCTATCTGTCGTCTATTTCATACTATCGCAGGAAAATAAAATAACGATAAATTTACGTTCCTTTATTCGATTTTAATCGAAAACAAACAAATCAATGATTTATTATGTTATTTAGGGTTTTTTTTTTCGATACTATTATTGTTTACCAAAACTGAGTACAATTGTTCGCAATAGTTAAAATATCGTAACAACTATACTTGGACAAATTCACGTGCTCTAATCGTGATCTTCTTACGTCATGCGATGACGTAGTTTTCTCTCTTACACACACATACTAGCCCAAGAGTTTTGGCTTTTTTTTTTACTGCTGAACTTCTAAGAGTGATGTCACAACGAAATCGTCAATATTAAGCCAAATGTTTGACTTTAAACTAAATTGTAAATCATTGTAATCCCAGATTATATGGAAAAGGTGTAAAAAAAAAAAAAAAAATCGGGGGGAACTAGATTCCCCCAAAGGGGACTCCCTTTGCCTCAAACCCATTGTGTAAGTTATAACCGCAAGAAATGGTCGTAAGAATAAGTCGTGTGAGTAGTTAGTGACAATTTTTTTTTTTGGAACAACCCTTTTCGATTAATTATAAAAGATCGATATCATTTGTCAAGCTTCATTATGTACGTCACGTATATGTTAGCTCCTAGTACACCCTAGAGAGTGCCATGCATAATCTAGACACACATATGTTATGTGTGCGGAAGCCAGGTTACATATCATTACTGTTGACTGGGTCCCCTCTCCGAGATCGATACGTTATAGAACTTTCTGCTTAAATCATCATCACGATATTTTGTAACGGAAGTGAGAGCTACTGTAGAATGTAAATGATGTCATTACTCATGCCAGAATGCCTAAACTTCTGCCTAGCCAGGACTCCATATCTCTCCCTCTGTCTCTTTCCAGCTTCCCTCTCCCTCTATAAATACATTTCCACTAATGTATCACGCACAAACACACCCAAATGAATACACTCGAGGAAATTCTATTAGATTTTCCCTACAGTTATCCAATTCTCAGTAAAACTTATCAAATCACAATTTTCTGCTATGATTTTTTTTCCATGTTAATGGTATATCGAGAGGGGAAATTTTAATCGATAAATTAAGGGGCAGTTGGATTCCCAAGTGTTGGCATGGAGAACTTTAATTACGTCACATCAATGTGAACAGAGCTTTTTTTTGGGGGGGGATGTACAAGAATGGACCTGTTTCATCATGAAAGAAATTTTGAAAGTAAATAAAAAAATAATAAAGTAAAAGTAAAGTAATTGCCTATTTTTTCAGGCGGGCTTTACTCCCAACTACCAAATTAGGTGTCGTGGACGGAGGCGACTAGCAAACATACTTTACTATAAATTTCTCATATTAACCATTTAATAAAATCCAAGGCTTAGTACCGACAGAATCGAACCCACTAAACCAACAATACATCTTAGCATTGCGGGTCTAGTCTCTTAACCGCTCGGCTACAAAAAATATAATAATAATAAGTTTACTAAATAGAACTCACTTGACTGGCTGTTGTAGTTTCCCATTGTCCTGAACCACCCTCTTCCTAGCCACTGGAGGCGGCGCTCGGCTTAGAACCACCACCGCCGCCGCCGGCTGCTGTTGCCCATTAGGCGTACTATGTCCAGTAGTACCACCTCCAGTTCCAGTTCTCTGCAAGCTACCACCTCTTGGCGGACCACCACCGTGTGCCTTATTCTGTGCATTCTGCAGTTTACTATTATTCAATTGGCCAGCCGATGATAGTTGTATCGAAGGTTGAGATGGCAGTGAAGGTTGATGGCTGCTGAATACTGCTGAACGTCTTAAAGCAAAATTGGTTTGATACTGGGATCCTGTGGTTGGCAAGACTTCTGATGGACGAAATGTTACTGAAAATAAAATTGTTGAAATTATTCAAAATTAGAACGACATCAAACTCAACCGGAAATAACTTCTTAAAAAATCTTTATCGTAATCGTGAAGATTTTCGTTTATGGCTATTAAATAACGAGACTGATGCTGCTACAGAAGAACTATGCATGCGCCAAATCCTAACGACCCGCAGCTGTGCAGCCTAAAGCCTTCTCTTTCGATTACAGCGTCTCACGTGTTTGTAGAGAAATCTGTCTGACCGGAACCTGACGTGTTTGTGTAAGAGGTGTTTAGTTTCGTTTTGCCGCAAACATCGATACTACACGACGTAGTAGAGCAACGAATTGTCGTGAAATTTCACATGAAACTTAGTGAAACCGCTACTGAAACTTATCTTTTATTAAAAGAAGTTTATGGCGGATGAATGTTTCTCAAGTGCGCAAGTTTTTGAGAGGTTCAACCGTTTCCAAGATGGTCGGAGATGATGACCGCCTGGCTCGCCCTTCCACGTCCAAAACGGATGAAAATATTGATAATAATTAATCGAACATTACTACCGCGTGAGGTGCTTGCTTAACTCCGTGAAAGAGTAAGGAAATAAACGACCCGATTTTTGTGGAAGAACAAGTCACCGGGGTTCTCCATCAAGACAACCGCGACGCCGGCTCACACTGTATTGGACTTTCAAGACGATGTTTCTAGCCAAGTACAACATCCCAGTTTTAGGCCATCTACCTTATTCGCCTGACCTGGCGCGGTCTCATGTGACTTTTATCTGTTGTTTAAAGTCAAATCTGCATTAAAAGGAACACGATTAAAGTTCGCTGAAGCTGTGATGCAGGAGCTCACAGAAAAAGACTTCCAGCACTGTTTCAGAACAATGGTAAATTCGCTGTGGAGCGTTGTAGGGATAGGAGAGGGGTGTATATTGAAGGTGATAATAACTAAATATGTATAAATTTAAAATAAAATGTTTTACAGCAATAGTCTCGTTATTTAATAGCCACACCTCGTATATTTTTACCGGAAAGATACGATTTAAGGACTTCTAAAGTAAGAAAAAGTGTTTTTTTTTATGAATAGAAGCGCGGTACTACGTAAATCAAAAAAATGAATAATCGTAGATACGACATGTGACCGTTCACAGCTGATTTCTAGTTTATTTAAGATTATTTGTTCAAACTCTTTTGTCAATAAGAGAAAGAGTGGGTGAGAAAAAATACGAACAAAGAGACAAACAAATGGAACATTATTTTTTTGTAATTGTACAATTATGAGAGAACTTTTAAGAATCTACAATTAATTAATATTTAATTAAAAAACTCTTTCATTGCTTTCACAAAGGTAGAAATAATTTCTCAATTAAAAAAAGAGAAAGAGAAAATAGTTTCTCTCTCTCTCTCGAATAAAAGTTCGTAAACTTTTTCCAAAGTAATTACTTATTAACATGAAAGTTGTAATAATTAATTAGCTATTAAAAATGTAATAAAAAAAATTTCTGTGCTTGAATAAAGTTTTAAGTAAAATTATATTTGTGTGACTCATCAAAGGAAAAAAAGACTCTGATGGAACTGTGGGAAAGGGAAGTTAAAAAGTTACGTCATTAAATCCGGTGTTCTTGGAGGACAATCCTAAATAGAGAGGTGGTGTTTTTTTTTTTATGAATTACTTTTATTAAATTATTAAAATAACACGAAAGCTTTTTTTTTTTTTCAATGAATTGAGCTTGAGCTTAAGTTTCCTCCCCCTCCAGCGGGTTAAGTAGGTCAGTTTGTGTTATTGTTGTTGTTTGTTGAAGGTCAACGGGTGGTACTCGTGACTTTTTTCATGACATTGGCTTTTCACCATACAGCCAGCCAGCATCGTCTAGGTGCTTATCACTAGAATATCACTCACTCTCCATTCTTACTTATAAAAAATACATTCGCTTCACACACATTCATCCCTCTACTATACAGGGAGGTGATTACAGCAACTCAAATGCAACAAAAAGTATTCTATTCACTTTGGACTGATTTTCAATAGTGTCCCAATATATTTGCATTTTTAACTTTCCCGACCATACTCGCGTTTTCCACCATAAAAACGGCCATAACTTTTCTATCCTTTATCCTACAGTAAATCTGTTTATTCCAAACGAAAGAGCATTAAATTTCCTATAAATCTGCTTTAACCCAGAGCCTCAAAACGTTTCTTATAAACAATGAAATTTTTACTTTAATCACTTACTTTTTAAAACAGTAATGTATTACTATGTTAATACGAGTACTGTGTATTCGGTTTAACCGGGATTTCAGTTTACCGGGGTGGGTATAGCCGGGGGTCAGCCCGGTTAATCCAGGTTGTACTGTAATTGCATTCATGTTCAACAAATTATTATTTTTTTTGAAGTCTTTTTCCTTGTAAACGGGGGGTTAAAAAAAGGTCAAGTAGAGTGCCTCTAATGTGTGATTTCAGTACTGGACCCCCTTATATCCCTAAGGGAATATTCATAAAGGTTAAATGGGTCAAATAAAAAGAAAATGTAATTTTTTTGTTCTGGTTCAGGATTATTCCTGGTCTGCTCCTTCAAATAACTTGTCAATTTCTAACTCCAAACCTTCAAGTGTCGAGGAGAGAGATTCGTGAGTTACTGAACTATTCCACTTTGTACATCCTGTTTTAAAACTATTCCCAACTAACGGCTAGCTCTTTCCCTCTATTTTTTTCGCCCCAAACTAAACTTCACTCTGAACCCACTTCTTGGTTCAAAGTTTAAAGTTTGGACTCCCCAAACCCTTGGCCATTGCATGATTCCCTACGACCTCCTTCGCCAAAAAATTCAAGGCCACATCCCTCCCTAACTAGAACTTCTCCTACACTTTGTATCCATTTTCTCTCAACCTTGCTAATCCTCTCTATTCTTCTTCCATTATTTCTTTTCCACCCCTCTGCCACAACTTAAAAAAAACTAAGCCACTTAACTAACCCCATTTCTCTGCCGCCCATCTTAGGAAAACTTTTCACTTTTAGAGCTCACCAAGTGTTTGATTATATGTATATATATTTTCTTGTTTCCTTTTTTTGGTTTTATTTTTTGCTCCAGTTTTTCTTCATTATAAGTCTTTTCCAAAGAAAAGAACAAGAGGGAAATACTGATCAAGAAGTTCGTCTAGGGAAAGTCTTTAGATCTAGGCTTCACTATTTATTACCCAAGAACTACTTCCTTAAATAGTTTTCCAAATTCTTTACTAATCAGTGTTGCCAAAATTAATTCGTTATTGGCTTAATAAAAATTTTCCTAAATTGAATTTTCTTTAAACTTAGAATGAGTACCAAATATCCGGTGTGGACACACTTACATGACTTCCTGTTACTTCTGTTTACATGGGGCGCCACGGTGCCCGAGCGGTTAGAGGCGAGACCTGCGAAGCTAATATGTATTGTTGGTTTAGTGGGTTCGATTTCCCTGGTCTAGACCTTGGATTTTATTTAAATGGTTAATATGAGAAATTTATAGTAAAGTATGTTAGGCGGTTAAGAGACTAGACTCGCAATGCTAAGATGTATTGTTGGTTTAGTGGGTGGGTTCGATTCCCAGTGTCTAGGCCTTGGATTTTATTTAATGGTTAATATGAGAAATTTATAGAAATGTATGTTAGGCGGTTAAGAGACTAGACCCGCAATGCTAAGATGTATTGTTGGTTTGGTGGGTTCGATTCCCAGTGTCTAGGCCTTGGATTTTATTTAATGGTTAATATGAGAAATTTATAGAAATGTATGTTAGGCGGTTAAGAGACTAGACCCGCAATGCTAAGATGTATTGTTGGTTTGGTGGGTTCGATTCCCAGTGTCTAGGCCTTGGATTTTATTTAATGGTTAATATGAGAAATTTATAGTAAAGTATGTTTGCTAGTCGCCTCCGTCCACGACACCTAATTGGTAGTTGGACGTTAAGCGCCGCCTGAAAAAAATAGGCAATTACAAACTGGGAATATTTGGGCCATATTAAGTTACAACTTAAAATGTAACCTCACAGAGAAGCCTACCCTAACAAATAAGAAAGTTCACAGAATAGCCTAGGAGCCATTTCAAGGAATTAAGGATTACTTCCGGTTGAGGATTTCTCCATTAACTCGATTTTAACCAAAATACATTTAACCCCTTTCCTCTTAATAGTTAGGCAGGAAAGTGAAATCGCTCTAAAACATAGGATTGTACATTAGTGAACGATGGCACTTTAGAGAGAATCTACCCACTTCCACTTTAATCGAATTTCCGATAAAATGTTTGTAGATTTGGTGTTTGTAATCACTGTACGAAGTTTAAATGAAAACGTAGAAGCTGATTGCGAGAAAACATGTAAAATACGGGAAATTCTTTTCGGAAAAGTGGGCACTTCCGGTCTGCTGATATTGACTGAAACTTTATTGTGACGCACCTCTGTTAACACCTGAGCGAAATATCAATTTCCAAATTACAGCGATTTTTTTGTTTTGTTTTGGGCAGCAGTGGATACGGACTGACAGACAATCATACAATTCTGTAAGAACCGAAAACTTACACAATCTCAGCGATTTCCTTAGAACTAAACACTTACCAGTTTTGGGTGGCTTCCGCAAACAGATAATCGGGGGTGTTGGTGTTCGTTCTTCCTTAGATTCTGCAATTCCTGTGATGGCTGCGGGTTTCGGTGTGGACGGCGGTATTGGTACACACGTGGGCTCATCACTGTCCGTACCCGCCGGACTAACCAAGGAAACCATTGTCACCACTTCACCCCGATCAACACCTCTGCGAACACCCCGTTTTCCACCCTGGCCTTTAGAGTTTTCTTCACCTTCGTCGGATGAATCTCCTCCACCTCCTGCACCAGTTTTTCCGCCTCTCCGTTTCGACGTTTTCAGTTTTCTTTTCGGCGGAGCCGACTTTATTCGCTGTGTAACGGATACCGGTGTAGGAGATCTTGTTTCCATTGATGGAGCTTTGACCAGCTTTCTGCCAGCCGACGATGGTGGTACGCTTCTCGGTGGTGCGGACATCATACGTGGCAATTGTTTACGTGGTTCCGGCGTGGAAGCACAAGAGGAAGTTATATCGCCGACTCTGTGGCGGCTGATTGGCCGAAAAGCTGGCATGCTTTTGGTTGGCTCCGGCGTTGGGCAGGGTGATTCCAGAACGGATCTCTGGCGTCCCATAGTTCTGAAATTCATCCGACGTGCACTAGCACAAAGATTACTAGCATTGTTGGCCGACTCGGCCAGTGATGGCGTCATCGTCAGCGCTACATTCTGCATGGTTTGTTGAACTTCTTCCGCTTCACTGTCCGCACTTTCCGAATCATCCGGTGTCCTTGGCAACGAACCGCCTCCAGCATCACTACACTCACTATCCATACTTCTATTTAGAAAGATATCCAAATTGTGCCTAGAACTGGAATTCTTTTGCCACGATGAACGTAGACGTTCGGTCAACTGTTGCCTAGAAAAAAGTACAGTATTCTCATCCGGAGCAAATGGACTCCGGGGCGGACGAATCGCTGGTTTTGGTTTTGGTTGACCGCATTTTTTCGCCACAATCTCCACCTGGTCAGATTTTGGTTCTTCTTTTTCCAGGGTCCAAGCGATCTTCAACTGGCGACCACCTCCTTGTAAGCTTGTCTTGCTGCAGATATCCTCGGATATTTGGCGTCTTAGTTGATTTTTTATGTTACAATCCAAGGAGAGCTGTCTCACTGGTTTCTTATCACGACGTCCGGACATCCTGTAACAATTTTATTATTTACAATTATTATTTTGCTAATCCTAATTATCGTACATTACCGGAAGCAACAATCTCGTGACATTCTCAAGCTTACTTATTTTATTTCTTTTTTTTTTTGTTAAAATTAAAATTTTCCCGAGAAAATAAGCATTTCCTCCAGAGATCTTTCAATTAATTTAATTTTCTAAGAAAAATGACATGAAACTTCTCGATCTGCAGGTGGGAGTCCAAGAATTTTCCCAAGAAAATCATGGGAGTTCCTTTTGTTTTTTTAAAATCATCATCAAAGTATTACTTCCGTTTTATCGATTTCGACAAGTCGTAATGATTCCACTCGTAAAATAAACTTTTCCCAAGTTCAGTGAAACTCAAAATATGTAATAAGGTGAAAGAAAAATCAATTTTGGAAAATTCATATACGTATTTCCCGTACACTTACGTAAGTTGTTAAAGAAAATATATAAACGTATAAAAATTATGTAAAAGCTGTAGAAGACCACTCTCGCCATAGGCTTCTATTTCGACAGTGTAATACGATCATTGAGGTTAGTATAAAAAATGTCATTTCAAGGATCAATCCTTCTTATTTATTAACCATCATTTACACCCTCATGTAAACTTATAACCTAAACCACTGATGAGGGCATGAAAAAACTAGTCGAGACATGTTTATTTTAGATTTATACTAAACCCGCATGACATGTATGTCTTGCATTTTGTTTTATAACTTTTTTTTTTTTTTGTAAGTAGGTTATGTACTTAAGTATACAAAACACGATTTTGAGTTTCAACCATAGAACTCTTTTTTTTTAAGTTTTCTTGAGTATAAAAAAAAATTAAGTTGTTTTTACATAACAATTGAGTTTCTTATTGGTCAATATTACACTTATTGTACCTTTTTACATTTCTTTAATTTCGTATTACTTAGATATTTTTTTTTTTTTAAATTATTTAAGGCGCGTAAACATCTAAGGTTATTGGCACCCGGAACTTTTTTCAGTGCACTACTGCCCTTATTTACAAAAAATAAGAATTAAAATTAAGGAAATTCAATTACTATTTCTGAGGAAGCTGGGTAGAAAGGAGATGATTGAGCAGAAGGGATTTAAAGATGGAAAGGGTTCGCATGGCGGACAGATGAAGGTAAGGAGTTCCAGAAAGAGGTAGCGCGTATTAGGAAGGATTTGTCAAGTATGGTGTGAGGGAATATAGAGATAAGAGGGAGATCTAGAATTACGAAAATGGATCCAGGATTTGGAACTTGAAGAGTTGGAAAATAGAAGATGGTCTTTGAGAGACTGGATGACTTGGAAAAGGAATGAAGCCCAAAAAAATACTGGCGGCGATAGACAGGGGGAAAAAACCACTTCTACTCATCGTAGTAGAGGCGAAATGCGAGTGCCTCTGGGGAATGCTGAAAATAAAATCTCGTATGAAGCAGTTCATGAGAGGCGCTTGAGAGCTTAGCTTCGAGATCACCAGAAAGACTGGCATAGTCGAAATCATAGAAAGCAACCATAGTCGAAATCATAGAAAGCAACCATAGTCGAAATCATAGAAAGCAACCGTAGTCGAAATCATAGAAAGCAACCATAGTCGAAATTTTAGAGAGTAAAGTCTGGTGCTCAAGGTTACATAATATTAATAACAATTAAACGAGTTGCGTTATTGTTTTGCATACTTCCGTTTGGGATAAAGTGACGTAGATTTGTGTAATATTTTTCGTGCCCAATTCAGACTTTTTTTTTATAGACAATCTTGGTGTTTCTTTTTCTTTTGTAAAAACTCCTCATCAATGTAGTATTTCCGATTTATCTATTTCGACCATTCGGCATTCGTACGTAATTATTAACTTACAAAAATGTATTCGTTTTTCTAAATTGAGTAGAATTTTTATGTTAAAGTTAAGGGCAAAAATAAAAACGCGTGATAAAATTCATTGTTAGCATGTCTAAGGGTGCGTACTATAGGTGAATTCAGGGCGACTTGTCTGGAAGGGCAGGTTATTATAATGAGAAAATCATCCTAACACACACAGAGAAGAGGGCACTACTTCCAAGAAAAAGGAGCCCTTTTTTCTATTTCCTTTAGACATGAAGTCACTTTTCCGCTCTATTAAAAGGTGAGTGGGTTGGGTTATTAACCTGGAAAACACCACGATTTATACTGCTATACTATAGCTTGCACTATAACCTACACTACAGCTTGCACTATAACCTACACTATAGCTTAAACTATAACCTACACTCTGTACTTATTTTTATTATAATTATATGTGAAGCAGTAATTATATGTATGTATGTACCAATTTCCTATTTTGAATAAAAACCGGAAATAACCGTTTTTAAGGTCCTCTGAGTCTGAAAAAAGTTTGTTTATTTTTATTTTTTACAAATCGATCTGTTTGTTCGATATTGATATTAAATCGAAAAATGTGAAAAACTTTCAATAAGTTCAAAATTAATTATTTACCTAAAGTGTCAACCAGCCACACAATAAGGATTTGTTCAAAATCAAGCAGTTTAAAGGAAAAATTTCCAGAATAGATTTTTCTCAGTATTTTAGAATTTTCACGAAAACCAAAACTTTTCTTCGATTTTCTTTAAACTAACTGGGCTATTTGCACAAACGTTAGGGCTAAAACGTTTTAGAATTTTTTTTTTAGGGGGGGGACGGAAATTCTTATGAGTTGGTAGGCTTACTTCTAAAGTGCTATTACTGTTCATTGTACTGGCTTACCATCTGTATAGTATTAATAAGAATAAAAATGTGGGACTAAATTTCCAAATTTCGTGAAAATCTACCCACCAGAAGTGCCACTTTACTGAATAGATTTTCCAGTTTTCAAGGATTTTATCCAAAACGACTCCTTCGATTTCCTTTAAACTTCGTGAGCTAATTGCTCTGAAGTAGCTCTACAACTTTTATTTGGAACATTTTCTCGAGAACAATCAATTAAGGGCACTTCTTGGTGAGGGGAGTGGTTACACTTACTAACGTGACATTACTGTACATTGTACTGGCTTACCACCTGTATAGTATTGATAAGAATCAAATGTGATACTAAATTTCCCAAATTTCGTGAAAATCTATCCACCTGAAGTGCCATTTTAATGAACAGAATTTTCCGTATTTTTCCAGATTTCCTCACAAATGGCTGCTGCGATTTAATTTT
Source organism: Rhodnius prolixus (assembly GCF_049639745.1). Classification (NCBI taxonomy): domain Eukaryota; kingdom Metazoa; phylum Arthropoda; class Insecta; order Hemiptera; family Reduviidae; genus Rhodnius; species Rhodnius prolixus. The sequence continues at coordinate 61,344,738 of NW_027411592.1, read as the reverse complement.
AATCTTTGTGCAGTGATTACGCACAAAAACAAAACCTAAAACTTTTAACCGGAAACACTTTCCCGGGAAATATTCGAGTTTAGTACCTTGAGAATAGTCAGAGAAAGTCGTGCGAGTGTTGCTTAATATACTTTTAGATTTCTTGTGTAGATTTTTGTTGTAGAGATACCATTGGTGTTGTCTTTGCAATTAGTGAGTGTGAACATCTATGTTGTGATTCTATTTGAAGAGAGAGTAAAGTTGATTCCGTGACCAGAACTTCCACTTTGCCAAACAATTTACATAGATATAGTTCTCACTTCCTGTGTCTGCTCTCTCTCTCTGTCTCACGGTAATACGATCTCCAATCAATCCAGCAACACCTACATACATTTAAACTTGTTGTTCTCATTAAGGTTTTCTTCATGTTTTAAACAATCTCTCAATTTACTCGTATCTAACTCATCGTTGAAGAGGAAGAAGTACTGCAATCGGGTCTTCGATATTGAAGGAGTTACACGTTTTGTGGTCCCTTGAGGCAGGAAAATATCTTTAGAAATGATCTAAAAGATAGTGGTTTTAATGCGAGTTTTAAAAGAGTAACTTGGATGAGTGAATTCAAGAATGACATCAAGGGTTCATTAGTGGAAGGACAGGAAGTACGACTAGAACATAAGCAAATCCATTAATAATCGGTAAGATGAAACAGGAAGTATCAAATTGGGTTAAGTGTTGCCAACAGTAATTGCGTTCTATTAAATAACATTACTGTAAATAAAAAAGAAAAGCTAAAATAACCGCCTTTCGAGTTTTCCCGACTAACACGGGGATTCGCGGAGTATTTGACGTCTACTAAATGAAAGGGAAGAGGTGTTTGGCTTTAGGGAGTGTCTTACCTTATTCTCTAGAAAGCTTGAATGTCTACTAAATGTTGGAGGCGGGATAAATGCTCCCTTCTACGGGAAGTGTCTAGACTTTGGATTTTATTTAATGGTTTATATGAGAAATTTATTGTAAAGTATGTTAGGCGGTTAAGAGACTAGACCCGCAATGCTAAGATGTATTGATGGTTTAGTGGGCTTGATTCCCTGTGTCTAGGCTTTGGATTTTATTTAATGGTTTAATATGAGAAATTTGCAGTAAAGTATGTTAGGCGGTTAAGAGAGTAGACCCGCAATGCTAAGATGTATTGTTGGTTCAGTGGGTTCGATTTCCTCGGTCTAGGCCTTGGATTTTATTTAATGGTTTAATATGAGAAATTTGCAGTAAAGTATGTTAGGCGGTTAAGAGACTAGACCCGCAATGCTAAGATGTATTGTTGGTTTAGTGGGTTCGATTCCCCAGTGTCTAGGCCTTGGATTTAATTTAATGGTTAATATGAGAAATTTGCAGTAAAGTATGTTAGGCGGTTAAAAGATTAGACCCGCAATGCTAAGATGTATTGTTGGTTTACTGGGTTCGATTCCCCGGTGTCTAGGCTTTGGATTTTATTTAATGGTTAATATGAGAAATTTATAGTAAGGTATATTAGGCGGTTAAGAGACTAGACCCGTAATGCTAAGATGTATGGTTGGTTAGTGGGTTTGATTCCCTGGTGTCTAGGTCTTGGATTTTATTTAATGGTTAATATGAGAAATTTATAGTAAGGTATATTAGGCGGTTAAGAGACTAGACCCGCAATGCTAAGATGTATGGTTGGTTAGTGGGTTTGATTCCCTGGTGTCTAGGTCTTGGATTTTATTTAATGGTTAATATGAGAAATTTATAGTAAGGTATATTAGGCGGTTAAGAGACTAGACCCGCAATGCTAAGATGTATGGTTGGTTAGTGGGTTTGATTCCCTGGTGTCTAGGTCTTGGATTTTATTTAATGGTTAATATGAGAAATTTATAGTAAAGTATGTTAGGCGGTTAAGAGACTAGACCCGCAATGCTAAGATGTATTGTTGGTTTAGTGGATTCAATTCCCGGTATTTTTAAAAGTAAATTGAAGCCATCCAATGTCGTATAAATTCTTAGATATATGCTGCCGCTACAGAAATTTATTCTAGAGCTATGATTGTATTGAACGCAATCTATAAAGTTGGCAACAATGATTTCTTTTTTCTTTTTCTTCTTTTTTTTACTGCTGCTCTCTTTTCTTTCTTTGTTCAGCACCGGAAGCAGGGTATTCTACATGGTGATAGACGAAGAGAGAGAAAGAGAAGGTGAATTGTCAGTACCAAGCACAACTTACACGCGAACAGTCATCATCAAACCCAACACACAACAACCTTAAGCCCCATCTTACTGTCCTACTATTCCTCGCTGTCTGTCAGTCGGTAAGTCATAATAATACAGCTGCAAGCTAGATAGGATAAGGAGGTAGACTCCCTCCACAGTTTTACGTCATAGCTTTCTTCCTGAAAGAATAAAAAAGAAAATGGAAAAATAAAGGAATAGTAAGAAATCCTAACCTTAGACATTGTTTGGCAAACCTGGTTACCGCCCATCAACCTAGATTTGGTTAACCACACATTTTTGATCATATGTTAAACTCGAATTCACGGTATCGATTCGTGTTCAGAATTTTTTTGTTTTCCACGTCCTCTCTGAACTAGTTAAAAACAAACTTAGAATTTCGATCTGGTCCTATCAGGGGCATCCTGTCTGTAACTTACGTTACCAAAATCTCTCAATCTAAAACACCAACATTACTCAATGAATTGTTAACTTTTGAAAAAAATGTGGTCGGCTCTGCAGAGCTAGATAATATCACAGATGTTCATCCATCGTTAGAGGTTGGTACCACTTCTTAAAGAAAAGGACTTAAACATTTTTTTTTTTTTTCTTGCTTTAAGGCAGTGATGGCGAACCTACGACCCGCGGGTCAGACACTGACCCGCGCAAGCTTGTTCACTGATACACGATTGCTAGGCAACCATTTGTTTATTTATGCGGGTTGATTTAGATTTTCTAATTGTGTGGATAATTTATATTTTATCTGTATTTTTTTCAATCACCTTTAGTTTGATCATTACCAGTTCTAAAAACGCAAATGACGACAAATGCTTTTGTAGTATTTGAAATAAAGCAAAAGTGTTTACAAAATATCAAATAAAATGTATAAAATTTACTCATATTTTGTTTGTTAAAAAAAATCGGACAAGCCAAAGCAAATAACCATATTTAGATTTTTCTTCAGATAAAACACACTTTTTGTTAAGGTTTTGTGTCAGTTATGTTTGTAAAAAGAGACGACTTCCATAGCCACTTGTTTCATCCCCGTTTTACCCAGTTAAGCCAACTGAATTTTAAAGATGTTTAGTTTTTGAAAATATTCAGTTTAAAATTTTTAAACTTAACTCTTGTGCAAATAGGCATTAGTGGCCCAAGAGCTAGTACTAAAGAAAAAAAAAAATGAACAAAATTTGACCCACGTCTCAAAAAGGTTCACCATTCCTGCTTTAAGGGATCAAAATGTACTTTTTTTAGGGAACATTTTGGGATTCAGGAATAATTTGAGCAATTCTATTTTTAACACTTTCTTTCAGGATCTTAAAAGACCCAATTCTAATCTGACATAGTTTTTTTTAAGGTTGATAAAATCTAATAATATATTTTATAGATTTGTTTTGGGAAAAACTAAATATACGATAGAGAAATGCTAGCGATAAATTGGAAAACTTTTTCCAAATGAGTTTTACTCTAAGAAAATCTGTGACTAGAAGAGTTGGGGGTAGGGAAAAATCTTCTCCTATAAGGAAAACTAAAATATGATAAGTTTTTATTGGGGGAAAACAATCAATCATTGGCGAAGAAAATTCCAACAAACAAACTATAAGAAAAGTTGTCTATTATATGTCAACCGTGGAATATACTAACACAAACCAAAATAATAACTCCATTTTAAAAGCTCAGCTTTATATTAAACATGTTGGGATATTAAACTATGGGATATCCCAGACTGGGATATCGCAGAGAGATATTACTATTATACAGCAATAAATCTTTTTTAAAGAAAAAAACCTTTCTAGTTTATCCAGTTCAACGTTAGGGTATCATCCCTTTACAAGGACAATGTAGGAACTAAGTTTGATGAGAAGTCATAAGTTAAATAATTTAGTTGGGAACCCATTTTCGTGAAGCTCAACTTTTATTGGGTTTATTGTAGTAGGTCAGGGCTGAACAAATAGCTAAGATCGTTGACCCGCAATAATATATATATATATATATATATATATATTTTGTTTTCTGTATAAATAACTTACAAATTCGTCTTATTTTGAGAGGAATGACTGGGACAAGTATTGGATCATTCACAGGCCGAAGGGATCTGCAGTTTACAGATGGTTTCAAGACGGCTTGGAGGTCTGGATCTGAAATCTATCGGGTGAAAAGCAAGAGGAGCTTTATTAGAAGTTCTCTTAGCATTTTACTACCAGGCTGAAATCCAACGCTGAGGAAAACCTCAGCGAAGAAGCTTTGGGGCATAAGAAGGTTCCCAGTTTTTAGGGACAGCTTATAGCGCTAACAGCTTGCCAAAAAAAAACGATCTCATCTCTTGTTTAGGAATGTAGAGTAACCCGGAGACAGTTTTTTCGTCACTATAAGATGATGGTCTTGGATGGGAGCCGGGAAAAATTACTCCTTACTTTAACAAAAACTCTTAAGCAATGGCTTTAGGGGGAAAAAAAGGATAAATCCTGGAAAACTCGTTTCTGGAATTAAAAAAAAAAAAAAAAAAAAGCGAGTAGAAGATTAATGTCCGATCATTTTAAAATTAAGACCAGAAAAACACTTGAACTTAGGGAGAAGTCAGATTATTTCAGCATAAGTCTCATCATAGAGCATGGCAGATTCAGAAAATATCTTCATTGTCCGAGGCGGGGGGATTATTCAACCCGGAACCTCTGTGTACACTATGCCATGATGAGGAAGTAGGAAACGGCTTACCATATCCTGTTTAAACTGATCAGCTCTCTCGAAGCGGAAATATAGAAATAGATTAGAGGATGTCCATAACACAAAACGAAAAAAAAAAATTTTTTTTGAGTAAGGATCCAGGAACCCAGTAAGAACGAAAAGAAGTCTTATTTAGGCAGACTTTCAGAGGATACACGCAACTCTTGATTCCAGGTGTCTAGGTCTTGGATTTTATTTAGTGGTTAATATGAGAAATTTATAGTAAAGTATGTTAGGCGGTTAAGAGACTAGACCCGCAATGCTAAGATGTATTGTTGGTTTAGTGGGTTCGATTCCCCGGTGTCTAGGCCTTAGATTTTATTTAGTGGTTAATATGAGAAATTTATAGTAAAGTATGTTAGGCGGTTAAGAGACTAGACCCGCAATGCTAAAATGTATTGTTGGTTTAATGGGTTCGATTCCCTGGTCTAGGCCTTGGATTTTATTTAATGGTTAATATGAGAAATTTATAGTAAAGTATGTTAGGCGGTTAAGAGACTAGACCCGCAATGCTAAGATGTATTGTTGGTTTAGTGGGTTCGATTCCCCGGTGTCTAGGCCTTAGATTTTATTTAGTGGTTAATATGAGAAATTTATAGTAAAGTATGTTAGGCGGTTAAGAGACTAGACCCGCAATGCTAAGATGTATTGTTGGTTTAGTGGGTTCGATTCCCGGTTTTGGCCTTGGATTTTATTTAATGGTTAATATGAGAAATAGTAAAGTACGTTTGCTAGTCGCCTCCGTCCACGGTACCTAGTAGATGGTAGTTGGTCGTTAAGCCCCGCCTGAAAAAATAGGCGATTACTTTTTTTTATATATCCGGTTATACCTCGAATTGAGTAAAATTGACTGGAATAGCAAATTAAGTATAATATTGGAAGATCTAGATCGAATTCATACTTCGGAAAGATTTTTTATTTTTTTAACTAATCAAAAATTAGGATCAAAAGTCCAAATCATCTCAAACTAATAAATAATTCAAGGAAAAGAATTTGGACTAATAAATTAAATATTTATTTTTTTATTTATTATAATAATAATAAAGTTAAAACATAAACAAAAATTATTTCCAAATTTATTATTCACAAAAAAATTTTATAAATCAAATCAATTTTTTTTTCTTTATGTAAATCGGTTATAATTATCGAAAGATTAGAAGGTATCGATTGACAAGACGATAACATATCGAATTGTTACATCATTTACACAAAATAAATAACATATTTCTTAAATTAGATAACAATTATAATGATATAATTTTGAGATTAATTAATTAGAATATTTGTTTTGGGTAATTAAAAATTAAAAAAAAATGGGGGGTGTGTCTAATCTATTTGATTTTTATTGGTGATTATAGTGGCCGTGGGTAGTTTAGTTAGACTGTTTGATTATGTTTTTTCTTTCTAATCGTGGCTATACCAAGTACTGACGAAATATATAATCAATTATTGATTAAGCGAAAAGCAATAGCAGTATACAGTAATCAACAAAATCCTACAAACTCCTTGTTTAAACCTTCTTTTTTCCGTTACGGGAACTTCTGGGGGAGAGGTGGTGGGTGTAGGGTTCCCTCTAAAGGGACCATTAAAAAAAAAATTAAAAGGTCGGCAAATTATCAGTAATGGCACTTTTTTAATGAAAAGTCCTGTGTACGCCTTTCTCTTGCGGGAAAGCGCTCAGTAATCGAGTTTTTCCAAGGGAAAATGTTCCAAATAAAAGTTGTAGAGCTACGTCAGAGCGATTAGCTTACCAAGTTTAAAGGAAATCGTAGCAGCCATTTTGGAGAAAATCCTTGAAAAACTGGAAAATCTATTCAGTAAAGTGGGCACTTCCGGTGGGTAGAATTTCACGAAATTTGGGAAATTCAGTCCCACATTTGGTTCTTATTAATACTGTACAGGTGGTAAGCCTGTACAGTGAACAGTAATGGCACATTAGAGGGAAGAGTAACCACCCCCTTCGCCCAGAAGTACCCCTAATTGAGTCTTCCCAGGAAAATGTTCCAAATAAAAGTTGTAGAGCTACCTAAGAGCAATTAGCTCAACAAGTTTAAAGAAAATCGTAGGAGTCGTTTTGGCGAAAATCCCTGAATACTGGAAAATCTATTCAGTAAAGTGGCACTTCCGGTGGATCGATTTAGACCAAAATCTTATTGTGGCTTCCGGTATTGGGCACCTAAGCTAAATATCAAATTTGAACTGACTATGATTTCCCGTTTTAGAGTTTCCGGTAGACAAACTGACAGACAGAAATTTTTCCGTACTCAGAGGGCATTAACTTGGTGGGAGGGATGGATAAATAAATACAATAACAAATAATGAAGAGCTTTTTTTTGGCAACAAGTTGCAAAAGAAGTAGCTCTAAAAGATTAGAGTTGGCAAATAAGATACAAGACGAGCAAAGTTTTTTAAAGCTAAGTCCTTCTAAATGGAGAGATAGCAAAGTATAAAATAAAATCTAAGTGCTGCATGGAATTGGAATAACGAGCTGTGTGCCCAGAGTTTTTCATTTAATTGGCCACGCAGTTAGGCTAAGAGTTACTATGCAGCACACGGAGAGTGGAGGTGAGCAAGGAAGGAAGGAAGGTGTTTTTATCCGGTAACTTCCGGTAAAGTGAGGAGCTTATTCCTTCCGCTGGTGGCGCGTGTGTAAGGTGTTTGAAGTTGGGAGTGGGGGGAGAAACTTAGCTAATTTCTCAATGAAATAGACCAAAGCATTGATTAAACTTTCATTTCCGGTTTTAACAAAATACAACGTCGTGTTTACGTGAGATATGTTTTGCTGTTAAAAGATTCGAAAGGTGGAATGCATTTATTTATATTTAAAAAAAAAACAGGAAACAAGTAATAAATTATCGATAATAATAATTAAAAAAATTATCGATCTTTTTTCTTTAATTTTTAATTTGGGCCACTTAATCTGCAATTTTTCTTTCCCCCGCTCCGCTTCGCCCCGCCCACCGATCGAGATAAGAACAGGCAGATTTTGTAGGCGATTGATTAGATCATACATTTAACAGGAACAAAGATCAACTTTCATATTTATCTGTTCTGTTAGGACCAGGGGTCCCCCAAACTTTTTACACAGGGGGCCAGTTCACTCTGTCCCTCAGGCCGTTGGAGGGCCAGACTATTAAAAAAAAAACTATTTTAAATTAAAAAAGAACAAAACGGGAACAAATAGAATATTTAAAATAAAGAACAAGTTAAATTTAAATCACCAAACTGCCCAGTATTTCTGTGGGAACTATGGACCTGCAGAATTAATCCGTCAAGGCCGTGTGGGGCTATAAGGATGATTGTAGGCCTATTAACTGTGGCCACTGCAGGCTCAGAAAATACATGCATCGGATGGGCCTGGCAGGAAGATAGCCTCTGTTGGTTCTGTCAGGTGGTGGAGGAGGAGGAAACGGTCACTGCACTGTGTTGTGTCAGTGTGAGGGGCTGGTCTGGGCTAAGGAGGTTACTTCTCGGGGGAGGAAAAAACCAAGGCCTGAGGAGCTTTACCCGGGGAGTCGCTCTCCCAGAATTAAGAGTCTTGATTAAAAGGACAGGTCTGGAGGGGCGAGCTTTAAAGTGAAAGGGGGCCACAATAGATCCAAAGGGGTCGCAGTGGCGTAGGCCTTGAGGCCACCCTAGTCTAATCTAATCTAATCTAATGGGCCTGCTTTTTGGCTAATGAGATGGTCCAATGTCCCGGTTTAGTTATAGGGTTTTGCCTTTCTTCCTACTTCTGGCTGTTATTTTTCGGAGCCGGTGACGCGTGCATCCCGCGCGTCATCGGAAGTAGTAGTGTACATAAGAAACGCAGAGCGCTTTGCGGCACCGCTACATATACGAGGGTCGTTTGAAAAGTCCGTGCAAAGTCAGAGAGATAGCACCACTGGCGCGTATCGAGGTTATGTTTAGTTAGTAGCATCTCTTGGAAGAACACACACCAAGTTTCAGCCAGATCGGTCTATTTCTTTGTGTTTGGCATTCGTTTGAATCGAGGAAGTCGAGTGATTTTCAAAAAATGGAAGAAAAAGAATTTCGTGTGTTGATTAAACACTACTTTATGAAAGGCAAAACGCCTCAGGAGACTAAAGAGAAGCTTGATAAACATTATGGTGACTCTGCACCTTCGATTAGAACAGTTTATAAGTGGTTTCAAAATTTTCGGAGTGGCCTTATGGGCACAAGTGACGCTGAACGTTCTGGACGCCCTGTTGAGGTTACTACTCCAGAAATCATTGATAAAATCCATGATATGGTGATGGATGACAGAAGAGTGAAGGTGCGTGAGATTGCTAGTGCTGTGGGCATCTCGAATGAACGGGTACATAATATTTTGCATCAACATTTGGACATGACAAAGCTTTCCGCAAGATGGGTGCCGCGATTGCTCACGCTTGACCAAAAACGAAATCGTGTGAAGTGTTGCAAGGACGGTTTGCAGCTGTTCCAGAAGAATCCGCAGGACTTTTAAGCGTCGTTTCTTCACTGTGGATGAAACATGGATACATCACTACACTCCTGAGACCAAAGAACAATCTAAACAATGGGTTACCAAGGGGGAATCTGCGCCAAAAAAGGCGAAGACCGTTCCTTCGGCCGGAAAGATTATGGCGACTGTCTTTTGGGATTCGCAAGGAATAATCCTCATCGACTATCTGGAAAAAGGTAAAACTATTACAGGTGCATATTATTCATCGTTATTGGACCGTTTGAAAACCGAGCTGCAAGAAAAACGCCCACGATTGGCCCACAAAAAAAGTCCTTTTCCATCACGACAACGCACCAGCTCACACCTCAGCAGTTGTGGTCGCAAAATTAATGGAAATAAGGTTCCAACTCGTTTCACATCCCCCCCTATTCTCCAGACTTGGCTCCCTCGGACTACTATTTGTTCCCCAATATGAAGAAATGGCTGGCGGGAAAAAGATTTTATTCAAACGAGGAGGTGATTGCAGAAACGAATGGCTATTTTTCAGACTTGGACAAATCCTATTATTCGGAAGGGATCAACAAACTAGAGCAGCGTTGGACGAAGTGTATAAAGCCTAAAAGGAGACTATGTTGAAAAATAAAAAAGGTTTACCCCAAAAAATTAAGTAGTTTTTATTTTTGCACGGACTTTTCAAACGACCCTCGTATAGTGCACTTCTCACTGTCCACCTAGTGAAAGAGATGCCATTTCCGGAAGTGCGGCGGGGGCTGCATAAATGGCCTCCGGGGGCTGTAGTTTTGGGGGACTCCTGTGTTTAGGATATGAAGTACCTCGAGGAACGAATTTAGAAAAAAAAAAAAATAAATAAATATTTCTTTTTAATTTATTTTGTGTTTTACACCGGAAATAAACTTTTAAAGAGTGCCTCACGTAAACGAAATATTTTTTAAATTTGAATTATTTTTTTGTTAATTAAAAATAAATTTATATGTTTGGAATTACTATACAAAACTTTTAAACAACAAAATTTTAAACAAAACAAACAAACAACAAACAAACAAACAAACAAACTTTTTTGCAAAACTTTATTTGCTTTTCTGCTATCCTCAGGCGGGTAATTAAGCGAAATATATTTTAATTTTTATGCAAATTTTTAATTTAAAATAAATAATTTTTTATTGATGCCCAACTGACAGACAACCGGATATTCTAAATACTCAGACCAATCAATGGAAAAACCTCACTTTTTCCTCGAGAACCCCCCCCAAAAAAACTCAAACCAGGGAAAAGCCAGCACGAAAACAGAATATCTTCCCTTATTTATTAGTGAAAATTAGAAAAGACTAGACCTGGAAAAACTCCATTATAAACCGAGAGATTTTTTTTTTTTCTTTGACGGGAAATTTTCTAATAATTTTCTCACAGGAAGTAAAACATTTTTGAGAAAAACTATGAGAAAATTTGTGTTTATTTTATCCTGTATGGTTATTAAATATTACTAAAAAAATAAATTGTTCTTTTCCTTTACCCGGTGCTCCCCCCCGCCTAGTTGTTGTTGGGAACAAAAAATCTGGGGAGGGGGGAGGGGGGGAAATATGAGAAAACAATTTTTATTCTCTTTTTTCCCATCCCAGCTTCCTGTCAAGGGGCAGAATGCTGGGGAGAGTTTATCTCCTCTTTTGGTTGAACACGCCACCTTCTTTCTTGTAAATAGATAGCTCAGCAGTGATTGTATTGGTACGATTATAGAGTTGAGATTAATTCTAGTGATAAAATTTAACAAAAATAAGTTAATTTTTACATATTTTTTATGTATATACGAGTATTTATATACTTTTTAATCACTGAATTCGGAAAGCAAAAACAAATATATATATTTATATATATGAAGGTCTATTCCTCGCCAAAATAACAACTGATAAAGCAAAAAATTCAAACTAGGAGTCTATATTGTAGCTAGTTATCACATTTTTTTTGCTTTGATTAGAAAACCATATTTTGTGATATCCCCTCTCTTAGTCAGGGGAAGGATATGATCATCAGTGAATCGAGTATCCTGGTCAAGTAATAAATCACCAGGAAAACCTCCCACCTAATGTGGATGTTATAGGTTTTTTGGTGGGAGCAATGAACGTTTAGCGGGTGGTGGTGGGGGGCGTGTAACCTTCCTAGACCTTGTGGTGGCAAAAGATGCGGCCAGCGGGCATACAACAAGAGCTCTTATTACACTAGATTTGAATTCAAAATTCATTAGGGCTTGAGCCCTTGAGAATGGTAAACTCCCTGCTAAACTGATCCTCTGCTTTTCGAATTCTACGGGGGAAAACTTCCCTAGAAATGAGATGAGCTGGAAGCTGTGAAAAGTAGAGGCAACTAAAGAACACAACAGATCTAATATATAACAGGGTGTTCCATTTTAAGACGGCCTCAAATGCATTTCATGCTTAAATGGTTGATCTGAGCAAAAAATTGGTAGAGGAAAAATTTGTTGCCTGTCAGCTCTAGTTTCAGAATGTGGGACTTGATTTTTTTAGATTTCTGCCCGCATAAACGGCTGACCTGGGACCAAAAGTGAGGGTTCGCAGTTGACCCCCATTTTTCCTCTGGCTTGCAAGCCAGGTTAGCCAGGAGGTTATCAACTGCTCTCTCTGTATCTGAGGAGGCACCTTTGAAGGCACAGTACATGCTGCACAAGTTGAGTAAAGTGCATTATTTGATAAATTAAGGAATAAGTTTGATCCTTTACATGAAAGAAATTGATAACTTAAATATGTGGCAGGAAGTTTCCAATTTTTTTTTGGTAATTAAACGCAACTCTCCCAAAATTACCAAATAATTATTAAACCTTCTTGTTTGTAACAGATGTAAAAAAAAATTTTAGTCATTTTGTGTATGCTTGAGAACATCTAAAAAGCTCTTAACATTTGATTTTTCTAAGAAAAATCAATCGGAAAACGACTTATTTCCCGCTATTAAGAAAACTACAAGTTTTACTGCCTTGGCAATATTTTTAGTAGAAAAGGGATGAAAAAATACATAAAAATGACCTATCGTGTGCTCTTCTTTCTCTTTGATAACAAGTTAAAAAATTGAAATATGATTAATAAATAACCAGATTTTGAAATGGCCTAGCACCTTTAATTTTTTGAAGATGTCGAATTGCGGTTTCCCGGTTTCTTTCATAACTTTTTATGCTCTTTAAAACTGTGTATATGAAAATGGGGCTCAACTGCGAACCCGGGCAGGAATCTAAAATTAAGTCCCATATACTGAAACTAGAGGTTGCGGGCAACAAATTTTGCCTCTACCATTTTTTTGCTCAGATCAACCGTTTAAGCATGAAATACATTTGAGCCGTCTTAAAATGGAACACCCTGTATATGGTGGGGAAGGAACCATATTTTAGCCTACCAGCTGATTTGTGCAATTTTAAAAAGCGGTTGTCATGGTGACTGAAAGCGTCGTTTTCTTAAATAATTTACGTATTATTGAAACTGCCAAATTAAAATTTGGGATTTACAATTTATTGGTGTGTGTTTTGACTTTATTATGTGTTGTTATTTATTAAGTTAATGAAAGTAATAATTAATAAATTATAATAAAGTGAAATTCCATGCGTGTGCATATTTTAAAGCTCACAAAAAATTTGTTGGGCTCACCTTAAATTTTTGTTCAATTTTCTAAAAATTAAATTCAAATTTTTAGTTTCCCCCACCTCTTGATTACTTAATACTGAAATGGATTCATGATTTTTGTATTTATTTATTTATTTTATAATTTTCGTAATTATTTAGGAACTACGCGTAAGTTAATACAATGAAAGACTTATGGGTATTTTTTTTTTCAAAAATATAGAGGAACTGTTTTATACGTCATTTCCTCTTTTCTCGTTCACTTTATCCGAAAAGTTTTTTTTTTTTTTCCAGCTCCCCGTATTTTGTCCAGCTGAATCATTATATCCGTTCACCGTAAGCGGAAATCCTGAGCAAAAAAATAAATGAACCAATGAAAGCACCTTCCGAGAGCACTGAGGAAAGCAAAAAATTTCTACTTTTGCTTACTTAGCACCAGATTCAACGTAATACTACTACTACCTAGTCTGTCATCTAGCTGGCAGACTATAAACTCTCTGAAACTCTCTGACTGTCATGGGTATACTTTATGCTATTGATTAAAAACGTCCACCTTTTTGCCGGCTGACGGCACCACTACCGCCTCCTCCGCCGCCTCCAATCTGCTGCTGCCTTCCCCGCCCACCCTCCTAAGTCGGTTTTATACAATAGAAAAGTGGAAGTAGTGGGGGTGAGAGAGAGAGAGAGACAACTCTTATAACCTACCGTCGAAATAAAACCTAAACTGAAGAGGAATAGTAGGAGGAGTGGGGGTCGGAAGTGAGTTCCACCAAAGACAGTTACTGGGTTATATGAGTTCGTCGTTTTGTTTGGTAACCATGTTTTTCCGTTGCCTTTGGTTACCTCGGTGGGGGAAGGATTGGTAGTTCATTTTTTTCCAGGCAGAAGTAGGCGAAGAACAAAAAAAAAATTTTTTTTTCTTTTCACTAAATTAGGCTAATTCCCCCCTCTCCACACAATATCACATTTCCGTTAAATGCGATTTTTTTCCCGAACTTTATGCTCGTAGTTATTGCCAAAAAATATCTTATCAGAAGTGTAAAAATGATGCTGAAATCGGGCGAGGGCATCAAGTTCGTTTTTTTTTCGAAGTTTCGAACTCAAAAACCCAAAAAATATGTACTAATGAAAGCTCAGCTGAAAAAAAAAAAAACGGAAGTCAAATCTGAATGTGAAACGTCCTCCCACCCCCACCAAAAAATTAAACTTTTTCCAAATTGGGAAATTTTTTTTTACTGAAAAGAGAAAATTATGCAGGTTCAATGAAAAAAGAAAAAGGAAAAAGGGTCACAGGGAAGGGATTAGCTATGCGGTTAGCGGTATTGGATTCCCAAGCGGAGGTCCCGAGTTTTCGAATCCCAACTAATGTCCCTTAGATTTTCTCTTCTTCCTAGGGAGCTTCTTACCAGTTCCACTGGTGATGGTCATAGTGTTGTCTGCAACGAGAGAACACTGTCCGGAGGCCGGCAGTGCACTGAAAAAAAGCTTCCGGGGCGCCAATAACCTTAGATATTGACGCGCCTTAAATCATTAGAAAAAGGTCACGAATCAGGGGGGGTCTCTAAAATCTCACTACAGTTAATAATTTCCTCGCAGTTTCAAAACCAAAATGTAAAAAAAATAGAAAATATGTAAAAAAAATATATTTGGATACATAATATTTGAAAGAAGAATAAGAAAAATAACGTAAGACTAACATAAACTACATCTATTGTAGGACTGTGATGATTGGGTTATGGAATTCCATCGGAATTTAGGGATACGCCATTATAGGAGCGCGGAGCCTGGTCCTGGGTTAAATGTAATTTCTCTAAGAAAGCACCAAGGGGTAATCGAATGAAATGATTCCCTGGAGGAATGGTGGGAGTGACTGGAGGGGGGTCTTATACACGGTGGAGAATGATATATGGTTCTCCAGATATATATATATATATTGGAATCGATGGTCTCCTTTGAACACACTGACGTAAGAGAAGCAAGCGAGGGGAGGGGTATGAACATGCAGGTCTGTGCGGAGTATAAAGGGGCGGAGGAGATGTGTTTGGTGTGAGAAACACTTTTAGCACACTTGAAATATATTTTCTCACTAGAGTGTTATTTTCTCTTTTTTTTTCTCTCACCCTCATGAATGTTTATCATGTTTTTCTTACACTGGGAGAAGCACAAATCCTTGACGACACTCTTAACCGACTATCGCTTACTCCTCAATCTGACAAATAGCCTACAAATTTTTCGTGGATTGAAAGTGGGTGTATTTTTTTTTAACCTTTTCTCTAACCCGGGATTTTGGATCTATTTCCAGATGCATTACTATGCTACCGGGCGCGTGATCAGAAGCGGACTGTGGGAACATACAGCTGCTGAATAATAGGCGAGCTTGTCTGGCGAATAGATTGTAGTGGATGAAAGGGTATATTAGTTTTGGTTGTATTTTTAACACAGCTTCCAGTGTCGATGAGCTACACGTGGCACGCGGTAACTTAGCTGGCTGCCAAGATTTGGGAACGGGAAACCAGACAGTTAGGTGTGATAGCTCCGAAAAAAAAGATACCTTCTAGGGGAAGGATATTCCAGAATGATAGAACCGAAGTCTTCTAAGAAACAGGCTCAAATCAGCCCTTCATCATTCAAAAAACGACAGGGCAAAACGTGAGCAAAGCCTTCGGACCCTCCTCCCATTTCGAATCGTAGGCGCTAAAAACATTAGGAATCGTTTGCGAGCACAATATATGTATACTCGTGCTCCAAGAATATGAAACGCTACAAGATCCGCAGCTAGACCCATCGCAGCTAGGACACCCTCCAAATTGAGTACAATGTAAAGTAAATGCCAATTTTGTTCAGGCACACTTTACATCCAACTACCAAATTAGGTGCCGTGGACGGAGGCGACTAGCAAACATACTTTACTATAAATTTCTATTATTAACCATTAAATAAAATCCAAGGTCTAAACACAGGGAATCGAACCCACTAACCAACAATACATCTTAGCATTGCGGGTCTAGTCCCTTAACCGCCTATCATACTTTACTATAAATTTCTCATATTAACCATTAAATAAAATCCAAGGCCTTAGACCGGGAATCGAACCCACTAAACCAACAATACATCATAGCATTGCGGGTCTAGTCTCTTAACCGCCTAACATACTTTACTATTAAATTTCTCATATTAACCATTAAATAAAATCCAAGGCCTAGACCGGGGGAATCGAACCCACTAAACCAACAATACATCTTAGCATTGAGGGTCTAGTCTTTTAATCGCCTAACATACTTTAATATAAATTTCTCATATTAAACATTAAATGAAATCCAAGGTCTCCCAGGATTCGAATCAGGTATCAAAATAGAAAGCCAACCAAAAAGAAATCGTATCTAAAGACGCATTTCCTGTCGACGGATACCGGGACCAAAATGTTGGTATCCGAAGCGGAAGCAGAGAATACTAAGTTCGAGTTAGATGTAAACACACTGTTGGCTAACTTTTATTTTCGTGTTCATGAGCCCTCTCAAAACTTGTACTTCCGGCGATCCAGTACTTCACTTTCCAGGAGTTAGAAAAAGAAAATTATAAGTAGAAATAAGTAGAAAAAGTATTCTAACAACCATCCCATTAAAAAATACGACAGTTTGAGGCCAATAAGAATGGCAGATAAAAAGGTGGCGTTTCCGGCCTGAAAACTGTCCCCCACCCTAACCGCCACAGTCGGCACAGGAAGTGACTTGTACTATTCTTCATCTGGTATGTCTGAAACGGTAACGTAATGGATACTCACACGAAGTCCCACTTCTTATCAGTGTGCTAACACTTCTAGTGTTAGTGTACAGCTTTTTTGGGTTAGGTTGGCAAGAATGACACGCCATGATCAAGCAAACAGTTTAGGCTATCGAGCTATTTCCGCTATTTCAGAAACATCACGGAATATATACGTGTGTGTGAGTGGTTGACCTCAATATCAGTGCTGGTTGCTGGTTAGCACTTTTTATTTTTTAACCAAAACGGGGGGGTTATATCCAAACCTTTCTAAACCACGTGGATTTGCGTGTGATCATAAAGAAATATTTTAACCCCCCCCCCCCCAAATCTAGGACATCTAGAGGATGGGCAATGAAATAATATCCAGGAAGACGTTGATAAGAAAGCATTCTCATCCCCCCAAAAACTGGTGGGAAACAACCAAGCTCATCGCTGAGAGAGAGACATCGCGTTCGGATTTACTGCAATTCTGGAGAATTGGAAACCTATTTATTTAGCAGCGGGAGCGTAGTGTGGTTATCCAAGGCTGGATGTTGGCTGGAATGATGCTGTAATTTTGTATCAATAAAATCTTTCCCTAAGGTACTCCTCCATATCGGATTTACCTACCGTGGTCATAAAATACAGGTCATGAGAAGTTGTTAGAGGATGGGTACCTAGAATTAGAAACAGGACGGGGACCTACGCCCAACGGCACCGCAACCACAAGAGGCTTATGGTGCCAGCCCTCTTTTTGGATCTAGTAGATGAAACCTCCTCTACTAAAGAAGAGGTTGAGGACTTTCCCTACTAGTTCTTTATGCTCTACTATCTCCTTTGGTTTTAAGGTTCCAAAGGTTTATAGCGCAATCGCTCGATTGCAACACAGTCGAACAACAGGTGAGAGGCCTTTTCCTCCTCTTCCTGACACAATCTGCACAACGGTTTCGAGCTAATAAGCCTCCACCTTGTTCAAATGCTTCCTGAAGCTACCCCATGCCTCTGTGCGTAATCAGAATAATCTGATTTCTATCTAAACACAAGGGTTGCACAGCCAAGACATCAAACCACTTACCGTGATTGACACCCCCAGAACACATTAACCCAGTTATTCTCCAGCTCCCTCCAGAGATCCAATCCAATGAGAGCCGCACGAACCGTACACCTTGGTGATCCCCAGGACAGGCTCCCATCGATTCCAAGTATCTAAAAGTTGAACTTGCACAAGTTTCACTTCCTAGGAGCTACATACTTACAGCTAGCTCACTGTCCAGTGATGCGACAGTGTTCTCTGTAACGAGATAACACTGTGCAGAGGCTGGCAGTGCACTGAAAAAAAAGAAGCTACAAGCACTAATGGACCCCCAAGAAAGAAGTTCGTTTTTTGAAGCTTTTACACTAGTCACTTAAATGACGCTCTAATTTATATTATTGACCAATTTAGGGCTTCATTAGCGATTTATCAGTAATTGAATTAACATCCTTGACCACCAGACTTA
Source organism: Rhodnius prolixus (assembly GCF_049639745.1). Classification (NCBI taxonomy): domain Eukaryota; kingdom Metazoa; phylum Arthropoda; class Insecta; order Hemiptera; family Reduviidae; genus Rhodnius; species Rhodnius prolixus. Next base: position 61,326,515 of record NW_027411592.1, on the reverse strand, counting down.
GTATAAAAATGGAGCTATCCAAAAAATAAAAAATAAAGCTTAAAAAAAATTCCAATTTTAAACTTAGTTTTATATTAACTTAATTGTCAGTTATGTTATATTCACGAAAAACAAACATTACTCCTATTCAAAGAAAGTAATTTTTAGAGAGAATCTTTAAAAAGATAAATAATATCTAAGAACTAGATTCTAAGAATTAGTTAACCTAGTAATTTCTCAGACTGCGACACTATGCAATGCAAGTAATGGATGCTAGAGTTTTCCCATTTTGCCGCATGGCAGCAGCACTAACAAGACTAGTATGTGAGGGAATAGTTTTGGTTATATTTTGTTTATATCAATAAGGTTAATTATAAAAATTATAAAATACAAAAAAACATGTAAGCAATAAAATGTAAACAGATAATGGTTAATTTTTTCATTAAATAGTAAAAGATTCAAAACATTTTAATACTTAAATACCCAGCTTAAAAGAGAATCAAAAGAAGATTTAATTTTATATCTTCTGTGAGATAATTGGCCAGTTATTTAAATCTTTAATCCTTAAGACCTCCCGGATTAGAATGCTTGATTAAAGAAACTATTCAAATACATTATTTACTTTTTTCTGTTTTATTCTGATGTTAAGATTTACTTGGAATCCCCCATACTAGATTCAAAAGAACTGGACGCTTTTGATAGACAACTTAAAAACACTCTTTTAGAGTCTAAAATATGGTCCGCGAAACACTTTAAACATAATAATATATTTATCTGACATGCGGCCGCGTGTGCGGCGACGACGGCGCGGTGAATGGGGACGTCGAGCGAGCGTCCAGGAGTCAACACTAAAAGCAAATGATGATACGCGCGTGTAGCTTCGGAGCAATCTCATCAATCCCAGGAATACTACTCCATCTTGTTAAGAAAATGCAAGCTCAAAAAAAGCACATTAATATAACTGAAAAACATAATCAAAATGTTAATTGACCGTTTATTTGTAAAATCTAAAAGTAGTTTACTGTGATGCTGAACTTTGTGGTCCCTGCTGAACAACAAAAAATATTAAAATGGTCCCTGGTCATAAAAAAAAAGGTTGGGAACCACCACTGCTTTAGACTTAGACGATAGAGCTAAACTCTCTCCGAGACAACAAAAGACAAAAATTTTTGTTGTCAACAGTTATGATGATGTAGCATTAAATGTTACAATATCCTGAAGAAGGTAATTATATTTACCGAAACGTTGGTAATGAAGAAAAGAAATTTTGTTAGTGAATTTTTATTGACCGCACCTCAATATTACCCAAAATCAATCAATTAACAACCGGTCGAAAATCAAAACTTACAATTCACTAGCAATAAAATGTTACAAATCAAAAGAGAGCTTCAATTCCAATAACAAAATGAGTTACACAGTTCTAAACTCATTTCCTATAAAAAAAAAAAGATAAAAGAATTCTACAGGAAAATGACAGGTTGAACTGTATATCCTTGAAGACTTGATGCATCTTACATCTTGCTGAAACACAAGAACGGGAACACCAGAAAAAGCTGGGAAGTAATTTAGTATTTAAGTGTCTGGATAACGAATGGCACCACAAAAGCAAGACTTCTCTTGGATTACAATACTTCTTTTACCTAGTAGCGAATCATAATTAGGGTTGCTAACTGCCCTTTTTTTTTTTTGGAAAGGACAGTCCTTTTTTAACACCTGGTTGTCCTTGTCCTTTCTTAAATTAGGAAAGGAGACGCCTTTTGTCCTTTTTCCAGATATTATTCACACACAAATCTAATTTATTTTATTGTATTTTTGATTTAAGTTCTGACTTCTGAGACTTCTTCATTTGGCGTTTTGTTTTTCTGTTCTAACTGATCATGAATAGGTCAACAGGTTATTGGATGTATCGATGAACAAAATGCAAAAAATGTCACTAATAAATGGGTTGTTACGACAATAAGCAGGCTGAGAGCGAACCACGCTGTGTGTGTATCGTATCTTCACAGGATCAACAAAAAGGTCCTCCACTCCTCTTTGCGTAGATTGCAATGAGGAGGAGGATTTCAAATATGTAATAATGATATGTCCTCACGTTTTGTAGTAGAAGGGCAACGAATGTTTGACGATATATACAGGTATTTAGATGCACCATTTCGCTACGAAGACATTCGCTCTGCTTAAGTCTATAGCAGAGCTAGCAATGAAATATGAATGTATTTAAAAGTTATAGAATGAATGCAAGAAAATGATTAGAGAAGGATTACGGTGATTTTAATTTCTGTTAAGCTATAAGGATGGCAGGATATAGAGTACTGATCTATCCACTAGCTGTAAGTTTGTATGTAAATAGTTTGTATATACTAGAGGGATGAATGTGTGAAGCGAATGTATTTATAAGTAAGAATGGAGAGTGAGTGATATTCTAGTGATAAGCACCTAGAAGATGCTGGCTGTATGGTGAATTCCTTTCATAATGCCGACGCTGTTTTGAGGTCTACTTTTTTGCAATTAATCCCAGATTTCTGCATCAATTTTTAAAATAACCCCTATGCATTGTATACCTTTCGAAAGGTATACATTTGTATATAGATTGTATGTAGATGTTTTTCATGTGTAGTGCACGTTTTAAACATACGTAATATATTTGTGAAAAATTAAATCAAAGTTTTTGGAAATAATTAGAAACTTGCCATTTCTTATGTTTGGGCCACAAAGTGAAATACTTGATATTATTATTTTGGAATATAAATTTGCTTATTTAAAAGGAAATTTAACCTTTTTAATGAGCTTACTGAAATCGCTGAAGCTTTAATAGTTTGAGAAATATAGACAACTGTTTGCTAAAAAGTAGTAATACCTTGAAAAAAAACGTAAAATTAAAAATATCTATAAAACGAAGCCGAATCAAGCCATAGTTTATATAGACTTTTTTGTTGCAAATGATGCCCAGAATCGCCTCCCGAAGTAACGCGAAGTCTTATGCTGAACACCCTGTATATTCCTGGGCCCCAAAATCCTGTCGACGGCCCAGTATGTACCTATTTTTTTTGTTTAGGTATGTACCTTTCTTTGGAACTTTATAGAGTTATGGCAACCCTAATCATAATACTGGAATTTTTTTTTTAATTGGTCACCTAAGAAAGGTATGGTCGCCTAAGAAACTTACAAGATATAAAATGAAAAATGAAAAATACGTGCTTTGCCAAGAAAAAGCACTAAAATCATGGTTTTTCATTTTCCCTTAGATCTACATATTTTAAAAGATGGTTGCCCAATAAATGTTGTTTTTTGTTTTTTTTTGCAAGAAAAGTTTAAATAAGTTTTTCATACTCTCTTTTAAATCTTTAATCTTATTTTAAATCAGAGGATACTTACAGCTTTTTGTACCATTAATATTAACCATCTTTTAAATAAAAGTTAATTTCTTAAAATATTCATCTTAAAAAAAAAGAAGAAAAATTGTTAAAAACTTACCCAAAATGTTTTTCTGTTCCTAGTTTTACAAGAATTCACATATTGCTGGTTTTTAAGTGGACCAATGAACCAAACTGTTTTTTTTTTGCTTTTTTTTTGGAAAATGCTACTTTATTGACAATTTTCACAACACAATTTAATATAATTTTCACTGTAAATAATTTAAAAAAAGAAAATAATCAATGACGCCATTACAAATGAAATTGTTGAACAAGGGGATACACAAATGGCAAAGTGTGGATGACGTAACAAACGGCAGCTTTTACCTGAAAGTTAAATTATATTTAAATCAATTATAATAAAATATAATTTAAATTAATTTAAAATTAACTTTAAATTAATTTAAACAAATTATTAAAACGATAAATTTCGTTATCCATTTTATCTCATCTTCTCACAAAATTCTGTTTTGAACAAATCATCAAGAAAATTTATATCCATTCATTAAAATTACTATTTTACACAATAAATTTTAATTTAAAACAAAAAAAAACAGTAATTAATTTATAATTTTAACAATAAAAATTTATTAATAATCAGTGACGTCATAAAATCTCGTCTCCCATGAGATGTGCTGTGTGTGGACTCTTCACAACTTCTTATCTCACGTAAGTGGAATTTTAATTAAACTTTTATTGGGTTAAATTTAAGAAATCTAGGCTAATTTATTATAAAATCAATAAACTAGATTATATGGTGTAAAAGGATATAAAAATTCTTAAATTTCCTAACAGATTACTTTCAGAAAAAGTGATTGGAAATATGGGGTATTAGATTTCTTATTGTTCAATATGGCGAGTTGAAAAAAATCTCTTTACATTTTTAATAAAATCAACTTAGTAATAAGTTTAATTGTACAATTTAAGCTTGATAATGGTTTTTATTTTTAAGTAATTAATAAAATTTTAATGAATTTTATTAAAATTTAGGTATTTATTGTTCTTGATTCTGAAAATTTTCTCAAAGTGGGTGGACCACCTTCTGTTGCCATCTTTGAATGATGTAATGAACTTTTTACTTGGAATTTATTGGATCAAATCTTTGAAAATATTTAATGTCATATTTTTGAGGGGTTATTTTTTTGAGAAAAACACTTTTTAAAATGATTTTTTCTAGTAATTTTCATGGTTTGCTAAAATAGTGAAGTTACAAAATTAATTTTCTTTTAAGTTAATTAATTTTAATCCTCTTCATTGGCAAATATTTAGTGTTCCTACCAATTGTATGTACTTTGAACTGTTGACTGTTACAACTTTGTGCTACATTGCGAGAGTCTCTTTTCTTTGACCAAACTTATCTTATTTTAATTTCGTCAGCTCGTTTATTGCAATTCTTGAATATTGTTGGTTTAATAAGCAAAGATGCCACTTTGCAGATTTCTTTGAGAAAGTGCACATTATGAATTCTAGCTTAGGTGTTCCTACCTTTACCCGTAAAGTAATCTCAGTCGCTAAAAATTATTTCACTCCACATCTAAAACCTGATGAATGTATCTTAACAACACCAAAAGAATTAGGAAGAGAAATAAGAAGATTAAAAAATAGCAAAGCCCCCGGCATAGACGGAATAAATTCCAAAATTATGAAAAACATTTCCAAAAAGTGTCTAATCCACCTTACTAAAATAATTAATCACATTATTATGTTCGGCTACTTTCCTGATATATGGAAAATGGCAAAAATTATTGTCATTGCTAAACCTGGTAAAGACCCCTCTTTAACAAGCAGTTATCGGCCAATCTCCTTACTTCCTTGTCTTAGTAAGCTGACTGAGAAAATTATTTTGTTTACACGCCGCAGACCGGTTGTGAATAGATTTGTCCAAATTAACGGCGACTCCCTTCCGTGGAGCAAGGAAGTTAAATACCTCGGGTTGGTGTTACGACTCCAAATTAACTTTCACCAAACACATAAACTCAGTGTGCGATAAAGCGGTAGGAATTATGTGCAGTCTCTTTCCTCTTTTGAACCGCAACTCTAACTTAGATTTTCTTAATAAAAAACTTATCTACTATCTCTATATCCGCTCCGTACTACTATATGCAGCCCCTGTGTGGTCCAATACTTGTTGCACCAATTACGGGAAGTTACAAAGAGTCCAAAACAAATGCTTAAGGTTAGTTGGGTCATATCCCCGGTGGACACCCATAGATTACATGCATGCAGCACTTGATGTTGCCAGCGTGTCCACATTTATCTACAACGCTACGGAAAACTTTGTAACTTCCTGTACACATAGTCCCTACCCGCATATAAAAAGTATTATGGGCTATAACTTAAGTTCTCTTAATTATAGAAAATACAAACACAAAAGGCTAAAGCATATCTTGCTTTAATTAATCTTATGTAGTAAGGTTTTTTTTAAATTTTTGGCCTTAGCATTAAGTTGGACTTGTACCCAATGTAAATGTTAATATGTTGTGGAGAGGATATAGGCATGCAGCCTGAAACCTCCTTTTATATATATTTGTATAAAAAATTTTAAATTGTAAATAAACATTTTCAAATTCAAATTCAAAATTCTAGTAATTTTGCGTTATTTAATAATTTTTTTTTGTGCATATTAATCGCGAACGAATCTTATGAAATTGATGGTATATTTTCAGATTACCACTAAACGTGAATACATTTTTCTATCAAAATAATTCTTTAGATTCATTTTCTTTTTTATATAACTATGGTTTGACATCGTTATTGATTGGTCATTATTAAGAAATTAAAGCATTCTTTTAAGGTAACAACTTGAGCAGGTTAAAAAAAAAAAAAAACAATATGGGCAGCGCTGTGTAGTTATGTGGAAATAATTATAACTAAATTACTAAAAATCACAAGTTACCTGGTTTAAAGGAAAATCCTTTGAATTTTCTAACTTAAACACTTTTACACTAAACGTTTTTTTACAATTGATTTTTATTTCACTGAACACTATAAGAACACAATAAGTTATGACCCGGAAAACAGCAGCGTCTCAAGGTAAATAGATGTTAATCTTACCTGGCTTTTACCAGTTCACAAAAAATAATAAATTTTTCTCCTCGGCCAGACCAGGTGAGGATGGGAGGGATCCGTATGTGGGCACCAAAAATCACATTAATTTTCCCATAAGATACAACCATATATTGAAGGTAATAGATAACATATATAATACAAAATGTACACTAGTTTGTCACAAACTAGGAGATACAACATAAGAACCATACGCCGAGAGCACTAGTAGCGGAGTGCCTCACCTCGCTCTCAGCGGGTAGCATTCTTTAGATGAACTTTACCCTGTCAATGCTAAATATTTATTATTATTATTATTATTTTAGGCTATCCTGGTTACAAAGTAAAGTAAAGTAGTCGCCTACTTTTTCAGAATGTCGTGGACGGAGGCGACTAGCAAACCATACTTTACTGTGAATTACTTTTATTAACCATTAAATAAAATCCAAGACCTCTAGACCGGGGAATCGAGCCCAGTACCACAAAATGCATACTAGCTTTGCAGATCTCTCGCCCAACACAATAATTATATCTTCATATTTTTTAAAACGGGAAAATTTTCTTTGATACAGACCAATTTTTCTCCTTTTTCCATTTCTTTTTTCTTTTTGAGGGGTGTAGATATAATGAAAATTGGCCTTGGCTCTAAAACATATACAAAAAAAAAAAGATTGTAAAACATAGTTATCACATTTGAAACTTTAAAAGTTAAAATTTTGCATTTTTTTTTTTTTAATTCAGTCATCTAATCTTTCAATAATTTCTTCCTTTTCTTTTTTTTTGCAGATATTTTTATCCCGGTTCGGGAGTGTTTAAAAAAAAAAATCGGGAGTGATGTGTTTAGTGCCCTGGAAGCTGGAAAATGTAGCTCTTCAGAAACTCTCTTCAAGGTACAATGATTTCTAAATCAATTTTTTACTTTTTAATTATTTCCATGGCTTCTAAAATTCAATAACTATGCAATACAGGATTTCAAATTTTGTCAAGTAATAAAATACTACGAGTAATGTCAAACAAATACTACAAATAACACACAGCTACTACAAATATCATAACTTTTATCATAGTAGCATGCTTTTTTTATTAATCTTTATTTTTTATTGTTTTAATAACTACAAATACTCTTTTTTTCGGGAGTGTCCATGTTCGCGAGTGATTAGTGAGATCGGCCACATTTAATTTCCCAAATCTTGGCGTCAAGATTTTCAAATATCATAAGATAAGAAAAAAAAATAAATAAATAAATATATTATTGCAATTTCTCTTAGATTTTCTCTTCCTAGGAGCTTCTTACAGCTCACTATCGCCGGTGATGGACAGTGTTGTCTTGCAACGAGAGAACACTGTCCGGAAAACGGCTGTGCATTGAAAAAAGCTCCGGGCGCTAATAATCTCGGTTGTTGAGACGCGCCTTAAATGATGAATAAAAAATTTTATGGCAATTTCTCTTACATTTTCTCTTCCTAGGAGCTTCTTACAGCTCACTGTCCCCGGTGATGGGCAGTGTTGTCTTGTAACGAGAGAACACTGTCCGAAGGCCGGGGCTGTGCACTGAAAAAAAGCTCCGGGCGCTAATAACCTCGGTTGTTGACGCGCCTTAAATGATGAATAAAAAATATTATGGCAATTTCTCTTAGATTTTCTCTTCCTAGGAGCTTCTTACAGCTCACTATCGCCGGTGATGGACAGTGTTGTCTTGCAACGAGAGAACACTGTCCGGAAAACGGCTGTGCATTGAAAAAAGCTCCGGGCGCTAATAATCTCGGTTGTTGACGCGCCTTAAATGATGAATCAAAAATATTATGGCAATTTCTCTTACATTTTCGCTTCCTAGGAGCTTCTTACAGCTCACTGTCCCCGGTGATGGGCAGTGTTGTCTTGCAACGAGAGAACACTGTCCGGAAACCGGCTGTGCATTGAAAAAAGCTCCGGGCGCTAATAATCTCGGTTGTTGACGCGCCTTAAATGATGAATCAAAAATATTATGGCAATTTCTCTTACATTTTCTCTTCCTAGGAGCTTCTTACAGCTCACTGTCCCCGGTGATGGGCAGTGTTGTCTTGCAACGAGAGAACACTGTCCGGAAACCGGCTGTGCATTGAAAAAAGCTCCGGGCGCTAATAATCTCGGTTGTTGACGCGCCTTAAATGATGAATAAAAAATATTATGGCAATTTCTCTTACATTTTCTCTTCCTAGGAGCTTCTTACAGCTCACTGTCCCCGGTGATGGGCAGTGTTGTCTTGTAACGAGAGAACACTGTCCGAAGGCCGGGGCTGTGCACTGATAAAAGGCTCCGGGCGCTAATAACCTCGGTTGTTGACGCGCCTTAAATGATGAATAAAAAATATTATGGCAATTTCTCTTACATTTTCTCTTCCTAGGAGCTTCTTACAGCTCACTGTCCCCGGTGATGGGCAGTGTTGTCTTGTAACGAGAGAACACTGTCCGAAGGCCGGGGCTGTGCATTGAAAAAAGCTCCGGGCGCTAATAATCTCGGTTGTTGACGCGCCTTAAATGATGAATAAAAAATATTATGGCAATTTCTCTTACATTTTTTCTTCCTAGGAGCTTCTTACAGCTCACTGTCCCCGGTGATGGGCAGTGTTGTCTTGTAACGAGAGAACACAGTCCGAAAACCGGGGCTGTGCACTGAAAAAAAGCTCCGGGCGCTAATAACCTCGGTTGTTGACGCGCCTTAAATGATGAATAAAAAATATTATGGCAATTTCTCTTACATTTTCTCTTCCTAGGAGCTTCTTACAGCTCACTGTCCCCGGTGATGGGCAGTGTTGTCTTGTAACGAGAGAACACTGTCCGAAGGCCGGGGCTGTGCACTGAAAAAAAGCTCCGGGCGCTAATAACCTCGGTTGTTGACGCGCCTTAAATGATGAATAAAAAATATTATGGCAATTTCTCTTACATTTTCTCTTCCTAGGAGCTTCTTACAGCTCACTGTCCCCGGTGATGGGCAGTGTTGTCTTGTAACGAGAGAACACTGTCCGAAGGCCGGGGCTGTGCACTGAAAAAAAGCTCCGGGCGCTAATAACCTCAGCTGTTGATGCGCCTTAAATGATGAATAAAAAATATTATGGCAATTTCTCTTAGATTTTCTCTTCCTAGGAGCTTCTTACAGCTCACTATCGCCGGTGATGGACAGTGTTGTCTTGCAACGAGAGAACACTGTCCGGAAAACGGCTGTGCATTGAAAAAAGCTCCGGGCGCTAATAATCTCGGTTGTTGAGACGCGCCTTAAATGATGAATAAAAAATTTTATGGCAATTTCTCTTACATTTTCTCTTCCTAGGAGCTTCTTACAGCTCACTGTCCCCGGTGATGGGCAGTGCTGTCTTGTAACGAGAGAACACTGTCCGAAGGCCGGGGCTGTGCACTGAAAAAAAGCTCCGGGCGCTAATAACCTCAGCTGTTGATGCGCCTTAAATGATGAATAAAAAATATTATGGCAATTTCTCTTACATTTTCTCTTCCTAGGAGCTTCTTACAGCTCACTGTCCCCGGTGATGGGCAGTGTTGTCTTGTAACGAGAGAACACTGTCCGAAGGCCGGGGCTGTGCACTGAAAAAAAGCTCCGGGCGCTAATAACCTCAGCTGTTGATGCGCCTTAAATGATGAATAAAAAATATTATGGCAATTTCTCTTAGATTTTCTCTTCCTAGGAGCTTCTTACAGCTCACTATCGCCGGTGATGGACAGTGTTGTCTTGCAACGAGAGAACACTGTCCGGAAAACGGCTGTGCATTGAAAAAAGCTCCGGGCGCTAATAATCTCGGTTGTTGAGACGCGCCTTAAATGATGAATAAAAAATTTTATGGCAATTTCTCTTACATTTTCTCTTCCTAGGAGCTTCTTACAGCTCACTGTCCCCGGTGATGGGCAGTGTTGTCTTGTAACGAGAGAACACTGTCCGAAGGCCGGGGCTGTGCACTGAAAAAAAGCTCCGGGCGCTAATAACCTCAGCTGTTGATGTGCCAAAAAAAACAAAAAAATATATTATGGCTATTTAAATTTTATTTGATTGATTTACAAATTTTCTAAGATGCTTTTTTTTTTAACATCATTAATTTTTTTTGTTCTGTCGTAGCCATGCATCTTTATTGTATCCCTGATCTGTTTCCAAGAATTTCATCCTTTCATCAGAGGTAGAGGTAGTTTTGGTGTAGAGATTTCAGTCTATCCTTGATGAAAGGTGAAAGTCATGAAATCAATCTGGGCATTCAATCAATATGCAAGCTAGAATGGATAAAATCAATGTTATCCAGGCATGCAACGCTTATTATGCGTAACTCTAACTACGTTTTCAACAATTTTTTTTTGGGTTTAATTCTAACACGATTTAAAAACAAGAAAAATGGTTATTTTAGTGGTTGAGAGTATATTTGAAAAACCATTGCTGCCCTTAGAAAATCTGGTGTGGGTTCTCCAGAATATGTCCAATATTTCTTCTTAGCTTTGTGAGTCTTTTGGAACGCAAAAATTACCCCATAGGTCCTGTGAGTAGTTTAGGTTTGTTTTTTGGAGGGTGCAGGTCCAGTAGATCATTCGTTATTGTCAAAGAAATGTAGGATACCCCACACAGTGACCGCCAACAAGAACTCTTTAAGAAGTGGGTAAATACATTTATTCCTTTTTAATTTTTTGAAAGAAAATGCTTAAAATACGAAAATTACTAACCTTACCACTGAATTCCAAAAAAGAAGATTCTTCCTTAGTTTTTTTTTGTCATTTCAATTGTTCTTAAGTATTCTTGAAATTCGTTCACAGGTTTTCCATGGAAGCCTGCTGTATTCAAATCAATATTAAGGTGTATTCATTCTTATAATTGATTTCCTTCTTGTACTGAATACAAAGTCAAATTACCCTGTAATCAAAAATAAATTGTTAATCTAACACTTAAAATATTTTGAGGCAGACTAGAGCAGAATTGTTTAGGTTTTTTTTAAATCAGTAACTGTCTGAGGTTAGCCCTGCACAAAAAATTGCAGTAAGTTCAAAATTGTTATTACAATTAGAATGTCACAAAGGGTAGCAAGGGAAAGGTTCAATGTATGTTTAGGAATGTAATTCCTACACAGTTTCAGTAGAGCTGGAATTCCTACAAAGTTTCAGTAGAGCTGGAATTTCTACAAAGTTTCAGTAGAGCTGGAACAAAAGAGTTTGCTGAACAAAAACCAGTGGGTGTTGAAGTTAAATTTTCCTTGTAGACAATAGAAAATAAGACACAAGAATGGCAAACAAAGTATTTAAAAGAAGATCCTTAAATGTTTTTTTTTTAAAGTAGCGAGATCAGTTTTTTAAGTACTTCTTGGATCAAAAACATCCATACTTCCAGTTTCAATCACAAGATTCACATTTTACTCAAGTTTTCCATTTCCAATTTCTAATAAGCTTTTCTTTTTAGTGAAAATCATTTCTAGTTTTCTAGGGCAAACATCTTCCTCGAAAATTTTGAAAACTGTAATCTGTAAACTTTGAAAAACAATAGTAAGAAACGTGAATTTTTTTTTGTCCTCTTCTATAGATTAATTTTAGAGAGAATGTACAATACAAACAATCTTAACTTGGAACCAAAATGTTTTTATAGGTTATGATTGAAAGACCATTTTACCAGCACAACTGTTAGCGTTGCCCAAATCCTTGTAAATTGATACAAATTAACCTATAAACTGCCTCGTACGTTATTTTGTAGTCTAAATTACTATAAATAATATTTAGATAATCATAAATTTGGAACAAAACACACTATTTAAGCACTGTAATATAATAAAGACACAGTTAATATACTTTTGTTTTGTGGTTAAAACTTCCAACTTAGCTGCTATAAAGAAGTACATGTAGCAAGAAATAAAGTAAATGTGCTCTGTCCTCGCCAATCTAAAACAGCTTTAGAGTTCGCAGAATATTCAATTTGTAGGAAACCAAACTATAAGTACGCATATTACTTAACTTACTAGCCCCACTTCCAGCTAATCTAGGTTTGTTTAAAAGTAAACAAAACGCTATAAGTTTTGGAGGCAGGTTTTGTAAAGGTTAATAATAGTTTAGGCGCCCAAATTTATTTTTAATTTCATCTTTAAATGAAAATATTTTAGCATTTTTAATTCTACTATTAGTTAATTCAGTATTTTTAAAATAATTTTTATTTTATTTACTAACTAATTGAAGAAATTATTACCATTATACCCAATTTTCAAAAAATAGAGTTTGCCATTGAAATTATCTGTTTTGATGTACTATGGAGTCCAAAGGAGTTGTTTTAAGCTAAAGTAGGTCTATTTTTACAAAATATCCACCAAAAGAAAGACCACAGCCAAACTTTTAACACTCGATATTTTGATTTCTGTCTCAATAGATGACACAACTGAAAGTAATCAAAATTCTCAATTGGTACCAACCTAACTAATTGAATTTTAAATTTTTTTTAATGGTCTTTTTGTTTGAGAGGTTTTTTTTTTCGGACATGGTTACAATGAATCTTTTCTTTGAATCTTTTGTACTAAGGTTTGACTCATTGTATTGTACAACTTTATATTTGTAAAAAAATTTTGATTAAGGCTTATTTTAAAAGAAAGGAGTTGGTAGGCTAAGAACACAGTATAATTGATGGTACTGTGTATTGTTATTTTTTTTTTCTAAATGATGATTTGGAAATGTGTTTTTTTTTGCCCTGGGAGGATCTCAAATGGGATATTTACAAAAAATATCTGAACGGTCACGTTGTCTTACTAAGTAGTAGAGTAAAAAATGTGTAAAACCGCCAAAAAACACATCAGCTGACCAGCTGTGTAACAGTTTCTATTTTCTTCAGTTAATACTCCGTCATCCCTACCTCCATGATGAAATTGAAGGGCGAGCACCAATACAGCTCCCCACCACTTGTTACGTAGTTCTAAAGAGGCCCCGGCTAAAGAACTAGTGACATAGAAGCTAATCAGTAACCTAATACAATTACTGACAAACGCATGCGTAACTTAAACAGTTCAACAGTTCGAATTAATAAACAATACGTGAAAACATGCTAAGTGTTATTCTAAAGTATTTTATGCATAGTCATTGTTCGTTTAGTTCAATACAGTTGTCTTTTTTTTTGTTTTGTAATTTGCGTAACATTTACCAGTACCACTTGTATTTGGTTTTCAAGGTCGCTAATCAGCTGATATTTTGGAAAAACAAACGTGCTTTACTTTTTGAACTAGTGTTGATATTTTTTATTTATGCTTTCATTTCTGTGATTTGGTTTTTTCCCAAAAAAGCAAAAAATTCATGGTGCTTAAAAAAAATGTCAGTGTTTATTAATTTTATTTTTGATTAAACTCTTTGGAAATCAAGAGTTTGTGATTTTTTGTTTCTGGTTGGAGGGAGGGGGGAATGTGTTTTTGTGGTGATTTGTGATACTAACATCCCTTCAAGATTTGGATATTATAATGGCATATGTGGTTTGGAGAGTTTTTATGAAAAAATACACCAGATTTCGTTTAGGATTATTATCGAATGTTGCCGCACATGTAAGTGACTTTTAATTGCTCCATATTTCTTTAACACCTATTTTAATATTATGGATATTTATTTGCCTCTTGTTTTTATCGTCCCTCTCTTTTGCACCCACTTTGCTCGAAATATTGGTCGTCACAAATTCCTGAATGAGATTGACAATATTCAGTATATACAAACAAAAATGTGCATAGTTATATCTAATATTTCCTTCAAGATACATTAGATATTGAGGTTTTCAAAACGTTCCACCGGAAGTGCATCCATTCACTGAATAGAATTATCCGCTTTTCAAGATTTTCTCAATGAAATTACTCCAAAAATTTTCCTGTTGTCTTCATTGAAGATCTAATATTTTACTTACAAAGAAGAAAAAACATTTTAAGGGCAATTTAGGGGTTGATAGTTTTGGTTTTGTTAGGCTAAAATTTTACCTGAGATGTTAATGAGTTTCTAAAATTTTCGAGTCTTGAGAAAAATCACTTCTCTGCACGTGTTAATTAATAATTTTCTACAAATATTTATTAGTATTTCGTAATTTTTATGTAAAGTACTTAGGTAGATTGATTTTTTTTAAAGTTATTTTTCATCTCATTCAGAGAGATAACTTATATTTAAAAGTTATTTTTTAACATTTTCTTGAGGAAAATTTAGTCCCAGCTTTGGGAGGGGCCCCCACACAGTTGCTGTGTATCTGAATATGGTAACACACCTTAAATTTCGGCCGTTACAGCCGAAGGTTTCGCTAAGCTTTGAGATGTATTGTGTGTGGTAGGTACTAGATTCGATTCCCGATTTAGGCTTTAGATTTTATTATTTTAGTTTAATATGAGAAATTTATAGTAAAGTATGTTAGGCGGTTAAGAGACTAGACCCGCAGAGCTAAGATGTATTGTTGGTTTAGTGGGTTCGATTCCCCCGGTCTATGCCTTGGATTTTATTTAATGGTTAATATGAGAAATTTACAGTAAAGTATGTTAAGGCGGTTGAGAGACTAGACCCGCAGAGCTAAGATGTATTGTTGGTTTAGTGGGTTCGATTCCCCCGGTCTATGCCTTGGATTTTATTTAATGGTTAATATGAGAAATTTACAGTAAAGTATGTTAAGGCGGTTGAGAGACTAGACCCGCAGAGCTAAGATGTATTGTTGGTTTAGTGGGTTCGATTCCCCCGGTCTATGCCTTGGATTTTATTTAATGGTTAATATGAGAAATTTACAGTAAAGTATGTTAAGGCGGTTGAGAGACTAGACCCGCAGAGCTAAGATGTATTGTTGGTTTAGTGGGTTCGATTCCCCCGGTCTATGCCTTGGATTTTATTTAATGGTTAATATGAGAAATTTATAGTAAAGTATGTTAAGGCGGTTGAGAGACTAGACCCGCAGAGCTAAGATGTATTGTTGGTTTAGTGGGTTCGATTCCCCCGGTCTATGCCTTGGATTTTATTTAATGGTTAATACGAGAAATTTATAGTAAAGTATGTTAGGCGGTTAAGAGACTAGACCCGCAGAGCTAAGATGTATTGTTGGTTTAGTGGGTTCGATTCCCCCGGTCTATGCCTTGGATTTTATTTAATGGTTAATACGAGAAATTTATAGTAAAGTATGTTAAGGCGGTTGAGAGACTAGACCCGCAGAGCTAAGATGTATTGTTGGTTTAGTGGGTTCGATTCCCCCGGTCTATGCCTTGGATTTTATTTAATGGTTAATATGAGAAATTTACAGTAAAGTATGTTAAGGCGGTTGAGAGACTAGACCCGCAGAGCTAAGATGTATTGTTGGTTTAGTGGGTTCGATTCCCCCGGTCTATGCCTTGGATTTTATTTAATGGTTAATATGAGAAATTTACAGTAAAGTATGTTAAGGCGGTTGAGAGACTAGACCCGCAGAGCTAAGATGTATTGTTGGTTTAGTGGGTTCGATTCCCCCGGTCTATGCCTTGGATTTTATTTAATGGTTAATATGAGAAATTTACAGTAAAGTATGTTAAGGCGGTTGAGAGACTAGACCCGCAGAGCTAAGATGTATTGTTGGTTTAGTGGGTTCGATTCCCCCGGTCTATGCCTTGGATTTTATTTAATGGTTAATATGAGAAATTTACAGTAAAGTATGTTAAGGCGGTTGAGAGACTAGACCCGCAGAGCTAAGATGTATTGTTGGTTTAGTGGGTTCGATTCCCCCGGTCTATGCCTTGGATTTTATTTAATGGTTAATATGAGAAATTTACAGTAAAGTATGTTAAGGCGGTTGAGAGACTAGACCCGCAGAGCTAAGATGTATTGTTGGTTTAGTGGGTTCGATTCCCCCGGTCTATGCCTTGGATTTTATTTAATGGTTAATATGAGAAATTTATAGTAAAGTATGTTAAGGCGGTTGAGAGACTAGACCCGCAGAGCTAAGATGTATTGTTGGTTTAGTGGGTTCGATTCCCCCGGTCTATGCCTTGGATTTTATTTAATGGTTAATACGAGAAATTTATAGTAAAGTATGTTAGGCGGTTAAGAGACTAGACCCGCAGAGCTAAGATGTATTGTTGGTTTAGTGGGTTCGATTCCCCCGGTCTATGCCTTGGATTTTATTTAATGGTTAGTATGAGAAATTTATAGTAAAGCATGTCTGCTAGTCGCCTCCGTCCACGACACCTGATCAGTTGGATGTAAAGCCCACTCTGAAAAAGACTAGGCATTATTTTACTTTACATGGGCACACCAAAATTTCCCTAAAATTCCCTTTTATTGTCCCGAGGGACACAGGACTTTTTACTAGAGTTTAAAAAAGCCCCCTTTTTTTTAATCAAATTAAAACTATTCGCCATTTTACAAAGCTAATCTTAACTATTGAGCAACACAGGTGCAATGATACAAACTGTTTACCTGCTGTTTAGTTCTTATCTTTAAGGCGTAACTTGGGTAAATATAATTTTTACGATTTTGAACGATAATTTTATTTACGCGAGTCAACAGTTTGGGCTTTTTATCTCAGGAAGTAGCTCTTAATTAGGTTATTTTTTTACTATTATTGTTATTTTATTAATGAACCTTTCTGTCGTTGAAATGAGGAAAAATTGAATTCTGTCGCTTTGGAAGTCGAAGTGATTTTCTGAGTCAGATTATGGAAATGTGTTAGTTGTAGGTAAAAGCTAAGTTACGAAAACTAAGTTGTCCGGTGATGTTACGAGAGAACTTTGTCCAAAGGCCGGTAGTGCACTGAACTCGGAAAGCTCTAGGTGCCAATGATCTCTCAGATGTTGATGTGCCTTAAATAAGTTCAAAAAATAGTATAATCCTTTAAGGGTACATCGGATTGGGTACTACTGAACGTTTTAAGGGAACTCTGTGAAAACCGGAAGTGTGACGTGATTGAATACTCTTCACATGCCTTGTAGATCTTCAACTAATCGCATCTTTTTGCAGGAAAAGTCATTTTTAGGGCAGTTCTAGTGGAGCAAGAGTGGTTAAGGTCCGCTCTGAAGTCCTATTTCAGTGTGTGAATGTAGATACCACTACTGGAACTACGAGGTGTGGCCATTAAATAACGAGACTGATGCTGTAAAACATTTTCTTTTAAATTTATACATATTTAGTTATTATCACCTTCAATATACACTCCTCCTCCACTATACCTACAACGCTCCATGCGAATTTACCATTGTTCGAAATCGTGTTGATGGAAGTCTTTTTCTGTGAGCTCCTGCATGACGCGTCAGCCGCTTTTTCTTTCACAGCTTCACAGCGGACTGAAATCGTGTCCCTTTTAATGCAGATTTGACTTCGGGGAACAGATCTAAAGTCACATGGGGCCAGATCAGGCGAATAAGACGGATGGCCTAAAACTGGAATGTTGTACTTGGCTAGAAACGTCGTCTTGACAGACAATGCAGTGTGAGCCGGCGCCGCGGTTGTCCTTGATGGAGAACCCCGGGACTTGTTCTTCCACCAATCGGGGTCGTTTTTTCCTTACTCTTTCACGGAGTTGAGCAAGCTCCTCACGGTAGTAATGTTTGATTAATTATAATCAATATTTTCATCCGTTTTGGACGTGGAAGGATTTGGCACATGCATAGTTCTTCTTTAGCAGCATCAGTCTCGTTATTTAATAGCCACACCTCGTGTTAAGGAATATAAAATTGATTTTTTTTTTTTTGTAAGTTCATAGTTTAAATTCCGCGAAATTGGCTTGACCGGAAATGCGAATTTCCACAAATTTCCTTGGTATTCTTGAAAAAAAAAAAAAAGATCTCAGCTGATTTCCTTACAAAACAAAATATGTACCGACCCAATACTTGTTGTTGTTGGTTATCTCTTTTCTGTAAACTACGTAGCGACCTGAGCACGTGAACTATCCTGTAACAGCTGTATGCACCTTCATACCGGAAAGGGCATTGAGAGCTTGTAGTCGCGCGAGTGTTCACACTAGAGTTAGGACTATTCAGAGCTTCAGGGGGGAGGGGCTAGATATACAGTTCCAGGTTACATATTGTCCATTCAGTTAGCAGCTGGCCCAACCTGGGAACTCGAGTTTATTAAATTGTTATTTTCATTTTTAGATATTAATTTCTGAATTAAAATGTTTCGCATATTCGTGAGAACGCTCACATCAACCCAGCGCCATTACACTCTACAAAAGGAAACTCTACATTCAGATCACAAAAGAATTGTTATAAGAATATTCTAACTTCTCAGAAGTAAAAGGTTATTTTCTTTAATTTCTGTGTAAAAATAAAAGAAAATCAACGTTTGCTCTTTGCTCACTTTGACTCCTCTGTTTTGTAGTTATACAGATTATTGATTTTGAGTTTACACCGAAAATAACTTCGATTTGCGGTCCCCTGAGTTCGAAAAAGTTCCTCTATCTCTAACTCTGTCTTTGACCGTGTATGTACCCCCTCGTAAAACTGAAAAACGGAAAATCATAGTTCAAATTTAATATTTAGCTTAGATACTCAATACAGGAAGACCACAATAAGGTTTTGGTCAAAATCGGTCGACCGGAAGTATCACTTTACGATTTTACGGGGGCGGTTAAACTTACCTCTAATGTGCCATTACCGTACATTGTACTGACTTACCACCTGTATAGTATTAATAAGAATCAAATGTGGGACTGAATTTTCCAAATTTCGTGAAAATCTACCCACCGGAAGTGCCACTTTACTGAATAGATTTTCCAGTTTTCAGAGATTTTCTCCAAAATGACTCCTTCGATTTCCATTAAACTTGGTGAGCTAATTGCTCTGACGTAGCTCTACAACTTTTATTTAGGACATTTTCCCGGGAACAATCAATTAAGGGCACTTGTGGGCGAGGGGGGTGGTTAGACTTACCTCTAATGAGCCATTAATGTACATTGTACTGGCTTACCACCTGCATAGTATTAATGAGAATCAAATTTGAGACCGAATTTTTAAATTTAATGTAAATTGACTGACCGGAAATGCCCACTTTTCCGAAAATAATTTTCCCGTATTTTTTAAGGATTTCTTCGCAAACAGCTCCTACGATTTCATTTTAAACTTCGTACAGTGATTACGCACACATAAATCTACAACTTTTAACCGGAAAAACATTCTTCCCGAAAACTTGATTAAGAAGAAGGGGTACTTCTTAAAGAAAAGTCCTCTAAGAAGGCACTTTTCCTTTTCTTTTTGGAAAAATAGTACCCGGAAATTCTCATTAAACTAGCAATGCTAACTGTATGCGTCATAATCACTTTGATTTTTTCGGAATAGTTGAAATAATTTAAATTACCATAGTGATTGCATTATATCACTTGGATTATTATTTGGATAACAATTAAGATCGCAATAAAATTGTACTGCGCCCATCAGCTGTATAATTAAATAATGTAAACAGTCGTAATCTTCTTTACATGATATCTTTTGTCTTAGTTGATTCGATCAGTCTAATTAAAGACTATTGGGTAATTTAAATTAATTCTTGCTCTAATTGCTCTCAAAATATTATAGTCTGAACCTCTAAACTGATTTCATAAATCTTGGATTTAAATCATTAATAAGTGAAACATTTAACGACGTTAGTGCGCGCATGTCTATTGTATCTCTGACCAGTTTCGGGCCTTCATCCATCATCAGGGGTAGATTAAGTTGACAAAAAAAAATTACAGTTATAAAGGAGGATTCGCCCAGTATTATAAAGAAAATTTTGGAATTTTATCTTTTATAGAAAAAGAGAAAAAAAAATTGTCGCGAGTTGGGGTGTTTTTCAACGGTTCGCTTTTTCGGTGCACTTTTTGACTATCAACCCTTGATACTCGTACAACTGGCCTACTGGAAACAGTTTTGAGATCTCAACTTGAATAATGATTTCAACTCAATAACACACAAATACATCGTGCCAACGCCTTCTTCACTCAATCGACAAGTTTAGCGTAACGTAATAACGTAAATGAAGTCGAAATTTTTGTGTATATTCTAGAAAAATTAATTTTAGGGCAGTTTTTATTTTGAGGGACGTGGAAGGTTAAACATTTCAATGAGCGGTTACCAAAAAGATTTAGATTTTAGATTTTGAACAGCTGGACGGGACCCATGCCCCACGGCACCGCAGCCACCAAGAGGCTTATTGTGCCTTCCCCTCGAAGTCTATTAGCTGAAACCTCCCCTTCTAAGAAGAAGGTTGAGGACTTTCCCTACCAGTTCCTTCTACACTATAATTTCTTTTGGTCTCAAGGTACCCTAAGATATCGTAGCGCAGTCTCTCGATTGCAACGCAATCGTATAGCAGGTGAGAGGCCGTTTCTTCCTCTTCCTGGCACAATCTGACCACAACGGTTCCCAGCTAATAAGCCCCTATCTTGAGCAGGTGCTTTCTGAACCTACCGTGCCCTGTGAATAGGCCTGTAATCAGAGTAATCTGATTCCTGCCTAAGCCCAGGAGTGAGTCTCTTTGGTTCTTTGTTTGCACAACAAGGGCATATAACCCTTTTGCCGCGTTTGACCCCTAGGAAGCATCACCCAGTACTTTTCATGTTCTCTCCAGATCCAATCTCTTGAGAGCCTCACGAACTGCACCCTAGGTGTGATCCCCAGGACAGGCTCCGGGCCAATGAAAGGAGTAATAGCTCCATTCCTGGGCCAACTCATCAGCTATTTCATTCCTCTTAATCCCCACTTGGCCCGTACCAAAAAAGTATCGTACTATTATCGAAGTGAATATGACCTAAATGTTCAGAATGTGAAGAATATTTTTATAGGTTACCTTGAGTGTGTAGTAGTTACTGCGGAAGTCTTATGAGTCTTCATAACATTTTTTTTTTTTTTTTACTTTAATTTACGTAATGTGGTAGCTATTTTTTTTTTCGTTCGACCAGCTGGCATCACCCAGATAGTGTTTTGTTTCTGTTAATATTTTTAAAACCAAATTTACAGGAAATTCAAGTTTTGGGAGGGGTTTGGGTGAAGGAAGGGGGGAAGTTTGTGAGTCAATTTATAAAAAAAAACAATTCTTACTTTATTATTATTAAAAGGTTGCTTTCAAATGTTCGTTTCAACCCACTTTTTTTGATTAATTTATTTTATTATTATTTTTTTTATTTTTTTTGCAAGTCCCGTTAGTGGCCACAACTGAGGGGGGTCTAATATCCGGGAATATGGTAATTTTGGGAGTGGACTTCGTTGGTCATCTTCCTTGCCGCCTATATTCGTTCATCAAGAGTAATGTTTCAATCTTTTTCTTAAGGACTGATTTCAATTATCCAAAGGGAAGAAAATATTCCTGATTTCAGTCATAGTGTTTTTTTATTATTACAGTCGAACCTCTCAATAACGGACACTGGCGGGGTAAAGCAAAGTGGTTCTCTTTGGAGGTGGCCGTTAGAAGGAGGTAGGCAAGTTTCTTAATGAAAAAATATGTTTTTTCCCCCCCAAACATCTATTTAAAAATTGTTTATTAATAATAGATTTAAAAACGTAGATAATTGCATAATTATTGCAGCTATATGATATGCATCAAATTTTTCTTAATTATCCAAAAAATTTATCAAAAAACTACATATTATTGACTTAATTAATAATTTTTATAATAATCATCACATTTATTCATAACAATAATAATTTATGGTAAAATTATCATCTATTATTAGAAAAATAGAACAAACCTTTCGGTAAGTTGACGACGGCTCGATTTGGTTTTTTGGCAAAATCTTCCAACACATTTATTTTCTCTTCTAGAGTTAACCACTTTCGTCTGGGAGACATATCGGAAAAAATAATATTGTTCGTCCAAAGTAATATTGAAAAATGATTAAAATGGTACAAGATGTATGGAGCTTATATAGGAAACTTTAGGAAAAACCAGAAAAAAACAAAAACTTGAGAGGGGATAATTCTTTTTATCACCGCGTCAAACAAACTTTTAATAATAAGGTGGTCGTTGGTGGGAGGTGAAACATATAATCCGTTCCCCCAAAATCAATGCCCTGTGGTCGCTATGTAGAGTGTCCGTTAGACGGCGGAGGTTCTTTTATATAGAAAGTGTTATAGGGGGTAAAACGGGGAAATCCAAAAACTGGTCCGTAAAATGGAGGTAGCCGCTAGTGAGAGTGTCCTTTATGGGAGGCTCGACTGTATTTGTTTTTATTTCCCAAGTTTAGGGCAGTGTAGCTGGGATATGTAAGTGGAGGGGTCCCCCTGCATGTTGCTACATGTTAGTATCTTGAGAGATTGTGTGTGTTTGGCTTTATGTATAAGTTTATTTTTTTATTTATCTTTCTAATGCGTTCTAATCAGCGCATCCTTTCAGCTGTTATCCGGTAACGTCCATTTCCTTTGCGATCGTCTGAATAGTTAAAATTTAGCTAGCACTACTATACTGGCGGAGTAAAAATGGAGGAAATTTAACCAAAAACTAAAAATAAAACAAAAAAACTAGTTGCAAATATCGTTATAACTACGTGCACACGTCATTTACTTTTTTATTGTACATTATGACGACAACTCTTAAGCCAGCAACAAGTAGCCTGGAAAGAGTGAGATCATCAGCTAACAACAACAACTCCTGTGGCTCCATGTCTCCTCTTTTAGAACAAAAAAGGTCCTTCTCCAGACTTATCGTTAAGCACGTACAACGAAGTAATAATGTTTTTGTGGCGCACTTAGAAGAAGGAGATCTTTTTCTGTGAAGTGTACTTTGGAGGGCGTTATCGTGTGGTGCGAGACCGGGTGGGATAGACTGGGGTGGAAAAGAGCAGCATATTTCCGTGATGTGCTTGACGGCGTCGCGAACATGACGCCGCAGTAGAGACCGTCAGTAAATATGACGTAACCTAGCTTCCTTCTTTCTGTTTCCCTTCCTATTCACACTTCACTCGCCATCTTTCGACACCATATTGTTGTGCATGTTCTATGTTTTTAAATGGTGTGTAAAAGCCCCGCATACAGAATCAGCTGATTCAGCGTTTCTGTTTTTGATCTCACGCGACCATTCTTGTTAAAAATTGTTTCACCAACACTTCTGTCTGTTGTCTCCTCAAATGATGGAATCTTAACCATTAACTGATAATAGCTTTTAAAAGAGTTGGGAAGGAGTAGGGTCAGAATCTTCTCGAGACATACTCCCGCCCAATAAGACATTATTTCTCTTAAGACGAAGACTCACACTTCTCATAAGACGAAGCGTTCATATAGCTTTTAATTTTTGCATCACCAAAGAACCCGAAGTAAAATCATCTGGGCGAAATCGTCCATCCCGGAAGTGCCACTGAGTTGACGCTATAGTTTTTAATACCTTTTTTTTCCGGGTGACTCTTTTTTTACCAAACTTTGAATGCGCCCACCGCGTATAAGATCCCCCCTTACCCCTGGTGCTTTCTTAGAGAAAATACATTTAACCCAGGACCAGGCTCTGCGCTCCTATCATTGCGTATCCCTAAATTCCGATGGAATTCCATAACCCAATCGTCACAGTCCTACAATAGATGTAGTTTATGTTAGTCTTACGTTATTTTTCTTATTCTTCTTTCAAATATTATGTATCCAAATATATTTTTCTTACATATTTTCTTTTTTTTTTTTCATTTTGGTTTTGAAACTCCGAGGAAATTATTAACTGTAGTGAGATTTTAGAGACCCCCCTGATTCGTGACCTTTTTTTAATGATTTATGGCGCGTCAACATCTCAGGTTATTGGCACCCGGAGCTTTTTTTTTCAGGGCTCTGCCGGCCTCCGGACAGTGTTCTTTCTCGTTACAGACAACACTGTCGCATCAGCGGGGACAAGTGAGCTGTAAGAAGCTCCCTAGGAAGTGAGAAAATCTAAGGGTCAGCAGCTGGGATTCGAACCCGGGACCTCCGCATGGGAATCCAATACGGAAGTGACGGTAGAGTGCATGGGGCCGAGCGTAAGCTACGACATCCGTCCTGTCCCCATATAGCTTAAACTGATGCTGTACTTCCATTTGCTGTTTAGCATCACGATAATCAAGAATGGTTCCGTTTTTAAGCACCACTAAGTCCTACTACTTAGCGATATCTCCTGCCCCTCCCCACTCGACTATACTAGGACTTCTTCCTGACACCGACAAAGTTACGGAAGTGACGGGAGAATGCACGAAACCTAGCGTAAGCTACTTTTTGACCCCTGTCCCATATAACTTGAAACTGATGATGCACTTCCATTGGCTGTTCAGCATCGTGATAATCAAGTAGTTTCGCTTTTAAGCACCACCAAAGTCCTACTACTTAGCGATATCTACCCCCTCCACTTGGCCACGTCTCTTTCTATTAATAATAGTTTTCAGTTATAATGGTCAGCCATTTGTAAATACCGCTAAACTTTTATTAATATTGTGAATGAAAATACATTATTGTAGTAGCTGGAACAATGGAAATTCCCCTCCCACGCTTTGTGAATTCCTTTTACTTCTCTTTTCTCCATTCATGTTTGGAGAATTAACCGGACCGTTCGCTTAATGAATGAACTTTTAACTGTTAACATGTTAATTTGTTTTTCTTTTAGAAAAGTGCGTAGAACATGGAAATATTGCTAATTTTATTTGTTTGTTTTTTTTTTGTTTTCCCATTATTTCATTCACTCTGAATTCTAAACAATGGACTGGTGCTTAGGACAAATTCCAGGGATTAAATTGCCCACTTTAAAAAAAAATAATCAGAAGTATAAATTCACACAAGAAAATCGTCGGGAAATTCCAGTTTTTGGATTTCGGGGAAAATCTTGGCATCTTGACCAGTGAGAACCTCAATATATTTCCTGTGTGAAAATGCCACTTCGGAAAATTTGATATGAACACAATATTTCCTTTAAAAAAAAAAACGATTTAAGTAAAATAAAGATTTAATCGAATCAAATTCTAATCTATAGATTTGTGTTTTTTAAGACCTTCGAGGAAGATTTAGTAAAAACAAATTTTAACTAATTACAGCGGATCTCCTTGTGCAGATTTGAGTGCGCTACCTTGGGCTCTTTATTGGCAAACGAGGCGCCACGATAGCCGAGCGGTTAAGAGGCTAGACCTGCAATGCTAAGATGTATTGTTGGTTTAGTGGGTTCAATTCCCCCGGTGTCTAGGCCTTGGATTTTATTTAATGGTTAATATGAGAAATTTATAGAATAAGTATGTTAGGCGGTTAAGAGACTAGACTCGCAATGCTAAGATGTATTGTTGGTTTAGTGGGTTCGATTCCCCAAGTCTAGGCCTTGGATTTTATTTAATGGTGAATATGAGAAATTTATAGAATAAGTATGTTAGGCGGTTAAGAGACTAGACCCGCAATGCTATGATGTATTGTTCAAAATTACCCATTGAACTCAAACGCTTAATATATTCTCAAACCTATGTGGGCCTACGGAGTAGAGCTGTGGGGTTCAGCCAAACCTACAAACATTTCAATCAAAACTACTGCCGACAGATAGCTGATGCTCCTTTCTACAGTGACTAACCTCTCACTCTTTACAACGATCTCAACATTCCCTTCAAAGACCAATTCGCCAAGACAAAATATCAAAAAAATTCCATACTACTCTCTCTCGACTAGCTCAAATCCTCTTGTACTGTCTCTCGCTTCCTCTGACATCCCTAAATATCCCACTCGCCGACTGAATCGCCAATGGCCCCACGACTTCCTTCTAGGCTGAAGATAGGTCTTCAGATGATTTAGGAATCATTATTCTCCTCTCTCCTCCTCGTATTCTCCTCCTCACATTCTCCTCTCTCCTATAGAGAGTGCTACCGCTGGGTAGTTTCTCTCCTCCTGCTCTCCTCCCGTTCATCATAGTCATCATATTTCCTGATTGTATACATGTATACAGATTGTAAATTACTAAATAAATTACCAAAAAAAAAAAAAAAAATTTAGCTGATTGATAATTATATCAGCTGGGCAGAGTTTCCTTCCGGTTTTTACTTCGTACACATAGTTTTCGTCTTTTATTAAATACTTATCATGATGGCATTGCTTCCCATTTTAATCTTCCAGCTGTTTTAAAAAGAAGAAGTTTTAAATAAAAAAAATGATACTTTAATCATCATTAAAGCTAGCAATCAGCAAAGAAATAGTTCAAGGCACTGGAACAAACAATGAGCACCTTTATCATCATCGTGACATTTTGTAAACACGGTCTACTTCACTGCCATCTGGATGGCAGTTTAAAAATGACCTTAACAGATTTATTTCGTTTAAAAAAAGTTAAATTGTATAACTAAACTTTCTCTTACAGTTTGTAATCTCTGACGTAATGAGTGATTGTGACAGATTTTTCTTTTTCTCATTTTCTCATTTGGTGGGGGGAGGGTGGGGTGAGAAAAATAGTTTTATCTTTTCAAATTTCCAAAATTGTAGTTTTTTTTGCGTACATTTCGAAGAAATATCGAAGTGAAAAACCTTCTTTAAAAATTAGTATTTCTGGTTAAAAAGAGTTTATTTTAAATTTGGAATTTTTAATGCAAAAAAAAATCATTTCTATTAATATTTTATGAGTGTTGGGGGCAGGGATAGAGTTCCTAAACTCTTCTCCAAAAATAGAGGGACCGTTCCTCCTAAACTCTTCTCCAAAAATAGAGGGACCGTTCCTAAACTCTTCTCCAAAAATTAGGGACCGTTCCTAAAGTCTTCTCCAGAAAATAGATGGACCGTTCCTAAACTCTTCTCCAAAAAAATAGAGGGACCGTTCCTAAAATCTTCTCCAAAAATAGGGACCGTTCCTAAAACTCTTCTCCAAAAATAGAGGGACCGTTTTATGAATTTTCCTAGAAATTTTTCAAAAAATTTGAAGAAAAATCTCGCTCATTAAAATGATATTATTTCTGGTTGGCTGATTTAATTCGAAAGATTTGTTAGAGAAGCTGTCTCTAAACTTAATACCTAAGTTGATCTTTTTTTCAGTTTTATTTTCAACTTAACGCTTTTTTCGTGCAGTTTTGAAGTGTGCAGATCAATCCTCCCTATTTCCTCCCAGAAATTTAAAATTTACTGCCATCTTTGTTTTGTGGAAAAGATCCTTCGCCCAAGCTTCCTTATCTTTCAGTATCCGTCCGCTGTCAGGGAGTTATCGGACCGGTGACTTCCTGCACACTTCTTCTTTTTAGTATCCAACGTGTACAAAAAAAAAAAAAATGAAAAGGTGTGCAGTGCGTCATCCGAGTCCTTTTCCCCGAGCTGCATGCCCCAGGACTGCCTTTTTCTTGATTTTATTAAGGAAATCTGCGAAATACCTGTGGCCAGTAAGGAATTGTTGTGAGACTGTAAACCAAACCACCTCCTATCTGCCCCAGGTCACCGGGTCTTGACAATCAGTCTTGCTGTCCATTTTGCCCATGTCGTCATTCGCTCAGCAGTCTCTCTCTCTCCATTCTTGTGCCAGCCGTGCAGTCGCTCTCTTTTTTTTGGCGTCGGTAGCGCCCAGAGACTCTCTCAGCAGCAAATAGGTCCGTCTTCTGGTCAAGTCAATGGAGGGGAACTCCTTGCTATTACCAGGGCCCCGCGCCGACCCTGAAACCTGTAAAGCACTGATAGTCCCTTCAGTGACCCTTTTCTTTGGACTGCCGCCAGCCACTTCTTGTATTTACCCCTTTGTTTAGGGTTTTATGAACTGTATAGTGTTGTTAAGCGTTGTTGGATGCTGAAAAATAGAGTTTACATTACTTTTTGCCTGTAAGGATGGAATGTGGTTAAAATGTTCGAGTAAATTTGTCAGTTAAACCCTTTGAATTGTTAAAAGGAAGTCTTGAGAGTGTTCTCACACCTGATTTATTTATTTATCGAACAGAATACTGAAAGGAACTTTAAGTGTACGTCGATCTAGCGGAAGTCAGTTCGGCTGTCGAATGAATATTAAAATATATTTACAAAAGGTGGAGTTCAAAAAAAAAAAAAAAGAGAATAAATAAAAAGAGAGGAATCGTTATTTTCTATTTCACGTGAATTATGACACTAGAACCAGGGATACGGAGGATGAATGGGGAAAGGCAAGAAGCTGGAGTGAATAAGCACGAGTGGTGAATACAGAAATATGCAGGCCGTTTTGAATACAAATAGGTGCTATGAACTGTCTGTTCGTATGAACTAACATATGTACGCGGGGTGACGTGCTTCTTTTTATTTGTATTTGTAAAAGTACTTAACCTTTGCGCTTATTGTGTACAAATCTTCTTCACATAACTCGAACAATTTACTTGACTACTTCGCCCCCAAAGTCTGTGTGCTAAGGTAATGCAGGGTCTTGGCGGAAATGTTCGATATCGAATTCCCAGCGGAAGTATAGGATTTTTTTTTTTTTGTAACTATTGGTGTGTGAACGGAAATATCTTTATAAATACGCAGGAGAATTGTGTGTGGCCACTGTCCGATAATAGGGATTGAGGCGGCCACGGTAGCCGAGCGGTTAAGAGACTAGACCCGCAATGCTAAGATGTATTGTTGGTTTAGTGGGTTCAGTTCCTCAAGTCTAGGCCTTGGATTTTATTTAATGGTTAATATGAGAAATTTATAGTAAAGTATGTTAGGCGGTTAAGAGACTAGACCCGCAATGCTAAGATGTATTGTTGGTTTAGTGGGTTCGATTCCCCAGGTCTAAGCCTTGGATTTTTATTTAATGGTTAATATGAGAAATTTACAGTCAAGTATATTTGCTAGTCGCCTCTGTCCACGACACCTAATTTGGTAGTTGGACGTAAAGCCGGCCTGAAAAAATAGGCAATTACTTTACTTTTACTTTTTACGGTCCGATATTAGACTATTATCTGCAACGAGAGAACACTGTTTGGAGGCCGCCAATAATCGTGAAAAAAAAATCTCTAGGCTCAATTCAGTTTTGTGTTTTGAAGACTATTTATTGTGAGAATCATTGTGGTGTCACAATAAATGTTCGATTGGTGACAAAATCGATTATTTATTTATTTATTTTTTTTAATCCCAGGATTGGAGGAAGTACTTTTTCTCACAGGTTATCAGTTAGAGAATATGGTCTTGAAAAAAAAATCGCCCAGTCTGTACGTCTGTCTGTACATACACACACTAAAGACCACACATACACAATCACGCGCACACACTATGAGGGTGTGAGAGAGAGAGAGAGACCGAGAGAGAGAGTGAAATACTCAATAGAAAACGTATTTGATCGTCACAATGTCAACCTGGTTATTGTTCCTACAGAATACAGGATGTAACTATTGTTTGTTAATGGTTTGTGTATATGATTTGGGAGAATGTTGGTTAACATTGATGAGGGATTTCATTGAATCTGTGGGCAGCCCACACTAGATAGTGCAGTTTCAGAAAATATTTACTAGCTAAATTGTTTGTTTTGCGTAAGAGAGAATCACGAGACTGTTCACTCGATTTTTTTTTTTTTAAAGAGATCATATCCGGTACAATAATTATCGTAGTTTAATTATTTCAAGAATATTAATAATTATAATTTTCATTCAATATCTCTTTTCTCATATAAACCATAAAATAAAATCCAAGGCCTAGACACTGGGAATCGAACCCACTAAACCAACAATACATCTTAGCATTGCGGGTCTAGTCTCTTAAAAGCCTAACATACTTTACTATAAATTTCTCATGTTAACCATTAAATAAAATCCAAGGCATCGAACCCACTAAACCAACAATACATCTTAGCACTGCGGGTGTATCTATAACCGCCTAACATACTTTACTATAAATTTCTCATATTAACCATTTTAATAAAATCCAAGGCAATCGAACCCACTAAACCAACCATAAATCAGCTTTTTTTGCAGGCCCCTACTTAGTATCAATACACAATGTATTGCGATTTTAACCGTTCTCAAGCCCCCGGGTTGACATCATTATAAACTCTTGAGTATTCTCAGTGATGCTTTAAAGCCCAACCTTTTTTTTTTTAAGAACTTCCCAATCGAAAGATCCTGGATTATTTATTCCGTTACAGGAAAAAAAAATGGATTCTTTTACTGATTTTATAAAATCCCTTTACGTTCATGGATGAGCCCTACCCCCTGCACGCTCCCTGTGCAGAAATACTGCGTCTTTCTTCGTCGGCTTCTGCCAAAACGTAATCGGCCATTGCTCGTTCTTAGAAAACCATTTTATTACTTACCTTTAGCGTCCCTTTTTCCTTGTTTCATCTAGCTCAGGTGTTTTGTTTTAATAAATTCTACGACTTTTTCAAAGGGGTAGCTCCATCATCTCAAACATCTCAAAGAATATCAGTTTACAATTCTAGAGAACTAAGTTCTGAGAAACATAGAGTTATAAAGAGTCATAATAATAATATTCAAATCTCGAAAATAGGAAGTAAAAATATGTTCTAGCGTGTAGTTGGTATAGTTTTACAATCTTGACCGCTACGCTGAGAAATGTCAACGTGTAACATCTGTTTTTATGATACTAAGTACAAATGCGCGCCCGCTAATGTTTTGTTGCAACAGTGCCTACTTTATTTACCATATTTGGAGGTGGGTGGGGGATTATATACATTTTTTTGGCTTAAATTCTGTGATCTTTAAACTTTAACAAGGTTTTACGCACCAGTCCGCGATGCATGAAGTAGAAATTAAGCATAAATAACGTGCTTATTGTGTAGTAATATTTAATAAAACTACTATTTAGTCCGCCGTAAGTTAATATGACTCTAAAATTGTTGTGAATGTCAACTGTTGGTAGTTTATTACGTTCTAAGCGAGAGCTTTATACCGTGTAACATAAAACCAACATAATAATTCCATCTCCTACTACTAGAGCGCACCACTAATTCTCCTTACAAAGTTAAGTAGATTAAGGAAAAAAATGTTTCGCAATTGTAATACATAATGTTAGTTACAATCTCGTTTCTCGTCTCTACTGAATTGTTACATTCACTAATAACATTGAAGTTCACCTTTTATATGTTATTAGTAATAATAATTTTTATTTATAAAAACTGGTTTATAATTTCATATTGTTTAGTTCTATTTCGTTCTCGTGAACGGAAAGAATGATTTTTATAGTGGCATTAATAATTGATTACATGATACGATTATCGATTTTGAAACCAACTGACTCGATTTAATGATCAAATTTTGTATATCGATTCTCGATCTGCACTCCATTTTTCTAATTTTGCTTAATGATCAGTAAGCGAGCTATTTTATGGAAGATTTACTCACTCTTACTCGGGAGTGATTTCACCGGAAGTTATTCGTTTAATTCGTCGAAAAATGGATACAGTTGACTATTAAATTGTAAATGTGACATATAATTAATTTAGCCTTGACAAAGGCAAAAAAAAAAATGAGTGGTGGGGGAAATGTAAAACGAAAATGCAAAAAACTGTATTTTTCACACTGTGCTGAATAAATAATCTGCAGGAAGATGACGTCATTCTGGGCTCATCTTTCAGGCCAATAATTGAATTATTATATAACAAACCATCGTGTTATTATATAATCACAATGATAATTAGAAAAAAAGTTATATAAAAATATTATTTTTCTCTTACTGTACAAGAGGAAAGTACCTAGAGAAAAGTAGCAGACCCGAAAACGCCATTTTTTTTTTTTTTTTTTACATGTTCAAACATGTTATCAATTTTTTTTTTTTAATGAACTTATTTAATTTGGACAGTAGTTGAAGCCAACTACTTCCCCGGTACAAATTGTAGGTTTCAAATTGTATTTCGAATTAGCACCGGAAATATCCCTTTTGATGTCATTTGAGTGCAAAAAAAAAACACAGGAAGTTCTAGTTTTGTTATCTAGTTCTCAAGTGCCATCATGATCTGTTAAAAAAAGCTGTCAAAGAAAGACGCCCAATCGGAAGTGCCCACATTAGTGAATAGATTTTCCAGTTTTTTTTGGGGGGGGAGGAGATATTCTGGAAAATTTTTTACACGATTTTTCAGTTTAACTCGATGAAACTATTTATTTTTTTTCCGGGAAATTCGATTAAAAAGGCCATTTCTAGGAGAAGGGGGTGTGTGGGTTAGAGGCTTTTCTTTTTAAGAAATATTTTTTGCGTAATTTTGTGGACTAATCACTAATAAATATATAATGGAAATATAATTCCAAATTTGACGAAAAGTAGCTGACCGAAAACGCCATTTTTTTTTACATGTTCAAACATGTTATCAATTTTTTTTTTAAAGAACTAATTTATTTTATTTGGACAGTTATTAATATTGAAGCCAACTACTTTCAATAAAGGTTTAAAAGTACGTAAATCTGCTGAAGGGCTGAAAAGTCGTGTGTGAGTGTTAAGAGAAAAAATTTTTTTTGTTCACCTGACAGTTTCAAAAAAATCATCAGTTCGATTTAATCATCGATTAATTTTAATTTTAAAAATCATTTCTGTTAGCAGTAAATAACTGATCGATTTTCCTGTTTACATTAATAACTGATCGATTTTTTTTTCTTCTTTTCACGCATCTAAATCGACCCCCCCAAACTTGATTGTCAATAAACAAGATTGTCTTTGCGTGGTCCATTTATATGACGCATAGATAAATCTTCGACCAACCTCTTTCCCCCTGAGGTTTAGACTGAAATTTTCTCAGAAATTTTCTTTTTTTTTCTTTCTGATAAAAGAAAATTGGCTGCAATTGGCAATACAATTTTAAGAGACGTTCGGATGCTCTGCTATATTAGACCCCCTAAAATCTCGGGCTACCATTTCTCCCCACACTTCCAATTATTCTTAGCAGATGGTTGCAAAAAAAAAAAGTACAGCGTCATTTTATTTCCTCACAATACTGCAACAGGAAGTATGATGATCGTGTTATAAAATCAAAACAGGAAATACAAATTTTGTGTTCTCCAAAATTTGTTCGGAAACAATATTTTTTTTTTTGCATCAATCTGAACAAAACATTGG
Organism: Rhodnius prolixus; assembly: GCF_049639745.1. Taxonomy (NCBI): domain Eukaryota; kingdom Metazoa; phylum Arthropoda; class Insecta; order Hemiptera; family Reduviidae; genus Rhodnius; species Rhodnius prolixus. The sequence goes on along the minus strand of NW_027411592.1, from coordinate 61,293,263 downwards.
ACTCTGCCGCATGATAACTGATTGCCTCATAGGATTTCATAAATAAGGGAGTTATTACTTAATATAGTCCTTGAAAATAAGATAACTTTAGTAGGAAACGATTAAACCGTGTAAGTCCATAATCTACCGCCAGGTTGCTTAATCATATGATTTACAACAGCTGACTTAATTGCCATTTGATTATTTATTACTTTTTCTCATTTTAAAAATTATTTTATTACCCATACTGCGCCTATTATGATTAAACAAAATTTGTAATTTAGAATATCCAATCAAATCTTTTTATTACATTTTTACATTGTCTTTAATTTTATGTAACAATGTAACCTTTTTGAAGTTACTTTGATCTTTCAAGGTACTGCATAATTCTGTGCATTTTTTATTATTATTATTTAATGCAATTTATTTATTATTTGTCATAAAAATTTTAATGTTAACTGCATTAATACGTGAACAAAAAAATAAGATATCCTCCTAGAGGAAGTATTGCGTATCAATGTTTCTAAATGGAACTTTTTACACCGGAAATTATACGTCTTACTATTTTTTAAGAACTTTTATACGTGTTGGTGACGTTTTCGATCAATATCGTTCTCAACAGGAAGTAATACGTCGATTTTTTTCCATTTTTTGCTTTTGAAATTATTCCAATAAAATATATAACCTGCGAAACTAATATACATATTGTGGTACTGGGTTCGATTCCCCGGCCTAGGCCTTGGATTTTATTTAATGGTTAATATGAGAAATTTATAGTAAAGTATGTTAGGCGGTTAAGAGACTAGACCCGCAATGCTAGGATGTATTGTTGGTTTAGTGGGTTCGATTCCCCGGTCTAGGTCTTGGATTTTATTTAATGGTTTATATGAGAAATTTATACAGTAAAGTATGTTAGGCGGTTAGAGAGACTAGACCCGCAATGCTAAGATGTATTGTTGGTTTAGTGGGTTCGATTCCCCGGCCTAGGCCTTGGATTTTATTTAATGGTTAATATGAGAAATTTATAGTAAAGTATGTTAGGCGGTTAAGAGACTAGACCCGCAATGCTAGGATGTATTGTTGGTTTAGTGGGTTCGATTCCCCGGTCTAGGTCTTGGATTTTATTTAATGGTTTATATGAGAAATTTATACAGTAAAGTATGTTAGGCGGTTAAGAGACTAGACCCGCAATGCTAAGATGTATTGTTGGTTTAGTGGGTTCGATTCCCCGGCCTAGGCCTTGGATTTTATTTAATGGTTAATATGAGAAATTTATAGTAAAGTATGTTAGGCGGTTAAGAGACTAGACCCGCAATGCTAGGATGTATTGTTGGTTTAGTGGGTTCGATTCCCCGGTCTAGGTCTTGGATTTTATTTAATGGTTAATATGAGAAATTTATAGTAAAGTATGTTAGGCGGTTAAGAGACTAGACCCGCAATGCTAGGATGTATTGTTGGTTTAGTGGGTTCGATTCCCCGGTCTAGGTCTTGGATTTTATTTAATGGTTTATATGAGAAATTTTTACAGTAAAGTATGTTAGGCGGTTAAGAGACTAGACCCGCAATGCTAAGATGTATTGTTGGTTTAGTGGGTTCGATTCCCCGGCCTAGGCCTTGGATTTTATTTAATGGTTAATATGAGAAATTTATAGTAAAGTATGTTAGGCGGTTAAGAGACTAGACCCGCAATGCTAGGATGTATTGTTGGTTTAGTGGGTTCGATTCCCCGGTCTAGGTCTTGGTTTTTATTTAATGGTTAATGAAAGAAATTTATAGTAAAGTATGTTAGGCGGTTAAGAGACTAGACCCGCAATGCTAAGATGTATTGTTGGTTTAGTGGGTTCGATTCCCCAGTGTCTAGGCCTTGGATTTTATTTAATGGTTAATGAAAGAAATTTATAGTAAAGTATGTTAGGCGGTTAAGAGACTAGACCCGCAATGCTAAGGTGTATTGTTGGTTTAGTGGGTTCGATTCCCCGGTGTCTAGGCTTTGGATTTTATTTAATGATTAATATGAGAAATTTATAGTAAAGTATGTTAGGCGGTTAAGATACTAGACGCGCAATGCTAAGATGTATTGTTGGTTTAGTGGGCTCGATTCTCCCAGTCTCTAAGCCTTGAATTTTATTTAATGGTTAATATGAGAAATTTACAGTAAAGTAATGTTTGCTAGTCTCCTCCGTCCACGACACCTAATTGGTAGTTGGACGTAAAGCCCCGCTTGAAAAAATAGGCGATTACTTACTACTTACTTATATTCCAGGACACTTGTTCAGGGGATTTAGGGGTTACCTTCTTTTTTTTTTGTAAGAGAAAGTCTTTTGTGAGTGTTCATGCCAGATTTCTCTTCATAGCGCTGATTTTATCCAGATTTATTGTATCCTTGTCCCGGTTTCGGAGTTGCATCCATCATCAGAGTCAATCAGATCAATTCAGTTTGGTATAGAGATTTTGTCTCAGCTAGATGGTAGCATAAGTTGAAATTTCTACGCAAAAAATTGGATTAATCTTTCTCTGATGATGGGTGAATGTTCGAAGTCGGTGATTACAATGCGCATGCGTGCTATAAAATCAAAAGATATTATTCCAGCTGTTGTGGATTTAACCTCATTTTGTCTTGTTTTTTTTTCTATGTTACAATACTGAAATAATTACATTGACTTTTTTTGCAACAAAATGTATTGAAATTCTGTTTGTCACATCGCAAAGACCCCCAAAAGCGAAACAAAGATTATTTCCTTTTTCATTCTCTCTCTCACTCTCTCTCCTCTTCCCGCCGCAACCCCCTTTTCAACTAGAAAACAATAGAAGGACGTAACAAAAGAGAGTTGCTAAAAACAGTTTTTACTTCATTTGCACCGTTTTTGTTTGAAGAATTTATTCATTTTGTTATATCTTACGTAACATAATAAACTTTTAATAAAATCATGCAGATTTACGATTTAGAATTTCTTGACTTTTTCTGGGGGGGGGGAATCACCTAACCGGAAGTGCCACTCTTCAATGTATCGATTTTTGAGTTTAAGATTAAGATTCTCTTAAAAACATGTCCCAAGATTAAAAAAAATTAAAAATAAAACACACGCAGATTTGTGCAAACTATGAGCAATATTTGGCCACCTACTTACTATTATTGTTTAAATCAAACAACAACAACAACAACAAAAAGTTTTACATAAAAACCTTGACCTGTGCCCATTAAACGACAAAACGTGAATGACAGACACACACAATAAGTTACGTAATTTTTAAATACATAAAAACGAAAACATCTGTGTAGTAGAAGCGTAGGCATAAAAATCTCATCTTGTAAAATTTTTACGTATTCTTTCTTTATTGCATTGATCCAACTTATTAGAGGCGGCCACGACGATAGTCGAGCGGTTAAGAGGACTCTAGACCCGCAATGCTTAGATGTATTGCTGGTTTAGTGGGTTCGATTCCCCAGGTCTAAGCCTTGGATTTTAATGGTTAATATGAGAAATTTATAGTAAAGTATGTTAGGCGGTTAAGAGACTAGACCCGCAATGCTAAGATGGATTGTTGGTTTAGTGGGTTCTATTCCAGGTGTCTAGGCATTTGGATTTTATTTAATGGGTTAATATGAGAAATTTACAGTAAAGTATGTTGGGCGGTTAAGAGACTAAACCCGCAATGCTAAGATGTATTGCTGGTTTAGTGGGTTCGATTCCCCCTAGTCTAGGCCTTGGTTTTTATTTAATGGTTAATATGAGAAATTTTATAGTAAAGTATGATTGCTAGTCGCCTACGTCCACGACACCTAATTTGTGATAGTTGGACGCAAAGCCTGTCTGAACAAATAGGCAATTACTTCCCTCACTTTTTACTCTAATTTGAATCTAATTAATTTCTCGGCTTCTCTGAGATTTACTGAATTTCATGTTTTTCACCTTAAAATTTTTTGAATAAATCTTTTAAAGGCACTTTTAAGAGGAGTGAGATAGAGCATAATGACTCTTTCTCTCTAAAGTGCCATATCTAGTATAATGTACTGTTTCATGACTTTCACAGGATTAAACATGTCCGTGATTTGGGAGTGCCACTTTCTTCCTTTTTGCAATTGTAATAATTAATTTAAGGGCTAAGGGATTTCATGGGAATAAGGAATGCCAGTTAATTTTTAAGAGACTCTTTTCTTTTTAATAATATTTTCATTTCTATTTATTTAGCTGAGGGCATTAATTTTTTTTCTTGAGCCTTAACTAATAACTCTCATAACAACAACTTCTCACACACACACACACAAAAACTAAGCGTTTTTAGTTTTTTAATAATCCGATTTAGTTTTCATGATTTAGTTACAAATGATTGTTGCGTAATTTTATGATTTATTAGATTGATGCTGCATAGTGAGAAGATTAAATTTCTAGCACTATGATCTCTGTTCCTGGATTAAAGTAAAAAAAAAAAAATTTCCAGGATTCATTGAACCTCCTTCTCACCCCACTTTTGGGGAGTTATTGACTTTGGGAATCATTGTAAATATTGTTTGACTAAAAAAAAAATGTAAGGATAACACTTTTCTGTGTTGCGGGTGAATACAATGGTGAGGTCATTGTTCTGGAATTTAATTTACTAAAAAGTAATTATATGGGCTCCATTTTAGCCCTTCGTCCTTCGTCGAAGCTGGCTGTCCCAGCACACGATGTATTGTAGATATCCTAGATAGTTGCGTGAGCTGGCTGCATATATATACATTCTACCCTCTGGCTGTGATCATCGTGAGACAGAGTTCTCATTATCCCTCTCTCCCTTGTACGTACAACCCTTTTACCGCTCCTGAAGGCGGCTCACCTATCCCTACTCTTTGTTTTTCATTAATTTAAGTGATGCTCTACAAAGTCCACTGCCTTGTTGATCCGCGTTACCGCCTCACCTTCTTTTTTGTCTTTTGTTCTCTTCACAGCTCTAAAACTTGAGTAATATTCGTTTCTTTTAACCAGTTAAGCGTGTTTGACGCGGAATACACGTCAAACCAAATCTCTATTACGATGCGTTCGACGTGTATATACTCGTTGTGAAAAATATAAAATTGCCATTAACTACAAAAAAACTCGACATTTTAATAAAATACAATAAGAATATTATTTGGTAGGCTGTTTCCTTTATCTTACCCAATAGAACTGCCAAGTATTTTATACGCAGGAGGGGTGGAGGTAGTCAGCTAGTAGTACAAGAGGATTTAGAGTTAGTCGAGAGAGTAGTATGGAACATTTTTGGTATTTCGTCTTGGCGAGTTGGTTGTACGAATGTGATTGCTGAGGTCGTTATTCAGAGTGAGGTTAGTCACCGTAGAAAGAAGGTTAGACTGTTTGTACCGTCCGTAAGTTTGTAGGTTTGGCTGCACCTCACAGCTCTAGACCGTAGGTTTCCACATAGGTTTGAGGACAGTGTTTTATATTAAGCGTTTCGAGTTCTATGGGTAATTTGGGAGCGTCGTCCAAGTAGTCCTATAAAGCAGTTTCGCACGTGTGTGTCATTGCTTGGTCTTTTAACCAGTTCAGCATGTTTGACGCGGAATACACGTCAAACCAAATCTCTATTACGATGCGTTCGACGTGTATATACTCGTTGTGAAAAATATAAAATTGCCATTAACTATAAAAACTCGGAAATTTTAATAAAATACAATAGGAATATTATTTGGTGGGATGTGTAAGGTATGTTTGCTAGTCGCCTCCGTCCACGACACCTAATTTGGTAGTTGGACGTTAAGCCCCGCCTGAAAAAATAGGCGATTACTTTACTTTTTGGTAGGATGTTTCCTTTATCTTATCAATAGAACTGCCAAGTATCTTATACGGACGAGGTTGGTGGGAGTCAGCCAAATGATAAGTGGTTGGTACATGTTTGGGTCTCCGCATTAGAGATTGAGGGAATTACGCACACAAATAGAAGCTCTCAACCCTTGTGCAATGCCCGTTTTTACCTTTTAGATAGAGATTCAGACCTCACAGTACGAGCATGATTTCATTTTGCACAGAATTTAGAGAGAGCTCTTTTCTTCCTTGTAAAAAGCTCTTGTACGTCCCTAGTTAACTAGGAGCTTTTGCGTAACGTGGAAGCGGTGCAAGATTTTTGAAATGAGCACAGAATGCTCTGGTAATCTCAAGCCCCCCCCCAGAGAGATTGCAGAGAAAGTTGCTTGCAGTGACTATTATGACGTAAACTTTTGGCTTGTTTTTACCCTCCTGCGTTCGACGCGTGTATTCACGTCATTGTCACGATTTTAATTCCGCACACTGAGGTTTTTTTTTTTTTTTAAACTAAATTTATTTTTCAAGTTTGTTTTACTGGAACGACAGGTGTAACGAGAGAACACAGTCTCCGGAGGCCCCCCCGGCAGTGCGTTATATAAAAGCCAAGGACGTAAATAACCTCAAATTTTTGGCGCGCTTTAAATTCAAAAATTATTTACGTATTTATTTTTTTTTTTACTCTCCTTTAGTGTACTGTGAAAAACAGGAAAATTTGTGATTAGCATTTTGTGGTATGGTAGAAAAATCGTTCCAATGAATCGTTGATCGATAACTCGAAAAATCGAAGTAAGAAAAAGTCGTGTGAGTCTTTACACCAGATTTTATTATTTATTATTTTTTTTTTGTAATCTGCATTATCAACAATAGTGAATACGAACACACTAACTCATAAGATATTTCCGTTTAGATGCTCCAGTAGATGACGCATTTTGCTTGTTATAAAAATTATTTTGAGAACAATATAACAAAGGAATTCCCTACCACAGCTTGTTTTTTTTTTTTACAGTGTAGCCAATGTTTTTTGTTATACGAGAATAAAATATGTGAGAAATTTCCCTACTCGTTTATTTTCTGTTCTAAACTGTTATAATTTTTTACCCATAATTAAACTGTTCGTATTTTATTTCATATCCATTATTATTACCTTTATAATTTATTAATGATAATTATTTCAATTACTATATTATTATAATTATTTTATTTTATTTTTTTATTAGTAGACATATTCAACGTAAGTTTTCACTTGTAAAGGGGACCGTGGCTACATATTTTCATTGTGACGTATATGTAATGAGGGCAGTACTGTTTTCTCCTTTACTTACTTTCTCATACTCCTTCTTAAGAAAGAAAGTATTTTTAGAAATTTTCACCGGAAGTTGGAGTTTAATGGCCTCTAGAGGACGAAAAAAGAAGAAGTGGTTTTTACTTATTAGCCCCTCTCCTGTCTCTGGTGTGTATGTGGCGTGTGTGGTTCAATCACAAAGTGGGAAAAAAAATCACAAAAATTTGTAATTTCGTTATTTCCGCTCAGGTGCCCCAACAAATTATGACGTCATGTTTTTTATTCATAATCGGGCACCGGAAGTATATCCACACTTATAACTGTGCTGATTTACTCGTAAAGAAAAAAACAGCTTCTGCGATCTGCTAATTTTTTGATCAACAACTTATTATCTAAAATTTTTCATGAAAAATTTTGGCAACCAAATGTAGTTCCGGGAAACTGGCTACTTAATAAAAGTAGAATTTTCTTCTATTATTACGCTATAACCTGCGTTATGAATGCTGTATGGTCTTTGCCAGCTTCATAATGGTTAAATTGAATTACCAGAAGTTGGTTTTAAGGTGAATTACAGGTAGGCTTTTTCGTGTTAAGGTGTCATAACGATGTCGGCTATTGCTGACTGTAAAATTGTAGTCAGAATTAAATTATTGATATTCTGAAGTAGTTCCAGAATCTTGATCAGTCGGATTCTTGTAAGTGATAAGTAGTAAGTGAAAATACAAAGGTAGAAGAGAACGAGGTGTGGCTTATTAAATAACGACACTAATGCTGCTTCAGAAAAACTAGGCATGCGCCAAATCCTAACGACCGACAGCTGTACAGCGTAAAGCCTTCTCTTTTGATTGCAGCGTGTTTGTAGAGAAATCAGTCTGACCGGAACCGTTCGTTTGTGTAAGAGGTGTTAGTTTCGTTTTGCCGAAAACATCGATACTACACAACGTAGTAGAGCAACGAATTGTGAAATTTCACATCAAAACTTTGGTAAAACCGCTACTGAAACTTATCTTTTATTAAAAAAAGGTTTATGGTGATGTTAATCACGTGCGCTTTGAGTGGTTCAAGCGTTTCCAAGATGGCCGAGAAGACGTCGGAGATAATGACCGCCCGGGTGTCACCCCTTCCACGTCCAAAACGGATGAAAATATTGATTATAATTAATCAAACATTACTACCGTTAGGTGTTTGCTCAACTCCGTGAAAGAGTAAGGAAAAAAAAAAACGACCCGAGATTTGTGGAAGAACAAGTCATCGGGGTTCTCTATCAAGACAACCGCGGCGCCGGCTCACACTGCATTGGACTGTCAAGACGACGTTTCTAGCCAAGTACAACATCCCAGTTTATAAGGCCATCCGGCCTTATTCGCCTGACCTGGCCCCATGTGACTTTAGATTTGTTCCCCAAAGTCAAATCTCTGCATTAAAAGGAACACGATTTCAGTCCGCTGTGAAGCTGTGAAAGAAAAAGCGGCACGAGTAATGCAGGAGCTCAGACAGAAAAAGACTTCCTGCACTGTTCCGAACAATGCAGTAAATTCGCATGGAGCGTTGTAGGGATAGGGGAGGGGTGTATATTGAAGGTGATAATAACTAAATATGTATAAATATCAAACAAAATGTTTTACAGCTACAGTCTCGTTATTTAATAGCCACATCTCGTACTTGAGCGAATCACATCCCAATTTAACGTAATACAGACAGACGGAAATGTGAATCATTAAAACTGACATATACGTAAAGTTATAACTGAAATTCTAGAAGGAACATCGATGACGACGCTGGCGGTCAGAACTACTCATCTTAAAAACAATTTCGAACACGTTGGAGGTTATGATGGTTTGCTCTCAGTAAAAATATTCCTGTAAAAACATGTCCTTTCGTCCCCTCTCGAACACCCCTTCACCCCCACTCTATCTAACTTTTACTATAAACAGAAAACCAAAAAAAAAAAGTATAGTTTTATACCCATGTGGCACATCAGGGATCGGACATAAAAAAAGATTTTAAACCGTTTGTATATACGTACGTACATATACGATATGTCGTAGTTTGCGGTGATGGAGTTGGGTGGCGACATCTTGCGGTCAAATTTAGTACTAAAAAACATAACACCACAAAACATATTTTATATTTATAGATTTGTTGTTTCACAGAGAGCGTTCGTTGCTGTAAGACAAGACCCTTCTTAGCTCCAGTCGTTATTCTACGTCGTTTTAGAAATCGTTATTTTTTTTAACCATCTGTTACGATTCTAGTACGTAAGAGGAAGTATCCGGATAAAAGTTAAAATTTTGTCGATTTTGTGGTTTCGCCGGAAATATCCGGTTTGAGGAGGTTTCAAAGGGTTACCTTTTTTTTTCTGAAAATGATCTTCCTTTCTCTCCCACACTCTCCTGTCTCTCTCGCTCTTTCACAGAGAAATTGTACAAGGACAGCACAACTCGATAAACCGAAATATCCCTGATTTTCTAGAATTATCTAACCTGTTCCTTCCCTCCCTCCACCACAGATTTCATTAGAACGTGTAAATAACTAATTATACAATAGTTTCAATTATTTTGGTTTATCAACTTTTTGACTACAAGATTTTTTTTTATTAATTTCAACGATATTTTGGGGGAACCAACCATAGGCTTTTCAAAGTTAACTGTTCAGTTTTATTTAAAATGTGTGTAATTTTTGAGAAAATGTATTTAAAAAAAAAAATCGCCATCAAAGAGAATTTAATGTTTTTAAGGGTATCGATTATCGAAAATGTTAAAAAATTTATCGATTATTAAATCGAGTAAAAAAATAAAAAAAATACACTCCTGTCTAGACCAGAATTCAAAAGCCCCCTGTATTGGTGCACTCTCCGTAGCATAATAGAGAAACTCCTAGTTACGGTAACAGTTGCTAGAATGCGCGACCTGTACCTATTTGTAGTAACTTCTTTGAAAGACGTCTTTTAAGTTAATGGCAATCATTTACATGATTTAAGTTTTGTTTTTTTTGCTATTAACAAATTACTTTTTGTATAATTTATGCTTCTTTGTTAAAATACTAGCAAGAAATACAAATGAGTTTAATTTTAATAATAATGGAGCAGCAACGGCCGTTAATTTTTTAATGATTCCTGGTAACTCCTGAAAATAGACTTTAATTAAATCTTTAAATAATTGTACATTTTTGTTTATCATTTTTAATTAGTTTTTCAATTAAAATTGCCATGTTTTCTGTTTTTTCTCAGTAATTAGAGCTGGTTGTTGTTTTCTTTTTGAAGCTAATTTCCCCAGATGAGATTAAGATGTTAGAAATTATTTCTTTCACTTTCTCTCTTGATTATTATACTACGTAAAAAGGAAGTAATGCAATCAAGAAAAATTTTTTGCTAGCTAGATTTTGAAAAGCTCTTATGATTTTCTGTAAGTTTGAACTTATATTTGAAAAGTTTACTGAAGGAAATGCGGGTTAAGAACACTTTTATGCTAGAGGTAAAGTTGGGCTTTAGTTTTATGCTCCATTTTGAGTGTCATTTATGGACATCAACCATTTAAGTTTTAATAAGAATTAAATGCGTCACAAATATATCGTACTTTTCGTATTTGGCCAACCGGAAATGCGTAGCCCCCCAAATAGATTTTAAAATAAACTTGTATAACATTGAAACCGAAAATTTGATCCTTTGCGGAAAGGAAAAGTCCGAGAGAATGTTTAATGCTATGCTATATCAGTTCGTGTGGCGGAAGTGCATGCTAGATACACGCATCTTCAGTGGGCGACTTCTTTAAATGTGACTACTCATTCACAAAAACCTCTCCCTCCCATTATCTTTTGTTTTTGACTGTTGTAGTACGCATGTGCAGTATATCCCTTACTAGATTCATCATCATACTTTTATGCACCATCAGGAGATTAGTTTAAATCAAGTTATGGTAAGAGATTTCTACTTCGCTTAGAGCAAGTTTAGTTCAAGTCTGATGATGGTCGCAACCGGTCAGGGATTCCAATAAACTGGTGGGCTACTATCTATCGGATTTAATCAAAGATAATATATCCAGCATCGCAGATCTAACCATATTTCCCCCACCCCACCCCTTGGGCCTGTACTTGATGATCGAATTGATCAGCCTCAGAGGACCTTACTCAGCTTTAAACAGCTTGCTGGTCAGTCATATGGGAGTTAAATTGAATTATCAGAAGTTTGTTTTAAGGTCACTTCTTGTTGAGTGAATTGAAGGTAGGCTTTCCGTGTTTTAGATGTCTTAACCTTTGTCGATTTTATTGCTGATTCAGTTCACAGCTTCCTTCACCTGGACCACTTGATGTGCAACTGTGCCCTGTGGTTACATGGTTTCTCCCCTAGTGCTATCTTGACGTGGTGACAAAGAGTCTGCGTAGGGGAATTCCTGCTTTTCTCCTCTTCTGAAAAAAAAAAATACAACTCATGCGTGCCCATCTTCTCATCTTCAAAGAAGACGAGAACTCTCTTGAGGTCATCAATCGTGCCTGGACCAGTGTGACCTGGATAGTACCCGTTTCCTCGATATACAGCTCACGTCAGCTCTGGTCACCAGATCGCCTCTCTACCCACACACTCAAAATTTCCTTATTTCCGGTGGGAATTTCAACATGATCGAAAGTAACTTCCGTCACTCTTCGACAATCAATTCAAAGACAGATAGTCTTGAAATTTCACTTTTGTTGGTCTTCCCCCCTCAGCAAGTTGAAACAGATAGACAACAATCATTAGATGATTGGATAGAGAGGAAGTTGATCTTAACTTTAGTTTCGAAACCTAACCATCAGTTCATAAAAAGGGGCAATAAATCTTTCAATTCAATATTAAAAACATAAAAACTAAAAATGCTTCAGTAACTATTAAAAATCGTTATTTAATAACTAAAACTATATATTAACAACTCACGTTTTCTCTCTCCCCTCCTTCCACCAAATTTTATTACATTACTTTCTGTCAGTAACGGAAACGAAAAATAAATCTAGATAATTGAACGTTTATTGTTAGAAAAGAAACGAAAAGTGGAAAGACAAAACACAAAGGACGGGGCCGCTTCTTATTTTTCAAGATTGTTTCATTGATACGACCGACAGACAAAACGATATTTTTGTGGAAGAGTCCAAAAAAAAAAAAACTACTTTTTATTCTCTCCCCTCCATTAAAACATTTACGATGTTTTAACCAAATATGACGTCATGAAGTCGTGACGTTAAAAAGTTTTATTTTATTTTTTGTTTCTCTCCCAGTTTAGTGCTTTTAATCTTTTCTAGACAATCAGCTGATTGCCTTTCATTGCTTTTTCTACTTTCTCTTACTGTGTAGGAGAAAAATTATTACGATCGCGTTCTTAAATACCGGAAATACCCGTTTCAAAGGTCCCCTAAGTGTGAACAAAAAAAAGTTTAAAAAAAAAATTGGTTATTTAACTAAGAACTCATGGCTTACTTATTAATGATATCACTATAATGATGTCATTACTCTTATAGGCGAGAAAATTCTTGCGAGTACACGCACACGAATCTTTTTTTTCACTCAATTTTTTAAATTTTCTTGGAACGTTCATGTTGTTAGGAAGAAATAACAACAACGTCACTGATTGGGACAGGAATGGTGGTTACTGTGATTTTGATTGGGCAGCAAAGATCGTACGGCCGGGGTAGCCAAATAGCTAATTTTTGATAAAGAAGTCTAACCTGGTCTTAAATGATCGTTCACCTTTGATGGCTACCAATGAAATAGCAGACTTAGGGCTAGTTGGCTACTTCACTGATTGGGACAGGAATAGTTACTGTGATTTTGATTGGGCAGCAAAGATCGTACGGCTGGGGAAGCCAAATAGCTAATTTTTTTTTTTAAAGAAGTCCAACGTGGTCTTGAATGGATCGTCACCGTTGATGGCTGCCAATGAAATAGCAGACTTAGGGCTAGTTGGCTACGTCACTGATTGGGACAGGAATAGTTACTGTGATTTTGATTGGGCAGCAAAGATCGTACGGCTGGGGAAGCCAAATAGCTAATTTTTTTTTTAAAGAAGTCCAACGTGGTCTTGAATGGATCGTCACCGTTGATGGCTGCCAATGAAATAGCAGACTTAGGGCTAGTTGGCTACGTCACTTGAATGGGACAGAAATGGTTACTGTGATTTTGATTGGGCAGTGAAGATCGTACGGCTGGGGAAGCCAAATAGCTAATTTTTTTTAAAGAAGTCCAACGTGGTCTTGAATGGATCGTCACCGTTGATGGCTGCCAATGAAATAGCAGATATAGGGGGGGCTAGTTTGTCATCTTCCTTTAAATTCTATGATTCTGTGTTTTGCCTTTTTCAATGTTTCCTGTGACTCGTGATTCGTGACGTCGCGTTCTCTCCCATTTAATATTTAGTATAATTTTCAAGTTAAAAAAAACAAACTATAATTGCGCAAATTGCGGTAAAATAATGTCGTCTGAATACGTTTCCCTCCAGATTGTTGTTGCTGTTGTTTTATTTTTAGTACAAATATAAATAATTAATTTTCGCAACAGTAATTATCCTTAAATAGTAATTACGCAACAAAATGTTTTAACAAAACAACAAATGGCCACCCACAAAGCGTTTTTATGGTGCCGTTTTACCACCCACGCTGTACGATAGAGCTAACCATCTAAGAACAATCTTAAGACTTTGGCGACCTTTTGGTTGAACCATTTTATTTTCTACGGGGTTTCCGTTTTGTCCCATTTCGGTCTGATGTACAGTTTTTTTCCATTTTAGAAGTGTAGTAAAGTAATCGCCTATTTTTTCAGGTGAGGCTTAACGTCCAACTACCAAATTAGGTGTCGTGGACGGAGGGGCGGAAGCTCATACTTTTTACTATAAACAATTTTTTCTATCAAATAAAAACTGTGTTTAATACACGCGATTCGAACTGGGGGATCGATCTCGCACTTACAAAAACACGCTCCTGACCACTCTAGACCAATACCTGTCCCTTGTAGAAGTGTAATTAATAATCAAAAGTGTTCCCGAATTCCTAGTTTCAAAAATATATATATATATATATAATATTGAGAGAGAAAGTCGTTTAAATGTTCTCTCTCCAGATTGAACCAGGTCCAGAAAATGGTCTTATAAATAACCTGTGATTTTTAATCAACACAAACCTCTCAATAACTTAGGCGCCAAGGTAGCCGAGCGGTCAAGAGGCTAGACCCGCAATGCTAAGGTGTATTGTTGGTTTAGTGGGTTCGATTCGCCGGTGTCTAGGCCTTGGATTTTATTTATTGATTAATATGAGAAATTTATAGTGAAGTATGTTAGGCGGTTAAGAGACTAGACCCGCAATGCTAAGATGTATTGTTGGTTTAGTGGGTTCGATTCCAGGTCTCTAGGCCTTGGATTTTATTTAATGGAGAAATTTACAGTAAAATAAGTTTGCTAGTCGCCTCTGTTCGCGGCCACCTAATTTGGTACTTGGACTTGAAGCTCGCCATAACGTTTTTGATTTTTTGACTTTATTTAAGATGACGAAACGTTTCCGGCAAATTTTTGTTACTATTTTATCATAAATGGCCTGAGCAAAAGTCGTGTGAATTTTTCACTACAGATTTAAAAAAAAAAATATTACCTTAGCTGAATAGGAGAAAGTGAGAGCGATAGACACCGATACAGAAAGAGGGACTGAGAGAGAAGTAAGAGAGAGACCAGACCATGGCGATCTTTATCGCTCTAATTGTTTCCATAAATCACGTCAAGATAGTGTACCCTGTCTTGGGTTAAAATAATTTCGTAGCTTTCGTAAAAAAATTACTTTCTCTTGCTTTGCCAGTATTTTAATCGTGCAGTATTTTTAATTTTTACAGGAATTATCCCAAGGATAAATGATAATAATTATTACAAAGTAGGTGTGCGTATGCCAAAAAAAAAGGGGAAAATTGCAGTGACTTAAAATAAATATATTTTGCTTAGATTCCCAATCTAGGGAAGTGACGTTAAGGTTTACGTCAAAATCGATGAACCGGAAATACAACTTTCTTTTGCAGCTTTTCTCGTAAACGAATGCTACGATTTCCTTTTAAACTTACATTGCTATAATTGATCATACTGAGATCTATAACCTTTATTTTGAAACCTTTTACCCCCAGAAAAGTGCAATTAAAGGGCACTTCTTGGGTAGTCAGTCGCACGATAAAGGGCCATAAACTTCAGATGGTCAACAAGACGTGGTTGATCCCTGGTTACCGGATGCAATGCCTTCATAGAACTTCCTGGAAGATCCAGATGAGTTGTTTCTCAATCAGCTGGTACAGGATCTCACCGGAATTAAAAATAAAATAAAATTACAGGATAACCTCAAACCAAGTATTTCCGATGAAAGGTCATTTTCCAGTAAAATTAAAAACTGTTTCCGGTAGGACCAGTTGTATAAGGGTTGATCGTCAAAAACTGCACGAAAAAGCGTAACGTTGAAAAACAACCCAACTTTGACAATTTTTTCCTCTTTTTCTATGAAAGTTAAAATTCCTAAATTTTCTTTAAAATATAGGGTAAATCCTCCTTTATAACTGTAATTTTTTTGCAACAACATAGATTAAATATATTTCGAGAAATACGTTGCTGAAAATGGGGCAAAAAATGGCATTTTCAAAAAATGTTCTTGTTCTTCTTCTAATAACCTTTTTTGAAAACAACATAGCGCCTAAACGCGTGAACCGATTTTCATGAATGAGGTGTCATTCGATTCGGAATTCTATGAAGATGTGCCTTTTGCGGGGGTCTCGACGCTGTACATCGAATGGGAGAGTAGTTAGCCCCCATGTATGTGAGGCCCCCTCCAAAATTATTATTACTAATAACTCAGTAAATTATTGACCGATTTTGATCAAATTTGGCAGGATGAAGGAATTAGGGCTCTTCTACATATCTTCCTATTAAGAAATACTTCTTTTTTGCAAAGAGTAACCGAAAATTTCAAAGTGTATGGGATTAATCCTGGTTTTCATCCAACTTTGTGAAATCTCCCTAATTACCAAGCATTATATAAAGAAAAATCTAATTATCTTTTAAGCCACAGCATACAGGGGGCTTTGTATAACCCCCATCCCACTAGGTTTCATTCGTCAGACTAGCCACTCTAAGTGGTTATCGTGACAAAGTTGTGTAAATAAACTCAGAATTAGTTCTCTTCTGTAGCTATATTCACCCTTTATGTAAATTTTAGACTGCGGCCCACCCATATAACTAGAAATAAAAGACATAGTATAGTTTGTACCACCGAACGTAATATTTTTATCTTTTATTTTATTTTCTCTTTATAGTAAAGTAAAGTAAAGTAATTGCCTACTTTTTCAGGCGAGCTTTACGTCCAACCACCGAATTAGGTGTCGTGAACGGAGGCGACTAGCAAAATACTTTACTGTAAATTTCTCATATTCACCATTAAATAAAATCCAAGGCCTAGACCCCGGGAATCGAACCCACTAAACCAACAATACATCTTAGCATTGCGGGTCTAGTCTCTTAACCGCCTAACATACTTTACTATAAATTTCTCATATTCACCATTAAATAAAATCCAAGGCCTAGACCCCGGGAATCGAACCCACTAAACCAACAATACATCTGAGCATTGCGGGTCTAGTCTCTTAACCGCCTAATATACTTCACTATAAATTTCTCATATTAACCATTAAATAAAATCCAAAGCCTAGACCGGGGGAATCGAACCCACTAAACCAACAATACATCTTAGCATTGCGGGTCTAGTCTCTTAACCGCTCGACTATCGTGGCGCCTTATTTTCTTTTTATTTCTTTTAACTATTTTGGCTTTTTCATATCCTTCGCATAAAAGGAAGATTGCGATTTTTTACGCTACGTAAATTCGAAGAATACGAAAAGAAAAAATTAATAATTTTAATAATTAATAAATTAATAATCTGATAATATTGCACGAAAAACCATAAATTGCTGTAATTCTTCTGTATTTGGTTTAGATGCTAAAAATGGGACTTTAAAATAAATTTTTTGGATAAAATGGGGCCATTTTTATTGGATTAAAAATTATTTTAAAAGAGTTCATAATTTTTTTTAGGGCATTCACTGACTTGGTATTGATACTTATTGACGTGTCTAAACACGTGGTAGGCCTGGAACTTTTATTTGAAAAAGTTTTTTTTTTCTCTCTAAGAAAATTTGATTTAGAGGAAACTTCCGGAGGGAGGGAAGCAAGGCCATTTTTGGTGTAATGGAAGATTTGTATTTCAACTTATTTAATATTAATAAGAATATCTATCTAAAATATATAATTAAAATTTCATATATAAAAAAAAAATGGCTCACCGGAAATGCCACTTTTACAACGAGCGTATGATGTTTAATGGAAATCATTGAAATCGTTGTCGGAAAACCCCTTCGCAAAATAATAAATCGATACTGTACCGTTTCCTTGTTTTCCCAAATATTTGATATCGACCAATAAGCAGTGGACATATAATAGTACACGCAATAATTTCTTTCTCAAAAGAAATAATTAAAAAAAAAGGTTACCGTCCCTAGGAAGTGGGCGGGGCTTATTTATTTTTTATTCAAGTTAAACAGAAAGTCTTTTAATTTTGGCCACCGCAGCTTTTTAAAAGTTTTTGACACAGAACACAGCCAATTTCCTTCAAAACTTGACGTAATTTTTAGCTTTTAATGTGTAAGTTGTAAGATTACAACAACCTCTTGTTTGAAAGCTCGAAAACTTTGAAGTACTCTTAACGATCGATCGTACAGTAAATGTCAAAAGTTGAACTTTAAGAAGACAAAGTAGAATCTCTTACTTTGTCTAGAACTTTGTTCAAGCTCTCTCTATAATTCTCTCCCTAATGAGGGGGTCTTATAATCGAGTCAGATTTTCTAAATTGTTTCTCCCCCACCGGAAATACAGTTTTTGAGGTTTTCTGAGCCCCCCCCCAAATTGGTCACTTGAAGGCCAAAGAGATCATCAAAATAAGGTTTTAGTTAAAATGAGTAAACGGAAGTAACGTTTCATTAAATCAGTTTTTTTTTAGAATTTTCTCGAAAACGTTTGAACGATTTCCTTTAATCTTGGTTTGTTTACTAGTCATTCATAGATCTATAACTTTGATCTGGAACATTTTCCCTGGAAAATACTTTAGAAAGTCCTTCCGGGGTAAACAGGGTTGTTAAACTTACCTCTAATGTGCCATTACTGTACATTGTGCAGGCTTACTACCTGTATAGTATTAATAAGAATCAAATGTGAGACTGAATTTTCCAATTTTCGTGAAAATCTACCCACCGGAAGTGCCACTTTACTGAATAGATTTTCCAGTTTTCAAGGATTTTCTCCTAAACAACTCTTACGATTTCCTTTAAACTTGGTGAGCTAGTTGCTCTCACGTAGCTCTACAACTTTTATTAGGAACATTTTCCCAGGAACAATCAATTAAGGGTACTTTTGGGCGAGGGGGGTGGTTAGACTTACCTCTAATGTGCCATTACTGTACATTGTACAGGCTTACCACCTGTATAATATTAATAAGAATCAAATGTGAGACTGAATTTTCCAATTTTCGTGAAAATCTACCCACCGGAAGTGCCACTTTACTGAATAGATTTTCCAGTTTTCAAGGATTTTCTCCTAAACAACTCTTACGATTTCCTTTAAACTTGGTGAGCTAGTTGCTCTCACGTAGCTCTACAACTTTTATTAGGAACATTTTCCCAGGAACAATCAATTAAGGGTACTTTTGGGCGAGGGGGGTGGTTAGACTTACCTCTAATGTGCCATTACTGTACATTGTACAGGCTTACCACCTGTATAATATTAATAAGAATCAAATGTGAGACTGAATTTTCCAATTTTCGTGAAAATCTACCCACCGGAAGTGCCCATTTTACTGAATAGATTTTCCAGTTTTCAAGGATTTTCTCCTACACAACTCTTACGATTTCCTTTAAACTTGGTGAGCTAGTTGCTCTCACGTAGCTCTACAACTTTTATTAGGAACATTTTCCCAGGAACAATCAATTAAGGGTACTTTTGGGCGAGGGGGGTGGTTAGACTTACCTCTAATGTGCCATTACTGTACATTGTACAGGCTTACCACCCTTATAGTATTAATAAGAATAAAATGTTAGACTACTTACTTACTTACTTATTCTCTTCCTCTTCTACCTTGCAGTGTAGAGGAAAATGTTAGACTAAATTTCCCAAATTTAAAGGAAATTGGCTGACCGGAAGTGACATTTTACTGAAGAGGTTTTTTCAATATTTTTTAGATTTCCACCGAATAAAGCCGCTACAATTTCATCCGAACTCTGATGTATCGATCAGAAACGTATAAATCTACAACTTATGTTACATTTGAGACTTCCTCAAAGTACCATATTTCTATAATGTACGGTTCTCTCGGGTACTAAATCGAGTTTTTAATGTAAATTCCCATAACCGGAAGTGCCGCTTAATTTTCAATGGATAGTTCACTTCAAACCAGAATTACTGCTGCTAGGCTGTTCTATAAACTACGTATTGTTTCCGCTAGACTTCTCTTTGCAAGGTTACATTTCGTGAACTTAATAATGTGTGGAAATAATTTAATACGTTGGTCAAATATTCGGGAGTTAAGACAAAAGTGTTTTATGAGTTCGAACCTTGAGAGAAATTTTTTCTGGCCATATTTATTTATATTCAGTGCATATATATATTAATATAAAATGTACATATGTTACTTTTGTTCTGTAACTTCCCACGAGCGTGTGTCTCTCTGTATGGAGCCGCTAGTGTACACCTGAGTATATATATATATATATCACTTACCTGGACTAACATCCGGCGGAAATGAATCATACAAAAAAAAAAGTAAAATAAAGTAAGTAGTGCTCCTGTAATGGGTACAGGTACACACTTATGCAAAGAGAGATGTAAGTGTGGTTTGAGTATAAGTAAATTATTATTATTTTACCTTGACCTTGAATTTAACATATACTGACTAAAGTGAGTTTATAGTCCTCTAAAATTCTCCCCTCTCCACCAAAAACTCGTGTGTTAAGTATATTTGCCTTTTTCTTGTGACCGTTATTTAACACTAAACCTACCACGACCGGTCAATTGACCGTTTTTTTTAAAATTTGGTTTAAATTTTCTAATTACAGCGTTATCGTACCGCCATTAAACTTCACGGCTTTTCCTAAAATATTTGATTTTTGAGAAAAATATGTAGTCCGTCCTTAACTACCGCCACTGGTCATTTGACCGGCTGAATATTTTCATTTTATTTACTTATGATTTAATATTTTATTTTAATTATTTATTTATTTTTGTGTCACAGAATTCTCTCAAAAACTCAATTTGATAATGCATTTGTCGGATTATTGTTTGCACGTAGTGCATATATAACGCCCAAAATGTAAGATATTGCCCTTTTCCATGGAACAAAAAATGGGGACGAGCATTCTTCTCAAACACAATGAGCAGAAATGTATAGACGGAAATTATGAGGTTAATTCGATTGGATAAAAGAAATCATCGTTTACAAACCGATAAATTTGCTTTCATTTCTAAATTTTGGAACAAATTCGTAGAGAACAGTCAAAACTGTTATAACTAAGGGCATATAGCATCTCTTCGAAGGACATTTTTTTTTTTTTTTCGGCGCATCGACATCTCGGTCATTAGCGCCCACTATCATAGTTCTTCTTATTTCCTTATACTACACGAGCTGGGATGACACGTGGCAGACCCACAGCTTCCAAACGCTACACCTTGCTTAACAAGGTAGGGTGGAGCCGCCTGGGTCTGCAAGATCGAAGGACAATTGTTCCCAATAAATTCAAGATGCAGATTTACTCAGTACATGCCAAATAAATCGGAGAAATTTGGTATCAAATCTTGGCTAGTGTTCGATGTAGTAAAAGGCTTTCCATATTTGGGAAAACGTGAAAGCAGAGAACCTTCAGTTCCGCTTGGGGAGTTTGTCGCTCTGAAATTAGCAGAAATGTATTACAGCTCGTGGAAGAAATACGAGGGTCGTTTGAAAAGTCCGTGCAAAAATAAAAACTACTTAATTTTTTTGGGGTAAACCTTTTTTATTTTTCAACATAGACTCCTTTTAGGCTTATACACTTCGTCCAACGCTGCTCTAGTTTGTTGATCCCTTCCGAATAATAGGATTTGTCCAAGTCTAAAAAATAGCCATTCGTTTCTGCAATCACCTCCTCGTTTGAATAAAATCTTTTTCCCGCCAGCCATTTCTTCATATTGGGGAAGAAATAGTAGTCCGAGGGAGCCAAGTCTGGAGAATAGGGGGGGTGGTGAAACGAGTTGGAACCCTATTTCCATTAATTTTGCGACCACAACTACTGAGGTGTGAGCTGGTGCGTTGTCGTGATGGAAAAGGACTTTTTTGTGGGCCAATCGTGGGCGTTTTTCTTACAGCTCGGTTTTCAAACGGTCCAATAACGATGAATAATATGCACCAGTAATAGTTTTACCCTTTTCCAGATAGTCGATGAGGATTATTCCTTGCGAATCCCAAAAGACAGTCGCTATAATCTTTCCGGCCGAAGGAACGCTCTTCGCCTTTTTTGGCGCAGATTCCCCCTTGGTAACCCATTGTTTAGATTGTTCTTTGGTCTCAGGAGTGTAGTGATGTATCCATGTTTCATCCACAGTGACGAAACGACGCTTAAAGTCCTGCGGATTCTTCTGGAACAGCTGCAAACCGTGCTTGCAACACTTCACACGATTTCGTTTTTGGTCAAGCGTGAGCAATCGCGGCACCCATCTTGCGGATAGCTTTTTCATGGTCCAAATGTTGATGCAAAATATTATGTACCCGTTCATTCGAGATGCCCACAGCACTAGCAATCTCACGCACCTTCACTCTTCTGTCATCCATCACCATATCATGGATTTTATCAATGATTTCTGGAGTAGTAACCTCAACAGGGCGTCCAGAACGTTCAGCGTCACTTGTGCCCATATGGCCACTCCGAAAATTTTGAAACCACTTATAAACTGTTCTAATCGAAGGTGCAGAGTCACCATAATGTTTATCAAGCTTCTCTTTAGTCTCCTGAGGGGTTTTGCCTTTCATAAAGTAGTGTTTAATCAACACACGAAATTCTTTTTCGTCCATTTTTTTGAAAATCACTCGACTTCCTCGATTCAAACGAATGCCAAACACAAAGAAATAGACCGATCTGGCTGAAACTTGGTGTGTGTTCTTCCAAGAGATGCTACTAACTAAACATAACCTCGATACGCGCCAGTAGTGCTATCTCTCTGACTTTGCACGGACTTTTCAAACGACCCTCGTATAACCGTGGAAAATCTCGGTGATGGTCTCAACAAATAGTTTTCAATATCATAGATTTAGCAGGGATAAACGCTTGGATTTTGTATAAAAAAAAAAAAACCTACCGGAAGTGAAATTTCAAGGCAAAATTTTTGGTACCATTGCAAAAGCATGACAAATATTAGTACACTAATTGATTATTTTTTGTATTCTCAACTTTTCGAACCTCGATCTTTTGACCATCTTATAAAAAATTAGATTTATTTATACAATTTCTTTTCAAAGAGAAAAAGAAAAATTTGTAAAAATAAAGATAAAATAAATAATTGAGAAATGCAAATTAAGGTTAACCATCACTTGAGCGCATTGCTGTCGTCAGAAGAACTCGGGGAAATATATTTCGCTAATTTTCTGCTAGAGTCCGTTGGCGGCGTGTGGTTTAAACCATTAGTAGTTTTCGTCCGTTTTCCTTCACCAACTCTGGTTTATGTTTTGTCTTGTTTTATACGTACCGCGACTCCTAAATGTTTGGTGGTGCGCATGACAGTCAAGTGTTACCGGTCTAGCATAACCCTCTCAGCTATTTGGGTTCCCGTGTGTTGTTGTTCTTGTCGCTTTTCTCTAGTGTTTGTTATAATTTCTTTTACTGGAGTGAATTTATAACCATTTCTTTTGGTTATATTTATTAATCAATTTATTTCTCCGGTGTTATTAGTGATATTTATTTTCTATTTTGATTAATGTGTTCAAAGGAGGGAAGATACGCACAAAAAAAAAATTGATTATGTACATGTGTAAACATGCTGTGTTTTAATTACGCAGTCAACTATATCAGAAAGAGAGAGTTTACAACTTATTAATAAAAGATAAATGCAGTAAAAAAAAATATATAAAAATACCTGGTTCATTAAACCTAGTTACTTTTTAATTTTCATCTCCCGCTAATTCTGAATTATTTTTCTCCCGCCGTGGAAAACAAATTTCTTTTCTATACTCCCGCCACAATTCTTATTTCCACATGTATCTTCCTTATTGTGTGTTTTAACGCCGTGGAGAGCGTTTAATATTTACTTATTTTTATTCAAGAGTTAACGATTGTGGTTAAAGTTTTTGTTCTTTTCTTCAGTGATTCATTGTGTGGATTTTTCGAAGATTTTTTTTCGAAGAAATGGTGGTGAAAAATTAATACAGCATTTTATGTCTGTTAATTCTCTTTATTTTTCCACCGTTTTTCTTTTTTTTGTTTAAGTGAAAATTATACTTAAAATTTTTTTTTCCGAATTTGTGAAGTTTTTTTTTCTTCTTTTTTCCTCAATTTTTTTAATTTTGAAGTGTGCGGAAACAATGTGGAAATATTGTGTCGTGCGACGGACTAAGCTGTGATTGTGTTTTCCTTTTTTTTGTGTGTGTGTTTACGTAAAAAAAAAAAGTAGAAGTAATCTGGTGTTGCTGGCACAACTGGAAACAACTAAAACAAGCTTTCAAAATGAACAAATGAGAGAAAGAGATTAAATAATGTTCCATCTTGCTGATACCGTATTACGCAGGATTAAGGTACTTTCAAGAAAATTTTTTTAAAAGAAAATTAATTTTAGGGTCTAAAGTAAAAGTAATTATACTCCCAATTACTTCCTTTTTTTTTTGCTTAAAATTAAAAAAAAAAAGCAAAGAAGATAACTTTTAAAAGGACGTTGCTATTCAGGGGAAGGTTTCTCCTTTGGGAACTCATGTCTGAACTGGGTCAATCAATAAAGAGAGTGTACTCTTTCTATATCACTGAAATTATCACCTTGTAATTTTTTCCCCCCCTCGATGTAGAACTTGAAAAAAAAAAACAATTTTAAGCTTAGGATAAGTTCGTGGGGGAAATAATTAATAACTGTTTGACTTTAAAGCAAAAAAAAAAAAAGCTTTCCCTGTGAACACTCGCATGAGTTTTTCTTTAATGAAAAACTTTTTCTTGGAAATTTAGATACTAGCTAAGTTTTTCTTTTTTTTGAAAAAAAAAATCTGTAAAATCGTAGTGTTCTGGCTAAGTAACAGATTTTGTGGGCTTGCATTAATTCAATACCAGAGTTTCATTAAAGCCAGCGGAAAAAGAAAAATCTATATTTACGTATTTTCTTAAACCAATTCTAAAGTTTTCTATTTTATTGAAACTTGAAAAACTTTTTGGCCAAAAGTATTGTACCAAGCGATCGGCTGCCCACTCATTGTCACACTATGGGACCACCATATTCTTCTGGGGGGTCTTATAATCGAATACATTATTTTATTTTGGCCCTCCAAATTCTCTTTGGCAGGCAGGATTTTGAGACAAAAAGAATCTCTGAATAATGAATGGAAAATAGATTTTTCAGTGGAATGTATCCCCATCAGTACATGTGTATGTGTTCACGGGATTGACTGGAAAATTCCAGTAGTTAAATAACTCTAACTTATACTGTTTTCGTGTACTAATTTCCCTTCAATACCATGGTTTCAGTGGAAATTGTTCACTTGTAATTACGTCAATATTGAAGCAATTTTTCCTGTTTTTATTTTTTTAATTTTCTTGAAAATGACTCGTATCAGATTTCCATTAACTTCCACCTGTTTCATTAAAAGTTTTTCTCAGGTGAAAATGAGTTTTCTTTGGCGATTCTCAGATAACTTTACAACCATAATTTTTGAATTACAAAACATATGTTTTTCCAGTGAAAACCCGAAATCGATATACTAAAAAAAATCGATCCCAATACTTTTCTTATTACGTAATTAGTTGAGATAAATTATTAATTTTTTTCCCCACTCTGAATTCTCTTTTTTCTTTGAGAAAAAATAATTTTCTTTTCAGTCAAGGTTGATATCATCGGTTTTTCGCTTTCACTTTATTTGTACGTATGTGAATTCCAGTTACATTCCTACAAACATATATGTACGATATTTTGAGTGCTTTGTAAATACGTATTTATTTTTCCATTTATGATGCAATTTCCTTTCTAGTCGACAATGAATTTTCCTGTCACCAAGAATAAAACTTATAATTACTTTGCGTAATTATTAATATACTTCCAGATTTCCGTTTAAGTGAAATTAATTTGTGTATTTCACATTTTATGCTTGTGTTGTTGATACGGTCGTTGCTGTTCCTAAGGACTATAATTCCCTTTGTTCCTTAAAATAAAGGGATCAAGGTTTCACTGCTGATTTATTTTCAGATTTTAGTTTTATTTTTATTAGTTAGGTTTATGAGAAACTTTTATGTCATATTCAGCTTCAGAATTTAAACATTATAATCAAGATGGTGCATCAAAGAATTGTTTGATTGTGATTATTTACGGGGTAGTTTGGTGTAGTGGTTATGAAGCGGAGCTTTGTAAGTGGGGAGGTCCCCAGTTTGAATCCTGTGTGTAGCTAGTTTTTATTTGTTAGAAAAAAAAAATGTTAATATTAAAGTATGAGCTTCCGCTTTCCCGTCCGCGATGTATTGGACTAGTTCCCCCCCTAAATAACCCAGGGCAAAAATATTTCTCCTGGAAAAGTGTTACCGAGAGAGAGAGTGAGAGAGAGAGAATTTTCCTCAAAACGGAAATTTCCGGTGAAAAAAGTCGAAATCGAAAATCCCTTAGTGACCCCTTTTTTTTGGGGGGGGGGGAAATATTGGTAATCGTGAAATTTCGTATGAAATCGTGAATTTACGTATGTAATCGTGAAAAGAGTGTGGCGATTTTTTTTTTTCTCAGGAGAATTTTTAAACAGATGTTTCTCTGAAAACTGGAAATAGAAAATCTTCTCTATATTCTAATACTAATTTTTATTTTGCCTTTTTTTGTTTTTTTGAGGCATATCTTCGGAAGATAACGCATTGTCAGATTTTTACGCTAACTGCACACGTAAAGAACCCCCCTTTAGTATTTAGAACGCTAAACAACCTGTAACTACAGGGTTGATTAGACGTATCCATTAGTGGTCCATAGAATGGACTACATCCTTCCCCCTCCTCTGCTCACTAAAACTGCTCATTCATTCATAAAACTCTTCCCTCTAGCGGAAGTACGTTCTTCTGGGCCCCCCTCATCCTTAGGGTTGCTCAGAAAAAAAATTATTTGCTTACCAAATATTCTGCATAAATAATAAAATGTCCACATAACACATATAAGGGAAATTGAAGTTCAAGAAAGTCGTGTGAGTGTGCTTACCAGATTTTTATTTTCTCGTAAATGGCGATATTCCATTCGTGTGGGGCGCCGAGCGGTTAAGAGAGACTAGACCCGCAATGCTAACATGGTTCGATTCCACTAGACTAGGCATTGGATTTTATTTAATTGTTAATATGAGAAATTTATAGTAAAGTATGTTAGGCTGGAAACATAGTGGAGCGGCGGGCAAAGCGGCGATGATAGCGAAGAGGAAAGCGGCAAAAACAAAAACTAGAAATAGATAGAGTTGCTCTATCTTCGCTTTGCTCGCCACTATGCGCGGTCCCATATGTTTACTTGTGTTTGATTTCGCCGCTTCGCTCTTCGCTATCATCGCCGCTTTGCTCGCCGCTCCACTATGTTTCCAGCCTTAGGCGGTTAAGAGAGACTAGATCCGCAATGCTAAGATGTCTTGTTGGTTTAGTGGGTTCGATTCCCCGGTGTCTAGGCCTTGGATTTTATTTAATGTGTTAATATGAGAAATTTATAGTAAAGTATGTTAGGCGGTTAAGAGACTAGACCCGCAATGCTAAGTTGTATTGTTGGTTTAGTGGGTTCGATTCCCCCGGTCTAAGCCTTGGATTTTATTTAATGGTTAATATGAGAAATTTATAGTAAAGTATGTTAGGCGGTTAAGAGACTAGACCCGCAATGCTAAGATGTATTGTTGGGTTTAGTGGGTTCGATTCCCCCGGTGTCTAGGCCTTTGATTTTATTTAATGTTTAATATGAGAAATTTACAGTAAAGAATGTTAGGCGGTTAAGGGTACGTTTACAACGGAGCTGTGAGTATAGATGATAGCAGAGATGATAACTGATAGAGTAAAATATAATCGCTGATTAGTGTGCGCAACAGAGCTGTGATACATGCAACATGTCCGAGAAGTGAAGAAGAGTTTTTATGTTCACCAGCAACCAAATGATATATTTTAAAGAAAAAACGCTTTAGAAAATATCATGTACATACCATAAATAAAAAACGAAGTACTTTGGGCGAATTTCACTATTTATATAAGGAACTTAGAAATTATCCGGATCGTTTTTTTGAATATGTGAGGATGGGTCCACCCACATTCGACTATATTTTAGAAAAAATAAGGTCAAAATTAAGAAAACTTTGGAAAAATTGTCATGGAAATCATATAAACATAGAAGAAAAACTAGTGATTACTCTTAGGTAATGATTTTATTGAAAAAAAAAAAAAAAAAAAAAAACAAATAAATACACATGAAAATAAATGTAAGCACGGTTTAAAAAACAAAATATTGTTTAAAAGTAATTAATAAAATAATAACCAAAAATAATGAGTAAAGACAGCACTAAATAATTTTTCGACGTCCATTTTGAAGCTCCGATTCTGGAGTTCAGCTAGGAGAAAAATGAAAAATTCAATTCTATCATCTATGCTCGTTTATAGCAGCGAGTATGAGTCACTAGTCGAAGCTTCGTTGTGCACGCTCACATAAGAATGTACTAGGTTATTCTATAAGCGCTGATGCATCACTGCTATCATCTCCGCTATCATCTATGCTCACAGCTCCGTTGTGAACGTACCCTAAGAGACTAGATCCGCAATGCTAAGATGTATTGTTGGTTTAGTGGGTTCGAATTCCCCCTGTCTAAGCCTTAGATTTTATTTAATGGTTAATATGAGAAATTTATAGTAAAGTATGTTTGCTAGTCGCCTCCGTCCACGACACCTAATTCGGTAGTTGGATTTAAAGCTCTCCTGAAAAAATAGGCATTACTTTATTCCATTCGTGTAAAAATATTGAATTTGTAAAAAAATTGTTTTTTTTTTTTCGTATTTTAGAAGTGCTATTTCCGGTTATAATTCCTAATTCTTTAATCCTAATTTTACACGTAATTATATAGATATTTCATTAAATTAGGTTAATTTTAGGTCCTAAACCCCAGTGTATATTATTAATAAATATGGTCTATCAAATTAGCGGTGGAGTTACATGGCAACACATAGTATGTAACATAGTAATTTTAAGTCTCTGTTAAACTGTGTAAAGGTTATCTGATGTTCTGTTTTAAAGTCTTTTTAAACAGTCTCTGATTTTGCTGTTAAGAGGAAGTACTTAAGAGAATCGAATTCCATTTTTTTTTTTTCATTTGAATTATTACCGGAAGTCCACTTTTTAGATCGCTTATTACAAACAAAAAAAAATTTATTTGGCGTAAGGTCTGAGCCTGATTGTTTTTTTAATGCATTTTTTTTTTTTTTCAAAAAATGAAAAGTGATGAAAATTAAAACTTGGCATTTTTATTTACACGACTTTACTGAGGCGATTTTATTTACTGCAGTCAAGTGATGTTTTAATTTACTTTTATATTTAAATATATATTTACCTATCTAGTTTTTTTTAAATGAAAAAGTTAGTAGTACAGATAACTGGTATCTGGTTCATACCAGATTTCAATAATTATCAAACCTGAATTTTTTACGTCAATCAGTAGTCGCAACATTTCTGTAGATGTAGTAACAAAATATCACGCCAAGTTAAACAAGAATGAGGGAGAATCAGTGGATAGAGTTCGGCGGGGTTACAGGGAGAGAGTGAATAAGGGCATGGTATTTGTGTATGAGGCGTGGCCCAATGACGTCATAGGGACAACCAGGTTCTCTCTCTCTCTCTCTCACTGTGAGCTGGTCGGCGGTAAACGAATCAATAGAGAGAAGGCTGCCGCCTCCAAGCAGTTTTCTTGACTCACCTTCTCACCCCCACAACCTCATTTCTGTTATCTCTGCTGCCTCCACGTTTCGTACACTAGTGAGTGAGTGTGTGTTGTGTGTGTGTGTGTGTGTGTCTGTGTGTGTGGAGCCAATTTCACCAGCTCGGCATTCTTCTTAAAAGGGAACCCTCCCTGTCTGCATTCTTCCCCTCCTCTCGCAGTTGTCACCTTCGAAGGTTTTACCCGTCCAAATCGACCCTTTTACTGCTAGTTATACTTTATCCAAGGTCATTGCCGTTTAATGTCCGTCCAACCCTTTATCCTCTTTGTCCGCTAGCCCTTATTAATTTCGCAAAGGATGTCTTAGTCTTTTTCTCTCATGTGGTTTTTCCAGCAGAATATGCCCTTTGAGTAGCCCCAGAAAAAGGTTTTCATATATAATTTACTGCACGATGCTACCGTGCCCAAAAGTAGGACCTAGAACTCTTTAAAAATAAATTCTCCCACTATCTGGGCGGGATCTTCAGCCTTGAGGACGCTACCTTCTTCATACCAACCTAACCAGAGATCTTATTCCGCTTCATGGTTGTCCTTGCTATTCTTGCTTCTTCAGGCTCGTAGTTTATGCGTTAGTGGTTCCAACTAAGCATCTATCCTTACCATTCGCTTTAGAGGTCAATGGCCCTTCCAATCTCAAAAAAGAGAAAAACAGCAGATTCAATGACAGGTCCTGCAGTTTAAGGATTAAACACTCTGCAAACGCTTCCCAATTGTTCTTTTATGATGGCTCCTTCCCCCCTCCCCAATAAAAACCCAGGCTCTCCTGGGAATAAACACTCTTTGGGTGTCCTGTGTACTCATTCTTGCAACACTTTTACGATTAAATACGAAAATTCACGATTACACACGAAAATTCACGATTAAATACGAAAATTCAGGATCACATACGAAAATTCACGATTACATAAGAAAATTCACGATTACACACGCAAATTCACGATTACATACGAAAATTCACGATCACAATTTCCCCTTTTCTTACTGGAGAAAGTAAAAAAAAAGGAAAAGGAAAATGATTTTACTTATTTAAAAAAAAAATGTTAATATGACTTTTCCACATAATCGATTGGCGTATCTTATTGTGGGGGTGGGGGGGGGGAATAGAGAAGTCATGTCCTAATAATTCCTTTTAAAATTATTACTCTATTTAAGTGTAGCGGAACTGATTGTTGATGTAAATAAAGAAGGAATCTTACTGGTGAACGGATCTGTAAGCGTATTATTTCCGGTAACAAAAAGAAAAATGGCGTTCATACCAATTTCGGATATTGGGTTTTCACCCCCCAATTGATTCAAGGTTTCCCTGAGCCTAAAAAAAAATATTTATCTAGAAATCGTTTTTCAAAAATATTTTCAAAGTACTTTCATCGCGTAACGTTTTGAAGTATTTAAACTTAAATGCCAACCGGAAAATAAAATTGATATAAAATTTGTAGCGCTGATTTTATCCATAGCATTTATACTGTATCCCTGACCGGTTTCGGAACTTCATCCATCGTCAGAGTTTAACAGATTTTAACTTCGCTTTTTCTTTCCCTTACTGAAGTAGAAATTAACGTGAAAAACTGATTTATTGAAAGAAAAGTGCGTAACCATAAATGGGAAAGTTAAAGAACCGGAAACTTCGCTTCTATTTTTTTTTTACTTATATAATTAATAATAAAAATGATAGTTTACTTTCATTTCCGTTTCCTATTTACTTTTCTGTAAATTGTTTTTCCTTTACTACGTACTTTATTTGTGCGTAAATAGTAATTTAAGTGGTAGAAAGGGAAAACTAAGACTCACTTTTCTATTTCCCTCTTTCACAAACTTAAGCTATTTAAACTAGTAGTTTTGGTCTAATAGTTTAGGGACTCTACATGAAAAATTGGCCTAAAAAAAGTTGGGATAGCAGGCAGCAGGATTTCTGCGTTAAAGCAATATTTTTCCTCGCATGAAATGATGGCCACTCTTTAGGTGGCTCTCGGAGCTTTTTTTTTTTTTTCAGTGCACTGCCAGCGTCTGGACTGAGTTCTCTCGTTACAGACAACTCAGTTCATCACTGGGAACATTTTTTTGGGTTCCCTGGAGAAAGGTTCCGTTTCTTTCAACACTGCTAGGCGGGCGCCACGGATAGCCGAGCGGTTAAGAGACTAGACCCGCAATGCTAAGATGTATTGTTGGTTTAGTGGGTTCGATTCCCTTGTGTCTAGACCTTGGATTTTATTTAATGGTTAATATGAGAAATTTATACTAAGTGTGTTAGGGGGTTAAGAGACTAGACCCGCAATGCTAAGATGTATTGTTGGTTTAGTGGGTTCGATTCCCGGTCTAGGCCTTGGCTTTTATTTAATGGTTAATATGAGAAATTTATACTAAGTGTGTTAGGGGGTTAAGAGACTAGACCCGCAATGCTAAGATGTATTGTTGGTTTAGTGGGTTCGAATCCCCTGGTCTAGGCCTTGTATTTTATTTAATGGTTTAATATGAGAAATTTATAGTAAAGCATGTTTGCTAGTCTCCTCCGCCCAAGACATCAAATTTGGTATTTGGACGTAAAGCCCACCTGAAAAAATAGGCATTACTTTACTTTTACTTACAACATCTTACTTTTATTACAGTTACAAGTTAGTAATTGTAGTCAACTAAGTTTTTAGAACAAATTCTAAGTTTCGTCAATATTTAATTACGTAAACCGCGGTTAGAGGAAGTCGTGTGAATGAATGGTTGTGAGGTGAGTCTGCAAAGTCTAAATGAACACCCTTGTTAAGGAAAGTTCCCTTTCCTTTTTCTAGGAATATGGTGACCTTTTTTTTTTAATAGGTTCATATTTGACCTTTTCTTTCAACATTATTTATTTATTTATTTTTCTATATAATAAATTATATTTATTTCTGTAAAAACTTTTATCCATAATAATAATACGTAGATAATTTATACCAAGAAATGGAAGAGGATTTTTACCATTTTACTTTCCATTTAAATACATATATTATAATATACAATGTACTTTATACATTATCTGGGAAGATGGTTATTCTATACATAAATTTTATGCACAAAAAAGTTTGTATTTTTCGTGTTAATTAGCGAGTGGAATATTCTCAGTTGATTTAGAAGGCCGCGTGATCTTTGTGTTACGTAATTTGATGTCCGTACAATTTATTGATTTGGCCATTTAATGGTTGGTTTAGTCCATAATAATATGTCTCGAGTTTATTGTCAGATTTTTATTTTGAGAGAAAACTAAAAAATTAATTGATATAATAAATAAATCAGTTTGCGGCATGAAATTGTAATAAAAAAATCTATTAACAATTAATTAATAGTTTTTTACATTTTAACAAATTTATAGTTTTACACACTTGGATGACGATTTGATCCCAAGTATAGTGACCCAAAGTTAAACCTGTTAACCCTGACACTTTCCTAAGAACACTGCCACGGATAGCCGAGCGGTTATGAGGCTAGACCCGCAATGCTAAGATGTATTGTTGGTTTAGTGGGTTCGATTCCCCCAGGTCTACGCATTGGATTTTATTTAATGGTTAATATGAGAGATTTATAGTAAAGTATGTTAGGCGGTTAAGAGACTAGACCCGCAATGCTAAGATGTATTACCAATTCTCTTCCAGTATCATCCTCATTATCATCTACCCACTCTTCCTGAAAACCCTAGTAGATGTCGCTTAAAGCGCAAATCTCCTGTGGAGACCAACTATCTCAATCAATTAATGCAAGTTTCTACTAAATGAGCGTGTACATCGTCAATCAAGTATTTGTTTATTTTAATCTTTACGACCTGCTTTACATTATTATACACTCTACAGTTTCCTATATTTTCCTTATTTTTCTTCCTGTTTGCTATAGTGGAAGTTTAAAGAAAATTTAAATTTATATAATTAAATATTCACCGGAAGTTGATACGATTTGGTTTTTCTTCCTTAAGGATTAGGAAAACAGCTGTATCTTACTGTTTTGATATTAATAAAAAATAAAAGAAGTTTTGGAGAAAACCTTGTAAATTTTTGATAAAAGGAAGTGAGTAGGCTTTTCCTTTTTTTAACGCATTTTTCTAAATCACGTTTTCCCTTTTTCTCCTTGGAAAATTATTACTAGGTGTACATCTCCCATGCTATATTAGCGTGCCCGAGCAACTTAGCGTGTTTCCGGTTCTTTTAAATGATGTTAACCTTCCGTTTTGGATAAATTATGGTAATTTTGCCGCCTGCACCTAGGGCTCTCTCTCACTCTTTCCTCTCTCTCCAAAAGTGTTGAAAATCTTCACGAACTGTCTGGTAAATGAGTCAGTGATGAGATAGATGTGGGTGGAAGGGGTACTCTCCTTTAAAATACGGCCCGTACCAGTCAGTGCTTGGTAGTACTAATCCCCACACAATGGTATCGATGTCAATCGATTTAAAAATCTATTATAACGAGTTTATTATTACGATTATTATAGACCAGAAGTAGCTTATTCCTTCTACTCGTGTGTACTTACTGACACAAATACTTCCTTTATTAGTTTTCTTATCGTTATTTCTTCCAAAGAAGTTTTCTCAATTTTTCCATTAAACTTTTGTTACTTTTATAAACTTTCTTTGGCGGAAGTAAGTTTTTTTGTTTTTTTTTGTTTTAGTTCGCTTTGTTTCAGTGCTTATTGAATCGCTGACTTTAATGACATATATAGATTATTATATCTTATTTGTACGTAAAGCATTGCGGTGCGTAACAAAATTTATGAAAAATCATTTCTACCGGAAGTAATTGTTTTCGTAATTTCTGCCAGGCTTACCAACAGGAAGTATTAATTTTATTGGGCTCTAAGAACACAGCTCTTTTCTATTGCAGTGAAAATGTATAATGTTGAAAGTACCAATATTTCTAGTAAGCCCTACAGAAAAAAGAAAACCTCAAAGGGTATCCTTTGTTTTGGAAACCATTTTCTATTTCCCACGGTATACAATACTGATTACCCTTTAATATAGGTCAGATCGTAGGCACCGGCCGCAGAAAAGAACCCCACTCACTGAAAGGGCCTTTCTATTGTTAAGGGATCTATCAGGATTATATGTCCTGGCTACTCCCAATTTCTCTTGCTCAGTTTCTTTTAAGTTTAACAAGTGTGAAGATGAAAGAATACAATAAAACTGAACTTTACTATAAAAGAAAAAGGTCTTTCGTCCTAAAAAGAAAAAACCGCTTCATCTTGGTTTCTAGTTTAACTCGACTAAACGACTACAAAATATGGCTAACTTTCTCTAATTACCGTTTTAATGTAGTATTAACGATAAGTATTAATCGACCAAAAAGGGCACGAAAAAACGTAACATTGAAAACTAAAGCAAATACTTCCAAATTTCGAACCTCTATAACTCCCTTTCTATTCTGTACAATTCAATGATTTCTTTACTCATATGTAGAGAATTCATTACTCTATAACTGGTATTATTGGCATTGTTTTACTGATAATAGTTAATGAGATATGGAAGGTTAAAATTTTGGGGTTTGCAAATATGTCCAAATTTCGAACCTCTATAACTCCCATTCTATTCAGTAGAATTCAGTGATTTCTTTACCCAACTGTAGAGAATACATGACTCTATAACTGGTATTAATAGCATGGTTTTAGTGATCATAGTTTATGAGATATTGAAGGTTAAAATTTTGGGTTTTGTAAATACTTCCAAATTTCGAACCTCTATAACTCCCTTTCTATTCAGTAGAGTTCAGTGATTTCTTTTCCCAATTGTAGAGAATACATGGCTCTACAATTAATAGCATGGTTTTAGTGATAATAGTTTATGAGATATTGAAGGTTAAAATTTTGGGGTTTGCAAATACGTCCTAATTTCGAACCTCTATAACTCCCTTTCTATTCAGTAGAGTTCAGTGATTTCTTTTCCCAATTGTAGAGAATACATGGCTCTATGAATGGTATTAATAGCATCGTTTTAGTGATCATAGTTTTTGAGATATTGAAGGTTAAAATTTTGGGGTTTGCAAATACGTCCTAATTTCGAACCTCTATAACTCCCTTTCTATTCAGTAGAGTTCAGTGATTTCTTTTCCCAATTGTAGAGAATACATGGCTCTATGAATGGTATTAATAGCATCGTTTTAGTGATCATAGTTTTTGAGATATTGAAGGTTAAAATTTTGGGGTTTGCAAATACGTCCTAATTTCGAACCTCTATAACTCCCTTTCTATTCAGTAGAATTCAGTGATTTCTTTACCCAATTGTAGAGAATACATGGCTCTATGAATGGTATTAATAGCATTGTTTTAGTGATAATAGTTAATGAGACGTTGTTGGTTGAATTTTGTTGGTTTTCGATTTGTTCAAATTTTATATCTCTCTGTTCATTGTTACTTTTTAGATAAGTATTAATTTTGTTTGTTTTCATTATCCTTTTTTGGGTCATCTAGGAACGAGACTGGGGAATTTGATGATCTTCAAAAAGGAACTTCTGGGGTTATATATAATGCTGGAACAAAGTAGTGAAAGTGGGCAGACGATGTTCGCTTCTAGTTCAAGAACACAGACCATTCTCCTCTTTACAGAACTATTAAATAGAACCAAAGAAAAGATCTTCTCTGTTCCTATTGTTCAGTTTTTTTTCCTTTAGATTTCAATGCCACATTGATAGCTGTAATAATAATAAAAAAAAGTAAAGTAAAAGTCCACTTTATTAAAGAGTCTCCTTTATTAATAACAATATACATGAAGATACACATCATCAAGTGACGCGTTTATTTGAATTAGGTGCATGATGCTAAATGATTACGTAATCAGTAGCATATATGAAGTATTTAAGATCTTGATAGTTCTCGCCTTCACTGACTTTTTTAGGGATCTATATATTGTTTTGGGAGTATGGTTACGTCACCATTGAGCTGTTGTTTGTTCTGCAGCTTTTTTGAATAAACTCAATTAAGCTTTCTCTTATTTTTTCTTTGTTCTTTAGATATTGAAATAATTGAGCTTTTCTAATGTCTATTTTGAAGTGTGGGGCTCAACCAAACCCTCTAGCTCCACTAGATTAGAGATACTACAGTTTAAAACCCTATGGAAAATCCTGAATGCTCCATATTACATTTCTAACTTCACTATTGACACTGACCTTGACATCTCTTTTATTACTGACCTATAATAAAGTCTCCACCCTAATCTTCTTGTCGCACCTTCCAGACGATCCTCCTCGTCGCTTGAAGCGGAAGTGGCCTAGAGATCTATTGCTGTGATTAAGTGGGTAATTTGCTCTAACCATGATATTACAAGTGAACTGAATCAGTATGATAAAATAGTGCAGTTTTAATGGGGCAAAAAACTAAAATACCTTAATTTTTAATTACTCAAAATAGCCTTTATTACACAGGCGGGGCTTAATGTCCAACTACCAATTAGGTGTCGTGGACGGAGGCGACTAGCAAACATACTTTACTATAAATTTCTTTTATTAAACATTAAATAAAAACTAAGGCTTAGACACCGAGAATCGAACCCACTAAACCAACAATACATCTTAGCATTGCGGGTCTAGTCTCTTAACCGCCTAACATACTTTACTATAAATTTCTTTTATTAAACATTAAATAAAAACTAAGGCTTAGACACCGAGAATCGAACCCACTAAACCAACAATACATCTTAGCATTGCGGGTCTAGTCTCTCTTAACCGCCTAACATACTTTACTGCAAAATTTCTCATATTAACCATTAAATAAAATCCAAGGCCTAGACACCGGGGGAATTGAACCCACTAAACCAACAATACATCTTAGCATTGCGGCTCTAGTCACTTAACCGCCTAACATACTTAACTATAAATTTCTCATATTAACCATTAAATAAAATCCAAGGCCTAGACACCGGGGGAATCGAACCCACTAAACCAACAATACATCTTATCATTGCGGGTCTAGCCTCTTAACCGCTCGGCTACCGTGGCGCCTAGCCTTTATTACACTCTGTATACTTTTTCTGACATGTTTGAAAGCTTTCCCGTACCCTCTTGAATTGAAATTAATGTACTTATAATTTATGAATTCTATAAAGCCTTTTTCCTTCACTTTTTGTTCATCAATTTTTTTGTTGTTGCGGTTGTCTTCTTGCAAGAAATGGGGTCCTGACGTCTCTGAAAAAGAAAAGTGTGGTGGGAGTAGTTGAGCAAGAGATCTGGTGAGTTGGGGTGTTTGGGTGATGCAGAGTCACAGAGGTCGATCGCTATCGTCCTTCCTGGTTTCCTGGGTGGACTGGTTTCCGTTTAGCCAAATTTCCGATGCATTGCATCAATTTTTGAGTGTAGTGTAATCGGTATTGATGGTTTCGGCTGGATTTTTTTTTAAAAAAGAAGCTTTTGCGAATAGTCCCAAACGAAGTCCAACAAACAGTAAGCATTACTTGGGTGTTTCTGCTTTGTCCAGCTACTGTTACTTCTAGTATTGTCGTAAACAGCTGATTTTTCATCTCAATTAACGATTCTGCTCAGAAGTTCGTTTTTTTTTGTTTTTTTTTTGGTCCAGCGTACAGGCAAACTTCATATCGTTGTTTTTTTTATTTTGGATGAGGAATCTATTTTTTTTCCAATAGTTTTACCTTGCCGATCAGTGCGATGTGGTCAGCTACGGGTGATTTTACCACTGAAAGTGTTCTCCAGTGTAGTTCTGTAACAGTTCTTGAATTTTCTTCTACCAACTTTCGTGCATGTTCATCGTGGAAAGAAGACCATCCTTCCAGGACATCTTCCACTCACTGGAAAACCTAGAGCCTCGCACTTTTTTTTCCCCGGACAACCCAATATTAAATGAACTGATAATGGAATGATGACTTTAAACAACTTTCTTTCGAAATCTTCAATTATATAATACACCTTCTGAAGAAGGTCTTTCAAAGAACTTGGGATAAACTAATTAAGAAATTAGTTTTTCATGCCTGGAGGTTCTTAAGATGATGGAATTATAGTGTAGAGGACGAACAGTATCTTCTTTTCGTCATGCTTTCTTGTATTTTTTTTTTTTTTTTGTTATAAACTAGAAATTAAAAGAGATCCTTAAGGCGGCACTAAACTTAAGGCGGCATTATCCTTTAGGCAGTACTATCCTTAAGGCGGCACAAGGGAAATAAAAGAAATAATTTTTTATCTTTTTTGTTGTTGTTGGTGGTTTAAAAGAAAACAAAAAAAAATTATAATAACGAATCAATAGCTCCTTGATTATTATCATTACACAACCCATCTTCCCACCTGAATGTTATTAGGTGAACTTTTTTAAGAGTTGTTTGGCTGTCTTAACTCTTTCTTTCTATCCAGTGTAAGTATCCATAAATAAAAACGGAAGGAAGTGAGTTAGCAGGATAGTGTGATTTTTCCCACTTAGAAGACGCTACTGAATCCAAAAGAACGATGAGCAGTTTTTTCTGTATGGCGGCGTGGCTTTTACTAAAGAAGCGCGCATGCGTGGTACAAGTGATTTTAACGAAGGAGAAGATGTGTGTAATATTTTTTACCACCCTTAGTCTCGAGCACAAGTTTTGTGTCTCTTGGAGTACGAAACCTAGATTGTAGATTGTATTAGAAGGGCGGTTCCACCAAAAAAAAAGGGGGAAGGAACGCAGGCGAATCCAAAATGCCCATTGTTCCCCTTATAAGGGATTAGCTATCAGCGGTCAGCAAATACTGGATTCCAACGTGGTGATCATAGGTTCAAACCTACCTGTTTTTTTGGAATTTTTTCTCTTCAAAAGAGCTTACTACCCGGTGATTGTAGGTTGTCTGTAGATTGTAGATTGTATTAGAAGGGCGGTTCCACCAAAAAAAAAAAAAGGGGAAGGAACGCAGGCGAATCCAAAATGCCCATTGTTCCCCTTATAAGGGATTAGCTATCAGCGGTCAGCAAATACTGGATTCCAACGTGGTGATCATAGGTTCAAACCCACCTGTTTTTTGGAATTTTTTCTCTTCAAAGGAGCTTACTACCCGGTGATTGTAGGTTGTCTGTAGATTGTATTAGAATGGCGGTTCCACCAAAAAAAAAGGGAAGGAACGCAGGCGAATCCAAAATGCCCATTGTTCCCCTTATAAGGGATTAGCTATCAGCGGTCAGCAAATACTGGATTCCAACGTGGTGATCATAGGTTCAAACCCACCTGTTTTTTGGAATTTTTTCTCTTCAAAGGAGCTTACTACCCGGTGATTGTAGGTTGTCTGTAGATTGTAGATTGTTATTAAAAAGGCGGTTCCACCAAAAAAAGGGGGAAGGAACGCAGGCAACCCAAAATCCCAATGTTCCCCGCCCACCCCTCATCTCATAAGAGATACTGGGGTTTTAAAACAACAACAAATCCTGCTAAAGTTTGCCAGATGCCAATACAATAAACCAATAAAGTAGTGACAAGGACACTACAGGAGCATGGCGACTCAATCGCCTCAGTGCACTGGAATAAACCTAGAAAGTTCTGGTTTAAGATTACCAGATGCTACAATCTCCGGGATGGAAGACATTTAACTTCCCCGAAGACGAGAAATCTAGTTTTATAGAATAAACGGGGACATACCTCCTACAAAGTGCCGTAAACTCTCATTGGACTCACCATCACAGCCAGCGCCAATTGGTGAGACTGGATAAGGCCACATTTGAAAAAGATGGTACCGCTAAATTCGCATGCCCACTCAACCAAAACCTGAACCAACTTGCCGGATCCGGGGGGGACCTCCTAAAACCAACTATAGCTGTTTTTTGACAGGCCAAGAATTTGGCAGTCAGCTCGGGATCTCCACCTTTTCCGATGTTCCTTCAAAAGTCCACTGCTCCACCTCTGTTCCTACAACGTCAATTTGAAGCCTAGATACCTGAACATTATCGGTCGGTTGACTAACTCACCTTAATATGCAATGGAGCAGATTTTCGGCACTCTTTTCCTGTATGATCGTCATCTCAATTTTTACTTCCTCTTACGTCATCAGGTATCAGTTGAGTATTCTACATAGAATTTCTACCGGAAATATCTAAAGCCCACAGGCGCCCCGCAGAAAAGACCTTGGGGTCCACGTGTATACTCGGTCTTCAGTAGTTAATGGAAACTGGGAATTGTGTGTACCGGATATTGCCTCGGATCCCTCCCCCCTAAGCGCTATTTCCTTCATAAAAACTTTTTTCTATCTATTTTCATTTTAACATATTTCTAGTACCTCGGGGGGCCACAAGAAATTACTTCGGGGGCCACCAGTTTGACTGACCCCCCCTCCTGCTCTAAGGAGTTGGAATTGTTAGTAGGGTTCCTTCTTATAAACCCTATATTACGAACCTGTTTTTTTAAGTATTAATGTGTCCCCATTGGATGAAAATTCCACTTCCGTATCCACTTTACTCTTACGATTTCCCCTTTAACTTTAAAAATACGAATTTTACGCTTTGATTTAAACTTGTATTGGAAAAGTTTTAATCTATGAAAATTCCATTAAATAACCATCAAACCGGATGATAAACTTTTTGAAAAAAAAAACGGGCTGACCGGAAGTGGTCTCAATAAGTGCGTACTTAAACACACACTTTGACAGAGAGACCAATTATTGTAGCAGCTCCTGCAGTGTCTCATGCAGTACAATAGAATTGATCCCCCGCTTTGATACATGCCGACCTGCCCCCCCTTCATCTAGCCTCTTTTAAAGAGTGATCCCTTCCCCACCCATCCACCCATTGACCTTGTTTTAACCTTGTTCAAAAAAAGTCTTCAATATAATTTTATTTATAGCCAGTTCTGTTTTCTTAGCAAAAATGCATTCATTATCATCAGAGATGTGAGCATGTATTATAATTTTGTGACCACAAAATAAAAGAAAATAAAGGGGGCGTGTTTTTTGTATCCCCACTTATCTTTCTTCTTTCCTCCCCTTATTCAATTGAAGTTAAATTATTTCCCTTCCAATTGGGATAAGGGATATTTTTTTTTTTTTTTGAAGAGACGTAAATCATGACTGTTGCTGTTTAAACCCTACAGTTTGTGAACCCTTCATTTGATTTTACTGTATCTCTATAATTGTACTTTATTTATTTATTATAATAAAGGACCATTATATTTTATTATTTATTACTACAAAATATTAGTGGATAGAGAAGGGGGATATTTTGTGGCGTGTGTCTCAGCGGCTAAACTCTTAAGTAGGGAATTTTTATTTTATTATTTTTTTCCACTCAGCTTGGCAACACTGGTAACTGAATTATTATTTTTTTATAGCGCCCCCCTCTTGATTTCTACATTTTCTTTGTTAGTACAATCATTTTTGTTAAAAAATACATAAATCTATTTTTAAATTGACAGTTTTTTTTCCCCCCCCAACTACTTTATTAAAACCCCTACCATCATAAATTTTAGTTCATAAATATTGTCCGCTGTCCGGTGGAGGGGGGGAGCGTGCATACATATTTTGTTGTTGTTGTGAGTGTGGTCTTTTTTGTGGTTAGCCTTTTTTTTGAGCGGGGGGAGGGGTTATTTTAAGGACACTAAATTATTTTTTGGGGGGCCCAATACATTTTTAAACAAATTTCTAAAAGATTTATGTTTGTTTTTTTTTATTATTTTGCGTATTGTGTATTTTTTGTGTGGGGGGGAAGAGGCGGTTTTGATGATCATTTTTGGTGTAGAGTTTCGAAACCTGGTTTTGTGGATTATTTTCGTCAATAACTTCGTAAATTGATGTATAAGGGAAGTGTGTTTGTTTGTTCATCGCTAAATTTCTTTTTTAATAATTAGTTTGTTTCGGAAGTCCCCCTAAACTTTTATTTCAATTTCACTATTTTAGTTTAATTATTTTTAAACAATCTATTAAATAAATAAAATATATTTGTTTTTCTTTGGTCCCCATTAGTAAATAAAAAAGAAAAAATGTGTCGAAGTGTTAAAACAAGATAAAGCCGCTAGAGGCGCCGGTATATCATGAAAGAAATTGATGAACAGTTCTTATGAGGTGACTGTGAGTGGTCCAGAGCTGGGTAGAGGCGAAAGTTGGTGCGACACCTTAATTCTAAGTCAAAAATATCTTTTTATCTGTTTGGTTTTTATTATTTCTTATTTTGACATCAAATAAATTCATGACTCTTTCTTTTTATTATCTTTTGAAGATCAATTTTATCAATCTTAAGTTTTTATATTTGACTTGTCATTATTGTTATAGTGATGATTTACGAGGTGTGTTCAAAAAGTAACGGGAATTTTTAAATTTCGCGGGTTTGGAGAGTCTGATTGTAAAATTTTTTTTTTTATTATGTTGGTACACATGCCCCTGAAGTACGATAAAATTTTCAGTAATATTCATTGTTTACTTCTTAAGTGGCAGCCGTTGTTAAGGTTAGACGTGTTTTTCGAGCTTGGCGATTTTTGTTTGTTAAAAAAAATGGATCAAAGAATTTGTATTAAATTTTGCGTAAAAAATGAAATAAAGTGTGTGAAATGTTAATAAAGGCATATGGT
Organism: Rhodnius prolixus; assembly: GCF_049639745.1. Taxonomy (NCBI): domain Eukaryota; kingdom Metazoa; phylum Arthropoda; class Insecta; order Hemiptera; family Reduviidae; genus Rhodnius; species Rhodnius prolixus. The sequence continues at coordinate 61,250,568 of NW_027411592.1, read as the reverse complement.
GAGTCTGCTATGAGTAAAACAAGGATTTACGAGTGGTATAAGCGTTTCCAAGATGGCCGCGAAAACGTTGAAGATGACGAACGACCTGGACGTCCAAGCACATCAACAACCGATGACAACGTGAAAAAAGTGAAAGAAATGGTTATGAACGATCGCCGAATCACAATCAGAGAAGTCGCTGATGATGTTGCCATATCAATTGGCTCATGCCATGAAATTTTTTCGGATGTTTTGGGTATGAAACGTGTGGCAGCAAAATTTGTTCCAAAATTGCTGAATTTCGAACAAAAACAGCGGAGAATGGAAGTTGCTCAAGAGTCACTCAATGAAGTCGACAACGATGCGGATCTACTGAAACGTGTTATAACAGGTGACGAAACATGGGTTTACGGATATGATGTCGAAACTAAGGCTCAATCGTCCCAGTGGAGGCATTCTGGATCGCCAAGACCGAAAAAGGCTCGACAAGTGCGGTCGAATGTGAAGGTTATGCTCACTGTGTTCTTCGATTTTAATGGCATAGTGCATCATGAATTCTTGCCACAAGGTCAAACAATCAATAAGGAGTACTACCTACAAGTTCAACGCCGTTTGCGTGAAGCATTCCGAAAAAAACGCCCGGATTTGTGGCAAAACAATTCATGGATTTTGCACCACGATAATGCACCTGCTCACACTTCATTGCTTGTTCGTGAATTTTTGGCCAAAAACAAAACTTTAACGATGCCCCAGCCTCCATATTCGCCAGACATGGCTCCATGTGACTTTTTTCTATTTCCAAACATAAAGAGAACATTAAAAGGCCGTCGTTTTACAAGCATAGATGACATTAAAAGCGAATCGCTGAAAGAGCTGAACGCTATCACAAAGATCGAGTTTCAGAAGTGTTTCGAGGATTGGAAAAAGCGCTGGCACAAGTGTATTGTATGCAAAGGGGACAACTTTGAAGGCGACAATATTAATGTAGATGAATAAATAAATATTTTTTTTTAAAAAACGAAAATTCCCGTTACTTTTTGAACACACCTCGTATATGGACCATTTTTAGTGTTCTATATTTTTTTTAAATTATTATTATTTATTTTTGTTTTAAATTATTTATTTCCTCGTGTTGAAAGTGGTGACAATAGTTGAATTTATAGGTCAATTTGGACATCCTAATATTTAGATTTGAACAAAAAAAAAAAAGAGAGGGATTCTGTATCCTAGGTACTCATCCAAGGGGGGAGGTCTATTGTGCCCTTTTGACCTTTTACAGTTTAAGGGAAACTTCTCCTCTTTTCAGTGCAAGATCCTTGGGTTTTTCTCTTTAAATTGTTTTTTTTTTTAGGATATCATATCCTCCTCAAATCGCTTGATCTAACCACTTCCCAAAAATCAAATGGATTTCTTTTCTCTTTTTTCATCCCTAGTCTGGCAAAGAACGCGGAGAAGAAAAGATCCCTTATCTTTTGTGACATTTATCTGGGTACTTTTGTCCTCTTTTTTTTTTTTTTTTTTTTTTTTTTACAAGAACAGTCTTTTGTGAACACCCACACGACTTTTTACAAAAAAAAAAAAAAAAAAAAAAAAATTAGTCGAACTTCAATTTAAAAAATGTTCACCTAATTATTAAAGAAAAAGTTATTTTTTCTATATACAGGGTGTTCCATTTTAAGGCGGCTCAAATGCATTTCATGCTTAAACGGTTGATCTGAGCAAAAAAATTGTAAAGGAAAAATTTGTTGCCCGCAACCTCTAGTTTCAGAATATGTGACTTGATTTTAGATTCCTGCTCGCATACGCGGCTGACGAGCGTCCAAAAGTGAGGGTTCGCAGTTGACCCCCATTTTCATATATATAGTTTTAAAGAGTGTAAAAAGTTATGAAAGAAACCGGAAACCGTAATTCGATATCTTGAAAATTAAAGGTGCTAGGCCATTTCTCAAAATCTGGTATTTATTAATCATATTTCAATTTTTTAACTTGTTATCAAAGAGAAAGAAGAGCACGCGATAGGTCATTTTTATGTATTTTTTCATCCCCTTTCTACTAAAAATATTGCCAAGGCAGTAAAGCTAGTATTTTTCTTAATATCGGGAAATAAGTAGTTTTCCGAGTGATTTTTCTAAGAAAAATCAAATGTTTAAGAGCTTTAGATGAATTCAAACATACACAATATAGGTAAAAAATAATTTTACATCTGTTACAAACAAGAAGAATTTGATAATTTTGGGAGAGTTGCGTTTAATTACCAAAAACATTGGAAACCTCCTGCCACATATTTAAGTGATCAATATCTTTTATGTGAAGGATCAAACTTATTCCTTAATTTAACAAATAATGCACTTTACTCTCAACTTGTGAAGCATGTACTGTGCGCCTTCAAAGGTGCCTCCTACTGGCTCGCAAGCCAGGTTAGCCAGGAGGTTGTCAATATTGCTCTCTGTATCTGAGGAGGCACCTTTGAAGGCGCAGTACATTTGACGCCCATAGCTTTTTCCAGTGCACTGCCACCCTCCGTACAGTGTTCTCTCGTTACCAGGCAACACTGTCGCATCACCGGACAATGAGCTGTAAGAAACTCTTAGAAAGAGAAAATCTAAATGTCGAAGCAGTTGGATTCAAACCCGTGGGACCTTTGTGTTGGAATGTTTTTTTATTATTCAAATACTAAAAGTAAAGTAAATAAAGTAAAGTAATCGCCTAAGTTTTCAGGCGGGGCTTAACGTCCAACTACCAATTAGGTGTCGCGGACGGAGGCGACTAGCAAACATACTTTACTCTAAATTTCTTTTATTAACCATTAAATAAAATCCAAGACCTAAGACCGGGAATCGTACCCACTAAACCAACAATACATCTTAGCATTGCGGGTCTAGTCTCTTAACCGCCTAACATACTTTACTGTAAATTTCTCATATTAACCATTAAATAAAATACAAGGCCTAGACACCGGGGGAATCGAACCCACTAAACCAACAATACATCTTAGCATTGCGGGTCTAATCTCTTAACTGCTCGGCTACCGTGGCGCCCTATTCAAATACTATCCTAATTATGAAATCATCCTGAAAATATGTTTTATCCTAAATATATAAAACGAGCTTATCCCTAAATAAGTAAATCTAGTACAAAAAAAAGTTATGCTTTCTTTAAAATTATTTCTCTTCAAATTTTTCAGGATTTCGTGTAACAATTCCCTTTAAATGGTACCCAGTTAAGGTAACCTTGAATTGCAGGTCGTCCTATAGGTTAGAATTGTTGGGAGTAATACTATATAATGACGTAGAAAGCGGGCTGAAGCTTTTTTTAAGACACCAATAACAAATTTACCTTACTTTAAAAGCTGTACTAGACCATACAACTAACCATTAAAAAAAAAACACAAAAAAGCTAAAATAAATTAACGAAAAAGAAGTTTCTAACGGTCAAAACTAAAGTACTAAGTTATTTTAAGTACTCTTGAAAGAAAATTAGAAAATCGTGAGTAAAAAATTAAACTTGGAATGTTTAATTTCTTCTTTTTATTTAACTTTTGATAATTTTTGTTTTGTGCTTCGGAATTTTTCAGGAGAAATTTTCTTTTTTTATACGATAGCTGTACACTTAAAACGATTTTTTACTCCTCCGTTCTAGAACAATCTTTTCTTTTATAACCTGGTTGATCTTAGTTTTGTATTTAGGGTGTTTTTTTAAATCACGATCTACCATGAATTTCTAAAAGGTAAAGAAGGTTCCGGAGTTTTTCGTTGATAGATACGAGTATTGTTCCAAGAACTTCTCATTTCCGCTTTTTCTTTTTCTAACTTCCCTTCAACATTTTTTACTATCCTGATAAAAATTGTTTTCTTATATTTGTTTTCTTTGTTTTAGGTTACGCCCAGTGATAAAAGTCAACAACATCAGCAATCCAAAGAACAAAATGATGGTAAAATAAACTACGATAAAGGAGGAAGCAGTGGTGGTAACACTGATGAGCCCAGTACAGCCTGGGAAGATCCAGAGGATATTATAACGTGTACCGGAAGTAGTAGTAGTGGTGGTGATTTCAGTCGAACGAATACGAAAAGTTTATCAAAATCAAAACGTGTAAAAAGTTATATACAGAAAAAATGTAAAGATGTTGAGACTAAAGTAAGATCAAGATCGAAAAGTGGTGGTCGAAATGAGACTACAAAAACTACGACTTCGGCTAACAGCAGTGGCTGTAGTGGTGGTAGTGCTGCTGCAACGATCACAACATCCTGGTATGCAAGCCAAGAGCTGGCCGAAGGAGTACAAGATGATTCCAGAACTGAGGGTGGTACGCCGTCAATGGCGGCCAACACTGTTTTTTCCTCAATAACAGCTAATGAACCTCTACAAACGACAACAATTCCTGCCATACATACTGCCAACACCACGACCACGACCACGACCACTACATTGTCAACAACAACAACAACAACCGCAACAACGGTTGAAGTTGATGTATTACAAGAAAGAATTACCATAAACCCTCCGGATGATACCGTGACCGTCAAAGAGGTAGTACCTGAAAAAGATGAAGATAATTCTGATACAGCTTCTGAAGGAACTTTATTAGATGAAATACAGTCGGATGTCATCAGTGAACTTCTTCAGGTGAGTTTTTTTTTTTATTTATTTTGATTGTTCGGGTGGTTTCAACTATGAAACACCACGCTACTTATACATGGTTGCAACAATCGGATTTGAATCACTGTGGCACCGTTAGGTTGTAAATTCAAGCTCCGTGGCTGTACAACTTCAGTTTATATCTAAAGATAAGTTGGTAAGACTGTTTAACACCTTGGATTACCACAAACTTAGAGATTACTTTAGGGCGCCAATAAACCTTACGCCAACATAGGTTGTTCTTAGCGGAAGTGGTTAATTTTTTCCCTGGCGTTTTCTAGTAGAACCATTTTTCTAGTCCTGCAGATTCCATCCGGTTCTTTTAAATCACTTGAAATCATCAATATTTCCATCATTAATCATATTTTGTTAATCAGTTAGCCTCATTATATCATGTGGGTCTTATATTGGGAATAAGTTCGTGATAGACTGACCCCCCCCCTTACATCTCAAGGAGGTCTTAATTTTTCCTACTTATGGGCTCGTTAATTTATCCTTTTCACCTGTCTAATCACCTGTCTCTGTAGCAGACAGTAGAGAATAGATGACCGAGAAAAATGGTTTACCGTTGTTACATAGAAAAAATGGGGACTGAATAATTTTTCAGCATGACTGAGCGCTTATTTAATTTTCTATTTGTATTATTTTCAGTCATCCGTTATACCGTTATTTACGATCAAGATTAATGGGCAGTTTCAGCTAAGGGTGGGGATACAAAAAAGAAATGTTAAGTTCAAGATTTTAAACTTTGGAACGCGGCTCAAGATCTTTTTATGTAGTTTCAAGGACAAGCCCTTTTAAGGTGGAGCTTTTTATTTATTTATTTTTTTTGAAGGGAACGTTTTTTAAGTATGAAACTTAACGGTTAAGAGTTGGACTTTGCAGCCAATACAGCGGAAGTTAACTTTAATTCAGACGGTTAAATAAGTCGTAACTTTTAATTACTTAATTCTAATTTTCGGTATTGCGTGCTTAAGTGCAAATATAGTGCACATTTTATGTCCTATTTTCAGCATGCTGCACAATTGGGCTTAAATTGAATTTCTTTCAACTTACAGTAATACTTTGGTTTAAACACCTAATACGTACCAGGATCAGATATTGTTCACGCTTATGACGTATGAATATATCGCTTTATCCAGTGAAATCATCTGTTTTCTTAGTTTTAAGTAAAAGAATTTGTCAATAAGATAACGGAAGTGAATAGAGTTGATGCGGAAGTAAATAGCTAGTTTGTGCGACCAGTTACCGGCGGAACTACTCGGAAATCTGCTGGGTTTTTTGTTCCGGACTAGTTGAAACTGGTGAGATGGATTTGTATGTCGAATGCTCGTCCTAACCAACTACCACCTCAAAGAGTCGCCAGGTCAAAGTTTAGTATATTCCCTGGTCACAAGTTCCGATATCTGATCAAAATTAGGTAGCAAGCATCCCTGATTAGAAAATCTGACCTCCTCTATAATATTAAACCTTCGTTATCACTTCGTGACACTTGGGGAAGGAAGTTAGTGTTGTCTGTAACGAGAGAACACTGAACGGAGAGTGGCAGTGCACTGGAAAAAGCTATGGGCGTTATTAACCTCAGATGTTGACGCGCTTTAAATCATTAAAAATATAAGACCAAGACCACGTAAATAGTGGAGGAAACTCGAAACATGGAGGCTGTGTGGCTGGTACCAGCCAGCTTCCGGGATGGGAATCCATTACTGGGGGATCCCAGCCACCACGTGCTGTTTCCCCAAGGCAAAATTCCTTTGTCAAGCTCCCCTATATCGGACCAAAATTAGGTAGCAAGCATCCCAGATTAAAAAAAATCTATCCTCCTCTATAATATTAAACCTTGTTTATCACTTCGCTGCACCACCAAGATTGGGGTTCCAACCCACAGCTTCCCGTCTAAAGAGCCATTTAAGTTAATTTACGGATTTACTCTCCTCCAAAAAGAAAAGATAATTAGTAATGTAGGGAAGATCTAAGTAAAATTCAAAAATATCAGAAAATGGGTTTACTTTGAGGTACCTTCAGAAAACATTGAATTCCCCGAAAAATCTTTTCTTTTTTTTTTATTCCTGTGAGAGAATCGCCTATTTCCGGTGCAAATTTCCGCAATTCCGAGCACGATCCTTCTAGATAATGTAGAGCAATTAGAATATATGGCGGAAATAGAGTCGAAAACATTTAAAACTCAAAAAAAAACAAAGAAGGTTTTCGCACTTTTTTGCGATAGGTTAGAGTTAGGTTAGGTTATGGTTACCCAATACTAAGTCGGCATTACAGGAAACAAAAGAGACACCAGAATTCTCACTGTTCCACTTTGCAAATCTGGATAGCCCCCCCCCCCGCGCGTGTGTGTGTACGTATGTGTCTATTTATTGTGTATCCACTGGCTACCAGATGGTGATTGTAAATATGTACATTGTAGTTTACTCTCCAGTTAGAGGCAGACGGAACGTACATTATAAACAATGAGGGGAAAGCTGTGCTTTTAGTAGTGTAACTACACATATATATACAAAATATATACTCGTACTAGCGGTTATTGTTTCACTATGTGCCTTAAAGTCACTTTGTGAACATTTCTCATTGGTGGTTACCTTTTATACAATTGTACTGTTTGCAAGTTCCCTTTCTGTTTTTTGAACAAACATACATACATACATACATAACAAAACTGTCCTAGGAATACAATTCCCCCCTCCTCGTGTCCGCGTGATCTCTCTCGCCATATTTTAAAAACCCCTCCTCACACATGTAAGGAGGAGAGAGGTCACCTAAACATAACCTTATTTTGCCTTTTTTGATTTATAGTTATTTTATTCTCTAGTGTTAAATGTGACTATCAGCGCCTTTTGTTATAGAATTTTTGGGATTAGATGTTTTTGTTTCGCTATTATTTGCATAATATACTTCGTGACCTATTACTTATAAAATGACATTTTCTACTAGGGTGACATCGTAAGGGGGCTCTTTTGTTAACCCCGTTGGCCAGTTTTTTTACATTCTTGTGCTGTCCATACAAAAACTAAAAACATGTTGAAATTGAATTAAAAAAATTAAAATAAAACAACTATTTCACCATGTTACAATTTCTTGGTATAAGGCTTCGCATAATCTACTGGTCAGGTGATAAAACGTACTATAGTACTGAATTACACAGTGAACCTAACATTGCTATACATACAGGGCGCCACAGTAGCCGAGCGGTTAAGAGACTAGACCCGCAATGCTAAGATGTATTGTTGGTTTAGTAGATTCGATTCCCCTGGTCTAAGCCTTGGATTTTATTTAATGGTTAATATGAGAAATTTATAAGTAAAGTATGTTAGGCGGTTAAGAGACTGGACCCGCAATGCTAAGATGTATTGTTGGTTTAGTAGATTCGATTCCCCTGGTCTAAGCCTTGGATTTTATTTAATGGGTAATATGAGAAATTTATAGTAAAGTATGTTTGGCGGTTATAGGCTAGACCCGCAATGCTAAGATGAATTGTTGGTTTTGTGGGTTCGATTCCCGGTGTCTAGGCCTTGGATTTTATTTAATGGTTAATATGAGAAATTCGCAGTAAAGTATGTTTGTTAGTCGCCACCGTACACGACACCTAATTGGTAGTTGGACGTTAAGCCCGGCCTGAAAAAATAGGCAATTACTTTACTTTACTATAGCACAGGAAACAAAATACCGATTTTTGTTGACCTTTGACCATTGATTTCCGGTGACGCGTACGCCAGATTCCAACTTATAAAAATGCCAAAACAAAGAATTGAACAAGTTTGTAGCTTATTAACTTCCGTTCCGAGGTTTACCCCCTTATTTTTTTACCAAATTTGATTGGGCTATTAATATTTAAATACTGAGAAAACTGGTAAAAGTGATATTTCAATTAGAAATTTCGATTATTTTGTTACCATAGTGACTATACGATATTTTAGGTTATATTTGTAATTCAAATAATTTTTTTTTTTAAATATTCGCTTTCGGCTCGTATCGCAATAAATCCCAAACTCGCAAGTAAAGAATCACTTTTCCGCACTAGGCACACAAATAACTTATTTTTTATTCTATATCTGGGGTGAGGGTTTTATTCTGGGGTGGGTGTTTGTGTAATGGTTATGAAGCGTAGATTTGTAAGTGGGAGAACCCCAGTTCGAAACTCGGAGTTAAGCTACTTTTTATTTGTTGTAGAAAAAATATTTAAACTTAAGTAGGTACTTCCGCCTCCCGTTCACGACACCTAATTGGTAGTTAAACAGGAGGCTAAGCCCCTCCTCCACTGAGAGAAATAAGCGATTTAACTTATTCAATAGCTAAAACATGTTAACTATTGTTAATCTAAATGAACATTAACCAGTAAATCAGCTCATTAACTATCGTAAATTGTAACCAGCTGTTAGCTACATTCGCCATGTTTTCTGTTTACAATGTTACCAATCTTAAACCATTAAAAACGAAAAAAAAAAATAATTGAACTATTTTAAATTACTTTCTGTTTTGTGTTTTTATACATTTTATGGTTGTTATAAAAATTTTAATTACAACTTTTATTATTTATCAATTAGAAAAATCTATTCTTTCACTTAGGAATATATAATTAATAAAAAAATTACTTTTGCTATATATGTATTTAGATTTTACTTTCTCTGAGTTGTGTTAATGTTATTGTTATTTCTCTTGAAGTAATCCGAAGTTATTCAGAAGTTTCTAGAATAACCTGCTCATACGGTTTTAATTGGTTCTTTTGTGCTTTTTAATTATATAGTGCTATCTGTAGTAGTTGTAAGTAAAGTAAGTAATTGCCTATTTTTTTCAGGCATGCTTTACGTCCAACTACCAAATTAGATGTCGTGTACAGAGGCGACTAGCAAACATACTTTACTGCAAATTTCTCATATTAACCATTAAATAAAATCCAAGGGTTAAGGCCTGGGGAATTGAACCCACTAAACCAACAATACATCATAGCATTGCGGGTCTAGTCTCTTAACCGCCTAACATACTTTACTATAAATTTCACATATTAACCATTAAATAAAATCCAAGGCCTAGACCGGGGGGAATTGAAACCCACTAAACCAACAATACATCTCAGCATTGTGGGTCTAGTCTCTTAACTGCCTAACATACTTTACTGCAAATTTCTCATATTAACCATTAAATAAAATCCAAGGCCTAGACCAGGGGGAATCGAACCCACTAAACCAACAACACATCTTAGCATTGCGGGTCTAGTCTTTTAACCTCCTAACATACTTTACTATAAATTTCTCATAATATTAACCATTAAAAAAAATCCAAGGCCTAGACCTGGGGAATCGAACCCACTAAACCAACAACACACTTTAGCATTGCGGTTCTAGTCTCTTAACCGCCTAACTGTATTTAAATTCCTAAATTCCTCATATTAACTATTAAATAAAGTCCAAGTATACTTAGCATTGCGGATCTAGTCTCTTAACCGCTCGGCTACCGTGGCACGTGTATACTTGGTTTTCAGTAGTTAAAGGGAATTGTGTGTATAGGGTATTACCTCGACCTCTCACCCCCCAAAGCGCTATTTTCTTCATAACAATGTTTTTTTTTTTTTATATTTGAACTTTATTTTAGAAAATCGTGAACCATGAAAAATTACCTCATGGGCCGCCAGTTAGAGACACCCATGGTCTAAATCGTGAAATTAAACAGACAGAACTTACTCCCGTACTTACACCCGGAAATAGACCATTCTTAAATCCCAGAAGTAATAATAATTGGCCATTATTTACGCAACTACAATAGATAAAACTGCAGAGGTTTTAACTAGAAGCAATTAAAGATTATCTCTTGATTTCACCTGTAATTTAAAGTCTTATGTGCGCGCGCAACATAGCGCTAGTACTCATGTTAACCTTTCTCTTGTGCGTGTGGAGGGGGGGGGGGGTGGAGGGGTTTAATTTTTAGTGTGGGCGGGTGCATTTAGGTATTTCTAAAGTTGGTATTAACTGAACACACCTGTATTAGTTAATTTAACATAAATTACCTTAAGAATACCTAACATACCTTATTAGAGCCGTGTTGGATATAAGAAAGTTAACTGCTGTAAGTACAAGAATTAAGTTCGAAGTTTTATTTTTAGAATAAGATTTCATGATAATCAATTTAAGTAAAAAAAAACTTTATAATTTGCGTAAATTTTCAAACTTCCTGTGTATGAAAAAGTGATTTGCACCATTTCCGGTAAAATATTATTAGACATTAATTATGAGGAAGTAAAATTTAAATTTGAAATAAAAATAGGTCTCTCGGAAAATGCCTTGACCTAACAAAATTTTCTTTTTGTTTCCCAATTTCCAAATTAATAATTTAAAAAAGGAAAAGAAAGAAAAATAATGGAAAGTCTCCTCAGGCTTTCCCAGGGTAGCCTCAAGTGTAGCCATGGGATAATTGGTCTTGATTTAACACACGTTACTTCGCCATGATAGTTCCTAAAATGGCTCTCAAGCGACGAAGTTTCAGGCAGGAAGTGATGAGAGCTGATGATCTAGAGATAATACCCCCCCCACACCCACGGCTTTTTCCAATTCAAGGCGACCCTGTGAATGAAGTCAATGGCAATACCGTCATCTAGGATATCTTCTCTCGTTACATGTAATACTGTCCATCGCCGAACAGTAAGCTTAAGAAGTTAAAAAAAAAAAAATCTAAAAAAAGGTGGCAGCTAGTTTCGAACCCATGATCTCCGCCTTGGAATCCAGTACCGTTAAACTCATAGCTAATTCTAGCCCCGGCATGTGCAGTTCGAAAACAATTTCAGTATGAATATTTATAAAATGGTTATTTTATATAAAAACCAATCAAACTATCGTAATTTATTATTTTTTATTAATTAGCCATTAAAAGATTTTCTCGTTGTTTGGTTATTTATCCACCAGTACTAGATTTAACAGCACGGAAGTACAGGACTCCGTTATCCTGCGGTGTGAGTATAATAAATAAAGGAGGGAGTCAGGGAGGGGTCTAAAGGTCGATGTTAGCTGGGAAAAGGTGTTGTTTTATCCTCTGGAGTGGGGGGATTATTTATGGAAAACAGGAAGAAGAACGGTCCAGCTTTTTGCTTACTATAAATACTTGAATAAATAAAGTCTAGTAATTAATTATAACTTAGTTAATGAATATTAGAATGAGTGTTGTGCGGGTGGTAAAACTGAGGAAAGTTTAAAACATCCTTTCCTGTTCATAAAACTTCCGTCCCAAATGAGTCGTAATCAGATTTTTTCAAATTTCAATACTTATATCGGCTGTAACAGGAAATATACCCAATTGTAGACTTTTTTTTTATTTTTACACCGGAAGTACAATGTTTTGAGTTCTCCTCAGCAATAAAGTGTGTGTTTTTTTTTTTTAATTCCACCACGACTTCGAAGTTTCACTAAGGTACTTCTAATGGGGGTGATGCTGCAATAAGATTTTGGTCAAAATAAGTCAACCAGAAGTAATACTGTATTGAATCGATTAAATCGATTGATAATTTTCGTAAAAGGCTTGTACGATTTTAAAACACTTCGCAAATTTTGTTCTACAATTTTTCTTCCACTAGTTTGTAACCACCTACACCTTAGTGCTCTTAAAAGTATTCTTCAGTTGATTAATGACGTCAGATTAAAAGTAAAGTAATCGCCTATTTTTTCAGGCGGGGCTTAACGTCCAACTACCAATTAGCTGACGTGGACGGAGGCGCCTAGCAAACTTACTTTATGTAAATTTCTTTTATTAACTATTTACTGAAATCCAAAGCCTAGACACCGGGGAATCGAACCCACTAAACCAACAATACATCTTAGCATTGCGGGTCTAGTCTCTTAACCGCCTAACATTCTTTACTATAAATTTCCCAAATTAACTATTAAATGAAATCCAAGGCCTAGACACCGGGGAATCGAACCCACTAAACCAACAATACATTGCGGGTCTTAGCATTGCGGGTCTAGTCTCTTAACCGCCTAACATACTTTACTATTTATCATATTAACCATTAAATAAAATCCAAGGCCTAAGACCGGGAATCGAACCCAGTACCACAATGCATATTAAGCTTTGCAGGCCTTGCCTCTAACCGCTCGGTTACCGTGGCGCCTCACGTCAGTTTATTAATGGTAACTAAATAAGTATTTAGTTAATATGGTGTTAATTAGGATGGATATTATTATAAACTATTCTAAATAAGCGAAAGTTACGTGCAATCTATATTTACAGATATATCTTGTAGCAGCGTATTTAAAGTAAATTAGAAAAGTAGAAATAAAAATACAAAATTATTAATATATATATACGTATGTATAAAAAGCCGACAAACTTACTGAATTAAAGAGAGAAAATCAACCGTCGAATAAAAAGACGCAAGCTATTAACCTTAAAGACCGTGAAATCGATTCAAATAAGCGACTCATTATCGATTATTATATTACGATTATATATATAATTTTTGAGAGTTTAATTTTATACACCCAATATTATATTTTTTATCTTTTTCTTTTATAATTTATTCTTGTCCATTCTGACAAGTTATTAAGGTGTCCATGTTATTAAGAAGAGTGGGTGGGGAGGACATTGCAGAAATACCTGTCCATCTTTAGGTGGCTTTAAAGTTTGGGGATTATACTTAATTTTTGAAGCTCCAAGACGTTGTACTTCAAATGAATAAATAAATTTTCTAGTTTATTCTTTAGAATTTTTTATCAGCGACATTTTTTTGTGATATCCGGTTCTATCAATTGTGTACCCGATAAAAGGAGGAGGGTTACATTAGTTACTAAAACTGTGCCAAGTTTGCAGAAAATTCCTCAATCCAAAGTGTGCCCCTTTTCCTCTGATGATTACTTTCCACTTTTGGGATTCCCTTGAACCTTAGGCTTTAACGCAAACTTCGTTATGTTACGGAGGCGCCATGGTAGCCGAGCGGTTAAGAGACAAGACCCGCAATGCTAAGATGTATTGTTGGTTTAGTGGGTTCGACTCCCGATCTGTAGGCCTTGGATTTTATTTAATGGTTAATATGAGAAATTTATAGTAAAGTATGTAAGGCGGTTAAGAGACTAGACCCGCAATGCTAAGATGTATCGTTGGTTTAGTTGATTCGATTCCCCAGGTCTAAGCCTTGGATTTTATTTAATGGTTAATATGAGAAATTTATTTAGCTATGTTATGTTGTTTGTGACGAGAGAACACTAGCAAGCACTGGACTGATAAAAGTCCCCGCGCGCCAGTAACCTCAGATGTTGACATATAAAGTCCATCAATGCTGGATAACATCTCTGATTTTACCCATCTCTTAGCCAAACATATTTCCTATATTCTGGACCAGTTTTAGAGCATCATCAGAGGTAGTAATATTAGTTTAGTGTGGAGATTTCAAAGTCACTTATACTTCCGTTTAGGAAATCAGAAATTCATAATTAATATTTTGCATAATTTGTATTTTTTTTTTTTATTTTTTAGTAGAAATCTTTGTGTAAAATATAATTAATTTGGATTTAGGCCATTTTAAAAAAAAAATAAATTATCGATAATAATTGAACTTTCACAAATTACACTTATCATTTTCAAAATAAATACAATATGTGTACAGGAGTTATTTGAAAACATATTCAATATGCATTAACCTAAATAAATATAAAAAAGTATCGATGTTTCCTAATAAGTCGATGTATTATGTTAATGAGGGTGGCGATATTAATTTCTAAAAGAAATAAATATACCCATAATTACAATCGAGTAATCGATTTCGTTTTTTTTTTTAGTTTACTTTCTCCTAATGATTAAGGAAAATATTGCGATCGTAGTGAAATTTTTCGAAAACCTGGTTTTTCACCGCAAAATACACGGTCACGTGGTTTTCTGATGAGGCAGAATTTTAAGTTTTTTAGAAAGTTTTAAGTTCAAAACAAAGTAACTCCAATATAGGGAAGATTAAGGCGCCACGGTAGCCAAATGGTTAAGACATTAGACCCGCAACGCTAAGATGTATTGTTGGTTTAGTGGGTTCGATTCCCCGTCTAAGCCTTGGATTTTATTTAATGGTTAATACGAGAAATTTACTCGTGCAGTAAAGTATGTTTGCTAGTCGTCTCCGTCCACGACACCTAATTGGTAGTTAACGTAATGCCTGCCTGAATAAATAGGCAATTACTTTACTTTTTACGGAAAGATTACAGGAAATGGAAACTTAATTTTTCGATTGGATTCCCTTCGAGAATCCAACTGTAACATAGCGATCAAAATCTCTATCTACCGGAAGTGCCGCTTTACAAAAATAGATTTATCTTTTTCTTTTCGAGATTTTCTCAAAGATGGCTCCAGCGATTCTCTTTAATCTATGTCCACCCTGGTGATCCCTCAACTCTTATTTTAGAATATTTAGAAATGTTTACGACATCTTCCCACGGAAAATTCGCTTAAGAGCACTTCCGGGAAGCGGTCCGCTGTGTAGACTCTTCTCTAATACATCATTTGTGTATAATAATTTACTGTTTTTTTACCCTATATATTATATAAAGGATGCAAAATGTGTTGATTAAATTCCGAGATCGTAGAAAATTCCACAACTGCCGGAGGTAACCGCATTGCTCAATGGATTTTTCACTTTTTAGATAATTTTTTCCCCACAAAAGTATTTTAAATATTTTCCAAACCTAATTTTTATATCGAAAGTTTATATTTGCATAATTTGTTTGGGTTAAATTCATTTTTGACACTTTTGAGGGGTCAACAGCTCAAAGGTCGTGCGACTGACTTTGACTTAAATTTTTGGTTTTAAATTTTGATTGGAGAAAAGCTTTATAATTAATTAGACGATCTTAAATTTAAATTAAATAATTCGTTATTAGAGATAAATATTATCTTAAGTACACTTTTTTTTATAACCTGCATAAACAATGTAAGAAACATTATCTTCAATATTTAAATAGCCAATTAAAGCGACAGATTCGCTTTCACTTGTTGCAATCTTTTCCAGTATAGATGGCAGTGGAGATTATTGCAAAAAAACTATTTTAATAAAAAACAGCTGACATTTAATCAGCTGTTTAATTAAGTCTTGAAACTCTGTCTGGTTAAATTTATTATTATTATCATTGGATAGACTGCTTTTCACAAACATGGCGGCTACTGTAAAAATACGATCGTACGAAGTGTGGCTATTAAATAACGAGACTATTGCTGTAAAACATTTTATTTTAAATTTTGTACATATTTAGTTATTATCACCTTCAATATACACCCCTCCCCTATCCCTACAACGCTCCATGCGAATTTACCATTGTTCTGAAACAGTGCTGGAAGTCTTTTTTCTGTGAGCTCCTGCATGACGCGTACCGCTTTTTCTTTCACAGCTTCACAGCGGACTGAAATCGTGTTCCTTTTAATGCAGATTTGACTTTTGGGGAACAGATCTAAAGTCACATGGGGCCGCCAGGTCAGGCGAATAAGGCCGGATGTGGCCTAAAAACTGGGATGTTGTACTTGGCTAGAAACGTCGTCTTGACAGACAATGCATTGTGAGCCCGGCGCGTTGTCTTCACGGAGAACCCCGTGACTTGTTCTTCCACGGAGAAGTCGTTTTTTTCTGACTCTTTCACGGAGTTGAGCAAGCACCTCACGGTAGTAATGTTGATTTATTATAATTCGATATTTTCATCCGTTTTTGGATGTGGATGGGCGACCCGGGCGGTCATCATCTCCGACGTCTACTCGGCCATCTAGGAAACGCTTGAACCACTCAAAAACTTGCTACAACATTCATCGCCATAAACTTCTTTTATTAAAGATAAGTTTCAGTAAGCGGTTTTACCCAGTTTTGATGTGAAATTACCACGACAATTCGTTGCTCTATTACGATGTGTAGTATCGATGTTTTCGGCAAAACGAAACTAACACCTCTTACACAAACGACGGTTCCGGTCAGACAGATTTTGTCTACAAACAAGTGAGACGCTGCAAACGAAAGAGAAGGCTTTTACGCTGCACAGCTGTGTCGGTCCGGTTTTATAAACTGTTTTTTTTTTTTTCCTTTTAATGATTTAAGGCGCGTCAACATCTAAGGTTTCCCGGAGCTTTTTTTCAGTGCACTGCCGTGGCCTCCGGACAGTGTTCTCTCGTTACAGACAACACTGTGACCGTCACGGGACACAGAGCTGTAAGAAGCTCCTAAGAAGAAGAGAAAAAAATCTAAGGGTCAACAGCCAGATTCGAACCAGCGGGACCTACACGTGGGAATCCAATATGCTAACCCTCACATAGCTAATCCCTTCCCTAATTTGGCCCAAATATTCCCAGTTTTTAGGGAATATTTATTAATGAGTTCGAACCTTGAGAATAATTGTAAAAGGAAGTCATGAGAGTGTGTTCCTATTAGATTTCCGGTTTTTACTATCTACAAACCATTTGAAAACCCTCTTTTAATCTTAGGGCACAGACTTTTCTCCCAATAAATTTTAGTCCAAAATATCAAAGAAATTAATAACCAAAAATCCAGGAAATACTGATTAATTCCAGTTTTTGAAAGATATATCTCCAACATTAGGGATGAATTAATTTTAATAAATAAAACTGTTTGTCTTGTGCCCGGTATTAAAAAGAATTAACACAATTGAGACCAATTTGTCAACAATATTAACACAGTTAACGGACAGCTGTTTGTTGTAATCCTTATAAATGGAGCTTAACCTCATTCCTCAGTACTTTGTCTCGAGTCTGTTCCTTTAAAAAAAAAGAGAGAAATTAAGGAATGTGGATAAAATAAAAATTAAAAATAAAACGGTTTGTCTTCTCCACATTATATTATTTGAATTGACGGACTAATAAAATCAGCTGATCCTTTTTAAACAGCTGATCTAATTAAAACGCATGCTGCTGTTGATTTCTCCGGTTCAACACCTGACATATTGGTGTTGCTAAACGACGTTGAAGTTTCTTTAATACTCTTTTCCACAACTTAACTTACTTTAAAAGGGATTATATTAATGCTATTCTGTCAGAAGTTTTTGAAATTGAGGCTTCATTGAACTTATTTTTTCCCCCCTGACAGAATGCATTTGCGTATTACCTCCAATGCTGCAGCCAATAGGGGGTCAGTGTATTAGCTCCTTTTTTAGTCCGTTTGTCGGTTTGTAGAGTCCTTTACAAAACAAAGCAACTAATTCTGCATCAAAATGATGGAATACAACTTCCCAAGTTAAGCTTTGATTCGAGTCTACTTGCTTTTTTTTTTATTGCAGTGAATTTCCGCTAAAGTGACGTAGATTAGATTAGATTAATCAGGGTGGAACCTATGCTCCATGGCGCCGCAGCCAAAAAGAGGCTTATCCTGTCTTCCCTTTTTTTGGAGCAAGGAAATGGGAATAAAAACAAAACAAAAAAAGGAAGATTTGCAACTCATTTGTGGAAAGCGTGTAGCCACCACATTCGCAGCAGAAAAACTGGACGTTGTCCAGAAGAGCTGAAAGTAGCCTGTTAGCCCCCCGGGAAATGGACTATTTTTGGAGGAGAAGTTTGTGGAAATATCCAGGCTCCAGCGAATTCCCAACTCTGAAATTAGGAAGTAAGCCAAAGTTGA
Organism: Rhodnius prolixus; assembly: GCF_049639745.1. Taxonomy (NCBI): domain Eukaryota; kingdom Metazoa; phylum Arthropoda; class Insecta; order Hemiptera; family Reduviidae; genus Rhodnius; species Rhodnius prolixus. Next base: position 61,232,369 of record NW_027411592.1, on the reverse strand, counting down.
AAATACCACATTCTTCTCTGTACAATAGAAGAGACCAAAAGACCGGAAATGGTATGGTGGCCACCTAATAATGCGTATGGATGAAGATCGCTGGCCCCAGGAGAGGATTGGGTAAGAGGGAGACTGGGAGGATAGAGAGAGCGGTGGTGGCTATTGGTGAGTATCGGGGATATGACCGCATAGGTTGTAAACTACCCGTGAAAGAAGAAGACGAAATCTCCCCCTGCTAAAGAGATGGAGGGAGGCGCCACGGTAGCCGAGCGGTTAAGAGACTAGACCCGCAATGTTAAGATGTATTGTTGGTTTAGTGGGTTCGATTCCCGGTCTTAGGCCTCGGATTTTATTTAATGGTTAATATGAGAAATTTATAGTAAAGTATGTTAGGCGGTTAAGAGACTAGACCCGCAATGCTAAGATGTATTGTTGGTTTAGTGGATTCGATTCTCAGTCTAGGCCTTGGATTTTATTTAATGGTTAATATGAGAAATTTATAGTAAAGTATGTTAGGCGGTTAAGAGACTAGACCCGCAATGCTAAGATGTATTGTTGGTTTAGTGGGTTCGATTCTCTGTCTCTAAGCCTTGGATTTTATTTAATGGTTAGTATGAGAAATTTATAGTAAAGTATGTTAGGCGGTTAAGAGACTAGACTCGCAATGCTAAGATGTATTGTTGGTTTAGTGGGTTCGATTCTCTGTCTCTAAGCCTTGGATTTTATTTAATGGTTAGTATGAGAAATTTATAGTAAAGTAATAGCGATTAATATACCAGGAATAAAGTTCCAAACTTGAAGAATCGGATAGCAAAAATGCTTCTTTCCTGTTTTTAATCAATATTTTTTTTTTGGAGGGGGCACATAAATTTCGTAAACGGCGGCCATAAGTATATAAGGGAAGCGATGAAGCTGAGTGGTTAGCGTATAACTTGGTTTCCGGACGCGGAGATCCTGGGTTCGAATCCAGCTGCTGGCCCCTTAAATTTGTTTTTTTGTTCTTCCTAGGGAGCTTCTTACAGCTTCACTGTCTGAAGAAGACCGGAAGTGTACTGAAAAGAAATAGCTATGAGCACCAATGTCGGGCCGTGCCTTGAAAAAACAAAAAAAAATTTTTTTCTTAGATAAAAAAATAATTATCATGAATAATTTTTAAGCACGACAATATGAGTAATACTACATTTAAAGAAACGGGCATCTTCAATTAAATCCTTCATGATCATCTTCTTTACAGACTCCACCAACTGCCGGCATAATTTTTTTTTTTTTTTTTTTTTACGACCAAAATACCGTTTCTCTTCAAGAAAACAATATAAATTTTACGATTATTCCAAATGAATAATTGGTTGGCCTAGTAATCACATCTAACCAATCCCGTACCTCTCTGTGTACCACCTAAAATACACGTAGAAAGCCATTTTATAATTCTAACGGCTATAAAAACGAGATTTTAATACTTTATAAAGATTTTTAAAATCGGATGTAAGTTGGGCGGATTTTCATTAGGTGGAAGAGGGGAAGGGGGAAGATATAAAACCACGATTCTTAGTGTGTTTAATTTTTTTTTAATGTAACATAGAAAACATACCTATAAATTCTTTTAATGTTTTATGGTGATTGTATAAGATTTAACATGTACGGTACTATTCTTATTATATTCATTTAAAGCGCGTCGTGAGGTCATTGGGTGCCCAGAAGCTACTTTTTTGACGTGAATACGTCTTTAAATTTGCTATCATATGGTGGCAATCCACAAATAACCTAATGATAACAAAATCGGGGAATACAGTTTGGCATTATAGTTTCGAATCTATCGTCTACATCCAAAATTAAATTAGACCACTGGATAGCTAAAGGATCAAAGAATTCATTACGATAAGCGAGGACTGTGACGCATGGCGCGCGGTTGAAGGGGTAGCGCCGCCATTTTGAGATAATTTTGCTGCGTATCGAGATTTGCAATTAGTATATATAACTTTTGACTCGGAGAAGCTACGATGTTCGTTGTAAGTTTTAATCGTCAGCTGTCGTCACAATCTATCGATTGTATATAAAACATTACTGTAAAATAGTGGACAGTGAATATAATAAGGTGTTAGAATAAAAAAATATCAAAAATATATAATGTCGGCCTATACGCGTCGAAAAGCCAAAACCAAATACAGAGATCGTATACGGTTGGAAAGGGCTTCTCAAGAACAATCGAATGGTAAAAGTCGCAAAGCCGGTGGAGTCGCCATATATCGTAACGTCAATAGCTTTCACTGATTGTAATAGAGTTAACATTGACATTTCGGAAATTTATTTGGAAATGAAAGACGCAAAAGCTGGTGATGTCTGTCTAGTAAACGAAAAAGGCCAATGGCATCTTCAAATTCGTACTCGGGTGTGTGTATATCCATCCGGGCACAGCGTTAGCAGGAATTAAACTCTTTATGTTAAGATCGTTGTTAAAATATTCCAAAAACATCTCAAAAATTATACCCGATTACGAGTCTGATAAATCAAAAAACCACTTAGAAATAAAAATAAGAAATGAATTTAACAGTTTATTCTTTGTCAGTCAAAATTCCCAACTGTTCAACAGTAACAGTGAAAAAATTTGTGGCGTCTTAAAAAAAAAAGAAGCGGTTTAAAGGAAGGGGCAGAAGAAGAATATGAAAAGCTATCTATGTCATTTTTCCCGTAGGAAGGAAGTGGATTATCCACTTTTCCTGGTTACTTGGCCGTCTCTAGGCGGTTATCCCCAGCCTAACAACATGAACATGAGCAACTAACATATGTAAGGGTCGTTTGAAAAGTCCGTGCAAAAATAAAAACTACTTAATTTTTTGGGGTAAACCTTTTTTATTTTTCAACATAGTCTCCTTTTAGGCTTATACACTTCGTCCAACGCTGCTCTAGTTTGTTGATCCCTTCCGAATAATTGTATTTGTCCAAGTCTGAAAAATAGCCATTCGTTTCTGCACTCACCTCCTCGTTTGAATAAAATCTTTTTCCCGCCAGCCATTTCTTCATATTGGGGAACAAATAGTAGTCCGAGGGAGCCAAGTCTGGAGAATAGGGGGGGATGTGAAACGAGTTGGAACCCTATTTCCATTAATTTGGCGACCACAACTGCTGAGGTGTGAGCTGGTGCGTTGTCGTGATGGAAATGGACCTTTTTTGTGGGCCAATCGTGGGCGTTTTTCTTGCAGCTCGGTTTTCAAACGGTCCAATAACGATGAATAATATGCACCTGTAATAATTTTACCCTTTTCCAGATAGTCGATGAGGATTATTCCTTGCGAATCCCAAAAGACAGTCGCCATAATCTTTCCGGCCGAAGGAACGGTCTTCGCCTTTTTTTGGCGCAGATTCCCCCTTGGTAACATATTGTTTAGATTGTTCTTTGGTCTCAGGAGTGTAGTGATGTATCCATGTTTCATCCACAGTGACGAAACGACGCTTAAAAGTCCTGCGGATTCTTCTGGAACAGCTGCAAACCGTCCTTGCAACACTTCACACGATTTCGTTTTTGGTCAAGCGTGAGCAATCGCGGCACCCATCTTGCGGATAGCTTTGTCATGTCCAAATGTTGATGCAAAATATTATGTACCCGTTCATTCAAGATGCCAACAGCACTAGCAATCTCACGCACCTTCACTCTTCTGTCATCCATCACCATATCATGGATTTTATCAGTGATTTCTGGAGTAGTAACCTCAACAGGGCGTCCAGAACGTTCAGCGTCACTTGTGCCCATATGGCCACTCCGAAAATTTTGAAACCACTTATAAACTGTTCTAATTGAAGGTGCAGAGTCATCATAATGTTTATCAAGCTTCTCTTTAGTCTCCTGAGGCGTTTTGCCTTTCATAAAGTAGTGTTTAATCAATACATGAAATTCTTTTTCGTCCATTTTTTGAAAATCACTCGACTTCCTCGATTCAAACGAATGCCAAACACAAAGAAATAGACCGATCTGGCTGAAACTTGGTGTGTGTTCTTCCAAGAGATGCTACTAACTAAACATAACCTCGATACGCGCCAGTAGTGCTATCTCTCTGACTTTGCACGGACTTTTCAAACGACCCTCGTATAAAATCTTGCACCGCTTCAACGATATGCATTGCTCCTAGTTAACTAGAGACGCCAAGAGCTTTTTACAAGGAAGAAAAGAGTTTTTTGAATTCTGGGCAAAATGAAATCATGATCGTACTGTGATGTCTCTGAACCTCTATCTAAGGTAAAAACGGCATCGCACAAGGTTTGAGAGCTTCTATTTGTGTGCGTAATTCCCAATCTCTACTGCGGAGACTAAACATGTACCAACCACTTATCATTTGGCTGACTCCTACCACCTACCTCGGTGTATAAAATACTTAGCAGTTCCCTCGGTAAGATAAAGGAAACATCCTACACCAAGTAATATTCTTATTGTATTTATTAAAATTTCGAGTTTTTATAGTTAATGGCAATTTTATAATACAGGTCGAACGCACACCGTATTAGAGATTTGGTTTGACGTGTCGTACTCGTCGTACTCGTCAAACTGGTTATGAAAAGGGTCATTATCAACACGAAAGGAAGAGCTACTTATTTACTTTTCTCATCTCTACTGAGGCAGAATCTTTACGCTAGTACTTCTTTTTCTTTTGAGTAAGTTCTGCCTTCGCAAGAGATTTAGCAAAAATATTCGCATAAGGAATTGATCATTATATAAATAAATTAAATAAATAAATATAAAATGCAAATACTAGATGAGGCAAACAACATTAGGAACAAATATTTGTAGAGGAACAGCTGTTCATTCCCTATCTAGAAGGCATTGTCCAGTTATAATAATAATAAAAAAAAAACAGCTGAAGAAACTATGTTGGCAATATTGAGTTTTCTATCCCCACCAGAGCCCACTACGTCACGACAACCATCAGCCAATAACAAATAATAAAAGAAAAAAAAACACAACCAATTGTAGTTTATCCTTTTCTCTCTTACTGCTGCTCTATAGATGATCTATAGATCAAATAGAAATAGTTCCGTAATAGAGATCTCCTTGGCGGAAATATTGTAGCCATCAGTTAACAGTACCGCAATCTATCGGCATCGCTGGGAGAATGAGCTAGAGCCTAGCTTCATATACTCGTAACTACTATTTAGTTTTAAAAAGGTTAGGATTTCTATTTTGTTAGAGCGGCCGGCCGGCCGCTCAGCGGAAGATCTAGGTGGCATACAAAACTAGCTCTATCTAGTCTTCTTCCTTTTACAGATAAGATGTTTTAGATGAAAGAAAATTTATGACGTAATAAAATTGTACAGCTAACTCCCTTTTTTTTAATATTTTTTTTCTGGATTCTCCTGCTTTTTTTTTTTGTTAAGATTAGGGAATCCAAACAAAAAATAAAAAATAAATAAAAGCCTATAAAAATGTAAGAAACAAAGATTTTGAAACATTTTTATAAAAAAAACAAAAAACCTGGTTTAAACACTATCACGACTTCCTTTAGATTACGTAATCTAATTTCCTTTAAACTTCCTACAATTTGCACTAAAAAGTAGTTGACTTCAAATCTAAAAAAAATAAAAGAAAATGTTCTCCTTAAAGGTGTACCAGTTAAGAAATAAATAAATAAATAAGCAAAATGTTACAATTAAAGGTTTTTCCGAAGATCTTAAAGGAGCCATTTCCAAGGAAAATTGGAAGATAAACTGGAAAAAAATCTATTCTACAAAATGAAAATTTCCGATTAACTAACAACAGGAAATTGTTGTGGTCTTCATGAATGTGCCTGGTAGCTTACCGGACATCAACAAGATTCATTCTGGGAACTAAGCCAGAATTCTGGTTTAGCAGAATCATTCAGAATCGTTTAGCAGAAACGATTCTCCCAGTCTAGGCCTTGGATTTTATTTAATGGTTAATATGAGAAATTTATAGCAAAGTATGTTAGGCGGTTAAGAGACTAGACCCGCAATGCTAAGATGTATTGTTGGTTTAGTGGGTTCGATTCTCCAGGTCTAGGCCTTGGATTCTATTTAATGGTTAATTTGAGAAATTTATAGTAAAGTATGTTTGCTAGTCGCCTCCGTCCACGACACCTAAATGGTAGTTGGACGTTAAGCCCCGCCTGAAAAAATAGGCGATTACATTACTTCACTTTATCTAGGGGATCCTTCTGAAGACCTCCAAAAAAATTTTGTTTTTATTTTTCGCTCATCGAGTATTTGATCTCTTTTGAATGGCAAATGTACAGAAGTACCCCCCAAAATGGAAGATCGTTTGGCCGGCTTTAAAACTTCGCAATACAAGAAGAACCTTACACATACCAAAAAGGAAGTTGTTGTTGTTGGAACAATGAAGCCCGGATGATTGGAGCCCTTTACACCATGTGGGAACCAGTACTGTGGGGCTTATTGTTGTGTACAAGTGCGTATTAGCGAATTATTGTGGGGGGCGGAAACACGTCAGGATCATGTTACTGAGACCCGCAGGATCTACAATGTTTTTTTTTTTATTATTATTAAATCGCTTTCCCCCTAATAAATACAAGGAATAGAACCCAGCTGTAGTAATTAATTAGCTAACAATTACCAGGAATTTTACATTGCCCCGGAACAGGATGAGCAACTAGAACGGGCACCTCCTCACTTAAAAAAACAAAAAACTGACGCCTGAGAGTTGCTTTCATGGAGCTTGTTGCTGCGAGCGATTTGAAGTTTCGATTCCAGGCAGAATCTTCCTCCTTATGGCGCGGAAAACGTAATTAGAACTGGGATTTTCCCCCTGAACAGAGAAACTTAATTAGAACTAGGTGAAGTCTTATAAACTTAAAACTGATCTTTTTCTACCGAGTCCTCCTAGCCTAGCAGGCTAAATATGCCTTTTTTAGTGTCTGCGTCCTTGCCCAGTAGATCTTCTGTAAATCCTTCAGCTGTTCTGGTAAGCAATTCCACCTTTAGTTTATGAGAGAATTCCCTGACAGCTGGTTAGATTAGATTAGATTCTAGTAGGGCGGGCCTTGAAGGCCTACACCATTGGGACCTCTTTGGAGATTTATTGTGGCTCCCACTACTCTAGGAGCTCGCCCTCCAGACCCCGTCCGTTTAATCTGACTCCTAATTCAGGGAGAGCGTCTCCCCGGGTAAAGCTCCTCAGGCCCCTTGGTTTTTTCCTTCCCCGAGAAGTAACATTCTTAGCCAAGACCAGTCCCTCACACTGACACAACACGTGCAGTGCCCGTTTCCTCCACCTCCTCCTGACAGAACCTTGCAGAAGGCTGTGTCATCCGTCACGCCCATGTCTTTTCTTTTGCGCTTGCAGTGGCCGGCCTACAATTATCCTTATAGTCACAGTCCCCACGGCCTTGACAGATTAATTCTTGCTGTAAGCCTTCGCTGATGGTAAGGTTGATTTTTGGGGGCTTAAAATGGTTTCAGCGGGTGGAACTCTCAGTGGATCAGCAACCACAAAGAAGAACTAAATCAATTTTTTTTTTCCCCATTCCAAAACCACGATGACGACATCAATCTTAATACAAAATTTTTTTCTCCGCCATCTTTAAAAAAGATTATTAGAATTAATAATACGACCACAAAGCTTTATGACTCATCACATAAAATAAAAGTATTTAAAAAAAAAGAAAAGACTATGTATATATATATTAAGACACCTGTTACACAATAGATCTAAAGAGATGAGATGAAGGGGGAGATTTTGTCTATTAAAATTTAAAACAATCGATTTTGAAAAAACAAAAAATTAATCGAAAATAAAAATCGAACTCGTAGCCTTGATGGTATCACACATTGTTTCTATTATAATAAACTCTATTTGGAGTATAATAATAATATTAAATAAAAGAAGAAGGGAGGAGGTTAGCTGAGTGGTTAGCATACTGAATTTTCTACGCGGAGATCCTGGGTTCGAATCCAGCTGTTGGCTCAGTGAATTTTTTTTTTGTTTCTAGGGGAAGCTTGCTTCTTACTGTCCCAAAAAATGCGACAGTGTTGTCTGTAATTACTAGAGGGACATCGATAGTGTACGAAAAAGTGCTTTGAACACCGGGAAAATAAAGTTAATGATAAATACGAGTTAACGATAAATTAAATCGTAAAATAAAATATACAATATATAATATAAGGCAGGCTTTACATCCAACTACCAATTAGGTGTCGTGGACGGAGGCGATTAGCAAACATACTTTACTATAAATTTCTCATATTAACCATTAAGTAAAATCCAAGGCCTAGACACCAGGAATCGAACCCACTAAACCAACAATACATCTTAGCATTGCGGGTCTAATCTCTTAACCGCCTAACATACATTACTATAAATTTCTCATATTAACCATTAAATAAAATCCAAAGCCTAGACCAGGGGAATCGAACCCACTAAACCAAGAATACATCTGAGCATTGCGGGTCTAGTCTCTTAACCGCCTAACATACTTTACTATAAATTTCTCATATTAAACCATTAAATAAAATCCAAGGCTCAATCGAACCCACTAAACCAACAATACATCTTAGCATTGCGGGTCTAATCTCTTAACCGCCTAACATACATTACTATAAATTTCTCATATTAACCATTAAATAAAATCCAAAGCCTAGACCAGGGGAATCGAACCCACTAAACCAAGAATACATCTGAGCATTGCGGGTCTAGTCTCTTAACCGCCTAACATACTTTACTATAAATTTCTCATATTAAACCATTAAATAAAATCCAAGGCTCAATCGAACCCACTAAACCAACAATACATCTTAGCATTGCGGGTCTAATCTCTTAACCGCCTAACATACATTACTATAAATTTCTCATATTAACCATTAAATAAAATCCAAAGCCTAGACCAGGGGAATCGAACCCACTAAACCAAGAATACATCTGAGCATTGCGGGTCTAGTCTCTTAACCGCCTAACATACTTTACTATAAATTTCTCATATTAAACCATTAAATAAAATCCAAGGCTCAATCGAACCCACTAAACCAACAATACATCTGAGCATTGCGGGTCTAGTCTCTTAACCGCCTAACATACTTTACTATAAATTTCTCATATTAAACCATTAAATAAAATCCAAGGCTCAATCGAACCCACTAAACCAACAATACATCTTAGCATTGCGGGTCTAATCTCTTAACCGCCTAACATACATTACTATAAATTTCTCATATTAACCATTAAATAAAATCCAAAGCCTAGACCAGGGGAATCGAACCCACTAAACCAAGAATACATCTGAGCATTGCGGGTCTAGTCTCTTAACCGCCTAACATACTTTACTATAAATTTCTCATATTAAACCATTAAATAAAATCCAAGGCTCAATCGAACCCACTAAACCAACAATACATCTTAGCATTGCGGGTCTAGTCTCTTAACCGCTCGGCTACCGTGGCGCCTTACAATATATAATAACGATAACTTTAATGAAAAAAAATGTTTCACAAGAAAATCTATTTTCCAATATTGCATAAAATATAAAAAACTTTTCTTTTTTTTTACCTAGTCCTGGATGAAAACTTTTAATTAAAAACTGTGTTAACAATTTCTTGGAATTAACGGAAAGTTTTTCTTAAAAAAAAGTTGTAAATGATTAAATTTCAACATTAAACGTTAATTGACCATAGACGGTTAGAGGGGGTCTAATTTGAGAATCGCTTCACAACTCTAGCTCTCTCGTCAACCCAAGGGCGTTCGCATCTCATCTTAAACAGCCGTAACGTAATTCTTTTAATTTTTAATGCTGTAGACAGATTGTAAAATATGTGTTGAACTCACTAAACCCAACAATACATCTTAGCATTGCGGGTCTAGTCTCTTAACCGCTCGGCTACCGTGGTGCCTTCAATAAATGTTGTTAATAATAAAATTTAACTGGAATATTTCTGGAGTTTAAAGGAAGTCGTATGAGTGTACATGCCATATACATATTTTTCGTTTCCGTTTTTTCTTTCTTTCTTTATTTATTTTTTTTGCGTAATTGAAAGTGAATAATTTAAACTGTGAGCGGTTGCAGATTATTGGTATACCTAGAACCGTGTTTACTGTTTTTTGCGCTTGTATGTGTGTGTGTCAGTGTATTTGTGTGTGCTTCTGTGAATTTCAAAGAGAGAGGAGGGAAGAGACTTGATTGAAGATTATAAGTTGTCTTAAGATTGAATGCACGAAGTTGTTTTCTATGTGCAACACACAGTGTGGATTTCTAACTTAGCTTCCGCTAAGATTGATTATAGAGTAGAAGTTAGAAGTTTGAAGAAGAAGAAAAAAACATGCACCAATCAAAAGTACCTAGTTACATATACATAATCTAATTGGTTACCAATGTTAAGAGGCCCCTTTCTAGTGGAATTGCAACAAAAAGAAGTTAACCAATTGGAATAGTCTACCGGTATTAAGCCCAGTTTGGCCAACCTATTAGGCGAGATTTATTCGTTTATACCTTTAGCCCCAGTCTTCTTTATAAAACTGGTTATTTGCTATTGACATTTCTTATTTTGATTTGATTATGAAATCAATATTGTGACATTACTTTAATAATCAAGTCTATGCTTTTTAAAGCACCAACTTGCGCGCAACTTGACTTGACTTTCTCCCTACTTCGGATTCACCAAGTTCTAACTTAATATTTTCGTCTTTTACTCTGTTTTGTGAATCTCCCCAATTTTTTTTTTTTAAACTTTGTTATTTCTAAGAATATCCAGGACCTAGGAAAGAGGAGAGGGGGATTAGCTCCAGTGGTTTACAGGAGATCCAAAGCTGAAATCCCAATGTTCCACATAGTACTTTTCCCGTCCTAGATGCCCCCGTACGGCCAGTCATGGATAGATTGTCTTAAACAAGTCTACACTGACTGAAGACGGGGTAAAAAAGCTCCGGGCACCAATATTGACGCACTCAGAGATGTTAAAGCTCCTGAAAATAAATTAAAACAAAATTGCATAATAAGTTTTAATTAATGGGTCCTGCAGTAAAAGTAATCGCCTATTTTTTCAAGCGGGGCTTAACGTCCAACTACCTATTAGGTGTCGTGGACGGAGGCGTCTAGCAAACATACTTTACTTATAAATTTCTCTTATTAACCATTAAATAAAATCCAAGTCCTAGACACCAGGAATCGAACCCACTAAACCAACAATACATCTTAGCATTGCGGGTCTAGTCTCTTAACCGCTCGGCTACCGTGGCGCCTTCAATAAATAAATAAATGCATAATAATTTTAACTAATGAGTTCTACAGTAATAATTCAGAGCCCAGGCCAGGTTTTGAATCAAAAATCAAAACATTTAGTGATTCTTGTAATATGTAAGTTACAGACAAAGTAAGTCGTGACTTGGTTTCTATGGAAACGAATGGCAAAGTGAAAATAATTTTTTTTTGAATTAAACAAATATGTGTTCACATTGTTGGGGCATGATATGTAAATATATGTGTACACATTATTATTTACTTTATATTTACACTTTACATAAAAGAAGAAAAGGTCTAAGGGAAAAGTTAGTTATTCTTTAAACTTTCATTATAATTCTGAATAAATAATAAGATGCATTTTTATAGTGAAAAAGAATTTCATAAATCGTTTGTAAATATTTATTCTTGGTTTAGATCTTATAAATAATACAGTTTCTCATATAATCATTTATATAAATTATGTAGGTGTATGTGAGATCATGTACAGATTGTTATGTATGTGAGTCTGTCTTGACAGTAAAGTGCGAGTAGTTTGGTTTGTAGTGTTATTTGTGCGTATTCTGGTTTACGAAACAGGAAGTTTTTCACCGGAAATATTCGCCTAAGAAGTCTTCGGTGTCCCTAAAATTAAAATTTTTGCGAGGGAACATAATTTTTGGGGTGTGTTGGGGGAGAACAAACTTATGCTTTGCATTTTGATTGGGTGTCGTCCTGCAGTTCCCAACCAGCTATTTCCTTCCTAGATGTTTCATAAAACTTGTGTCACACTGAACTAGGAAATTGTGGAAGTATTATGTGAAGAAGGTTTGTGGGTTAGGGGGTAGAGTCTCCCAATCCTGGAAGCCGTCCAGGAATTCTTGAAAGGAAAATCCCACGGGATCGGGGAAGCGGACAGATTGGACTATGCACAATCCCATAGGTCAGCGCTTCCGCCTATGGGTTGTGATGGCCACTTGAGAAACCAGAAGTTTAGCGGTAGAATCACTTCTGGCTAAGCATGTTACTCCTCCGGGGGGAGGAAAAAACCAAGGCCTGAGAGCTTTACTCGGGGAATCGCTTTTCCAGAATGAAGAGTCTGATTAAACGGACGGGGTCTGGAGAGCGAGCTCTCTAGAGTAAGGGGGAGCCACAATAGATCCAAAGAAGGGAAGGCATTAACTATGCGGTTAGCGTATTGGATTCCCACGCGGAGGTCCCGGAATCCAGCTGCTGATCCTCAGATTTTCTCTTCCTAGGAGCTTCTTACAGTCAACACTGTTTGGTGATGGACAGTGTTGTCTGTAACGAGAGAACACTGTCCGGAGGCCGGGTAATGCACTGAAAAAAGCTCCCGGGCGGCCAAAATAACCTCAGATGTTGACGCGCCTTAAATCATTAAAAAAAATAGATCCAAAGGGGTCGCAGTGGCGTAGGCCTTTAAGGGCGCCTTACTAGAATCTTATCTTAGAAGTCTAAATACCCTTGTCCTCAAGATATAAAGTACATCTTCCTTCATAATCAAGATTTTACCTGATGATTTCGATATGACTTCCCAAACTCGTATTATCCAGGAAAAAGCTACTTACTCCTGACATAGGTCGGAGCCTTCGTTCTCAATATAGCCACCTTTTACGGAAGCTATCATCCGCGATTGCTTGGGGCCGAGGAAAGTGCATGCAGAAAAGGGGAACAGCAGCGTCCTGGTAATTGTTTCGCTTTTAGCCTCCCAGTTTATTTAGTAGTGTCAATTTAGCCTCTCCTCTTCATGGAACAATCTTCCCATTAACCACTACAGTCCCGGGGAGTGAGGAAAACAAAATATGTGGGACAAACTGGATAGTTATTTAATTTATCACCACCGACAGCGCTCACACAGGATTCATACACCATTTTGTAACTATGGCAACATTGATTCTTTATCAAACCATTATATAAGATATTCATTCCCTTTTTTGTTTTTCTTTTTGTCGCCTTTTGGGATTTCCTGATTTTGAGATTATCACAGGAAATACCGGTTTTTGAGGTCCCCTTTAACGGGTGGTTTTTATAAATTACGTCAGAGTTTTGAGAAATTTTCACCAAAACAGCTCTTACGATTTTCTGAGCTAATTAGTTTGGTGAGCTAATTGCTCTCAAGTAGCTCTACAACTTTTATTTGGAACATTTTCCCGGAAACATTCAATTAAGGGTACTTCCGGGCGAGGGGGGTGGTTAGACTTCTTTCTAATGTGCCATTACTGTACATTGTACTGGTTACCACCTGAATAGTTTAATAAGAACCAAATGTGAGACTGAATTTCCCGAATTTCGTGAAAATCTACCTACCGGAAGTGCCTCTTTACCGAATAGATTTTCCAGTTTTCAAGGATTTTCTCCAAAACGACTTCTTCGATTTCCTTTAAACTTGGCGAGCTAATTGCTCTCACGTAGCTCTACAACTTTTATTTGAAACATTTTCCCGAGAACAATCAATTAAGGGCACTTCTGGGCGAGGGGGTGTGGTTAGACTTACCTCTTAAGTGCTATTTTTGTTCATTGTACCGGCTCATCACCTGTATAGTATTAATAAGAATCAAATGTGGGATTGAATTTCCAAATTTCGTAAAAATCTACCCACCGGAAGTGCCACTTTATTGATTAGAATTTTCCGTATTTTAAGGATTTTTTCTAACACAGCTCTTACAATTTTATTTTAACTGTAATAATCATTACAAACTCATAAATCTATAATTTTTTTCACAAAGAAATGTTGTTCTGCCAAATTTGAATTAGGTTATTTTTATGTATGGGGGTTCCAGTAGATTCCTACTAATAAGTTGATTTAATTCATTCTGAAATACGTAATAATAGAAAGGTTGTAACTTTTAGAATAACTATTAATGAAAGTTGTATGAGTTGGTTCACACCTGTTTTTATTTTTAATCAGTGTTGCCATTAATTGGGGAAAGGTAGTACACAAAAAATTATCGTACGGTAATGCTAGTGCTTGTATTGGAGGCGAAAATTAAATTTTGCATGCTGAAAAAGGGAACTGAATAATTTCTTGCCTCTCTCTCCAGTTCCTCTCTTTTATTTCCTTTTAAACTCACACTTCCGGACTGGACTTTCCTTTTTAATAACTTGGGCAGATTGTACTCGTAGAAGTGTATCGCTTAGCGTGGGTTTATCTTATTTTTTACGAACTTCTAGAAGTTTTCAACTTCTTGAGTTAAAGTTCTAACTTTGTTTGTTAATTCAGTTTTCCGGATATTACAGGCGGATACAAGGAAGTTCTTGATTCTAAAAATAATCAAGAGGACTTCCAGTTAAGTTGTTATACGTTTTCCCGCAAATAACCACACCGTGTGTTATTGTGGGCGGGTAAAAAAAAAAAAAATATAGACTTAAATTGGGTTACTCGTCAAGGAAACAGGAAGTAGTACGACAGCGAGCCCTTCCCCTAAAACTTGTTCCTTATCCAGCCCTTATCAGCCCTTTTATAGGGCATGAGTACGTCAGTTCTGTGGAAAATTCCGGTCTACCACAGACTGACAGGCAAAAACTTGTTCGCTTTAAATTTTGTATATATATTTAATAAATAGTAAATTTAAATACATTTTCCGGCATGAGAACAAGTTTTTCATTTCCATAAACTTTTTTTTAAAAATGATAAAAGAAAATTTAACAAAGCAGAAAACCTCTATCTCTCTCTCTCTCACTAGGACTTCCGCTTAACACCGGAAGCTCAAGATTTCCTCACCGTTATAATGAAAATTTCAACCGGAAATGCTCTTAATCGAATTTTCCTGGAAAAATCTTTAAAAATGGACGCTGCAATCTTGTGTCTGTCAGTACACTATCGATTTGTAAATACAATTAAAAAAAACAAAAAATTTAAAACTAAATCACTCTTAATCAATAAATAATGATCGAAACTATTTACTATTTATAATAATAACCACAATGAAGGGATTAGTTCAGTAGGATTAATTCAGCGTACTGGATTCACACGCTGAGATCCACAGCTTCGAATTCAGCAGCTGATCCTTAGGCTAGAAACAGTGGAGCGGCGATAATAGTTGCTTCAGATCAAAGAGAGACCAACGAACAACGAGCAAAGAGTCGCATGCACATAGTGATGAGTTTAGTCGCGTTTCTCCTTTCGACGAGACATGATTGAGGGGAATTATTTCTATACGAGAATTCTTCCTTGAAAATTTGGTATTTACAGCAGCTTAGACTGGACATGAACATGGTGAATTCCATCACTTGTACCAACAACTTCGGGAGCATCCTGGCAATTTTCATGCGTATTTTAGAATATCTATTTCAAAATTTAATTATATACTAACCAGTGTTTGAAGGCATGTTAATCAAGAACAGGACATATTTCGATGTTATCCCCATTAATCCTGCTCCATTTCTTATCGCCACACAAATCTGTTATGATTGAGAAGATCCTTTTGGTCCCACAGAGGTTTCTTTTAAAAAAACTACACCAATAAGTGCAGCAATATCCCATTTTAACCTTTGGAAACTGAGCACGATGAGAGCGAAGAAATCATACATGTCACACAACGCGTCGCTCTACTCTCTCTCTTGGTAGCGTTGCTCTACTCTCTCCCTCTTGGTAGCGTTGCTCTACTCTCTCTCTTGGTAGCGTCGCTCTACTCTCTCTCTCTCTCTCTTGGTAGCGTTGATCTACTCTCTCTCTCTCTCTCTCGGTAGCGTGGCTCTACTCTCTCTCTTGGTAGCGATGCTCTACTCTCTCTCTCACTCTCTCTCTCTCTCTCTCTCTTGGTAGCGTTACTCTACTCTCTCTCTCTTGGTAGCGTTGCTCTACTCTCTCTCTCTTGGTAGCGTTGCTCTACTCTCTCTCTCTTGGTAGCGTTGCTCTACTCTCTCTCTCTTGGTAGCGTTGCTCTACTCTCTCTCTCTTGGTAGCGTTGCTCTACTCTCTCTCTCTTGGTAGCGTTGCTCTACTCTCTCTCTCTTGGTAGCGTTGATCTACTCTCTTTCTCTCTTGGCAGCGTTGCTCTGCTCTCTCTCTTGGTAGCGTTGCTCTACTCTCTCTCTCTCTTGGTAGCGTGTCTCTACTCTCTCTCTTGGTAACGTTGCTCTACTCTCTCTCTCTCTTGGTAGCGTTGCTCTACTCTCTCTCTCTCTTGGTAGCGTTGCTCTACTCTCTCTCTCTTGGTAGCGTTACTCTACTCTCTCTCTCTTGGTAGCGTTGCTCTACTCTCTCTCTCTTGGTAGCGTTGCTCTACTCTCTCTCTCTTGGTAGCGTTGCTCTACTCTCTCTCTCTTGGTAGCGTTGCTCTACTCTCTCTCTCTTGGTAGCGTTGCTCTGCTCTCTCTCTTGGTAGCGTTGCTCTACTCTCTCTCTCTCTTGGTAGCGTGTCTCTACTCTCTCTCTTGGTAACGTTGCTCTACTCTCTCTCTCTCTTGGTAGCGTTGCTCTACTCTCTCTCTCTCTTGGTAGCGTTGCTCTACTCTCTCTTTTGGTAGCGTTGCTCTACTCTCTCTCTCTCTTGGTAACGTTGCTCTATCTTCGCTTTGCTCCCCACTATGCGCGGTCCCATATGTTAACTTGTGTTTGTTTTCGCCGCTTTGCTCTTCGCTATCATAGCCGCTTTGCTCGCCGCTCCACTGTTTCCAGCCTTAGTTTTTCTCTTTCTGGGAGCTTTTTTGGTGACGTAGAGTGTTAGTCTGTAACCGGAGATCAGCAGTGCACTGAATAAATGCTCAGGGGCACCCAATAATCTCCAGCTAATTGACATGGTGCCCTTAGAATTAACTTACAAAAAAAAATTATGTAATTCTTTCAATTATTAAAATAATTTTTGGTTTTTCCATTTTGTTTACAGACAAAGTGTCAAGATGTGGTCGGTTTAGTGGATCGTTATTTTGGACCAGTTTATCCAAATTATCCAGAAATTAGAACCGCGTTAGTGCGTGAAGCGCGTGATCTTTTGGTTACCGGTTATCTAGGCGATATGGTGCGTTTTGAGATGGAATTCTGCCAGCCAGCTGCTGCAGCCGCTAGGGAGTTGATTGAAACTGCTGAAAAAGAGGTAAGTGGTAAAAAGAAAATTTGTTTTTCCTGTATATTTCACTTTATCTACTTTCTTCTGCCTCTGATATGGCGATATACACTTTTAAAATAATTTGAAAATTGTGGCCACCGTTGACTATAGTTCCCCCAATTGAAATTGGATGATTGGGTTTTTAATCTCTACACCGGAAGCACCAAATTACTTAAAATGTTCCTCATATGCCCGTAACAACTGGGGAAACCTGTAAAGAGAAAACCCATGTTCATTTTTTTTTTACACTAGAACAGCGTTTCCCAACCTTTTTTGGCTCACCGTACCACTTGGTGGTAGTACATCATGCTAAATTGTACCACTTCGTAAAAATAATTGTATTTCGTGTAAATTTGTTATTCCCGAGTGTGTTATTTTATTATAATTATCTTTATACGTATAGTGATAACAATGTATCTGTTACAAAGGAGTTCATGTTCACTTTATAAACTTTGTAAAGTGTAAGATCTTAGTTTTAAAACTTTTTTTAAATAATTCAAAATTACGTACATATTTTTCTCTTCAAAATTATTAATTAATTTACAAAGTTCTTCTTTAAGGATTATTATATTTGTGCCCAAATCTTTTAAATTAATTTCTTTTAAGCATCCAAACTACCTGTAAGTACCAATTAAATTTAATGTTGCTTGGGTTAGAGCTTACTCATTACAATCAGTCTCTTTTAAAGGAGATCTTTACATGGTTATCATTTAAGCTATGTCTCAGGATAATTCTATTAAATTTTCTTTATCTTTTATTGATAATGATGTAAGCTTTTCCTAAATTTTCTTTATAAAAGAGGTTTGAAATCCAATTATCATTTGTGTTTTCGGATCATTTGTGATTTCGGGTTTTGGGAAAATACTCCATGAAAGACTAATTTTAATCCTGTTAAATGTGCTATTATATTTTCTCGTATATCTTGAGGCAGATTAACCTAACTACCTAAACTAACTGTGTACATATTAACAACTTTACTGTATAATATTATTAATTAAAATAATTTTTATGAATTATAGGGGGAAAAAAACGTTTCTATATTTTTATGATTTAATTTTTTATGTCCGCCATTACTGATTATTTTTTGCGTCCACCAACCAGCAACTCGCTGGTACCACAGGTTGGGAAACGGTGTTCTAGATTATTATTTTTTTTATGACTGCATGTTGGCAGCACTGTGTGTTTTATTATATAATCTAAATATAGAAGGCTAGGAAGGTATTTATTTACATGTAGCGCACAACCTACATGGGCTTTGTACGCACTCTGCCTGGAATCGTTTTTGACCTTGATCATGGGTAATTATATACGTGTATGTTCATAGTAAATGGCAGTTCCATTGTATATGAATGATGTATCAAGATATATGTATTAAAGGCAATCACTTATGTAGGAGAATTCCTCCTCCTCCATTGATTGATATCACATCTTCTATTTCATCACTTTCACTGAAGATGGCGTGTCGGCGGTCATGATGAAACTACTTCAGCTAACAGCATCCTGTGGCTCCCTTACTCTGTAGACAACAGCTCGTCTATTATCTATTATAGTTCTACTTCTTTCCTCTGAAATTTCCATTTCTCATCGTATTTAATGACAAATCATTTGTTATTATCCAAGCATACTTCATTCTTAACACATTTCCGACTCGAATTAACAAAGGGAACGAGATTTTTGTGGAGGCAGTACTGTTCCTTTAATTCTAAGGTCATAGTGGCCATGCCGGAGTACTTATCCAATAATAGGGTGTACTTATGGTAAGTACTTTTTTCTGGAGAGATCATACATAACAGAGTACCATATTAACGCAATAGTTATTACGTAATAAGTAGCACTAGAAGTCTCTCTCATTCATTTTACTCTCTTTACTTCTCATAACTTCAAGTCCTTTCGACTTTCATTCATTCCTAGTTAAGATGATGACGTATTGCGATCGTGACGTAATTTTCGAAATCACCGGAAAATTCATGAGAATTTTTTAAAAACCGCTCAAATTTTTTCCTCTTTTTTAAATCATTTATTTAGTTACAATCAACGCATTTTGCGTTATAAGCAACAAGGATAACAATAAGCAACATATCACACATATCAGAATGGAGAAGTTATCCTAGCGGTAACACTCCAAAAAACATTCTATATTCTACTGACTCTCTTCATCAGAGAGAGAGGAGATCGCCGCTGTCTTTTTTAAGACTGTCCTAGAAGTATTGTGTCTGGAAATGTTCTGGAAGATACGTTATTGCATACCAGTGAGGGATTGTGATGAGGATTGAAGGTTAAGATGGAATTTTCTTGTAACAGGTTTTAGCCACTTGTGTTGCACGAAAGGAATGTTCAAGTTTGTGTGCCATGGTTTGATTGGTGGACGTAGAGAGGAGCGTCAAACTATAAGAGCGAAGAATTTTAGACAGCAAGTACTCTAGATCCTTTGCAAGATTTGAGCGTTTGGTTGAACCCTACCAAGTTTTGGTGCCATAAGTCCAGACTGGCTTTAATATACCTACATACGTATACATATAAATCTTTTGTTGTCCAGAGTGAGTTTTGATCTGTTGTCGAGTAGTCTTGGCTCAAATTTAAAAAAAAAACTGTGGCTGTGTCATGGACACGGCAATGTGTTGTACGTGAATACGTTTACCGTAACGGGTTATATTTTTTATATAAACGTCGTAGTGAAACGTGCACTAGCGGCTGCCAAATGTGTCTTCATAATCGACGATCGAACACAATCTATGCCTATACAGTCCGTTGTAGAAGCGATTTCAAGATAAAATTCCCAAATTTTCTTTAAAAAATATAGGGGAAATCCTCCTTTATAACTGTATTTTTTTTTTTGCAACAACCCAGATCCTTATAGATTTCGAGAAATACGTTGCTGAGATTTGGGGCAGAAAATGGCTTTTCCAAAAACTCTTCTTTTTCTTCTTGTTCTTGAATGAAATGTTGTTTTGGCTACTACCTGATTTGTGTACATTTTTCTGGTGCCCTTAATTGAATTTTCTAGGAAAAATCTTTCAATAAGACGCTGCCAATAAAAAAAAACAAAAATCTAAAACAAAATCACTGTTAATCACAATAAACTTATAGTTAACTTTTTAAACTTTCAAGTTTTTGTTAAAGGGAGTTATTATTATTGGTCAATGGAGGAAGGTCAATGGAAGCCCTCTCTATACAGTTTAAAAGCTCCTTAGGGTCTAAAAATAAAAAGCTATCCCAAAGAAACAAGCCTCTTCTTCTCTGCTTGGTTCATGGTGATTTTAATGCCAGAACGAGTTTCTAAGAGTGGCCAGGAATGGAGCCAACACTCCTTTCATTGGCCCGGAGCCTGTCCTGGGGATCACCACGGGTGCAGTTCGTTAGGCTCTCAGAGATTGGATCTGGAGAGAACACGAAAAGAACTGGGTGATGCTTCCTGGGGTCAAACACAGCAAGAGTGTCTTGGCCCTTGCTGTGCAAACATAGAACCAAAAGAGACTTTGGGCTTTTGCAGGAATCAGATCACTCTGATTCACAGGGTACGGTAGGTTCACAAACCACCTGCACAAATTAGGGCTTATTAGCTCGGAACCGTTGTGTGCAGATTGGGCCAGGAAGAGGAGGAAACGGCCTCTCACCTGTTGTTATTCGATTGCGTTGCAATCGAGAGACTGCGCTACGACATCTTTGGGACTTTGAGACCAAAGGAGATTATAGCACAGAAGGAACTGGTAGGGAAAGCCCCTCAACCTTCTTAGAAGGGGAGGTTTCACCTACTAGATTTAGAGGGAAGGCACAATAAGACTCTTGTGGCTGCGGTGCCATGAGGTATAGGTCCCGTCCCGCCCGTCTAAATCTAATCTAATCTTCTATGAGTGGACTGTAGCTCCTTAGTATGAGATGAAGGGAGACAACGTAACCTTAGAACGCGTCTGCAACATTACTCGTAGTATGTAACCACTTTTATTGGTAAAGTTTTTCCCACAAAAAACGATATGTTTCGATAATCTACATGGATTTGTAAACTTAGAAAATCTATCAACAATGAATCTTAGTTAAGTTTTCATGCTTGATATCTATTACCAATTATCTCAATGAATCTGAAAATAAAAAAATAAAAAACAAGTAAGTAAACTATAATTTAGCTGTTCGCCTTCCGGTTGAAGACCACCCACACAGTTGCAAATAACCTTACTTAGAAACTAAGTAAGTAGGAAAATAATGAATTAATTGCCAAGTCATTAAATTTACTTCTATAAATGGAGCTTACTTTTTTTTCAAATCTTGAATATCTAGTAATTTTTATCGATCAGATAATATTGTAATAAGGTTAACGAAGCGTATTATGGCAATCAGTAAGTCGTGATCTTGCATAACTGATGAATTATAAACAGGAAGTTAAATCTTTAAGTTAGAGGAAGGAAACATTCAAAACCTGACAACGTACTTAATATTGAGGCTACTTTATTCGATTTAGATTAATTCGATACTTGTCTTTATAAATTTACCGATTCTTGGATTCCATTTAGTAGTTAAGTTTATCTCCTAGGTTTTATCGCCAAAACCATGTTGGGGATTTTCAAGGGATACAGTTTAGTGTAAATTTGGTTTTAGGGTTTCAAAATTTTATCGTTATTTATTTACAGTCGACGCTCTCAATAGCGGGGGAAAGCAAAGTGGCCGCTGTTTGGAGGTGGTCGTTAGAAGGAGGTAGACAAGTTTCAGAATGAAAAAATATGGTTTTTTTCCTCAAACATCTATTTAAAAATTGTTTATTATTAAATAGATTTAAAAACGTACATAATTGCATAATTATTGCAGCTATATGATATGCATCAAGTTTTTCTTAATTATCCAAAAAATTTATCAAAAAACTACATATTATAGACTTAATTAATAATTTTTATAATAATCATCACATTTATTCATAACAATAATAATTCATGGCAAAATTATCATCATACTATCATCTATTATTAGAAAAATAGAACAAACCTTTCGGCAAGTTGACGATGGCTCGATTTGGTTTTTTGGCAAAATCTTCCAACACATTTATTTTCTCTTCTAGAGTTAACCACTTTCGTTTGAGAGACATATCGGCGGAAAAAATAATATTGTTCGTCCAAAGTAATATTGAAAAATGATTAAAATGGTACAAAATGTATGGAGCTTATAGAAGAAACTTTAGGAAAAAACAGAAAAACTTGAGAGGGGATAATTATTTTGATCGCCGCGTCAAAACGAACTTTTAATAATAAGGTGGTCGTTGGTGGGAGGTGAAACATATAATCCGTTCCCCAAAATCAGTGTCCGCGGTCGTGATGTAGAGTGTCCGTTAGACGGCGGAGGTTCTTTTATATAGAAAGTGTATAGGGGGTAAAAACGGGGAAATCCAAAAACCTGTCCGTAAATGGAGGTGGTCGCTAGTGAGAGTGTCCCTTTATGGGGAGGCTCGACTGTATTTTTTATTTATTTTCATTTTTGCCTTGTGTTCTAAGCAAACAGCCCTTATACATCTTACAAATTGGCTTCATAGGTCTCGCCTCTTAACCTCTCGTCTATCGTGGCGCCTCTGTGGCTTATACCTTAAGTACTGTTCCGGCTATAATTACCCAGATATTTCTGCCTGCTAAGAGCAGTAAGACTGGGGCTCAGCAGAATCCTACTTACTCTCGCATCTTCAAACAACTCTTTCCGCACAAGAAATCCTCGCATCTTGGTCCTTGCCTCTAGGCCGTCTACTATCTCAATTACTCCTCCAACGCCAAAAACATATCTCGGCGGCATACTCCGCCAAACTGAATCAGAAACCACTGAAGAAGAAGGGATTACATCCATAACGAAACGTTTGACCAAAAACAAAGGTACTCTCAAGAAATGAAAACTAACCAAGACACAATTCAAAAACCTTTTTTTTTTTGAAGTTTAAATGTAATTCAAATTGAAATATACTTTAAAAAAAGAAAACTATGGATTTAAATAAGGATTTCCCGGGAGTATCCATGATTACGAATATGGCTTGTTTTATATATTCCCCTTTTTTATTTTTAGCTGTCCTGGATTATTATTTATTGTTTGAATCACTGGCCATATTAAACATCTGTACCGCTACATCTGATTTCGGGCTAAGAAAAAACTGGTGTAATTATTATTTTATATTGAATGTTATTTATTGCTTAATCCTTTGTCGATTTATTATTTCTTTTTATTCTAAGGATTAATAATAAATAAATTTATTATTAAAATCACCAGAAGTTTTGGAATTTTATCTTATATTTGGTATAATACAAAAACCCGGGTACATTTTTTTTTTTTTTTTGTATACAGATGCTTTCCCGCATCAGTCTGTTTTTAAAGCCTTTTTAATTTTTGCTTACACATGATCTAGAGTCATTTATTTTGTTTGCTTAGTTTATTGAAAAAACAAACGCTGAACTGTGATTAATTTTGTGTCTGTGAAGGCGAAGAAAAACGAGAAAACCAGCTTTTAAGTACAAAAAAGAAAAGCACAACGCGATAGAAAGCTCGCAAGTGTTTAGAAAAAAAAAAGAGAAAACAATGGCAATCTCGTGCGGTGCTTGTGGCAAGCTGATGCGCTATACCCAAACAGCTTTAACATGTTCCGGTACCGGATGTAAAGCTATGGCACATTATATGTGCGTGGCCAGTACTAAACAAGATTGGCGATGTGTTAGCTGTTGTTATCCGGCGGAAATCAGTGTACAATATTTATTGAATGAAATCTTGAGAAAAGGTTCCGGTCTGGAATTGCTGCAAGGATTGATTGGCAAGATTAATGACCTGTTGACGGATATAAATAGTATAAAAGATGAAAATGAAACTTTAAAAAATGAAATCTCTTTGCTGACGAATAGAAATCAAAATGATAATCTTAAAATGAATAAAAATGAGACAAACAGATTATTGTTCACTGCTACAGCTACAGCATCCTCCAATAAAGATGTCAAACAATTAGATTCCAGCCAAACTACAACAACAACTTCAACACCAGCCGCCACAGCTACTTCAACCACTCAAGAGGAATCTTCTTCTTCAGCTGGAAAACTACTACGTTCAACGACAACAACAACAACAACAACAACAACGACCACCACCACAGAACAACTAAGAAAAGTCTCCATCTTTGTTACCTGGTCGAATACAAAACAAAGTGAAACTTATCTCCATAATTATCTACAGAAAACTACAAACATTAAGACAATTGAATGCGTCCGCGTGAGCTGCTATGATACTTATTCCATGTTCCAGATCAGGGTCCAACAACAGGACGTCCACCTGTTGGCCAATCCGCTCGTCTATCCCGAGGGATGCAAACTGGAAGTGTATAATAGATAAAGATGTTTATTATTTATTTTTTTAATTTAAAATTTTTCTTTAAAATCGCTATTGAATTTAAATTACAAATATTTCATACTATTTGTAATTACGTATTTTTTAATCTTAAATAATATATGT
Organism: Rhodnius prolixus; assembly: GCF_049639745.1. Lineage (NCBI taxonomy): Eukaryota > Metazoa > Arthropoda > Insecta > Hemiptera > Reduviidae > Rhodnius > Rhodnius prolixus. Next base: position 61,207,696 of record NW_027411592.1, on the reverse strand, counting down.
ATTTATTTTATTTAAAGTCTTATTTATTAATATTAATTTTAAGTTTAATTTTAATTTTAGAATAAAACATCAAGAAGCTTTTTGCTTTGTTACAAAAAAATACTTGAGTAACATACAAAGCTTAGCTTGGCTGTAAAGATATTTATGTGTATTTAAAGTTTGGTTAGATACGCATGCTGGAACCTGTTTGTTTCCCCGATTTCCATCCATCATCAGAGAGAATAAGATTAATCAAGTTTTTGCAGATTTCGGCTTCACTTATGTTTACGTATTAAACGTCAAGCTGATTTATTTTAAAGCACGTCAACATCTAAGATCATTGGGCGTCCTCAAAATTTCTGTCAGAGTACTGCCGGTCTTAGTACAGTGTTCTCTCGTTAAGTATACTTGCTTCGGGAGTAATCAGCATTACTGTTCATTCTTTTTTTTTTTTTTATGAGTTACTTTCTTTCACTCTTCTACGTCATATGGTACAAATATACGCACAGATCTCTTTGTAAGAACCGCTTTTCTCGTAATTCAGGTGGCCTAAAACTGGCTATTTCCGGTGGGAATATGAAAATCTATACAATTACAATACTTCCGCTTGATAGAAGAATATGAGAAAGGTAAAAATACAAACCAAAAATGATTTGAAATTCTACTAGCTTCAAGTACTCTAAAATCGATCTAAAAAGCTGGTTGGGAAATTCTACTAGCCGTCCACGTACTCTAAAATCGATCTAAAAAGCTGGTTGGGAAATTCTACTAGCCGTCCACGTACTCTAAAATCGATCTAAAAAGCTGGTTGGGAAATTCTAACAGCCCCACGTACTCTAAAATCGATCTAAAAACCTGGTTGGGAAATTCTACTAGCTGCACGTACTCTAAAATCTATCTAAAAACCTGGTTGGGAAATTTCTACTAGCTTCACGTACTCTAAAATCGATCTAAAAACCTGGTTGGGAAATTTCTACTAGCTTCACGTACTCTAAAATCGATCTATAAACCTGGTTGGGAAATTCTACTAGCCGTCCACGTACTCTAAAATCGATCTAAAAACCTGGTTGGGAAATTCTAACAGCCCCACGTACTCTAAAATCGATCTAAAAACCTGGTTGGGAAATTCTACTAGCTGCACGTACTCTAAAATCTATCTAAAAACCTGGTTGGGAAATTTCTACTAGCTTCACGTACTCTAAAATCGATCTAAAAACCTGGTTGGGAAATTTCTACTAGCTTCACGTACTCTAAAATCGATCTATAAACCTGGTTGGGAAATTCTACTAGCTTCACGTTCACTAAAATCGATCTATAAACCTGGTTGGGAAATTCTACTAGCTTCACGTTCACTAAAATCGATCTAAAAACCTGATTGGTAAATTCTACTAGCTTCAAGTACTCTAAAATCGATCTAAATACCTGGTTAGGAACTTCTACTAGCCCCTACGTACTCTAAAATCGATCTAAAAAGCTGGTTTGGAAATTCTACTAGCCCCACGTACTCTTAAATCTATCTAAAAACCTGGTTGGGAAATTTCTACTAGCTTCACGTACTCTAAAATCGATCTATAAACCTGGTTGGGAAATTCTACTACCTTTACGTTCACTAAAATCGATCTAAAAACCTGATTGGTAAATTCTACTAGCTTCAAGTACTCTAAAATCGATCTAAATACCTGGTTAGGAACTTCTACTAGCCCCTACGTACTCTAAAATCGATCTAAAAAGCTGGTTGGGAAATTCTACTAGCCGTCCACGTACTCTAAAATCGATCTATAAACCTGGTTGGGAAATTCTACTAGCTTCACGTTCACTAAAATCGATCTAAAAACCTGATTGGTAAATTCTACTAGCTTCAAGTACTCTAAAATCGATCTAAATACCTGGTTAGGAACTTCTACTAGCCCCTACGTACTCTAAAATCGATCTAAAAAGCTGGTTGGGAAATTCTACTAGCCGTCCACGTACTCTAAAATCGATTTAAAAACCTGGTTGGGAAATTCTACTAGCTGCACGTACTCTTAAAATCTATCTATAAACCTGGTTTGGAAATTCTTCTAGCCCCACGTACTCTTAAATCTATCTAAAAACCTGGTTGGGAAATTTCTACTAGCTTCACGTACTCTAAAATCGATCTATAAACCTGGTTGGGAAATTCTACTAGCTTCACGTCCTCTAAAATCGACCTCAAAACCAGTTGGGAAATTCTATTAGCCCCTCCACGTACTCTAAAATCGATCTAAAAACCAGTTGGGAAATTCTATTAGCCCCTCCACGTACTCTAAAATCGATCTAAAAACCTGGTTGGGAAATTTTACTAACTCCACCTACTTCGTTGTGAAATTTTACTAGCTCCTCCACTTACTCTAAAATCGATCTAAAAACCTGGTTAGAAACTTCTACTAGCTTCATGTACTCTAAAATTGATCAAAAAACCTGGTTGGGAAATTCTACTAGGCCCACTTACTCTAAAATCGATCTAAAAACCTGGTTAGAAATTTCTACTAGTTTCATGTACTCTAAAGTCGACCTCAAAACCAGTTGGGAAATTTTACTAGCCCCTCCACGTACTCTAAAATCGATCTAAAAACCTGGTTGGGAAATTTCTACTAGCTCCACGTACTCTTTAAATCAAACTAAAAACCTGGTAGGTAAATTCTACTAGCTTCATGTACTCTAAAATCGACCTCAAAACCAGTTGGGAAATTTTACTAGCCCCTCCACGTACTCTAAAATCGATCTAAAAACCTGGTAGGTAAATTCTATTAGCTTCACGTACTCTAAAAATCGACCTCAAAACCAGTTGGGAAATTCTATTAGCTTCACGTACTCTAAAAATCGACCTCAAAACCAGTTGGGAAATTCTACTAGCCTCTCCACGTACTCGAAACCAGTTTTTTTTTCTAAATTTTCCAAAAACATCTTATTGCAAATGAAATTAATTTTCCAAGAAATTAAAATAAAATTAACAGTTAATACTCACAGATTTTCATCAGATGTGAACCATTTCTTACTTTCCAGCTTTTTTTATTTATTCTGATTAAACTATCGATCTCTGATTTTTCTTTTTCAATTTAATTTCCAATAATTTTATTTTCCTTTTAATATAATGTCTCTTTTCTTGCTTTGACTTTTCCAAATGACCCAATATATAATAAAGATGAACTTAATTAATAATGAGTTTTGATTAATTTTTGTTTTAATGACTATTAATAAAGATTACAACTTACGGCAATTATTAGTTAACTTTCGCAATGGCCATAAAAATGGTTTCAATAAATGTTTATTCAAGTTTCGAGCTCTCCAAAAATCCTTAACTTTTTTAAAATAATATTTTATTTAAAAAAAATTTTGGTTAAATTCTCAGCTGATTGTTTTTTTTTCTTAAATTATATATTTTGATATTTATTTAAATAAATAATTGATATTCCTTAAATATTTATTATTCTTTTACTAAGTAATTTTCCTTTTTCTTTAATTTTTGTTTACTTTCTGTGATTCTCTTCATTAAATTTTTATTTACAGTGTTTTTTTTGTTTTTTTATGTAATCGATTTCTTTAAAAATGATTAAAGAAAGATCTTGATTAATAATAAACAGAAAATAAATAAAGACATAAATAAAAATATCTATTTAATTTTTTAATTTAAATAAAAAAAGTTACGATATTTTTTAATTTCGTCTTAAATTTTGTTCCCCCCCCATTTTTAATAATAATTTTTACGCTTTCATGAACACACACTCAAAAAAAAAAAAAAATGAACAACCAAAGTGTTTTTTTAAAATAAATATCGATTTTAGGATCAACAGATATCGATATATTGGAATCTCGGTTGTAATTTACTTTTTATACTTTCATTTACTTACTTTAAGGGGCGGGTAGGCCTTTTAAATTTTAGATTTTACTTAAAATATACTTTATTTTTTGGTATTAAGAAGAAAAGAATAGGTTTGAACCACTCACAAGACTTTTCTCTTACTTCCGTGTAAGAGATAGGAAGAATCAAATTCATGTTATTGTAGCACATAGATAACCAACTTTGTAGACATATTTTTTTGACGAATTAGTTTGCAGTTTTTTTTTTTTATTTATTTTTTTAATTTTAAGACGCAGTCAACATCTGAGATCATTGGGCGCCCTCAAAATTTTTGTAAGAGTACTGCCCCGGACTTCGTACAGTGTTCTCTCGTTAAGTATACTTGCTTTGGTGGTAATTACCATAAACTGTTATTTTTTTTCCCGGTTATTTTCTTTCATTCTTCTACGTCACATGGTACAAATATACACACAGATCTCTTTCGTAATTCAGGTGGCCTAAAACTGGCTATTTCCGGTGGGAATATGAAAATCTACACAATTACAATACTTCCTCTTGATAGAAGAATATGAGAAAGGGAGAAATCCAAACCAAAAATTATTTGATATTCTACTTGCTTCATGTACTCTAAAATCGATCTAAATACCTGGTTAGAAACTTCTACTAGCCCCTACATACTCTAAAATCGATCTAAAAACCTGGTTAGGGACTTCTACTAGCCCCTACGTACTCTAAAATCGATCTAAAAACCTGGTTAGGGACTTCTACTAGCCCCTACGTACTCTAAAATCGATCTAAATACTTGGTTAGGAACTTCTACTAGCCCCTACGTACTCTAAAATCGACCTAAATACCTGGTTAGGAACTTCTACTAGCCCCTACGTACTCTATAATCGATCTAAAAACCTGGTTAGGAACTTCTACTAGCCCCTACGTACTCTAAAATCGTTCTAAATACTTGGTTAGGAACTTCTACTAGCCCCTACGTACTCAAAAATCGATCTAAAAACCTGGTAGGTAAATTCTATTAGCTTCACGTACTCTAAAATCGATCTAAATACTTGGTTAGGAACTTCTACTAGCCCCTACGTACTCTATAATCGATCTAAAAACCTGGTTAGGAACTTCTACTAGCCCCTACGTACTCTAAAATCGATCTAAAAACCTGGTTAGGGACTTCTACTAGCCCCTACGTACTCTAAAATCGTTCTAAATACTTGGTTAGGAACTTCTACTAGCCCCTACGTACTCTAAAATCGATCTAAAAACCTGGTAGGTAAATTCTATTAGCTTCACGTACTCTAAAATCGCTCTAAATACTTGGTTAGGAACTTCTACTAGCCCCTACGTACTCTAAAATCGACCTAAATACCTGGTTAGGAACTTCTACTAGCCCCTACGTACTCTATAATCGATCTAAAAACCTGGTTAGGAACTTCTACTAGCCTCTACGTACTCTAAAATCGATCTAATAACCAACCAGAGTCTCTAGACTAAGGGGAAATCCAACAAATCGATACCAGGATCTTTTTTTGTTTTTCAAGTCAAAATACTACAAACATTCTGGAAAAGGGGAAAGTTTTGTTGTTAGTCCCTGAAGTGTTCATCACCGGTTTCCCAGAATTTCCCTGGAGAACTGGGTTTGCTTCTGGATAGAGAGTAGCTAAGAATATCTGGTTAAGGCCCCGTACCCAGGTGGGTTAGCGTCACCACCTTGCATTGTTTAACCCTAGCTGCTGGTGAATCCTTTAACTTTAATTTGGAAGATGTTTGTTTCCAGAGTACTTAGGAAGGAAGGGCGATCCAGGCATCCATGGAGTGGTTTCCCCCCTAACTTCCGGCTCTCACTATTCTCTTAGGGGAAACTGGGTGGGCTGTTTCCCTATTTTGGGGTTGCCGTAGGGTGGGTTAAAAAAAAAGATCATTTTACAGTTATAAGCTCTGACTCAGTTTATCCAGTATCTAAACCCCACAAACCCGGAAATCCGTTCTCTTTAACTGATTGACGCCACTTCCTTGTCACTTTTCCGTACAGGAAACAACATTGGATATATTCACGATAAATATTTTTCTTAGAAACAGTTTTTCTTCGATTTATCTTTCAACTAACTTCTGAACACCTAATTATGTTACCATTTTCAGGATGGCTGGCTCCCAATTATCTTTATGCAAACTTATTTTTCCGAAAGTGGTTTTCAATGAACCACTTACCTTGGTGTCATGCGACTCGAGTTAAAACCCCAAAGTCTGTAACCAGCACAGAACTCGTTGAATAAATTCATTTCATGCTAAAATATTTGCATATTAACCAATGAAATGCACTTTTAACGCTATTTTCTTTAAAATATTGCATAATAAAGCAGTTTTCCAGTTAAGGTTAACATGCAATAAAATATGTAGATTATAAATTTCCCAGACTGGGCAACTTCGTTTTTCTTTTTAAGCTAAAAGGTTTACTAACCTGACAGTGTATAACCTACTCCTGCTGTTTAAATACAGACGTCATAGGAAGGTTCCTTAGAACTGGTCAACCTGTCTGCGATATAATTAATGGTCAAAGTACACGCAACGGTTTACATTGACCTTGTTTAACCTTGGCCCTTAAGTTTTGTACAAAAGGAAGGGGAAAAATAAATACGTATCTTTACGATCTAAATAGCGTGTTCTGTATTAGTAATGATCGTGAACAATAAATGCTAATATTTTTGAAAGTTATTTCTTTTGTTAATAATACACGTAAAAAGGACTTGGTTTTCAATTATTACTTTTTCTTTTACGTCACTAGGTAACAGGAAGTACTGTGATTTTGGCTAATTTTCGGTTTAGAGTTTACACAGGTTATAGGGATGGGTGTTGTGGTCTAGTGGTCAAGATAGTGGCTTTGTGTGTGGAAGATCCCCGGATCGAATCCCGTGTATGACTACTTTTTATTTGTTAGAAAAATAAGAAAACAATTCCGTACCGCCCACGACACTAATTGGTAGTTGGGCGTTAAGCCCCGCCTCAAAAAAAAAAAAAAAATGGGTGGTTAGTTTACTTTACTTTTACACCGGAAATGGCCAGAGCATTGTTCTCGTCCTAAATTTTCCTTAATCCAAGTTTTTCTGTTTCCGGTACGTTATTGAGGATAATGATCCCTTCCGTAGGCCTGAAGAGAGTTATATAAGAGTGATCGTCCAAAATTCCCGGAAATAGCGTTACGTTGAAAAATACCCGAATTTATTTGTTTTTTCAAAATATATATATATATATTTACTTATTTATTAATAAAGAATTATATCAAACGTGTTCATCATATCTTTTTCGGATTTTCATCCATAATCAGTGGTCGATTTAATCATTTAATGAGTCAGCAAGTGTTGTAGTATGTGATGAAAACATGTGTAAAGTAGAAATCTCTACACTAAACTGAATAATCTACCTCTAAAGATGGAAGAAAGATCGAAACCGGACACAGGAACACTAGAAATGTGGCGCTCTACAACGGGGGTAAAAGGAAACTTTGTCATCCAACACTGCTGCCAACCTAACCTCATTTTCAATAAAAAGTTTTATTTTTATACGTACGTACATCATTCTGAAAATAATATGTAAAAACTCCCTCTATCGCCTGCACTTCCTCTTCCTCTTTTAAGCGGAAGTGAATATAGAAAACTAAAAAAAGTGAATTCTAGTTTTGTTTTTTTTTTAAGTCCAACTTTTAATTTCAAAATTCAATCTCCAATAGGTCACGTTTTTGTTATTATTATTATTTATTTATTTTTTATCATGTCTGTCTGCTAATTGTTTGTTAGTTCACAGTGCTGCTGTGATCTTCATCTGCTTTATCTAAAAATTGAAAACAATAAATAAATGTAGTTCTAATGTATAAGTATATTCGTACCATTTTAGGATCACTTTCTTTTGAGAGTTACGCCCAATTTTTATCGAACTTGATCAAGTTCGCTGCGGCGCGCATACGAGCGAACTTGAATGAAGTACTACTATTTCGTATACTTATTATTATTTTAATCTTTAACGGAAGTAGACGAAAAGAGAAGTGGAATTAAAACAAAAAAAAAAAAGTGCTTTAAAATTAAACCCTCTCTTTAAAGCTTTATCGATTTTAATTATAAAAACGAAATGTCGATGTGTGTCGATAGTACTTTTTGATTTCGAGAGTTTTTCTCCTTATTTTCTTTTGTATAGTTTAGGAAAAGACCAAAAAAGTCTGAAATTGACAAGTTAATAGAATTTATAAAACTACAATTTGTACATTTAAGAAAAGAATAGTCGTAGAAGGCGAGAAACTACCCACTGGTAGCATTCTCGACGGAATATCCAAATCGCTGGTCAGTGTCCTGTAGGAGATCTCGGAATCACAGCGTATAGGATTGACAGGATTGGTAGGAGAGGCGAAGAGGGTTGTTCCTAAAACAGGGGGTGTCAAATTCACTTAAAAGATGGGCCAATTGGGTTTGGTGCTATAGGCAAAAATTGTTATGAAAATTATTAATTAAGTCATTAATTTGTAGTTTTTTGATAAATTTTTTGGATAATTAAGAAAAACTTGATGCATATCATGTAGCTGCAATAATTATGCAATTATCTACGTTTTTAAATCTATGATTAATAAACAATTTTTAAATAGATGTTTGGGGGAAAAAACCCATATTTTTTCATTATGAAACTTGCCTACACTCCTTCTAACGACCACCTCCAAACAGCGGCCACTTTGCTTTCCCCCGTCCAGTGTCCGTTATTGAGAGGTTCGACTATATATATATATATTTGTCCATTCTTTTGGAAGCTTAAAGAGTTTTTTTTTTTGTAATATCACAACTATGGCTTCGTCATCTGCACATGTACAAAAGCGGTGTGGATTAGAAATGTAAGGATGCCCGATTAAGTTAACTGGATGCAGAACGGTGGAACTTGCCCTGCGATAATACTGGCCCTCAATAGAGAAGAAAACGAGGATTTCTGCATCATCACTCCTTGAGAGCTAGCAACTTAACGAATGAAATCGGAAGTTTTTGAAAAGTTCTGAGTTTATAAATTATTATATAAATCAAGAAACCACACAAGAATAAAATTGTAAGGGAATGTCACATCACACCAGGATTTCATTCCCACAATCCTGGATCGCGCCACAGGTAAATAATATCACAGGACTTCCTCTTCCCCCTTCACCACTCACACCCATTCACATCACACGCAAGTTGTAACAGGTCTCAAGGTAACAGCAGAATTACCTACTATCTATAATTAAACCATTTTACGATATACGATGAACAGCTGGTCTTGGTTGATTACTTATATTTTTATTATATATTAGTAACGGTTTACAAAATAGTTGGGTACAACTGAAATTTTCTCATCAAATTCATAATTACACACACACACACACACACAAAAATGCACTCAAGTTTGAAAATGAGGGGGAAAAAGAGGGGAGAAAAATAGACGGTAGTGGGGATAAGGAATGTAACCTTTTTTTTTTTAATGAACTCATTTATTTAATTATGATTATAGAAATTTCTCCGCTAATGGAAGGTGCTGCTATCTAGCTGCAGATTTCCAGACATACTAATTAGTATTTATGACCTGCCCCAGCTGATTAAACTTGGCTTCGCCATAAATATACATTTATATACACTCGCTTGATGTATATATATATTTTTTAATGTATATATTATACATGATGTATTTAACTTTAATGTAAATTAAAATTAGTTATTTTTGTTTAATTTTTTTTTTTTTTTTTTTCTTTCTCTTACAAAGTAATTTGATTGGTTCAAAATTTCCAAAATCTGGTTTTCACCGGAAGTAATCACTAACCGGAAAAAATCCATTAACCGGAATTATCACTTTTATAAATGGTATTTATTTACGTGAAAATATGGTTCGATTAGATTTTCTTAAAAAAAAAAAATCACTTCTCTTTTAAGGGGGTTGTAGGTAGGCTTTTCTTTAAGATAGGGGTTGCCAAAACTTTTTTTTTTTTTATAATGGACCCCCCTTCTATATAATTTTTCAGAAATCTCCAACGACCCCCCTCCGTATATAAAAGTAATTTTCAGTTAATTAAAAAATAAAACTATCCATTAGGTACCTACTGTGTTTTTGTACAATTTATTTTATGATTTTAAACATTTATTAAAGTAATTTTACATTGTGTAACAAATAGTTTTTGTGAAAAATATCTTGAATGTTGAAATTTTAAATACCTTAATATTTATTAAATAATAAGTAAAGTAACCACAAGTATTGCTTCTTAATTAATGAGATGGGTGTGTGCCTGGTGTTTCTTTGCAAGGTTCTCGCTATATTGGGTTCGAAAGTAAAAATCTTCCTCTTCAAGTAACATATTAGTCGAGTCTTTATTTCTTCCAAGAACAACTATTACATATCCAGGTATTTAGATGCACCATTTCGCTACGAAGACAGTAATATTCTCCAGCAACATCTATGTGCTTAAATCTGTAGCGGAGCTAGCAATGAAATATGAATGTATTTGAAAGTTAACAGCCGATTAGAATGAATGGAAGAAAATGATTAGAGAAGGATTACGGTGATTTTAATTTCTGTTGTGCTATAAGGATGGCAGGAATATAGAGTACTGATCCATCCATTAGTTGTAAGTTTGTATGTAAATAGTTTGTATATAGTAGATGGATGAATGTGTGAAGCGAATGTATTTATAAGTAAGAATGGAGAGTGAGTGATATTCTAGTGATAAGCTGGCTGTATGGCGAAAGCCAATGCCAAAAAAAAGGCAAAAAAACAAAAAAAGAAAACTATTTACCTAATTTTAGGGAATACATTAATTAGGTTGAACCTATTTGTTAGCAAAGCAGCTAAAACATCCAATATCCTTTACTTTATCCCAGTCCCAAGTTTTATTCCCCTTTCAAGTGTTCCACATGTCCTTGTATGGGTTTAAGAGGCTAGCAAATAAAATCTAGATCTTGCACACCGGAGGCGATACTTAAAATGATGATGGTACGCAGAAGGAGTTTCTAGTTCGGCCCCGACGGGCATAACCACCCAATCTCTGTTTGGCCTCTCTCGCCGATCTCTTTTCTGACCGGGGATCTTCTTCAGCAAAGAGCAGCCTCCTTCTTTTTTTATCTTTGCCTCTATTATAAATACTACCGCATTCCTTTTACCACTACGCTGAATACTCCATACACTTTAATCATCTTCTTCTTATCATCGTCGTAGCGGCTGCTGCATGATGATGATCATAGTGTTCTCTCTCTCTCTCTCTCCTTCTCTAATTTGGCGAGTATGTTTTATGTATGCATTTGTCTGTCCATGATCGTATTTACTACGTTTCATACATTCGCAAGAAGAGGAAGTCTTCTTATATTCCATCATACCAACGTTTTCTCCATGCATAGCTGATGAATTTATTCATAAACAGGCATAACAGGACATGATAATAAAGTACGTGCATCAAATTATTGCAGAAAATAAAATGTCAAACGTCAAAAGCCAAGATAAGATCATTAAAAGTTTGACTTGATGCTGTCTTTTTTCTTTTCTTTTTTTGTAAATCTTATTTAGAAGTTGTGCGATTTGTGTCTTAAATTTAAGAATGTTTGCATTTTGATCCTCCTCAGATATCCTGTTTAGATCTATTTTGCTCCCCCTCCTTAATTTTGGCCAGCCAAGATAAACTCCCTTGCCAGCATTCCTTCCAAGTTTGACAAAACATTAAGAGAAAAACTCCAGAATCTGGAACGTATCTAGAGGAGGATACTGGTTTCTGCCGACCTCCTAGTTTACTTCCTGTCTAATTCCTGGGAGGTTGCAGTGCTGCTATCCACAAAAACTCTACAAGAAAAATAACATCTTATTCAAATATGTTCATATTTTTTACTGGTTTATCTTATTGGCTGAGTCTTAATGGTTAACGTAAGTGAAGTCGCTATATTCTTTATAATGAACTTTTTAATTCACCACTAATGATGGATGTATTTGTAAAACCGGTCAGGAATAAACATGCAAGCTATGACGGACAAAAAAACAATGATAATAATTATACCTAATCTTTGCGTTCATTATCAAAAATATTCATATTAGGGACTCCAATCAAGGTTTTTTTTTTTATAAATTCATCTTTTTTACGGCTAAAAACTATTATCCAGCTCTACAGCTAACCTAACATTACTTATGGTAGGAGCGGGTGTGTTGGTCTAGTGGTCAAGATATTGGCTTTGTGAGTAGAAGATCCCGGGATCGAATCCCGTGTTTAGTGACTATTTTTTATTTGTTAGAAAAAAAAAAAAAATTGTTTATAGTAAAGTATGAGCTTCTACCCCCCATTGGCCTACGACACCTAATTTGGTAGTTAGGACGTTAAGCCCCCCCTGCCTGAAAAAAATAGACGATTACTTCACTTTTTTGAGGTTATGTTAGGTTAAGTTATGTTTGGCAGATTTCTAATCTTAGCAATGAATAGATCTCTAGTTTTTTGTTTTTGTTTTGAAGAGAAGGTAATCAATCGTCTTGGAATTGTTTACTGGAAATCATAACCTAGCTTACTGAAGTCTCTATTGCCTCCATAATCATTTTATAATGCTAGCTTGTTTCCAGCTGGATTCCAGCTCACGTTGCATTTTTTTTTTTTTTTTAAGCAAAAACATGAAATCCTATTCTTACGTTTTATTTCCTGCAGATAGGTCTTTTTTTTTAAATTCTTTTAACTGTATTGAGTTAGCAGGGGCGGAAGTGGGTGGGAATCACCCTCAGGGTTGTTCATGCTTTACGAAATCTTCATGGAATGTAGTTTGCAACTACTTAACCAAGTTCCTGTCTGAATTAAACAGCGGATATCGCTGAAGGGGAAGTCCAAATGGAGATTCTTGTCTCTTTAATTTTTTTTTTTTTTTTTTTTTTTTTTTTTTTTTTTTTTTTTTTTTTTTTTGCCACCAGAGAGCACCGCCTTGAACCTCTCTCTCCTTACCTCTCACCAGCAACTTCTTCAGATGGTAATCTTTTCTAAAAAAAAAACAAAAAACTTACCGACTTCTTTAAGATAGTAGCAATGTGGGTGGATTTTTGGTTACTGTGCCTTCCGGAAAAAGAAAAAAAAAATCCAAACTCTTGTTATGCGAATTTTTCTTTGTTAGTATAGTTTGTTGTGGTGTTGTTGTATCTTTTGCAAAAAAAAAAATTAAAGATCATCTTTGCCAGATAAGAGTGAGCAAGATGCTGCTGCAGGCAATGTGTTCTTTTAAAAGATTGTTAAGTTTCACCAACTAATCTTTTGCAAGAGATGGACCAATTTTCTTCATTTTTTTTTCTTTTTTTTTTAACAAAATCTTTGTTGTTATAATCTTTAAAAAAAATGTCCTATAAATAAATGTTTTTTTTTAAATTATCAGAGAACACTGATAAGAGAATGTCACGTGATTTATCACACCAGATTTTATACCTGTGATTGGGATTTATTTTCACCAAAATGGTACCCTCATTAAGATAAAGAATTTTTATAAACACGTGAAATATTGTTTTTTTTTCTCTTTTATAATAGATTAACAAGAAATAAAAAAATCACAAAATTATTTTAAGTGGCCACATTTATGTGTGTACGTGTTTGTACAATAAATAAATAAATAAATAAAGAACTTTTGCATCAACACAATACAAAAAAAAAAAAAAATCAATAAAAACCCTCACAACATCAATGAAATTGGTGATAAGATAATGAGCTCCATTTATAAAAAAAAAAAAATAATTTATTACTATGAACAATAATAAAAGGGGTACAAAATAAATAAATAAATACCCTCATAAATAAATACCTACTCATGTTAATAAAGTCAATTCAAATGTAGGTGATAATTCTACGGTTAATATTGGGGGGCCCTATTTTTACGCAGGACAGGTCTTTAGGTGCTTATATTTTTTTAATGAATGGAAACATTATTATTATTAATGGAATTCTCAACTTTATTTTTTTATTTATTTTTAAATGTTTATTTTATCCCCATCGCAGGTTATAAAAAAAAAAAAAAACCTTCCATTTATTTATATTTCTTAATTTTGTCAGAAAATAGATTTTTTTTATTATTATTATTTGAACTTTTTGTTTTTTATAGTTTTTTTTTTATTTTTTTTTTTTATTTAATTGACCTATAAATCACTTTTGTAATTTTAAAATATGGCAACCAATTTATTTAAAGGGTATTTTATGCTGTAATCTCTGTGATTTATCTATAAGGTATTGTTTACTTTTCATTCCCAATTGGGTGTCATATTTTGAGGATAAGGGAGTTTTTAAGGTTTTGGCGATCTTATCAAATTTTAGATATCCAGTTTTTTTGTGGGAAACATAATATACAAGTTTTTTTACCCCTATCATTTATTTATTGCTATCCGTATAATAAATACATCTATAAAGAGTAAGGTGCCACGGTAGCCGAGCGGTTAAGAGACTAGACCCGCAATGCTAAGATGTATTGTTGGTTTAGTGGGTTCGATTCCCCCCGGTCTAGGTCTTGGATTTTATTTAATGGTTAATATGAGAAATTTATAGTAAAGTATGTTGGGCGGTTAAGATACTAGACCGGCAATGCTAAGATGTATTGTTGGTTTAGTGGGTTCGATTCCCAGGTCTCTAGGCCTTGGATTTTATTTAATGGTTAATATGAGAAATTTACAGTAAAGTTATGTTAGCTAGTCGCCTCCGTCCACGACACCTATTACCCAATTGGGTAGTTGGACTTAAAAGCCGTCTGAAAAAATAGGCAATTACTTTACTTTATAAAGAGTATGTTAATTACAATTTTCATTTACATCAAAAGCTGCCCGGGCATAGCCGGTGCTTGGGGGATACAGGAAATGAGAAATCAGCCAGTGTTGCCACTCTAGGAAAAATATAAGTTAAAAAAAGTTGTAAAATAAAAATATAAAATAATATCAAACCATTTTTGAGAACATCGGAAAAAAACTTGTGAAAATTAGTAAAAATTTGTTGGAGGATAAGTTAATTGATTTTATCCAAAAATCCTGTAACTATAGTAACTGTAGCTCCAGAAGGAAATGTCAAAGTTGAAGTTCCTACGACTTTCCTTTTTTCCAGTGACCTTAAACAGTCACACACACAGAGTTCCTGGAAAATTCATTCACTCAATTTGACCAACTTCATTTCTCTGGATTTTCCTCATCAGTTTTCAATTCATTAGGGACAGGGAAAGGATATTAGCTAAAAGATTATCGTGTACTGGATTCCCAGTTCCCCCGGGATTCTACCCAGTCTCGATACCTGGAACGATAGAATCCAGAGACCTGGAGTGCATTGAGAAAAGTTCTGGGAGCCAATAAAAAAAAACCCGTAGGAGAAAGTAGACTAGCCACTTGTTCAGGAAACTTGGCGTCCCTGTGGATATCCCAGCCTAATATTCATACAAAACACGTAGGCTGTGCAGAAGAGATAGTTTAGCCTTTAATGAAAACCCTGAGGCAAACTCTAGCTCGCCCTCTTTTTTAAAAACTTTACGCTGTTTCGTTTTCATTCATGCACGAACTCTTGATTGTAACTTAAGAAATCACAGGAGATCTTTTTATGACGCATTGATTCTTATCACTCCCTTTCAATCCACGATCTGTGCCATTCTTAACAACAGTCAGCACCGTGCCAATGATCCCAATTATGCTTATCGTGGTCCAGATTTACGTGAATTCCACTTAGGCAAAGTTTTTTTTTTCCAAGTGTCTTCCCTGATTTACGGATCTTCTTTTTCATCTGATTGCTTCAGTAAATTGCAATCGCTTCACCTGGCTACCTGTTTATGTAGTAGTTGTAAAAAGAATTCTGTAGAATTTAGCTCGCAGCGATTTTTTTTTAATCGTACATTGAACGTTTTGACATGTTACTGCCAGACAGACGGATGGACGGAGCTCCTGTACTAAAAGAACGTAAACTAATACGATGTCTGACCGCATTCCTATTTTGTTTAAGCAATCATCTCAACCTCTTTGCTCTATTTTTCTTTCTTCTTTGGATTTTATTTGATTACATTTTGACCTTCTCTTTTATTACGATCTTTGTCGTATTTCCAAATTCCAGACTTTACCGGAAGTATCCGTATTCAGGTCACAGATTTAGCTGCCTCTTCCGTGGAAGTAATCAATTGAAAGTATACAGGTTAAAAGCTTCCGGCGGATGTACTAAGGATGGTTTTGCTAGCTCGAGAAAACAAGGCTTTCCGGAGGGAAGCTTACAGTCCAGGATGATCTCGGGAGTCTTACACTCTTACCCGCTACAGCCTCTCCAGATATTTCCAAGACACTTCTCTCCAGAGGATTTCTTGTAAGACTGTGGGGAGCTAGCAGGTTGGATTGACCATTCCCTGTTGCCAGACGATAATCCTAAAATCTGTCGCGAAATAGCCGGCCTACAATCCTTTCAATTTCCTCACAAAACCAACTTATCCTTGTTTAGCCGCTGATTTTTCTCCCTTTTATCCCTGCTTGACCTAATCTCCTTTTTCTCCCATCTTAAATGTTCCAAGGCTCAAATTCCAAGGCTCTCCAGGAAGACTAGATTAGATTAGACTAGGGCGGCCTCAAGGCCTACGCCACTGCGACCCCTTTGGAGATCTATTGTGGCTCCCCTCACTCCAAAGCTCACCCTCCAGACCTCGTTCTTTTGATCAGACTCTTAATGCTGGAGAGCGACTCTTGGGTAAAGCTCCCAGGCCCCGTGGTTTTTCCTCCCCGAGAAGTAACATCCTTAGCCACACGAGCCCCTCACACTGACACAACACGTGCAGTGCCGTTTCCTCCTCCTCCTCTTCCTGACAGAACCTACACAGGCAATCATCTGCCAGGCTTATGCGATGCATGTGCTTTCTGAGCCTGCAGTGGCTAGTTCTCTCCAGGAAGAATAAGATCCCTGTTAACCGCCCAGGCTTTCTAGAGAACCCCCAGGTAGATTGTAAAGCTGGCTGATTAGGATAATCACTCCTTAAAACTTAAACTTCCCATACTTAGTCTATGATGATGTCATCTATAGAACCGGAAGGAAAATCAACAATGAGTATCTTATGTGTGGGGCTACGTGTTAATGTAGTTGTTTGATTGAGATTGTCACCAAGAAGCAATCCAGGTTGATTGAGCTTTGATTCCCAAAATGTGCTCATTGAAAATTTATGTTTGAACTCTTAAATTACGTAAATCGTACCCCCGTCAAAATAGGATTTAGAAAAATCGATCAGCTGTTTAATAAATAGAAATCGATCTTTAAAATAAGTAATGTAATAAAATATGCAGTAATAAATTAATGAATAACAGAGTATTTAAAATATCATCAGCAGCCACTATTCTTAACTACGTCATTTCCTTCAACACCGTTGTAAGACATTTATTGCAAAACAATAAATAATTAAATTACCTTTATTATTTATTTATGGTTTTCAAGATTTTGCATGCTCGTTATACATTGGCTTGAACAACGTATTGTTTGTATGTTTGTTTGTTAGTATTGGTTCGTTCTTCAATTTATTTATGCAGTTAATTTTATTTTAATCAGCTGTTGTGTCCGCCATATTTGTGGGAGGAATGGTGCATTTTCTGGGTGCGTGTGTGTGACCCCAATCTAGAATTATAATCTGGGATAGGTAATAAAAAAAAAAAATCAAGTCGTTATAAAATATAGTTTCTGGCCTGCCACTTGTTTTGGTTTATTACCAGTGTAACTTATTTGATAAAAAATTATAGGTTGAATTTAGTTGTGTTTTATTTGTACGAGGCTTTAATATATTAGTGGTAGTGTACAGGATTTTTAATTTTCTTTAGACTTTGTGTACTTTTTTTTCTGAGGAAATTTTGAAAAGAAAAATTTCCAGGCAGACACCAGAGAAAAATCAGACATTTAACTGACTTTTCTTCCATGAGATTTATTTTCATTTATCCCTGTAAAGTAATGCCAATTTTTTCAGGTGGGTTTTAAGTCCAACTACCTAATTAGGTGTCGTGGACGGTGGCGACCAGCTTACATACTTTACTATAAATTTCTCATATTAACCATTAAAATAAAATCCAAGGCTTAGACCGGGAATCGAACCTACTAAACCAACAATACATCTTAGCATTGCGGGTCTAGTATGTTAACCGCCTAACATACTTTACTATAAATTTCTCATATTAACAATTAAATAAAATCCAAGGCCTAGACACTGGGGAATCGAACCTACTAAACCATCAATACATCTTAGCATTGCGGGTCTAGTCTCTTAACCGCTCGGCTATCGTAGCGTATTGTCTAGTACACTTATTTACGATCTTATCCTTGTTTAACTTTCTCCATAAACCGCAGATTTTTTTTCCCCCCTGCTTGACCTAATCTTTTTTTTTTCATCTTGAATGTTTCTTAAAACTATTTAGTGAAGGTTGTAATGTTTGTAATGAAAGGTTTTTGATTCGCAGAAATTTCTCCCCTGATGGAAACGCCTAAAAACTAGAAAAGAAAAAAAAAAAATTACACTTCACCTTTTTTTCCGGGAAAATATATAAAAGAAAAATCATGAGTTTTTTTGTTTTTTTTTGGTGAATGATTACATTGGCCTTGTAAACAGTTTCCATACAAACCAAGGACAAGTTCCTGGTTTCTTCACTCTATGCACATCGAGTTGAGTGACCACCCATGGGAACTACCTCCGACACAACTTGTCCTGATCGCCCATCCTTCTTCTCCTGGGCCCACCCATCACTTAAAGGACTCTTGTTGTTGTTTTTTTTTTTTCTTTTTGGAATGTTGTAAAGAATATGTTGTTTTTGTTTTATGTAAAGGGAAATATAACTGTCTAAGAGTTATGTTGGAAAGATTTAAAGGCCAGAGAGAGACAATATGGTTGCTCAGTTGGTGACGTTGTATGTGTGTGAGGGAGAAAGAACAAGAAAACGGAAATATGAGATATGCAGTTAGTTCTTTTCCAGTTACGACGATTACGTATCAAACTAATGACGTATCAGCGAAAATTATATTTTACAGAAACATACTTTCCGCTCCTCATCAATCCCCGCCTTCCTCTGAAATTGTCCCAACATAATTCCTTCAAAATATAGTTTCCCCCACCTTTATTTTTATATGCAGCGTCCAGTAAGTCCTATGACCCTCCAAGCGTCTATTTGACTATATATTCCTCTTTTTCTACGCGTGAACATGTCGCCTCTTAGTAGTTGTTAGAGAAAGAGGTGATGTCACCTTCTTGATGAGAAGAAATATGTTGGTTGTGGATTCAGTGTGCTGTGCATGTTCCCCGTATATATTTCCTTCCTTTATGTTCGCACGCCCAACAAAAGTACATACGTACATATATACATACACGCACGTGGGTTTCCTTTTTGTAGTCTATGTTTAAGAGATATCCCCATGCGCATATATAAAACCACGACCATACCTATAATAATCATTTCTTTTATTACTATGGAGACTTTACATATACCATATATATTTATGTATATATATATATTTATGTTGTTTATGCTTTTTATGTAGTTGTACATTGCTAGCTTCAATATCGTGTGAAACCTTAACTGTATTATAACCTTATCACAGACATACAGCTGTTTTTTTTGCTCTCTAATCGCTGGCAATTTTGCACATTTACCATTAATTTTTTGGTATTCCTTTTCGCAATAGGAATTATCGCAATCGTGCTCCAGGAAGATCCCCCCTCTCTTCCCAGAACTTTCCGGGACAGTTTTGTTCTTTTTTGATCTGAAGGAGCCATCCTAGTACATGAGGGCTCCATTAACTTGCGTGAAGAATTCCCGTGATTCTTGAACAGCATCGATAACAATCAGGTGTTATTTAATTTAGCTGACGGGTTTCTTAACGAGAAGGGCGTGGTTCGCTCAAATGAAGAAGCTGATACCGGCTGTTTTGTACCGGAGTGATGGTTGAAACTCCAGTAAAACTAATTACGATGCCTTTAACCATGGAGGATTTGAATTACTAGGAAATTATCTAATCCAGTAGGATAATACATATATCCTCGGCAAGAAATGATCTTCTAAGATCTCTTAGATATCTTACAGGACTAGAAGGAGTGTTGCCATCAGAGCACAACAAATCTTGAAGATCGCTGTGCAATATAAGTAAGCGTACGCACTTCCGGTCAATGAATTTGAAAAACAAAAAAATCGTTGGTCTAAAATTATTGTAAGACCAATTATTGTGAGTCCCAAGAGTACCTTTCTGCTTAGACAACATGTTGAGAGCTCAAAATCCCTAAAATAATTTCTTGGAGCTAGCCTCTGCTGAAGGACCCAATCTTGGACCAACAGGAACACTTATCCAAAACACTGTTTGCCCAATGCTGGTATCATAATTCTGAGGCTTAGAATTTACTGATCTTCCTATTTTAAGCTACCCCTCTTCAAAAAAAAGTATAAAAATGTAAAGTAATAAACGCCTATTTTTCAGGCGGGGCTTAACGTCCAACTACCAATTAGGTGTCTTGGACGGAGACAACTAGCAAACATACTTTACTATAAATTTCTCAGATTAACCATTAAATAAAATGCAAGACCTAAGACAGGGGAATCGAACCCACTAAACCAACAATTCATCTTAGCATTGCGGGTCTAGCCTCTTAACCGCTCGGCTACCGTGGGGCCTAAGAAAAAGTATATATATGTATATATTAGAATCTTCTACAGGAATTCCTTTTACGTATCTTTGATCGTAGAAGTCTTAGACACACAGGCGCTTCCCCCAATTCCTGGGCTACACAACTACCTTGAATCTCAACACTACTTGACTTAAGGACTACAAAGCGAAGTATTTTTCAGCAGACCAAGAATTCTCTTCCCTTCTACTCCCACGACCAAGTATGTCTTCAGATACCAACTAAATCTTCCCCTGAATCCTGCACAGGTGTCACATCGGCAGGAGAAAGTAAATGAAAAGACACATGTTCCAGTGCTGTGATTTAATCTGAAACATTCTTCCTCCTCCACATTCCACTTCTTAACGCCTGGATGTTGGGGGAGATAACGCTAACCGATTGGAGCAACCTCTCCAGAGCCTGTTTCACCTAACCTAACCTACTTTTTGTGTTTTGATCTAAATGTTGTATACCTAGCTATTTTTTCCCTCTTTTGCATTTCAATTTATCTTACCGCTTAATAATTATTTTCTGTCATTAAAAGGTGTTAATATCTTTTATCATGTTGATTTATTTTTCTATTAATTTTTTTCTCCCATTTCTCAAACTCATTTCCTGTGAATTTATTAAGTGGATCTACGATAAATGCAGTTTAATTTTTCAATATATTTTTTGTTGATGCAGTTGTGATGTAGTTTTTATAGGGAGTGGCATTTATGCAAATATGGTGCAAATTGTTGTTCCTATTAACAGTTTGTGTTGTTCAGATTGTTCAAAACTCTCTATTCTACAGTCATCCTCCCTCTCAAATCTCGTTCCGCCACCAAGGCGGGGAATCGAACCCACTAAACCAACAATGCATCTTAGCATTGCGGGTCTAGTCTCTTAACCGCCTAACACTTTACTATAAATTTCTCATAATAACCACTAAATAAAATCCCAAGGCCTAGACCGAGAATCGAACCCACTAAACCAACAATACATCTTAGCATTGCGGGTCTCGCCTATAACCGCTCGGTTACCGTGGTGCGTCGCATTCATGTATATGTAGATCTATAAATTTTAGTGCGGAAATTGCGGTAAGAAGAAGCCATGTGAGTGGTTCACTATATAATTTTTATTTTATTTTTTTAATGTTTTGTAGCCATTAAGTAAGTAGAACAGAATAAAAACATATGCTACAAATTACCTATAAGTGAAATTGGTTCGCTCAGTTACTGCCAGAGGCGCTAGCTGTCTGAACTTGCGAGAGTGAAAGACCGTTTTGGCACTGTCATCTTTATAGCCATATAAAGTTTCTCCTGTTCAATGTACCATAAATACATAATGCTACAAAGAAAAGGAAGGGTATAATTTTTGATATTTACTTTCCCCCGTCTCAAAAAAAAAAATTTAGGTAATTTTCAAAAAGTTGTACAATGCAAACATTATCCTCCAAGCAAAAGAATAACATCCCTACAAATTCCCGTCCTTCCCTCTTTTGGAGACCATCTTAAAGACTCTAGGGAAATTACTCAAGAGATCCTACATTGACTGTGAGATGAACGAAGGAGGCTGGATGAGTTATTTCCTTTAGTTTGGCGCGAAGGGGTTGTTTGTGGTAAATTGTTGTGGACCACGTGGTAGCGGCCCGGGGGGGCCGGCCACACGTGTGCGCCCGAATACTGACACGTGTGTTGCTGCGATAGAATTATATTGCTTTTCAGAGTCACCGTCTCGCATTGTTGTCGATCTTTTCCACTTATGGAGCTTTTGCTTACTCCATCCTTCCTCAGTATTGGTGCTATGTTTGACGCCCCTCCGGAGGAGAGGGTTGTACATTTTCTAATTTATCCTCCCCTTTTTAACTACATTTATTATTTATCACTTTCATAATTTATTGTGTATTATTTAATGCTATAGTGTGATCTATGTTCAGAGAGTTACAACAACAAAAAAAAATCTAACAGTGTTTCAACTAAATTTAGAAGGCATAATAGGTTTTGATCCTGGGGAATCGAACCCACTAAACCAACAATACATCTTAGCATTGCGGGTCTAGTCACTCTTAACCGCCTAACATACTTTATTATAAATTTCTCATATTTACTATTAAATAAAATCCAAGACCTAGACCTGTGGAATCGAACCCACTAAACCAACAATACATCTTAGCATTGCGGGTCTAGCCTCCTAACCGCCCGGCTACCGTCGCGCCTTAAGTCTCCAAATAAGGGAATTCTGATAGGAGAGAACTATGCGGTAGGTAATATAGTGCAAGTACTCGAAACTTACAAACATGCGGACATTAAAATACGGCACGCTCTGAACTTTACAAATTTATGTCAGTAATATTTTTTAGTTCATAAAGTGTTTGCCATAAATGGCCTCTCTATAGAGGTTTGCTTTTTTTTTCTGTTTTTGTTGGTGGTTTTATTTATAATTTCATTTTAATATTATCTATATAGATGTTGTCACAGCGCATGCGTGTTGGAGTTGCGTGTTGTTGTTGTTAATTAGGTCTTGTAAATTTGTTTGTGAATAGTGTGCCTGCCGATAGGGTGAGTTGTGTTGTAATCGCAAGGGGGAAGAACGGGTTAAAGACAAGTTGATGAAATAAAGCACCAAGAGAGAACGTGATAAATTATAAAAAAAAAGATTGAACTACTAAACACAAATAAGATATTAACTGTGCAAAAATACAAAATAACAAAATCTAAAAATACGACAACCGCGCTAACTATAGCTCTAAACCAGATGTTTGCAACTTCTCTCTTACCTTGGCAGGCTATTTAATAAAATATAAAATAACCTCAGCCAATAGTTTTTGAGCTGTCAACTATTAAAAGATAAAATAATAATAATAAAAAAAAAAGATACGTCTAAAACTTGATTTATTAAATAGACAACTTTATAAAAATAAACACGCGCTACAGAAGTCAATAATAGTGTGCACGCTGCTGCGCTCTACACGACACTATTTGTAACTAAACCGGATATTAAGGTTGATACTGGACACCCTGTACGTAAACTATTATTTACACTGGTAGTCCCATGTAGTTTGATAATTATCAAGGTATGTTTTGTACTTTTAGTAGATTCAATTTTATAGAGCTACCTATCAATTGAATTTCCTGCTCTCTCTCTCTCTCTCAATCACTTAAATTCTCCAGAGCGGTATTGTACAGTTTGAAAAACCGGAAAAAGCAAACACGGAAGCAAAAATTAATTAGTGATATACCTAAAATTTTGTTATAAAATTTAAAAGCAGTTGCTCCTTAATGGAAAAGAAATATAAGTGATGCAAGCCAGCATGACAGCTGTGTATTGCAGTACTAGTCTATGTTTAAATTTCATCCTTAAGTGAGGAAAGTATTGAGTTGTGGTCTTATTGTTTTGATACTGAGTTTTGGTCCGTCTATCTGTAAGTCTGTGGGCAGTTTAGCTTAGACTCAATAAATTTATGTATTTATTTTATTTATTTTTATTTTTTTATTAATTCTTACTTTTTGGTGTTTTCATGTGAACAGACAAGCTTAAAAACCAAACAAAATCATGGAAAGCATCAAAATTAAATTTTTTTTTTTAATTTTGAGACTCGAAAAAATTTAGCGATAAAAAATTCTTTCTACCGGAAGTAGCGATTTTATTTAGATTTTTCTTTATTCTTTTTTTGCACCCAATTTTATTTAAACTTTGTAAAAACATTTAATTTTTCTTAATTAGATATAATTGCTTAAATTGTGACGTTTCCTTAAGGGTAGTTAGTTCTTTTTGAAAAACTGAGTAGTTACAGTGTAAGTAAAATTTGAATAACTTGTACCGTCTTATTTAATTTAATATTACCAAATATGGAGTGAAAATTCTATTCGATTTTTTTCTTCAAAAATCGAATCGAATTCTTTAATCGATTTTTTTAAATAAAACTTATTTATACATTCAAGTTTTTTATCAGTTAACTAATTTAAAGGAAATCTTTGGAGAGTTATTTTTGGGGGGGAAAATAAAGAAAATTGAAAAATTATTATCGTAAATAAGTTTTTGTCAAAATCTTATTAATGCATTCTCTGATGGCATCGCAAAACCAGTAATCAAATTTAGACTTCCTGCGATACTTCTTCTTGAAGTTCCGGTGAGTACTCAATCACACACGAGACCTGCGAAGCTAATATGTATTTTGGTACTGGGTTCGATTCCCCTGTGTCTAGGCCTTGGATTTTATTTACGTAATGGTTAATATGAGAAATTTATAGTAAAGTCTGTGTTAGGCGGTTAAGAGACTAGACCCGCAATGCTAAGATGTATTGTTGGTTTAGTGGGTTCGATTCCCCCGGTCTAGGTCTTGGATTTTATTTAATGGTTTATATGAGAAAGTAGTAAAGTATGTTGGGACAATTTCAGAGGAAGGCGGGGATTGATGAGGAGCGGAAAGCATGTTTCTGTTAAATATAATTTTCGCTGATATACGTCATTAGTTTGATACGTAATTGTCGTAACTGGAAAAGAACTAACTGCATATCTCATATTTCCGTTTTCTTGTTCTTTCTTTCTCACACACATACAACGTCACCAACTGAGCAACCATATTGTCTCTCTCTGGCCTTTAAATCTTTCCAACATAACTCTTAGACAGTTATATTTCCCTTTACATAAAACAAAAACAAAATATTCTTTACAACATTCCAAAAAGAAAAAAAAAAACAACAACAAGAGTCCTTTAAGTGATGGGTGGGCCCAGGAGAAGAAGGATGGGCGATCAGGACAAGTTGTGTCGGAGGTAGTTCCCATGGGTGGTCACTCAACTCGATGTGCATAGAGTGAAGAAACCAGGAACTTGTCCTTGGTTTGTATGGAAACTGTTTACAAGGCCAATGTAATCATTCACCAAAAAAAAAACAAAAAACTCATGATTTTTCTTTTATATATTTTCCCGGAAAAAAGGTGGTGTAATTTTTTTTTTTTTTTTTTTTAGTTTTTAGGCGTTTCCATGAGAGGAGAAATTTCTGCGAATCAAAAATCTTTCATTACGAACATTACAACCTTCACTAAATAGTTTTAAGAAACATTCAAGATGAAAAAAAAAAGATTAGGTCAAGCAGGGGAAAAAGGGAAAAAAATCTGCGGCTGATGGAGAAAGTTAAACAAGAATAAGATCGTAAAGAAGTGTACTAGACAATACGCCACGATAGCCGAGCGGTTAAGAGACTAGACCCGCAATGCTAAGATGTATTGTTGGTTTAGTGTGTTCGATACCCGGTGTCCCTAGGCTTTGGATTTTTAGTTTATTGGTTAATATGAGAAATTTATAGTAAAGTACTTTTGCTAGTCGCCTTCGTCCACGACACCTAATTTGGTAGTTGGACGTCAAGCCTCGCCTGAAAAAATAGGCGATTACTTTACTTTTTTACTTTAATTTACTCACTCACACATATTTCCTGTAAAAATCCTTAAAAAATGGGGGAAAAAATATCTGCAAAGAGTTTAAAGAGAAAGTAAGACATTGAACTAGGATGCTGCACTGGACCACAGCAATACTAATACTAATCCACGTAAAGCAGCTTTTATTTTTACTACTAGCAGAGTTGTAGAGGTGGGGGCCAAGGGATATGAACTGCTTTGTGTTTGTCCGTCTGTCTCTGTCTATTATACAGACCTCTTTGGGTGGGGGTATTTAACTGGTAGACCAGCGCTCTCGTGTGACTCCCGCCGGGGGTTTCTGTTATATACAATCCATTTGCCGTACGGTTAGCAGCCAAGTATTCTGTTTTTTTTAGTAGTTCTCAGTATGTGAGTGTGTGACTCCTTAAAAGAGAGAAATACGTTTTCCAGCAATATTTTGTCAGACGGAAATTCCTTTCAAACTAATTTTTAGTTAGCCCATTTATAGTTTGACAGTGTAAAGAAAAACTTACGTAGTTTTCACATTAAATAGGAAAATTCTACCAAAAAAAAGAGAAGTTTTCCACTAGTTTTTTTGGTGACAGTGTGAGTGGTCGGAATTTTCCTAGTTTTCCCAAACTAGTGTTTTATTTTTAAATATTTTCTTTTCCGACGTGTGTGTTACAAAGCAAAAGAAAACCGTGCCTAACCTCAATTATTGTGTTTCAGTTTCTTTTTGTAAGTCGAAGTGTTTTGATTTTTTTTTTTTAATTTGGTGCTTCAAAAAAAAATTTTTTCTTGACCTCTTCAAAGAAAAAAAAGAGATGCTCTTTAGTGTGTGAAGCTGCGAAGAATATTACCATTATTTTGGATTTTTTTTTGTTTTCTCACCAAGGTCACAAAAAGAAGTTCTGAAGAAGCAAATAACTTTAAAAGTAAAGTACCAAGGTAAGGTCACATTTTTTGACGCTTAATTTTTAAAATTTTTTTTCTTTTCGTATTTCCGTTTTACACGACAACACTCGCAAATAAAGAAGAATTTTTTTTTTGTGGTCGCCGGAAATAGAAGTTTTTTGAGGTTTCCTTGAATTTCTGCTCAAAATTCTTCAAATCGGAAGTGCCTTTTCTTTTATCTAGATGTAGTTTTCTTCGTTATTTCGATTTTTTTTTTTCAACTTCCTGTTGTTCGCCGGAAGAAAATACTATACTCATAACAGAGAATTCATGTTTTCGGCCGACAGATAATATTTTACAGTGTTGTTGTCCCAGGATATTTAGATAAATTTATCACCCTATACATCATCCCTTTTAGAGGCCCTTTTGCTTCCTTGGTAATTTCCCTCTACTCAGCGCCTTGTCCCAGCTCTTCAGGCATCATCAGCTACAGCAATTTTGTGATAGTGTTTAGTTTTCGTGTTTAAAATTTGGTCATTTTCAATTGGTTAACATTAAAATAACGGGAAAACCGTAGTAGAGTGTGTCACCCTAAGGTTGTTTTTTAACACGAAATAATAAAGCGTTCGTAAAATATGTTGATTTCCGTTTAATCATACCAGTTTTAAGAATACAACTTCCGTTTACATGTTTATATCCTACTTCCTCTTGAAAATAATAATTAAGAATTTTTTTGAATTTAATTACGTCACCAAAAGTAAAAAGTTTTGCCCTAAATTTTTATTTTTTAAATCTTTTTTTTTTTTATTATTTAACTGACGTTTCGTATCAATTCCTACTTATTTTATGGGGCCACTCTTTTTTTCGATGTTTTATTACTTCCTGTTTTGAGTAGTTAAAGGAAGTGTGACAAATGTGCGAAATATTAAAAAAAATCAGATTTCACGAATGGGTAGGGGTCCTCTTGTAATGTACTGATATATATATATATATATATATATTTTTTAAAAGTGTCTTAAACTCAAATTACCGCTGATGCTAAAACTGTTTTGTTGTTATCATTGGACCTTGCGGAAATTTGTGGAAAAAACGAAGGTGGAAAAGTTGGATGTTTCCTTTCCGAGGGGGAAAGCCTTCTAAAGCCCTTAGCTTTCTTAGGTGGGTGGACCTACTTCCGAATAAGCAGCCCAGGTCACGATTACATAGCCAGACATTTTGATTGGCTCTTGGTGTAGCTGTGTCCCTAAGTTGTCCACTTTCCCCGCTATGAAAAGGAAATGATCGGAGAGAACTTCCTCTTTCAGGGCCCGCATTGAGAGATATATATAGTTCCGTCCGGTTGATTTAGATGGCATGTGTCCAAATTCCATTTGGTTTCTCAAGCCGGTGAAGCACTTACATTTTTTTCAACACTATTTTATACCCACCAAAAACTACGTGTTGTTATGTTCCGCGATTCATGTGTTGTGAAGGATCGACGGTATCGATATTACGTCTACCTTCTGTACTGTGGAATCTAAAGATTTGTGATAGTTTTTTTTTATTTTATTTTAAGCAATAAAGCTCTCTTGAGATAATTATCTTTTTGTTGTATTCTTCAGTTTTGGAAAATTTCCAAACTCGGTTGATTGTTTCAAGGAATATAAACACCATTAAAGGAGTCGCATTACATCCGCAAACATCAACAAAACTACTACTATCTCGTATTTAAACAACAAAAATTTGGGTTTCAAATTCTGTATAATTCTGTTAAGATAACCGCCTATATTTAGATATTAGGCGCTCAGTATCCGAGCGGTTAAGAGTCTAGACCCGAAATGCTTAGATGTATTGTTGGTTTAGTGGGTTCGATTCCCCCCTGGTCTTGGCCTAGGATTTTATTTAATGGTTAATATGAGAAATTTATAGTAAAGTATGTTAGGCGGTTAAGAGACTAGACCCGCAATGCTAAGATGTATTGTTGGTTTAGTGGGTTCGATTCCCCCCTGGTCTAGGCCTTGGATTTTATTTAATGGTTAATATGAGAAATTTATAGTAAAGTATGTTTGCTAGTCGCCTCCGGTCACGACACCTAATTAGGTGGACATAAAGCTCGTCTGAAAAATAGGCAATTACTCCACTTTTTTTAAACTTACATTCGAAATTTTGTTTTAATTTTTATAAATTTTTTTAAATTCTTGTTTAAATTAAAATTTTCATTTAAAAATTTGAAAGTAACTAACAGTTGATGTGTGTTTTATGAACACACACTTGCGCAAGACATTGTATAAAATATTTTAGAATGATTATACTAGGCGTAAACTGCCGTAAATCGTTAAGATATTTTAATTTGAAGTGGCTAGGCTTAGAAAAAATGTCATGCTAGCAAATTCTGTCGTTTACAAATCTACATTTTGTAAAACTTAATTTCTAGACCAACTGTTTTTCTTTAAATTTTATATTCAAGATTTGGGGGGGGAATTGCAAAAGACTATAAATATTGACCCTTTAAGACGTTGCACTTTAAGTTGTGAAAAATTTGTAAGACGTCTAACTGCGTGACTTGGCAGTTACCCAATAGTCTCATTTTAGTTACACAGTCAACTAGTTCTTGGTCCTCACTTTTCATTCCAGACAGGATCTTTGGGCATGATGGCCCATGGCCATTCTGTTCCCACAAAAAAATGGCTATATTTTACAGTCTTGGGGAACAGCCCAGATATACCTGATTATTAGCAAGGCACATTGGGAGCTAATTGATTAGAGGCTTGGGAATACAAATTCTTGGAATTAGATTCTAGGGTTTGCTCTGTAAGCCTACAAGAGAGCTTATTATGGCTCTA
Organism: Rhodnius prolixus; assembly: GCF_049639745.1. Taxonomy (NCBI): domain Eukaryota; kingdom Metazoa; phylum Arthropoda; class Insecta; order Hemiptera; family Reduviidae; genus Rhodnius; species Rhodnius prolixus. The sequence goes on along the minus strand of NW_027411592.1, from coordinate 61,178,216 downwards.
GTAAGTTAAGCTATCTCTTCTAATTCTAGTTTTGATTAGACTTAGCATGCTTATGAAGACATCCAGGTTAAAGCTTTGAAGGCATGAGTATATTCTGTTAATTCTACGATTTATCCCTTTGTTGGCAGCTGATTCTAGAGTTATGCCACAACAAAAAGGTCCAAATCAAACTCAGCAATAGCTCTGGACACCCTAAAAATAGTACACCAATTTCTGTACAGGCTAAACTTCATTTTCGTCTATGCGTTAATTGAGAACCACTTATTTCTCTGTTCAGCGTAAAAGAGTGGCGTAAACTAACTGATAAATAATAGTTCAGAGGAAACGGAAAGGAGTAAGTTATCACCATTTCCTGTACGTGACACACAACCACAAACACATTGTCCAATCGTTTTTTATATTTTTTTTTTTTGCATAAAACTGCAATTACTTTCCCTGACTTCTTATATTCGCAATTAAAATAAGGAAAAAATAGTTTGAGTAAAAATATTGCAGATACCGCTTTGAGGCACCCAAAATGAGCAGTTCTGACGTTTCTTTCTCAACAGAACCATTTATACGAGAATGTAGGAACTCTGGTCTAATAAACTGTATAAGTAAAGTAAAGTAAATGCCTGTTTTTTCAGGCGGGCTTTACATCCAACTACCAAATTAGGTCTCATGGAGGGAGGCGACTAGCAAACTTACTTTTTTGTAAATTTTTCATATTAAACATTAAATAAAATCCAAGGCCTAGACACAGGGAATCGAACCCACTAAGCCAACAATACATCTTAGCATTGCGGGTCTAGTCTCTTAACCGCCTAACATTTTACTGTAAATTTCTCATATTAACCATTAAATAAAATCCAAGGCCTAGACACCGGGGGAATCGAACCTACTAAACCAACAATACATCTTAGCATTGCGGGTCTAGCCTCTTAACCGCTCGTCTACCGTGGCGCTAACAAACTGTATAATGTATACAACAATTATATTTTTTAAAATTTTTGAATAAATTGTAGGAGTAAAAAAAAGAAGCAGTTTGATCGTATAAAATTCAAAATTTCGTATTTTTACCGGAAATGTGTACGTTTTTTAAGTACCATTAAGTGTGCAAAAGTGAGATTGTCTGTGAGTGTTAACAAAATGTTTCTAAAACTAAGAATCGCAGGAAGCTGAAACTCGATATATCGATTGGATCAGACTTCAATCGAGCGATCGATATCTTTCAACCGTAAATACCAATTTACTGAATCGATTTTTCACTTTTCAAAGAATTTTTATTTGAAAAATATATTTTTTAAATTTTCTCATAAATTTGTTCTTAAAAAATACCAACAACTTGAGAATTGTTGTAAGTCGTGTCCAGGGTTTCAAATCAGGTATTTTTGAAAATAATTTTTTTTTTAATTTTGCCCATAAAATATTTATATTAAAAAAATTTAGCAATGCAAATATTCCGTTACGGTTTATCTTTTTTCTTCCCGCAGGCCGCGTCAACGACCGCATACGACCTGCGTGTTTATTAAAGCATACATGAAAGCATACATTTGTTTCCCCATTACATTTTGTATGTGCGTCTTATGTGTGTTTTTTTGCGTTTTAAAGATTCAGTAAGTCTTTAAATAAGAAAATATTTATTATTTATTTTTAATTTATTTATGTTGGGTAAAAGTAACTAAAGAATGCGGGTTAAAAAAGGAAAATGTTCGAATAAATGCGAATAAAGAGGCATTTATTGTATAACAATAAATGCTGATGTTAGTACTCTTAACTGCTCAATATTTACCATTGCCAAAAAATTTTAAAATGAATTTGTACAAAAATTTCTCATGACCAATATCACGCGGACAAAACAGGAAGTGCTGTATAATACAGGCAAGGATGGAAAATTCAGCATATAACCTAATTTTTGGGGCCAAGGTCCTTAGAATTAGATTCGGTCATTTGATTTCCTTTTTTTTAGCATGTTTAGATTTTTTTCAGCTGAACTTACAAAAAAGATTGTGAGCTTTTTAAGTTACTCCTATCTCCCCTTAGTAAGTTGGGGGAGGATGTACAGTAATGTACCGGAAGTGTAAATTTTAGGGGATCTTCTGAAGTTGAAATATGGTTTCGTTGTGTGTACCCCTTAGCGGTACTTGCCTCATGAGACCGTACTTGTAACTCAGGCGATAAAATATCCCTTTAATACCGGAAGTACCAACACTTTCCATGGCCAATTATGTTTAGTGAATTTCTCGCAAATGTCTCTAGTGATTTTAAATTTTCTTCTTCTTCGTATGCTAATTATACAAAAAATTTAAATCTGCAATCTTGGTTTAAATACTCGCATATCCTTGTGACGTCAAGAATATTAGATTCTTGAGTGTAACGGAAAGAGGAAGTCCGTATTATTGTTCACGTCAGTTTTTATGTTTTTTTCGTAACAATCCCGTCGTCAAATTAAATAATTTTTTATTAATACCTTCTTTATAGCAATATAATTATTATTTTACTTTACTTTTTTTATTATTTTAATTACTGAATATTGTTTAGTGGATGCTGTGCTGAGTCATCCATTTGAATTGATGATAGTATAGTGCGCGGTGGGTCGATGTCCTCTCTTTGTAGATCTCGTGTGCCCTCAGTCAGTCGGTCTAAGAAGCGAGTATGTTGGTACCGTGCCGCCAGTCCCATTGGCTTATAAATTTAACATTACTTTTTTTATTTTACCAATGATATTAATCTTGTTTAAGGGGCCCCGAATAAGGTAGGAGAACTTTTTAAAAAGGGGACAATTTTAGAGATTTTCCTGCGTCAATTGGGCTACCTTATTTTCCCCCCACCATCTCTTACTAGTTAAGGGGAAGGTATTGCAAGTCTTCCTGAGTCCGAGGAAGTATTTCTTCCCCTTTCGCTTTCCCTCCTTCCCTCTCTCTCCCTCAGGAAGTGTTCGTTTGTAAAAAAAAAAAGAAGCACCGCAAAGCTAAAAAACTTTGTTTCATCCCTGCAGGGACCACAACTATAACTTAGCGATCCCCAAGCGGAAGAACCTCTTTAAAAAGAGGTTTTCCCCCCACTTTTATTTTCTCATAGTTTTTCCTCATAAAATAGCTTTAATGATGATTTTCTTTTAAGAAGCTTGCGCTCTCATTGAACTCCTCATCAAGTGATATATGGCCGTATGTCTTTTATACTCGTATATTATAAAGAAGGGCTTAAGAAAAAGGTTGAGACCAAAATTCCAAGTTTAAAAAAGGAAATTCTACAACTAAAAATTCCAATTTACTAAATAAATTTTTCACATTTTCTTTTTTAAATCTTCTAGGAAATGATTCCAAAAATTTTCTTTTGAACTCTATATTTGTTTTACTTTACAAGATAGTTGGAGCGAAAGTGTCACTTTACGAAATAAATTACGTAGATTTAGCATTTTTTTTTTTTTTTTAATACATTAGTTTTAATAACTAAGCCACGGTAACTGAGCGGTTAAGAGACTAGACCCGCAATGCTAAGATGTATTGTTGGTTTAGTGGGTTCGATTCCCCAGGTCTAGGCCTTAGATTTTATTTAATGGTTAATATGTGAAATTTATAGTAAAGCATGTTGGGCGGTTAAAAGACTAGACCCGCAATGCTAAGATGTATTGTTGGTTTAGTGGGTTCGATTCCCCAGGTCTAGGCCTTAGATTTTATTTAATGGTTAATATGTGAAATTTATAGTAAAGCATGTTGGGCGGTTAAAAGACTAGACCCGCAATGCTAAGATGTATTGTTGGTTTAGTGGGTTCGATTCCCTGTCTCTAGGCCTTGGATTTTATTTAATGGTTAATAAGAGAATATTTATAAACACTATTTGCTAGTCGCCTCTGTTCACAACACCTAATTGGTTTGTTGGACGTAAATCTGGCCTGTAAAAAATAGAAAATTACTTTACTTTAGTTTTAATAAAAATTTTGTTTATTTTAATTGCGGTAAGTGTTGCTCAGCGGATGTCCAAATTTGACCGGAATTTTAAGTACCAATGCTCTCTTTTGGACCAAGTAAATTTGCAGACAAAACTTTTTGTATTTTTATTTAAAATACCATATCCTGTAGTTTTTATTGTAGTGGTTGTTTTCACTTTAATTTTACTTATTTTTGTTTACAAATTCTAGTTTACATTATCGTTATCGTACATTTGTCCTCGTTTTTCTTTATTATATTGGTCGGTCACCAATGTTTCAACATCAAATCGATAAAATTATCCGATAAAATGCTGGTGAAAGCAGACTAAGTTAGGTTTAAAGCCGGAACAACTCTAGGTCAGTATTAATTAATTTTAAATAGTTTTTTTTTTTTTTTTCAATTGATAAGATTGGTCTGAGATTGCTTGCTGCTTTCAAAGCGATGGTTTAATCTGTCTACTACCAGAGGTCTCTAGTGTGTCTTCTCGTTAAGATACTTTCCTGGTATATGAATTGGGCTGAGAACAGTGTTAAGGCTTGTGTGGCCGTAATCTCACGAAAACAAAAGTAAATAATCGATAAATATTTTGACAATTAAGCTTGCCGAATCAGCTGATTCTGGCCATGCATTTTTGTTCGTCGTTATTAGTTTTTTTTTTTTTTTTAGTTTCTGTAACTCAACCAACCCGTATAGCCACGCCCTGAAGAAGACAATATATTTGTCGAAACGTTGGCAAAAAAGATCGAGTTGTTTTTATTTGATCGATTCCTCGCCAATTTTGAATCCTTAATTGTGAATAAACTTCCGGTCATGGAACCTATATATTCACATGAATTTATAGTAAAGAAAAGTCACGGGAATGCCTTTAGTAAAACAAAACAAACAAAAAATTAATGAAAAACAAACGTACGTTTCTTTAAGGTTTAATGATTCAAAACAAAGAAAATTAACTTGAAAATTTTCTATTCTCTCTTTTCCTAGCACGAAATTTCCCTTAAGTACTACTTTTCTTAGCATAATGTTAAGGTAGGCTAAAGACCCTTTTATCGCCGGAAGTGAACTGTGTCTTCATTTACAACAATGGCGGACCTTATTTAGTGACGTAATGATCGTACGTTCTATTTATTTTGATGGTAGTAATTTATTAACAATTTCATACAGCAAAAATGCGCGCGTTCTTGGTCAAAATTTTAATGGGCGGGGCGGCCCAGCTATTGTGATAACGGCACAAAGGTTACTTACCTGATACATTTTTATTTTTGGTTGCAACATGTAAATTCTTTAAAGAAAAAGTAATTGCCTATTTTTTTAGGCAGACTTTACGTCCAACTATCAAATTAGGTGTCTTGGACGGAGGCGACTAGCAAACATACTTTACTATAAATTTCTCATATTAACCATCACATAAAATCCAAGGCTAAGAGACCAGGGAATCGAACCCACTAAACCAACAATACATCTTAGCATTGCGGGTCTAGTCTCTTAACCGCCTAACAATACTTTACTATAAATTTCTCGTATTAACCACGCTCGGCTACGCGTGGCGCCTTGTAAATTCTTTACTTTTTTTGTATTTTTACAGGAAATGGTTACGATTGTATTAATTTTTCAATTGTCGAGTTTTTACCGGAAATACAATACCCGTAATGAGGTCCCTACAGACAGAAATTGTGATTTTATTTATTTATTTTATTATTATTTTTTTAAAATAAAATTATAGCTGTTTATATTACTTGTACCAATCATCCATGCGAAGGTTACAGAATAACCTAGGAGCCATTTCCGGAAAAGTGGTCTATTCATTGAATATAATGGGACACACTTCCGCTGAAGGGATTTAATTCAAACTTGATTTTAATTAATATATTTAACCTCTGCCCTTAACAGTACACTAGAGATTAGAACCGTAAATAACATAAAATTGGCACTTTAGAGAGAATCTTTGAGCATCCGCTCGCCCGGAAGTAGCCTTAATCCAATTTCCATGGAAAATGGTTACAAAAGAAAAGTTACTAGATCTACGTATATCCAATCAGCATACTGAATTTAAAGGAAATCGTTGCAGCAGTTTTTTGGGGGGGGGGAATAAATTCTTGAGTAACCGGAAATTTGTATCAGTAAAGTAGTTTCTTCCGGTTTACCGATCTTGGCCAAAATTGTGTTTGTGGCGACATCTGTTGGTGTCCTCAGCTAAGTATCAAATCTGGTTGGTGGTAGTCAATCGAAACGTTTGTTTTGGTTTTTTCGACCCCTTAAACCCCGGGGTACTTCCGCCAAAAAAACTCTGTATAGTTGCGTGACACCATTGAATTTCAAGATACGCAAAGACATCACCCAAGAATGGACCCAGTGTTCAGATTCAAAGTTAGACCTTGTTAGCTGTGCTTGAACCTAAAGCACAATAGATCAATAAAATAAAGAAGATCCCCAGGGTCACTCTAAAATAGAAGCTTTTGGCAAAGCAAAACAAAAGAAACTACAACCTCTGGTTGATGCCGTCTCCCCCCTCCACAAAGTACGACAAGCGTAGTTATAGCATATATTTAAGAAGAAGTATTATGAATCATGGGGTACGAGAGTTCATGGCTCCTATCTAGTATAGTAGAAGGAATGTGGCGCGCTCTTTTACCAACAGTTTGGCCAACTGTGGAGGTTGGTAGGTGTGTGCGCACGGTTCTAGGCGCGGGAATTGCAATTGTCCTTGGCCGGGCAGCATGGATGGAACCAGCCGATTGGCCAGGACTGTTCACAGAGGCAAGCCCGCGCCCGCCTGCTGCTGCTGCTGCTGTATTGGCAAGAATGTCCCGTGAAGTGAATGACTCACTTCTGCCAAAATTATACTTCCGTCCTGTATTTATGTGTGTGTATATGCGAGCATCGTGTACATTTTATAGTTATTGCTCGCTCGCTTGCTGTTTGAATTTGCATACACACACATCCGGTCTCTTATTTTTTTTTTTTGCTCTCCCTCTGCAAAATCTTATTTCACCGATTAGCGTGGTCTTGCTTACTGCAAGACCAACTTAGAAATGAAAAGTAAAAATAATTAGCATAATCGAATTTTCAGACATTATTATTCGAATAGCGTAGATCGATTTATTCCACGAAAAAAACTATGTTAAAGTTTTTGAAATAGACTGTTGGATTGTTGCCAACATAAATTCCTATATACTTTTTTTTTGTAAATACCATTTGAAGTTGGCATGACTGTCATATGGTGGCCATTTTTATTTATGGGAGCAAAATAGGACTTGTTTATGCATGCGTATTTTTTAAACCTTTTTTTTTGTTTTTTTTTGTTTAATATTGCACAACTTGGCAGTGATTTTTGAACAAAATTATTTATTAATTTTTTTGCAAGGCTTTCTTAATAAAATTTTATTAATTGTCAATCAGCTGTTTTTATATTATAGATATCCGATTTTTTTTTTTTTTTACCAAAATAAACTTCCGGTTTGCCCGCAATTTTCGTAATCATATTCCTGAACACCAAAATCTCACGAAGATTGATTCCGGGTTTTAAAAAAAGAAAACACTAAATCAAGGGTTGCCCAAATGGGCACACAAGGATTCTACCGGAATTACTGCTTCTGCAGAATTTACGCGGATTGTAACTAAATAATTTTTATTATTTATTTTTAAAATATTCCCGAAAGTGTGACTTCTACGATTTCTCTCCTCTAAGTTTCCTGTTTTTTCGAACAGAAAAAAAAAAATGCGGGAATGTGTGAAAATTTATTGTGAAAAAGAAGGGAGGATTTACTATTCAATGCGATTAATCGATGTTGGTGATAATCGATTTACAAAAATTGGGATGTTTTTGGTACCAGGAATAAGAGAGAAAATACACGAGGTTGCTGCTGTAGAGCTGAGGGAAGATCGAAGACGTTTCCACCTTCCAGGAAATGGAAGTCTCTTTACAGAGATTAGTCTTCCTTTTTTACATCCAACGGCAAACAGGGTAGGATCATTAAGCTAGAAAAAGGTTGTGCATTCGTTGTTGGTTAAGAGACAGGTGACGCAGTGTTGCCAACCCTGTGGATAGGAAGTTGTCTCACCTGGCGTGTTCACATAGACACCTGCTTGGCTTACTCGTTCGTCTCTTTCTCTCTAGTCTGTTTTTTTTTTTAAAAAAAACTTGGCATTAATTCATTACTCAATTAGTTGGTAGCTTGTCCAGTCTCTTTCCAGGTATAAACTATGGATGTAAATAAAGGCTATGGATGCTGGGGGGGATTCCTGATCTCCACTACTTTGTTCAAAGACCGCAGAATCTCCTCCTCCTTATAAATAAATAGCCTTAAATCAACTTTACATAATGTAACTGCATTAAAAGAAGAAGAAAAAAAAAACTCCTACAGACGATCTTTATTTAGTATGCACAAGTGTTGAACAAGTGCACTGTGTTGCATACACGGACACACAGACAAACCAGCTGTAGTTAACACAATCATTACCTCTCTGCTTCTCTTCTTGTTCCAGCAGTGCGCGCTGGACTTCGAAATCTCAACTGGAGTGTGCATGTTTGCAATTTAGCATTCAATGTCTTACAAACTCTTATAGGACAGATTGCCTCCTCCCCTTCCCACCCGCCCCTCCAAGCCCATTTCCCTTCATATAATCATGGTTGAATGATTAGATCACTGGTAGCGCTGCTGCAGCCAACTTGTTCTTCTACTTCTAGCTTCTTCACGCGTCTTCCTTTCTTTATATTTTCTTTTTTTTAGTACATCCAATGATCCAAAGATGTTCGTGGGAAAAAGTTACGTGTATTTTTTCTCTTCCTCTTTATCTCTCTTCCGCCCTACTCACTCACCACTTTAAACTGATTATATCCATTTATCACTGCACAATCTTCTTCGCCAGGTCTTTGGTCTTCTTTGATTTTTATTTTTTCACCTTTTTGATCGTGTTTATTTTGATTTTATGAAAACGTTAACATCTTTTTTTTTTATTTACTTTCTTTTAGCATCGGCACTTGAAATGATGGTAAACAAATTAAGTAAAGTAAAGTAATGCCTATTTTTTCAGGCAGGCTTTAAGTCCAGCTACCAAATTAGGACTAGCAAACATACTTTACTATAAATTTCTCATATTAACCATTAAATAAAATGCAAGGCCTAGACACCGGGGAATGGAACCCACTAAACCAACAATACATCTTAGCATTGCGGGTCTAGTCTCTTAACCGCCTAACATACTATACTATAAATTCCTCATATTAAGCATTAAATAAAATCCAAGGCCCAAGACACCGGGGGAATCGAACCCACTAAACCCAACAATACATCTTAGCATTGCGGGTCTAGTGTTTTAACCGCTCGGCTATCGTGGCGCCGTGAAATTATTTTTTTGAATTCAATATCTTGTAAATAAATTTAATTTAAATTGATTTATTTTAATTTTAAATAACTAGAAACTGTATTTGCTATTGCGTTGTTTTGACAATTTCTAAATTGAATATTTTAAAAATCCCGTTTAATTCCTGTTTAAGAGAAATTCTGGATTTGATTTCCAATTTTTATTTTACTTATCCCCACTCCTTGTGTTTTAGATAGTGTTTATGCAGAACATAAACTAGAATTGTATAAAAATAGCTTGCAGTGCTTCTATTTTTTTTTGCACTCAACGATCAACTCTTTATTGGAACGTTTTAACTGCATCCTTGTAATTTTAATGCAAAAAATATGAAAAAACAATGAAATATCGTTGATTCTATCCGACGTAGTACGCATGCTTATTGTATCCCTTGACGTGTATCGTACTTTCAACCATCATCAGTGGTAGATTTAATCAATTTGGTGTAGAGATTTCGATTTAGTCAGGTTTCAGTCTTAACATTAAACTTGCTGTCTGAATGAGGGTTGATTTTTGTTAAAATGACGTACAAATGTTATTGTTTTAAGTTATCTGAATGTTTTATACGTTACCTAATATTTTAGGATTTTTAAACTCAGCGAATTTAGAAAGAGAACACTAATTTATTTTATATAATTCATGTATAATATAATGCAGACTAGAAATGTTAACCCAAAGATTACGGGTTCAAATCCGGTTGCTGGCACTTAGATTTTTTTTTTTTTACATAGAAGCTTCTTTACTGTTCACTGTCCGATGATGGACAGTGTTGTCTATATAACGAGAGAACATTGTCCGGAGGCCGGTAATGCACTGAAAAAAATCTCCGGGCGCCTATAATAACCGTCAGAATGTGGACGTTCCTTAAAACAAGTATATACATATATAATTGTATATGGGTGCCACGGTAGCCGAGCGGTTAAGAGTGTAGACCCGCAATGCTTAGATGTATTGTTGGTTTAGTGGGTTCGATTCCTCAGGTCTAGGCCTAGGATTTTATTTAATGGTTAACATAAGAAATTTACAAGTAAAGCATGTTAGGCGGTTAAGAGACTAGACCCGCAATGCTAAGATGTATTGTTGGTTTAGTGGGTTCGATTCCCCCGGTATCTAGGCCTTGGATTTTATTTAATGGTTAATATGAGAAATTTATAAGTAAAGTATGGTTGCTAGTCGCCTCTGTCTACGACACCTAATTGGTAGTTGGTCGTAAAGCTCGCCTGAAAAAATAGGCATTACTTAATTGTATTTTCTTCTTCTAATGGAAAATAGTAGATATTTTGAGGTCGAAAAAACCAAAATCTTTTGATGCCAAGTTTGAATTTTTGTTTTGTTTTTCAACATATTTATTTCTTCCCCAAAAAAATATCAACCAGTTTTCTGAAACCATGCTTCACTAAAACGCACAGCTGGTTTATTTGACAAATAAAAAATAATACTTGGAATGATCATGTGACAAATATAGCGACCTAATAGAGTTAAGTATAATGTGCGTGAAAGTCTAAAGTTCAGCATTTTTTGAATGACGTTGCTAAAATGTTTTTTTTTTTTAAAAGAAAAGAAAAGAATAAACGATAACGATCTTAGTGCAAATAAAAGTGTCTAAAAATGTTTACAAAAAATAAATTTAAAAGTTTAGTGCCCCAGACTTCTCATAGAATTGTGCTATTTATATTTAATTGTAAAGTAATTAATTTTATTGCTAAAGAGTAATTAAAATAGTGAAAGACCTACTATTTCTATTGGCTAATAAAAATGATTTAAAGCTTGGCAATAAATTATTTAATAGGGGAAAGAAGCATAACTTTCAAAGCTCGCAAAACCACTTTTTCTTGGTTATTCTTAATAAATGAGCTTCGCATATGTTACTCTGTACTAATTGTTCTGCAAAAAAATAAAGGTGTCCTCCCACCAAAAAAAAAAATACGATTAAAAAAATCGAGCAAATATCATCAATCAGGCTAATCTGTCACAATCTTTGGGATCGATTTTTTTTTTTCAACCTGACTGTATCTTAGCGATCGAAATCTCCCTACCAATTTAGTGAGCGTATTTTTTTTTTTTTTTCTACTTCCTGGAGTTATTTTTTCTTTTTTTAAATGCAAAGTTTTTCCAAGAAAATTTTGGTTCTTTTGTTTTTCTTCAATTAGAAAACGTTCAACTATGCGAAAAATCAGAATATAAATACGGTTCAGTCTATCCAAATAATATTATAACGACGTAGCGTCGCTTCCTGCGTTACATACGTACAGTTGGCTAAAGATGACATCATCATACCATCATTTTGTTAGAGGTAAATTATAGACCGGCTAGAATCTATTTTTAGCCGAACAGTGTAACCTTGGCAACCATTGAATGCTGTTGTTTCTTTTCTTTTTATGAGCCTAGAGAGTGTGCGCTGCGGCGGTGGCGGGGGGTGGTGGTGAAATAGTTGACCGTGATAAGGGGGGGGGGGTCTTTCTTCATTGATCTTTGAGCATTCATCAAAAGTATTTGGAGGGTTTTTGTTAATATTCTTGGGACAGACACTTGTTGGTAAAAGCAGCAGGTGGTTTGTTATGGTATCAAAAGGGAGAGGGTCAAGGAAGTCGTTTTATTTACTATCAAAAAATAATTTTTGCGGAAATTAACCGGAAGTACTATCAACTCGATCTTAGCTGGAGATTTCCTCAAGAAAGTTCATATTTGTAGGGGGGTTGCAGGCAATATTTTCTACCTAAAGTTGCCCAAAATTAATGTAAATTACTGTTTTTGCTTAGGTACCAACAGGATGCCATAATCATAAAAAGAAATGTTACTTTTCTGAGATTGTTAACACATTATCTTTGATGCTGGTTTCATTCATAATTCATTGATATCTTTTCTTGTTTTGTCCATTATTTTCTGTACATTGCTGTTACACTTATTCTTCTTTTGATTACTGAAATGCCCTGTAATGGTCCCTCGCTATTATAGCCTACTTATTGGTACTTCTACTCTGAGTTATTCTTTTTTGCTTGCCCATTTCTGTTCACTGATATACTGATATGTTTATACTTCATAAGCATTTACCATTCTAAACTAATTCTTCTAGTTATTTCATTCTACAAGCCCTTTATATGGTGATATGGGGGGGGGGAATACTCTTTTAGTTTAAAGGATATTAATGAGTTCGAACACTTGAGGATTAGTGTAGTAACAGGAAGTTGTGGGAGTGTTCATGAATAAGTTTTTCTAATTTGTTCATTCATAAAAAAAAAAATTCTCAAAATCTGATTGGACCAACAAAAAAAAATGAAAAAAAAAAAACTTTTCCCCATTTTCATTAAGATTTTTGAAAACTGGTGATGATCGTAAAAAAAAATTTTTTATGACTCTCCAAAAAATAATCATCATTGGAATAATTACCAATAAAAATAACTGATGTTGAAACTCATTAAGATAATTAGCACTTTGGCCAGATCCTGGTTCTATTACTGAAGATTACAAATCTTGTTGGTAATTAGTTTTTTTGCTAAATTACATTGGTCAGTTTTTTTATGGGCCATCAATGACCAAAAAAAGGGAATAATAATAATAAATTTTATTAAATTACTCCTTAAAAATTATTTTGTTTTATTTGTGATTGGGTCGTCCATATACGTGTAGGTACGTATAACATAACAACAATTTTGGTGGTACTATTATCTATTTTGCTAGCAACCCATTATTAAGAGAAATTGATGTATTTGTGCAGAATATATAAATTTTTTGGCTCATCTGTATCCGTTTTAAGCTTCCTGAGTCTGGAAAAGTAGTTTTCTTAAATGGTTCAATTTTCTTTTTGGATGTAAACTCCGTTTAAAGTAGTAAATTAAAGTATTTGGCCTATTTTTTACTTAATCTAAATATAAACGGTATTTAGGCGCCACGCTAGCCGAGCGGTTAAGAGACTAGACCCGCAATGCTAAGATGTATTGTTGGTTTAGTGGGTTCGATTCCCGGTGTATAGACCTTGGATTTTATTTATTGGTTAATATGAGAAATTTATAGTGAGGTATGTTTGGCGGTTTAAAGACTAGACCCGCAATGCTAAGATGTATTGTTGGTTTAGTGGGTTCAATTCTCGGTCTCTTAGCCTTGGATTTCATTTAATAGTTAATAAAAGAAATTTACAGTAAAGTATGTTTGCTAGTCGCCACCATCCACGATTCCTAAATTGGTAGTTGGACGTAAAGCCTGCCTGAAAAAATAGGCAATTACTTTACTTTTACTTATAAAGAAACAACCATATTGGAATTTTAGTCCCCCTCCACCTAAAATAAAAAATGAAATTTGGCCAATTAAAATTAATTCCAAATAATGAAAGTTTAATGAGAATAAGTCAGCTGTTTTTTTTTATTTTCATTTCAAAGAGGTTTTCTTAATTCTTTTGTCATAATTTATTTTTCGTCTAATTATACTTATAATTAATTAATGTTTCACACTAAACAATTATGCTGTTTTTATTATACTGACATTCATATTTAACTTTAAAAATATAAATAAATAAATGTTAAAAATTAATAGAAAACTAGGCTAATTAGGTATTATTGAAATGAATTAGGGTGACCTCTTTTATTTTGGCTTGATAATGATCGATTTAAATGATCGATGTATGGGTATTATAATCGACTTCCGAATTGTAGTTAAACAAATTGGTGTGAACATACAGACACACGACTTTCTATTATTGCTATTTCTCACATGGATCGAACACAAGAACATGCTTCGAACTTGCGAGTATGCGTTGTTTTAGTAATATTTTACCAACATCACACGAGATTTTGAAACCATATATTTTACCACTGAAATGTAACAACCTTTTGTACTGGATAAGTTTATCCCCCCAATCGCTCCTTGAAAATTGTAAAAAGTGTTTTTTACGTATTTGGGTGTATATATGTGTGTCACTGTACGAGGGTCGTTTGAAAAGTCCGTGCAAAGTCAGAGAGATAGCACCACTGGCGCGTATCGAGGTTATGTTTAGTTAGTAGCATCTCTTGGAAGAACACACACCAAGTTTCAGCCAGATCGGTCTATTTCTTTGTGTTTGGCATTCGTTTGAATCGAGGAAGTCGAGTGATTTTCAAAAAATGGACGAAAAAGAATTTCGTGTGTTGATTAAACACTACTTTATGAAAGGCAAAACGCCTGAGGAGACTAAAGAGAAGCTTGATAAACATTATGGTGACTCTGCACCTTCGATTAGAACAGTTTATAAGTGGTTTCAAAATTTTCGGAGTGGCCATATGGGCACAAGTGACGCTGAACGTTCTGGTCGCCCTGTTGAGGTTACTATTCCAGAAATCATTGATAAAATCCATGATATGGTGATGGATGACAGAAGAGTGAAGGTGCTTGAGATTGCTAGTGCTGTGGGCATCTCGAATGAACGGGTACATAATATTTTGCATCAACATTTGGACATGACAAAGCTATCCGCAAGATGGGTGCCGCGATTGCTCACGCTTGACCAAAAACGAAATCGTGTGAAGTGTTGCAAGGACGGTTTGCAGCTGTTCCAGAAGAATCCGCAGGACTTTAAGCGTCGTTTCGTCACTGTGGATGAAACATGCATACTTCACTACACTCCTGAGACCAAAGAACAATCTAAACAATGGGTTACCAAGGGGGAATCTGCGCCAAAAAAGGCGAAGACCGTTCCTTCGGCCGGAAAGATTATGGCGACTGTCTATTGGGATTCGCAAGGAATAATCCTCATCGACTATCTGGAAAAGGGTAAAACTATTACAGGTGCATATTATTCATCGTTATTGGAAGTTAAATTGCAGGAAGTTAAAATTTTGATATTTTCACTTATAAGCCCCAATAAAAGGACAGTACAATAAGGGTTTTAATCACAATCGATGAACCGCAGGAGTATATCGCTTTACTGAATCGATTTTTTTTTTATAGATTTTCTCAAAAATGCCTTCAACGATTTTTGCTCCCTATTAAAGTGACACGTTCTTGACGTTCTTATTTGCGAAGTATTTCAAATTGAAGTATTAACATCAATAAATAATATCATTTTTTAAATTGAATACAAATTATATAACTTTTTTTTTATCTATTCCCATATGGCTGTAATGCAATTTGTACGTAGAAAAATAACTTTTGTCTATTTATGGGGATTGGAATTTTTATTGAATTGCCCTTCAAAAAATATTATATAGCTAGTTTGCCGTTACAGAGTATAGTGTTGCATTCCCAATTCATTGCCATCTATATAAATGTTATATGATTATTTACATAATTGTATTTATATGTTTATGTTTCTCCATATTTATTTAGCACAACAGTTAGTAAAATAAATAGCTCAATTTTATTAACATGTAAATAAACTTTATTTATTTTGTGATGATGTTTATCTTTATTGGTTGAATTTATTAGTTTCTTTTTACGCATTTAAATGCTAGACAATTTGATTGGTTGGAATCATGAATTCTTCTGACTGCAGTAACCCCAAGGGTTCGAACCTGTAAATTTTCTTCAAACTATGAATTTAAAACATTTTGTCATCGAAAGCGAGCGTGTTTATAGTATACCGGAAACCATTGGACATTGTTACAGAATAATTGGATAAAGGCAGGTCACAGTGGGTAAGTCTTTTTCTGTCAGCTCCTGCATGACGCGTGCCGCTTTTTCTTTCACAGCTTCAACGGACTGGAAACCTTGTTCCTTTTAATGCAGATTTGACTTTGGTGGGAACAGATAAAAGTCACATGGGGCCGCCAGGTCAGGCGAATAAAGCGGATGGCCTAAAACTGGGATGTTGTACTTAGCTAGAAACGTCATCTTGACAGACAATGCAGTGTGAGCCGCCGGCGCCGCGGTTGTCTTGATGGAGAACCCCGTGACTTGTTCTTTCACAAATCGGGTCGTATTTTTCCTTACTCTTTCACGGAGTTGAGCAAGCACTTCACCGGTAGTAATGTTCGATTAATTACAATCGATATTATCATCCGTTTTGGACGTGGAAGGGCGACCCGGGCGGTCATCATCTCCGACGTCTTTCTCGGCCATCTTCGAAACGCTTGAACCACTCAAAAAACTCGCGCACGTGATTAACATTCATCACTATAAACTTCTTTTAATTAAAGATAAGATTCAGTAGCGGTTTTACCAAGTTTTGATGTGAAATTTCACGGCAATTCGTTGCTCTACTAGTTACGTTGTGTAGTATCGATGTTTTCGGCAAAACGAAGCTAAACACCTCTTACACAAACGACGGTTCCGGTCAGACAGATTTTGTCTACAAACACGTGAGACGCTGCAATCGAAAGAGAAGAAGGCTTTACGCTGCACAGCTGTCGGTCGTTAGGATTTGGCGCATGCATAGTTCTTCGGTAGCAGCATCAGTCCTCGTTATTTATTAGCCACACCTCGTATTGTTTGAAGAAACTTGACCGGAAATTAGAATTTTTGTTTTTAACGGAAGTTTTGCCGAAATAGGAGCGGAATGTCGAAGATAAGAGCCATATTTTGATTTAGATGCCATCGAGGTGTCCTAATAAATTAATATTAATGATTAAAGCGGTGATCTTCACTTTAGATATTAAAAGCACAACTTTACTCGCTATTTATTTTTATTTTTTTAATTGTAAAAACAGTTACCTTAATTGTCCATGTAAATTAATTCATTTCGCTTATCCTATTGGTTAGCCAACTTCTTACTAAGATTATGTTGTTTCTGCGACAAGATAGAGTTAGTGGTTTGGGTAGTAAGTAGTGTTGGTTGCCTTCTTCTTCAGTGAATCTGACAGCAATACTTGTTTTTTTACCATGTGGTAATGGTTAGTTTGTTTAACACAACATTTAAGTTATGAATACACTTCGATAATGTATTAGAATGAATTAGTCTTGTGTGTGAACATGTACAGCTGATTTGTGTTCTCTTTCTATACAATTCATTTAATTTGTTTGTGATGTTTTCTATGTATAAATGAGAGAGAGGTTATACATGTGGCAGGTTATAATTTTGTTTTGCTTTCATTTTGATGAACACTCTTGGTAGTGTGAGTGGGGGCATACACAACACGTTGTTTTTTTTTTTAACTGATCAGCTGTTTTCTTTTAAATTATTATCAGCTATTTGGATAGGTGATGTTTTTTTGAGGTTATGTGAAGCGTTGATTTTTGAGTAGCGGGGAGATCGTTGGTTCGAATCCAGCTTGTAGATTACTTTTTTTTTCTGTTAAAAAAAAAAATAAAAAATAAAATAATAGTAAATTATGTACTTAGTTTATCAACTTTAATCAGCTCCTGAATTTTAACTTTAAAAGATGTTTTATAGGTTCTATCTGATTGGCTTTACTACGATGATTTTGAAAGTGTTTTTGTTCTTTTTGTTCTAGAGAACGAGAATTTAGTTTTAGCTTTAATCAGTTGACTTGAAATTTTGTTCATTTTTTTGTGGTACGTAAATTCTCTTATTTAGAAAATCCAAAAAAAAAAGAAAATTTTCTTTTTCGTTTTGCTCGAAAGTGACTCCAATAATTTTCTTTCTACTTCTTGTACGCTTTTCCAATCTTGTCTTAGTCATCTTTCACTGACCTTAGAACTTAAGAAAAAAAAAACTTAGTGAAATTTAAAAAAGCGGAAGTCCTTACGAATTATCAAAATAATGGAAAGTCTGGAATCGATCACAGAAATATTTCTCCTTTCCGTTTCTTCCATTGTCCGCAGTCGACTGCGCGACCGTTACTCTACTTTCTTTCGCCCTAATCCTGTTCACTCTCTTCCGGTGTCTCCTATCTCCTTCTATCCAATTTCTCCTTCAAACTTCCTCTCTCTTTTATCGAGCTTTGTTATATGGGTATTATTTATTCCAATTTCTCTTGTATCTTTTGTTTTATAGACATCTTTTTTTTTGGGGGGGGGGTTATTTTAGTTCCGCCAACTAAACCAACAATACATCTTAGCATTGCAGGTCTAGTCTCTTTACCGCCTAACATACTTTACTATAAATTTCTCATATTAACAAATTAAATAATAACCATGGCCCAGACACCAGGAATCGAACCCACTAAACCAACAATACATCTTAGCATTGCGGGTCTAGTCTCTTTACCGCCTAACATACTTTACTATAAATTTCTCATATTAACCATTAAATAAAATCCAAGGCTTAGTACAGGAGGAATCGAACCTACTAAACCAGCAATACATCTTAGCATTGCGGGTCTAGTCTCTTAACCGCCTAATATACTTTACTATAAATTTCTCATATTAACCATTAAATAAAATCCAAGGCTTAGTACAGGAGGAATCGAACCTACTAAACCAGCAATACATCTTAGCATTGCGGGTCTAGTCTCTCTTAACCGCTCGGCTATCGTGGTGCCTTTTTAAGCCCATAGATTCATTAGTTTTTTCATCTAAATGTTTACAAGCATTTCTTTCTTTTTTTGGGGGGCAGTTCTTAGGACTTTCTTTTTTCTTTCCCTCCCACTACAGAACAGTTTAGTAACGTAACTTGTTTGAAGTAAAATATTTGGTTTTGAAAAAAAAAGGCCACCCATACACTATAATGTTCCATAGAACTCGTGAAAAATTTTCACTTCCGGTGAAAATCTTTCCCCTTCACCCCCCCCTCAATACTTCCTCTTTCTAAAGAGAGAGTAAAAAATTAATTACCCAATATTGTTCACACAGCCTGTTTGATCCATTTAATATTTTTATATTTCTAGGTTATGAGGACGCATTCAGATGTTGTATTACATTAAAAATACATGTTTTAATATCTTAATCATTAATTTATTTTTTGGTTGTGGGGGGGGGGGGGTCTAACTGGTTTAAATTAAATTAAAGTGAAATTCACTTTTTGAAACATTTTATTAAATTAATAAAGTGATCCGTGTTCCTTCCAGCTATTATTTATTGGCTTTATAAATCAGAAATACAAAGTAATTATATGTTCATTTCAATTAAAATAATTGAAATAGTAATTTATCTTAATCATGCTATTTAAATGTATTTAAAATATGTATCTTTGATTTTAAAGACGCCAATCAATTAATGTAGAAGTTTTTAAATTTTTAATTTTTAATTTTGATGGCGGTTTCAGGTTTTGAGTTTTTTATTCGGGTAGCTGAATTCTGGAAGATTGATGTAGTTTCAGGATAGCATGATTTTTAATTATGTACGGTGCTGTTTCTTGTGTTAATGTTAGTTAAATCCATTGTTTAAATTGTGTTTAAAGATAATTCCTCTACCGGAAGTACCCCTTTATTCAATGGATAATCCACTTTCTCCAAAATTACTTCTAGGCTATTCTGTGAACTTCCGTATTGGTTTGACTGGAGGCTTTCCTGTTAGGTTACTCTATTATGTTGATGAGCATTAATATGGGCCAAATATTCCAAGTGTGATGAATATTAATGAGTTCAAAAAATTGAGAATAGTTCTAGATTTTTTTTTTTTCTAAATACGCGTTTATTAGCGTAATCTTTACGTAGAAGGAAGCTGTAATTTCACCTTCATACAAATTGTAAATTAAACTTAGTAAATACGTTCTAATTACAAACGAAGAGACAAAAAATTCACGGTTACCTTGAAAATGAACACACTATAAATGGGTGTAAAATTAAAAAAAAAGTACAGAGATGCTGTGCTGTACATATTAAATGAGTAATTATTTTTTTGTCGTTAAAGATAAAGAAACAAAAAAGATGCGTCACTTCCTGCAGAAGTCGAATGGCTTGTGATTCATTTTAATATGAATGGAAATTTCTAGGGACCGAATTCCTTATTTTTTTTTTTTTTTTTTTACTCGATAAACGTCATATTTCTCGACGATGCGTGATCAATTTTAGGTCGAAAGCTGTCCGACCTAGCCAGTTCGGAAATAAACTAGCTTCTTTTCCTATTTTCTTCTTATTTCTATTATGTCCCTATAAGTAATGCGAAATGTTTTGATGCAGTATTTTTCCCGCCTGAAAATAATAGTTTTAAGATCTCAATATCCTCAGTGGAAGGGGGTGGAGGGGAACTTTTATAGTCAATAGTCAGCGGAAATAATTGCATCTAATTTCCGAGTAATTCTTGGTGTATATCATTTTTTATTTTTAAATATGGTCTCATTAAGTGTAAAGTATTAATGTGATTTCAATATGTAGGCAAAATTCCAAATGTAAGGCAAATCGTTCAACCGGAATTGTGTTTTTGACAATGGTTAGCTTTTACTGAACTGTACGTAATATTCAACTCAACCTAAGCGCCACGATAGTCGAGCGGTTAAGAGACTAGACCCACAATGCTTAGATGTATTGTTGGTTTAGTGGGTTCGATTCCCCTGGTCTAAGCCTTGGATTTTATTTAATGGTTAATATGAGAAATTTATAGTAAAGTATATTAGGCGGTTAAGAGACTAGACCCGCAATGCTTAGATGTATTGTTGGTTTGTTTAGTGGGTTCGATTCCCCTGGTCTAAGCCTTGGATTTTATTTAATGGTTAATATGAGAAATTTATAGTAAAGTATGTTAGGTGGTTAAGAGACTAGACCCGCAATGCTTAGATGTATTGTTGGTTTAGTGGGTTCAATAGGGGGTTCATAGGGATTTATCAGTTTTAAGATCCAGGGGTGATCGATGCAAGCAAATCACCTTGTGGTTCCAGTACATCTTGCCCAAAAAAGCAGTAAACAATCACCGCGCACACGTTCTACAAAAAAAGAAAACTTGAGAACTCCTTTTTTTTTTACAAGTAACCTTCCATTTAAGCTTTTTAAGTTTTCAGCCAAGGGAAGGTTACTATTTTACAAGAAGCCTCGTGGTCTTCCCCCAATTCCTGGTGGGGGGGGGGGGTTAGACTTGGCGTTAACATCGCGTTATCTCCAAAAAATAATATGTAAACCTTCCGTTGCAAATAGTTCCAACATATTTTATTGCTGACGAAATAAAAAAAAAAAAAAAATCTCTCGGAACAGATAAACCTACAATACGCGCTTGCGCATAAAAGACGACAATAAATGACGTTTTGAATGGAAGGAAATTGTTTTTAGAGTCATAAAACAAACAATGTTGACATGTTAGAAAAGAAAAAATGGGCACACAACAAATTGGAGGTCGTTGTTTATTTTTGATGTTCAGAATTGAGTAATAGCGATGAAGAAGAAAGAACAAAGCGGCAAAGAAAGAAACCTCTTTGAGGGATAGACAGAGTCCAAGAATAGTAGGGGACATTGTCATTTTTTTAGAAGCTTCCCACTTTGTAGAGGTTAGAGAGGCTGCTCCCCCAACCAAAAGTGGTTTGGTTCAATTCAATTTGTGAACAATCGATTGTAGTGTATATTGCTTCATACGCAAATATTGCTGACTACCCAATTCGATATTCATGCTCCTCCTCCTCCTTCTTTACGCATCACACAAGCGTACATCTCTTTCTATCTGTCGTACGCACAGAAGTACGTACGCTCTCGTACGGCCAGGATTGTTCTAACGGAACTTCTACACGACAATTGCTGTCTTCCTCATCAAATAAAGGTTTGCCCACTTGGCTGAAGAGGAGGAGTGTTCAACCGCACAGAGAATAAAATAGAATTAAAAATGGTGTCAGTGACCTCAACGAAAAATAGAAGCGGGGTTATTTTATATTTAATATTGCTTATTCATTCTATGGAGTTATTTAATATTAAAGAAGTTTAAATTTAATTTATATCTATTAACTTTTAATTAAATCCGGGAAGCCAATCAACCCACTCACTGACGGTCCGGTGACAGAACGGGTGAGATCAGGGAGTGAAACTTTCTGTCGATTCATCCTAGTCTATCGGCTTCCTGGAATTACTCTCGAGTGTCTGGGGCGTTACCAGGGATTTTAAGAGGTGTACATCAACCTTAGAACTTATCCTGGTATTACCCTCGAGTGTCTGGAGCGTTACCTGGGATTTTAAGAGGTGTACATCCATCTTAGGATTATCCTGGGATTACCCTCAGAGTCTGCAGCGTTACCAGGGTTTTTAAGAGGTGTACATCCACCTTAGAACATTTCCTGGGATTACCCTCGAGTAGCTGCAGCGTTTCCAGGGTTTTTATCCATCTTAGAACATTTCCTGGAATTACCCTCGAGCGTCTGAGGTGTTATCAGGGTTTTTAAGAGGTGTACATCCACCAGATATCCTTCTCAGCATTTTATTTGGGGGGGGGGGAGTCTAGTTTTTAGTGTATCTGGTAAAGCTGTTTGATGAGATGTTCTAGGACCCCCTTGGGAGATTATAACTGTCCACCGACTTTCCTTGGAGAGAGTTTGCTTGTCTTTTTTTTTTTTTATCAGGTGGAACCATCTTAAGAACATCTGCTCGCAGCATTGAGGACAGGGCGCAGAGCCATAAACGCTTTCTGGTACAGACTGGGTTTGTTTACCAGATGATGTTGGTGCGGAGAATGCACTTTTTCCTCTAGAATCATCTTTTTTGGGGGGAAGCTTCCTTCAGAACACTTAGAGGATGACAAGTTACACTTCCGGCTTCCACCATTCTTTGAGCATCCCTTGAGTAGATGAGAGGGTTGTTTCATCCCCAGGTGTGCTACAGGGGCCACCTGGTACTTGTGGAATGCCCAGTGGTTGCTCTAATTGTAGACGTTGGGCAGAGGCCGAGTCAGCTAGTAAACATTCTCGGAAAATCTAATTAGAAAACTATATAAGCTGAAAGAAACTCGCGTGATCGTAAAAGAAGTTTCAAATCTCATAGAAACTAATGGCTAAAAAAACGGAAGTCACTTACTCGCAACTTTACGAACCTATATTTGTTCTCATTTCATACTTCCGGTTTTATTAAATTATTAGTTGTATGACCCAAAAGTATTTGGAATGGTAAAATTATGCGTAATAAATTATGAAATTCTAGTTCACCTGGAATTTAATTTTATTGGTTACAAATGCCTTATATATCGTATAATATAACTAAAGCATAAAAAAAAGAGGCAAACATCCGTCAGATTCACCACATACGTAGTAGGTAAAGAGCGGCCCGGCCCCTGCCGGCCGGCTGGTTGGTTGGTTGCACAGGTGGTCATTGCAGGGCGCCGGCAAGAACAGTTGGTGCCTGTGTTGTGAGGTGTTGTTTGTCGGACGTTGCTCCTTGCTCGATAAAACAGGCAGTGGAGCAGAGTCTTTTACCCACCTTGTGCACTCTGTACTTCCTGCTTTTATTCTTCTTCTTCTGCTTCTGCTTCCTCTTTTCATTGATGACGTACTGTTCTTAGCCTTTGGGGCTCATTGATTTTTTATTTTGTTTAGGTCATGAATTTATATAAATTTGTTTGCCCAAAATATTCTTGACGATGTTATAAATTTACCTTTATTTTATTATATTATTATAGCTATTTTTTTTTGCTTTGTTTTTGTTTTTAACTGACCTCATCCTCTTACGTCATAAATTTTGTTCTGTTACGTCATAAATTTGTTCAAGTAAGTGCTTGTAGGCTCTACTTGGCTCTGCATCTAATTTTTCCTTCTCCAGTAAGGTACTACTCAGTCTAATGAGGCTTCCATTAAGAGGGGCCTAAATTTCATAATAACTTTTTCAGAATTTGAATAAAATAATAATAAGACGTGTTTTTGGACCTCCTGCAATAGTTTTTATTAAAATTTTCTATTTTATGGGCCATTAGGTTGGCGGGGGGGGTGGGTACACGAGCGATCCACGAATATGTGCGTCACCTAGTTTTTTTAAAGCAAAACTTCATCAAATAATTGTTGCACTAGTTTTGTTAATTAAGTTAATTTTTTTCTTAACTATTATTTTGAAGTAGTTATTTTTGTAAACTTAAAAATAGTTTTAACGATTTTCTCAGTGAGTACAGTTCGGTTTTATATACTTGTGATGCACTTGGGCAGTGGTCGCTAAAGTGGTCTATATAGGACCCCCCAGGGGTCTATTTAATAAAAGTAGGGGGTCGATCTGAGCCAGAGGGTCGAAGGAAAAACAATTTCGAACCCAATATAGCGAGAACCTTGCAAAGAAACACCAGGCACACACCCATCTCATTAATTAAGAAGCAATACTTGTGGTTACTTTACTTAGTATTTAATAAATATTAAGAGGTATTTAAATTTTAACATTTAAGATATTTTTCATAAATCTATTTGTACACAATGTAAAATTACTTTAATACAAATGTTTAAAATCATAAAATAAATTAAACAAATACAGTGCCTAATAGTTTTATTTTAATTAACTGAAAATTACTATTGTATGGGGGTTCGTTGGAGATTTCAAAAAATTATATGGGGCCCATGATCAAAAACGGTTTTTCGACCCCTGGTCTAGGGAAAGTGGATTTTGCATACTGAGGTTTTATGTTAAACACGAAAATTGTTAAGAACAAATAGCCTTGCTATTCTTCATGTTTTAACTTGTAAAATTAATTATACATTTTTCCAATTACTTTTAACCCCCAGGGGATTCTTAAAAAATTATTAAATGCAGATTTTTTTTTTGAGATAGTCGTGTGAGATTCCAATCCAGATGTTTTTGATTTTTGGGCGGGAGAGGGGAGGGGGACTGCCAATCTAAGACACGCTTACAAATAAATACCCGCTGGTGCTGCTGTATGTCAGGCAGAGGGGCAACTAAGTTGTCAGTCAGTAGATCTTGACTTGTTGCGTGAGGATGAGGAGCAGGAGGAGAAGAAGGTCATTGGCCAAATAGATTTTTGCACTCCCAGTCAGCTGATCCTGCGGAGGCCATCACAAATATTTGCTACAATCTTACTCGTTTCATCTTCCTTTATTAAGAAGGTTCTAACGGTAATTTTTTTAAAAATATTATTAAAGTAAAAAGTAAAGTAATTGCCTATTTTTCAGGCCGGCTTTTACGTCCAACTACCAAATTAGGTGTCGTGGACAAAGGCGATTAGCAAACATACTTTACTATAAATTTCTCATATTAACCATTAAATAAAATCCAAGGCCTGAACCAGGGGAAATCAACCCCACTAAACCAGCAATACACCTTAGCATTGCGGGTCTAGTCTCTTAACCGCCTAACATACTTCACTATAAATTTCTCATATTAAACCATTAAATAAAATCCAAGTCCTAGATACCGGGGGAATCGAACCCACTAAACCAACAATACACCTTAGCATTGAGGGTCTAGTCTCTTAACCAAAAAATTAGTCCTAAATTTGATTCTCATTAAAATTATAGAGGTGACAATATATATTACAGCGAACAGTAATGGCACGTTAGAGCAATGTCTAACCCCCTCTTCACTCTCTCCTTCAATTGCCCCTTAATCAGAATTTCCCTGGAAAATAGTTTCCAATAAAAGTTGTAGATCTATATACATGTAAAAGGAAATCGTTTGAGTCGTTTTCGGAAAAAAAAGGAAAAATCCTAAAAAAGGAAAAACTGAAAAATTAATTCAGTGAAGTGGAACTTCCGGTCCCCCCTCTTAAAAATTCGATAAACGTCACATTTTGGGATATAGTTAGGTTTTCCTCCAGATTTCCATTTCAGTTTAAATATATGATTTTTGTGTCTCTTGACAAAATTTTTGAAAGCAGGTTTCAAATTGTGAGTTACACTGTAAATTCAACTTCCGGAACTATAATGCTATGCTGAAAGGATATCTCATTTTGGTTCCCTGCGATTTTCTTAGAATTTTTTAATCCTTTATCGTTGATTTGAGAAATTTTTCTTTTAATAATTCCATTAAGGGAAATCTTTCGGTGAAGGGGGTGGGTATTCTTCCCTCTAAAAGGACCATTTCAGTATAATGTACGACTCTGCGGGATTTCAATTCATTTTTTACTATTTTCTATTCTTTTTATTTTACGATTTTCGTACTATAAGACAACGGCTCCTGAATTACCGTACGAAAAAGTTACGAGAGATTCTTAGCATTTTATTTTTATTCTAGAAAAATGATTTTAAAAAGCAGTAATGTTTGTAAAGTCCAGCTCTCAAGATTGTTTACGTACGTATATAGCAATAAGTGCGTAACTTACATAACAGTGCCGAGGCGCCATCTATCTGTCACCTAGATAACTATGTCCACTAGCTAACAGGTGGAATTCTAGTAGGCTCTGGAGACAAGTTCTTCCGTCTCCAGGTTATATAGACTGTGGACAACTCAAGGCGGCTGGTCTGGTCTGTTTGTACGTTTGTTAGTCGCTCCGTTATCCATTTCCAAGACATTTATTTAGAAGTTTTTTATTCTTCCGATAAAAAGTCCGCACACCCAGTTGAGTGATTTCCGGTCAAATCGTTATCGATCTGATCTTATGCGCTGATACGTAATCGATTTATCAAATTTCAACCCACAGACAAACAAACGCCCGAACGAGAACACAAAGCGAGAAAGATTTGAAAAAAAAAAACTAATTGATTGTTTTTGTTTCTTGTAATTAAACTTGAAAAAACAGTGTTGACTTAAATAATAGAAGAAAAAAAAAAAATCCCCAGTTGTTTAACTTAAATTTCCCTCGCTTTAAGTTGACAACACTGTGAGTTCAATGTTATTAATATCCCACATATTGGTACAAGACATGTGTGGAAAGCTGAAGCTATTTCCAGCGTTCAAGTGTAAATATAAACGTCAGAGGTACTTTGTGTACGCCACAGCCTCCTTGTTTTAAACTTATCTTCTAAACCATTTCTACTTATAATCTTAGGGCTCATTTTTTTCTTTTAACTAAAGAACTATACCAGAAACCAATCAATTGATTCTAAATATTTCTACGATCAGCTGATGAAAATTGCAGTGTAGCCTTAGTTTTAGTTCAATATGTATCTTTTTTTTTTTTTTAAATTTTCGTGCTCTAACGAATAAAGGCTGTAATTTTGTTTTAGCCTTCTGCACAAGCGCAATTCTTCACTCTGGTGAGCTTTTACGCGGCTTTTGTGTTCCCAGTTTTCACCGGAAGATAATACTCATTATTGGGGCGCCACGGTAGCCGAGCGGTTAAGAGACGTAGACCCGAAATGCTGAGATGTATTGTTGGTTTAGTAGGTTCGATTCCCCCGGTCTAGGCCTTGGATTTTATTTAATAGTTAATATGAGAAATTTTACAGTAAAGTACGTTTGCTAGTCGCCTCCGTCCACGATACCTAATTGGTAGTTGGACGTTAAGCCCCGCCTGAAAAAATAGGCGATTACTTTAATTTACTTTTTTTTACTCATTATTGTGAACTTTATATTAAGTTTCGCTACTGATACGAAACCAAACTGCAAATTTAGCGCTCAAAATCCTCTACAAAACCGGAAATGCCGTTTTACTTGACAATTTTCTTTTGAAATTCTCTTGGAAAGAGCTTTTTCAATGATTTTTTTTTTCTTATCGATTCTATTGTCGTATTTCTACGACAATAAATAAATAAAATAAAACACGTTTGAACCTGTTATCAAATTTTCAATTTTCATTTTTAAAGTTTACAAAGCATGTAAGTAGTTAGCACATGTTTACAACCGCTCATATGGCAATTTATTAACCTTTAAAGGACCTCCAGCAAGAATCCCATTACAAATAGATAAAAAGTAAAAACAGAAAAATTAGGTTAATTTTAATGTTAAGTTAATTCAGTAAAAAAAGCTCCCTAGAGCAGTATTTGGTACCATTATGGTCATAGAGTCGCACAATATTGTGAAATATCGACAGAGTCAGTTTGCATTGACATTTATTTTAGCTCTGGTATTAAATTTCACATTTAGAAATTATGAATCGTTAATTTTTCCATGTAGGTTAATGGTTCAACTCAAATTTTTTTTATGATCTTCGGTTGTTTTTAAATGTAAGAGATTTTTCAAGGTCCTATGGACTACATTTTCCTTTATTATTTTGTACCCAGGCGCTACGATAGCCGAGCGGTTAAGAGACTAGACCCGCAATGCTAGGATGTATTGTTGGTTTAGTGGGTTCTATTCCCCAGGTCTAGGCCTTGGATTTTATTTAATGGTTAATATGAGAAATTTATAGTAAAGTATGTTAGGCGGTTAAGAGACTAGACCCGCAATGCTAAGATGTATTGTTGGTTTAGTGGGTTCTATTCCTGGTGTCTAGGTCTTGGATTTTATTTAATGGTTAATATGAGAAATTTATAGTAAAGTATGTTAGGCGGTTAAGAGACTAGACCCGCAATGCTAAGATGTATTGTTGGTTTAGTGGGTTCTATTCCTGGTGTCTAGGTCTTGGATTTTATTTAATGGTTAATATGAGAAATTTATAGTAAAGTATGTTAGGCGGTTAAGAGACTAGACCCGCAATGCTAGGATGTATTGTTGGTTTAGTGGGTTCGATTCCCCCTGGTCTAGGCCTTGGATTTTATTTAATGGTTAATATGAGAAATTTATAGTAAAGTATATTAGGCGGTTAAGAAACTAGACCCGCAATGCTAGGATGTATTGTTGGTTTAGTGGGTTCTATTCCTGGTGTCTAGGTCTTGGATTTTATTTAATAGTTAATATGAGAAATTTATAGTAAAGTATGTTTGCTAGTTGCCTCCGTCCACGACACCTAATTCGGTAGTTGGACGTAAAGCCCGCCTGAAAAAATACACAAATAAATTTCGTTATCACCTCGAAAGCTAAGATGATTGTTACGAAATAATAATGAACGAAAACGTATTTTTGAATCACCAAAATGAAACTCAAATCCGATTTGTGAAAAATAAACTTTATTATAAAAGAGAAACATCTGCATGGACGTATTCAGCCAGACATACAGCATTGCAGATGTTTATCTTTGTTGTCGGCTCACCGCCAGCGTCCTTGGGCTCCCACACAGCTGTTTCTATATTTAAGCGTTTGTCCATCAGCTGAGTTCTTAGAGAATTAACTCTTCCATAGCAATGTCCAATAGAAGGGTAGAGACTGGACAATAGTTTTGTTTATATTTGTGAAGAGGGCAGAAAGAAAAGGGCCCTGAATTGCCAGAAAGTTACTTTTCTCCTAGTTTGTACTCCCTTAAGGGCGGCGAGGAACAAGAGGTTTATTTATGTAGCTTCATTAGTGAAGTTCAACGGTTTTTATAGGCTTTCTTAATTAAATGACGTAATTGATTGTTGTTAATTAAAATGGAAGCCATATTTGTGAAGCTTTTCATGGCGTGCTAGCTGTTATGTTGTCAGAAAAAAAGAAGATCATTTGCATAACTACCTTTTAGGTTTCGAAGCTGAGATTACAGAAAATTTTCTAGTAAAAAGGTACAAAATATTATTAGTTCATTCATAAAAAATAATTTATTCCGCTGAAGTTTTATTATTAAGTAAACAAAAGAAAGCAAAGCAAAGTATTCGCCAATTTTTTCAGGCGGGCTTTACGTCCAACTACCAGATTAGGTGTTGTGGACGGAGGCAACTAGCAAAAATACTTTACTATAAATGTCTCGTATTAACCATTAAATAAAATCCAAGACCTAGACGAGGGGAATCGAACCCAATAAACCAACAATACATCTTAGTATTGCGGGTCTAGTCTCTTAACCGCCCTAACATACTTTACTGTAAATTCATCATATTAATCATTAAATAATATCCAAGGCCTAGACGAGAGGAATGGAACCCAATAAACCAACAATACATCTTAGCATTGCGGGTCTAGTCTCTTAACCGCTCGGCTATCCGTTGCGCCTAATTTTTATTATTATTACCCTTGGTTGGGTGGAAGTAATGAAAATTCGTCTTCATCTAATTTGCCAAAGGTTTTTATGACTGATGTGCACCCATATCTCTCTGGCTACGATGTGTGACGGTGGTTACAATCAGATGTTGTTATCGCTTTTTTTTTTTTTTTTTTTTTGATGGAGTTTCGATAATATGATTTGAGTTATTTATGTTTTGCTCTATAGTTAGTTTGAACTAGAATTGTTGACTGTGTTAGCCATCTTTGGTTTGTGTTTTTATTGGCTTTGTCCCATAATCCTTGAAGTCTGAGTGACTAAAGATGCTGCCTTATATGAAAACTAGGTCCCTTGTTCTCATCCTCGAAGCAGTTAAAAGCAGGATTGTTTTTTTTATAGGTTTTGCTGTTTGTTTTGACTGATGGGATGATCTTGTCAGACGGATGCTGGCTCCAGTATTTTCTCCAAGGACCCCAGGTGTTCCTCTGATCCGCTGCCCTAATGTTTGTCCTTGCCTTATGGAGGATGCAAAGAGACCTCCCAAGAGACATCCCAAAGTGGCCCCAAAAATAGTTAACAAGTATCTCTGAATGGATAACCTATCCTGCTACTTCTTGGTGTCCCCACCAAGGCATATCTACCTATACAAAGGTAGTTTGACGTGGACTACTTCAGTTCAGTTAACTTACCACTGGTAAGCTCTGGCTAGCTCGTCTTAAGACTCCACAATCTCTTTTATTTCTGGATACAAATTGCGCATGCACCAGTGGAACCATAAAAAAAAAAAAACGCCTCTTCCTAACCAGATACTGGATATAAAAACCACTTTTTATTTCCCTATAAAATACACCTCAGTAAGTGGGATTAAATAAATGCGATCAGATCAGCTTTCTGGAATGGAGTTCTTGCTAAAGCATGGTTTTGATGGGTGCCATAAATGCGACATTCTGAATAAAGAATATCACAGTAGTGGATTCCCCCATCACCTGCGCAAAGTATCTTTTCTAAACTTTATCTAAGTAAAATAATTGCGTAAGAAAAAAAATCTATGACAATAATTCAAACCAGATGTTATCAACGTTATATTTATTTTAGTGCTCTCAGCTGATGTCGTACACTTTTTTTTTTTTTTTAAAAAAAAAAGTAATGAGCCATAAATTGACCAAATAAAATACATTACTTTCGCCTGGACTTAAAACAAGTCATTGAAATAAGAGAAATTTCACACGTCATGAATTGTTGAGAACTCTCTCTCTCTGTCTCATATTTCTTTAAACAAAGTCATCATTTCAACAAAGCACTTTAAAAATGTATCCTCGTATCAGCTGTTAACAAACGTTGTTCCGATCATATATACTTTTTAAAAACATTTATAACATTAATGGTGTAAATGACTTAATTTTTTTTTTTTATCTTAAAATATTGTACCAGATAATATTGTTTTATGCAAATTTCTAGAACTGAAATATAAGCTTTATTTATTTATTATTTGTAAAGAAAGAAAAAAAAAAAAAAAAATATCTGTTCCGTGACAGAAATCTTTTACAGACTGATCTTAAAAAGTTTGTAAGTGTGTTACCGACAAGTACACGTTCTGTCTGTCTGCTATAAATCTATAAATTGTTTTTTAATTTTTTTTTTTATTTTTTATTTTTTATTTTTTATTTTTTAAGAGTTTAGTTCGTAAATCTGTCATATTTATTTATTTTAGAAGTTTTTTTTTATTTTTAATTTTTTTGAAACATTAATAGTCCAGTCTCTTCTTTTATTTTTATTCTTAGAAACCTCCTTAAAGAATTTTCCCATCTTTGAGGCCATTAAGAGCTTTTTTTTTTTACTTTCTATACCGTTGTACTTAGTAAAAGTAAAGTAATACCAGCAACTACCAAATTAGGTGTCATGCACAAACATACTTTAATGTTAAATTTCACATTAAATAAAATCCAAGGCTTAGAGCAGTAATTGAACCCACTAAACCAACAATACATCTTAGCATTGCGGGTCTAGTCTCTTAACCGCCTAACATACTTTACTATAAATTTCTCATATTAAAGATTAAATAAAATGCACAAGGCCTAGACACCGGGGGAATCGAACCCACCAAACCAACAATACATCTTAGTATTGCGGGTCTAGTCTCTTAACCGCCTAACATACTTTACTATAAATTTCTCATATTAAACCATTAACTAAAATCTAAGGTCTAGACACCGGGGAATCGAACCCACTAAACCAACAATACATCTTAGCATTGCGGGTCTAGTCTCTTAACCGCCTAACATACTTTACTATAAATTTCTCATATTAAAGATTAAATAAAATGCACAAGGCCTAGACACCGGGGGAATCGAACCCACCAAACCAACAATACATCTTAGTATTGCGGGTCTAGTCTCTTAACCGCCTCACATACTTTACTATAAATTTCTCATATTAAACCATTAACTAAAATCTAAGGTCTAGACACCGGGGAATCGAACCCACTAAACCAACAATACATCTTAGCATTGCGGGTCTAGTCTCTTAACCGCCTAACATACTTTACTATAAATTTCTCATATTAAAGATTAAATAAAATGCACAAGGCCTAGACACCGGGGGAATCGAACCCACCAAACCAACAATACATCTTAGTATTGCGGGTCTAGTCTCTTAACCGCCTCACATACTTTACTATAAATTTCTCATATTAAACCATTAACTAAAATCCAAGGCTTAGACACCGGGGAATCGAACCCACTAAACCAACAATACATCTTAGCATTGCGGGTCTAGTCTCTAACTAAAAAAAATAAAATCATTCAACCGGAAGTAATCGTTTGCTGAATCGATTTTTCCAGTTATTAGAAAACATCTTCGATTCTTTCTGAACTTGGAACAAATAATTGCGCGTGCATTTTGATCTAATAATATTTCTTTTGAAACAGCGGACAGACACTCAATCCAGACACTTTTAAAAGTTATTAGGCTTGTTATGTTTGCCCTTTTACGCCTCATTGACTTTTACTCACAGTCGGTGTTTCTTACACAACCATTTTTTTTGTTTTTTTTACTCGTGCACACCCTGCCTGGCCCCCTTTTTTCTACACACGCTACTTTGTAGATAAGAAAATGCCGCGCGCATAAAAAAAAATAACTCGAAGTTCTTTCAAAAGTTTTAAGACCAGTCTCAAGGTCAGCACAGTTTCTCATTGCGCTGGATACTTTATTACTTCAAAAAAGTACTTAGCTTGTTTTTCTAGTACCTAAATAACAAAGACCCTAACTAATTTCCAAAAGGAGAGTGGCCTTGCGGACATTTTACTCAAGCAGATCATCGTGATGCAGCTTGAGTTTCCTTATTTTTTATTTTTATTTTTTTTTCAGAAAACTTCACAAACTGCATTTTCGGGTGAAAAGACTGTCGAAAATTGGTCTTTTCCGCAATCTTGATCCCCTCCCTCCAAAAATGGTTAATGTAAGCGAAGTATATGGATATACTACATTAAGGATTCAAATTGGCGAGGAATCGGTCCACTGTTTTCTGTAATTCAATCAACCCGCATAGCCATGCCCTGAGAAAGACAATAATAGAAAAAAAAAAAAATAAAGTAAAGTAATTGCCTATTTTTTCAGGCGGGGCTTAACGTCCCCGTTAAGGTGTCGTGGACGGAGGCGGCTAGCAAACATACTTTACTATAAATTTCTCATATTAACCATTAAATAAAATCCAAGGCCTAGACACTGAGGAATCGAACCCACTAAACCAACAATACACCTTAGCATTGCGGGTCTAGTCTCTTAACCGCTCGGCTTCGAAACGTTAGCAAAAAAAAAGGACGAGTTGTTGTTTATTTTATTTCTGGACCGATTGCTCGCCAATTTGAATCCTTAATATAGTATTTTAACGGTCACTAAAACCAATATATATTCATTTATACGTTGGCAACATTGAACTGAACCCGACACAATTCTAACTTCTCTATTGTAATGGTAACAATGTTGGTACACAGTTTATTGAAATAAACAGAGGACGTGGTTTATTGTAGTTTTGACCAATGATATGTTAACAACCATATAAGAGATAAGGTTACTAATTACCATACAATAAACTACAATGCGGATGGAGGTGTGGTGTGTTTGTATATGTGCACTTATTTACTCGTATTATTATTTTTTTATTTATTTTATTGTATTTTACTAGATATCGATTCATTGTATCGAATTTCAAGGTTTTATTAAAATGTTATTTATGGATGTGAACATGCTCTTTTTCGTTTCACATGATAGGAATAATTATCATTTAAAAATTTCTCGAAGAAAGAGACATAAAGAGATCTATGACTATTTTTATTGTGATAGAAATTTACGACTGCGTATTCACGGGTACGTTGCGTTGTGTGTGAGCGTGTGTAAGAGATGGCAATGAAGGACCTGAAGGGGGGGAGGTTTATCTCTTAGAAGGTCTCTCTAGAATAACTTCAATCGTTAAGATGGATGCAAGGTCAAGCGGCGATTACAATCGTCTTGGAGGGTTGTCTGAGATCTTGCTGGTGGGGATAATCTCGGTACGAAAAGCTTAGGGCTGCTGCGTGGACATAGAATTGGTAATTAATGTTATTTGATTAATTAGCAAAAAAAAAAAAAAAGGAATTTTCTATGTCATTATAGAGCTTGAGTACGTAAAGTAAAGTAAAAGCCTATTTTTTCAGGCCAGCTTTACGTCCAACTACCACAAATTATAGGTGGTCGTGGACGGAGGCGACTAGCAAACATACTTAACTATTAAATTCCTCATTAAATAAAATTCAAGGCTTAAAAAACTGGGGAATCGAACCCACTAAACCAACAATACATCTTAGCATTGCGGGTCTAGTCTCTTAACCGCCTTACATACTTTACTACAAATTTCTCTTTATTAACCATTAAATAAAATTCAAGGCTTAAAAAACTGGGGAATCGAACCCACTAAACCAACAATACATCTTAGCATTGCGGGTCTAGTCTCTTAACCGCCTTACATACTTTACTACAAATTTCTCTTTATTAACCATTAAATAAAATCCAAGGCTTAATCACTGGGGAATCGAACCTACTAAACCAACAATACATCTTAGCATTGCGGGTCTAGGTCTCTTATCCGCCTTACATACTTTACTACAAATTTCTCTTTATTAACCATTAAATAAAATTCAAGGCTTAAAAAACTGGGGAATCGAACCTACTAAACCAACAATACACGCTAACATTGCGGGTCTAGTCTCTTAACCGCCTTACATACTTTACTACAAATTTCTTTTTATTAACCATTAAATAAAATTCAAGGCTTAAAAAACTGGGGAATCGAACCCACTAAACCAACAATACATCTTAGCATTGCGGGTCTAGTCTCTTAACCGCCTTACATACTTTACTACAAATTTCTCTTTATTAACCATTAAATAAAATCCAAGGCTTAATCACTGGGGAATCGAACCTACTAAACCAACAATACATCTTAGCATTGCGGGTCTAGGTCTCTTATCCGCCTTACATACTTTACTACAAATTTCTCTTTATTAACCATTAAATAAAATTCAAGGCTTAAAAAACTGGGGAATCGAACCTACTAAACCAACAATACACGCTAACATTGCGGGTCTAGTCTCTTAACCGCCTTACATACTTTACTACAAATTTCTTTTTATTAACCATTAAATAAAATTCAAGGCTTAAAAAACTGGGGAATCGAACCCACTAAACCAACAATACATCTTAGCATTGCGGGTCTAGTCTCTTAACCGCCTTACATACTTTACTACAAATTTCTCTTTATTAACCATTAAATAAAATCCAAGGCTTAAAAAACTGGGGAATCGAACCCACTAAACCAACAATACATCTTAGCATTGCGGGTCTAGTCTCTTAACCGCTCGGCTACCGTGAACGTTATTGATTTGAACTCCAATAACTCGCAAGGTTTTTTTTTTTTTTTTTTTTTTTTTTTAATGATGGAATTTGTTAATAATAAATCTTCTGTGTTTTGGTAGTGAATAGAAAATTTTATTCACATACATCTAGACATTTTCTTTAGCAGATTGTACCAGGAATTTAAGGTACAAGTAAATTAAATTTTTACAATAGGACTTCCTACAAAAGTAGCTGCACCAATCGCTGAAAAACTTTGCTTTTGATGTGACGCGACTTTAATTATGGATTATGAATACGTGTTAAGCGTTAACCCAGAAAAAATATTAGAAAAGAAAATGAAAAGAAAGGTCAAATTTCTAACTATCGGTCATCCTGATTATTTTCTGGTTTTCTTTAGCTTTTCTCTGTCCTCCCTCTATATCTTTCTCTCTTCCTCTCCAACATGATCGATATCCCACTTCGAGATTCTTTTTTAAAGAACAGGAAATTGGTTATAAAAAGATTTGGAGGTAAAAAAAAAAAAAAATCAAAAGGTTAAACATTATTACGATGACCTTTTTTCTCACCTTTTGTCCAGGCAGACCTCAGCTCCCCTTGTTCGGCTTATTTTCCTTCCTTTTATCTTTAATAGGATTTTCTCTCGGCGAATCATTCGCTGTCCCTGGACGCCTTCTTAATCATCTTCTTTAGCCTCAATAAGTTGTCCTATTTATTTATGTATTTATTTTTTTTTTTTGTTCACTTCTTAGTAAAATAGAAATGGTGAAATGGTGATTTCCTTTTTGCTTTAAAAATAACTTCCTTTTTAACTTTTAACTCTTCACGAAATCCTTTAATCATTTTCCGTCTCTGTCGCTCTCTCTTTCCTGTTTTCTATGTCAGAGTTATCATTTATTATTATTTTCTCATTTCTATTTCTTTCTATACCTACATAAAAAAAAAGTGTTGATCCTTACCGACAATAAGGATGAGTTTAAAGTTAATTTTATATATATGTATACAAAAAAATTGTTTTGGTAATCTATAATAATGCTAGAGGCTTATCATACTGAGGTTTCCAACTAAATACGCCACTCAGAATTGGATATTTTCAGGTTGTCAGATTTTTTTTTTCAATATCGTCTTTCAAAATAGTGGATTTTGGTCCACCCAGCTCCGCTAGTAGATCTCTTATGGGGGAGTGGAATAGTCATAGTTTCCAGGACTGTTGGCATGCCTGTGAGGGGGCTTCCTCTTATAACGTTAATAGTGGTACTTCCGTTCCCCATGGACTATCCCATACAACACGCTAACGTGATACTAAAGTTTAACATTAATGACTATACCAGGGGTCGCCAAACTTTTTTTATCATGGACCCCCTATATAATTTTTTCGAAATCTCCATCGTAATAATTATAATAATAATAATAATAATAATCGAAGTAATTTTACAAATAGTTTTATGAAAAATATCTTAATGGTGAAATTTAAATACCTTAATATTTATTAAATAAGAAGTAATAAAGTAACTTCAAGTATTGCTTCTTAATTAATGAGACGGGTGTGCCTGGTGTTTCTTTGCAAAGTTCTCGCTATATTGGGTTCGAAATTGTTTTTCCTCCGTACCCCCTGTCTAAGATCGACCCCCCTACTTTTGTTAAATAGACCCCTTTGGGGGTCTGATAGACCACTTTGGCTATCTCTGGACTATATATAGTCCAAGTACGTTGGACATAATTCGCAACATTTGGAGTTAAGAATGAAGCAACAGATTCCCTGGTAGTCCTTACCCAGTGAAGCGTGGAATTTAGTTTTAACCCCCCTCCCCAAGAATGAAGCAACAGATTCCCTGGTAGTCCTTACCCAGTTAAGCGTTTAATTTAGTTTTAACCCCCCTCCCCACACAGTGTACAGAATTAAAATCAGACAATGACGTGTAAACACATGTATAGAGCAAAACAACCAAAAGTTTACAACGTCGTAATTAGTCACTGCAAGCGACTTTTTCTGCAATCTCTCTGGGGGCTTGAGATTACCAGAGCATTCCTGTGCTTATTCAGAATCTTGCACCGCTTCACATATGCATTGCTCTAGTTAACTAGGGACGCCAAGAGCTTTTTATAAGGAAGAAAAGAGAGCTTTGAATACTGTGCAAAATGAAATCATGCTCGTACTGTGAGGTCTGAACCTCTATCTAAAAGGTAAAAACGGCATTGTACAAGGGTTGAGAGCTTCTATTTGTGTGCATAATTCCTAAGTCCAAATATGTACCAACCACATCATTTGGCTGGCTCCCACCGCAGTTCTATCGGTAAGATAAAGGAAACATCCCACCAAATAATATTCCTATTGTATTTTATTAAAATTTCCGAGTTTTTATAGTTAATGCCAATTTTATATTTTTCATAACGAGTATACACTTCGAAGGCACTGTAATAGAGATTTGGTTTGACGTGTATACACGTAAAACACACTTAACAGGTTAAAAAGTATATTCATCACACCCAATGCTAGTATTTTGGATGGAGGTAGGGGGGAGGAGATGAAAAATCCTTCCTAAATTAACTACAAAACAGATATACGTACACTAAATATATAACCAGATAATCAAAATGCAATCAAGAAGGCAGTGGCCAAACTACTCAAAATAGAATATAACCTTACAGTATCTTATTATAACCTAGAAAAACCTCTGCACCAACGTCAATCCCACTGATGATGGACACACATCCATTTAATTTAGCCAACTTATATGTTCTATCTGGTCCTACCAGTTTGTATATACGCATTACCCCACTATGTGTAGCTTTATTCTTATTCCGAAGCGTTATTCTTATTCAGAATAACCTGTTATTCTTATTCCAAACATTCTAGCAAAATTTAGTTTTCCGTAATTTTAATGTGGGATCTAGGATTTGTTTTAAGTTTGTTGATAAGCATTGCTTAATCCATATAGCGTTTTCTGCCAGCGTAAATTTTGCGGTAAGAGAATTGATCAGCGTAATTTTGGTTTATTTGATTTGGCAAGCTCATTTTGTGCTGAGCCTTAAATATAAATAAAAGGGATTCTTATTTATAGCGACCGGATATGATGTAATAATTAGATTCGAATCGGAAGTTTATGTACACAGTGGCCGTTATTAATATATATTTGTCTGAGATAAGCATGTTCGTATTGGTAAAAAAAAACTAAGAAACTGTATTATTAGG